>NC_081411.1:43331016-44028516 GCF_030272615.1 Cryptomeria japonica | reverse complement strand
TTCAATATAGTTGTACTACTGACTGGAACTATATATTTTATAGCCTATCAAATCCAAGTTGTAATTTCCACCATAAAAATTGTGCCAATGGCTAGAAGTAACTTAACCTATTGACAAAATATAAATTTCATTATTAAACTATGATCTATGCCTCCATTATAAACAAAATAAGGAAAAGGTACCCATACGTCTTAAATGCATTGTCTGTGAGGTGAGGAACAATGATGTAATCCATGTACATGGCACTTGGTTGAAGATGGATCAATTAATTTTGAATATTAAAAACATGTAGTGACTTTATTTATTTTTGGGTACAAGGCAAATAGTGATGGAGTGGTAGTGGGATGCTTATAAAGAAGAACCACCAATAAGCATTGAATATTAAATCAATTGAAGAGCAATTGGAAGATGTCACATAATGTTGTCTCAAGCTTCAGCCTAGTCAAGTCATAGCTAGGCATATTATTAGTAAAAATACACAGCTAAGATGATTTCAATCATCTTGCCAAGCTGAAGAGAATTTTCAACCTTAGATTTTCTATTTGAGCTTGTCCATCTCATATAAGGAGATGCCTTCGACGTAATTACATGTATTGTTTAGTGCAATCAAAAAAAAAAATTTATCGAAATTTTCATATATTTATATAAACGAAACTTTATTTTTCTTAAAGATCAACTAGAGTAGTTCAATAATATACATATACATAAACACGCATTAATCTAGACTATTAATTGAATAAGTTGAAGGCATTGATATTATGAATTTTTGTGATAATAAGAACAAAAAATCTAAATAAAATAATGGTACTTAGCTTCATAGACAAAGAAGATATGATCAAGGTTAATATTATGAAATCTTAAGTGTCATGGGATCTCTAACATAGAATCTAAGAATAATATTTGTCTTAGTGATCAAAACATTCCTCTTTCAATATACAAGGTTGAGTTTACAATCATGATTTTTTCTTTACTTTCATTTTCATTTTCAGAAATATTGTAAAACATGTAAAACTTAAAGAAAAGTATTTCAATAATATAGAGACTATGAGATATCACTTACTCTCAAGAGTATATTTTTGTGATATCAAAGGCAAACTTTTGGGTCATTCTTGTCTATCAAAGGTATGTCTACAAAACGGCAACATAATCAAAACTATTTTACAAATTTCTCTCCAAGAAAGGACATAAATCATTTGTTTAGAAGATAAACTTCATTTAAAAGTTTCTAGTGTGATTTGTATACATTGTACATCCTTTGAATAACATTTAGAAAAAAGATATGAGCATGAAGTTTGAATTTTAAATTTTGTGCAATGATTTATGCATGATATTTTTATCCTTCACGAATTGTTTTTCAATCTTGATAAAAAAATTACTAGATGTCACCTTATCAAACCACTCTTCTTTTACTTGGTGGAATAAAGTCATCCAACATACATCTTCCTTCCTCCACATTTATGGCCTCTACTTGGAACAAATCTTACCTCCACTTAGTTGTTAGATCAAAATGCTTCAATTGTTTTATTTGGAATGAATCTTTAGCAAGTTTGTCATTTATCTTGTCAAATTGGTAATATTTTACACTCTACTAGTGATTAGAAAGATGGAATTTGATAACATTTGAGGTGTGGGAACTACATTTTACTCTCTTCTATTTGCAGCAAATAAAGCCCCATTATGAATCCAATAGAGGTGTCGAATAAAATTGGTTCTTGAATGAATGTAAACCATCTCTTTCATGATTTAGGTATGTGGTATTGCAATTTATCATCTAGAAATAGCATGTGAATGCAACTAAACAACAAATGAAAAAGAAGAACCAATCCATAACAAACATTTCAATTATTTAATTAAAATTATTTTGACTGAAATAATTTGAATTTTTACTATGGATCGATCCTCCTTTGCCATTTGTTGTATAATTGCATTCACATACTATTTTCAGATGATAAGTTACAATATCGCATACCTACCTCAAGAGAAAAATGTTCTACTTCCATTCAAAAACCAGGTTCCTTCAACACCTTTATTGGATTCATTACAGGGCTTTAATTACTAAGAATGGAAGGGAGTTGAATGTAGCTCCCACACCTCAAATATTATCAAGCTTCATCTTGCCAATCACTGGCAAAATGCAAAATGTTGTTTTCATTTTTTTGTTCTAACACAATCATGATCAACTTGTCGATGTAAATAAATTTAATAGTTCATTAACCTGAAATTACATCTGAACAAAATTAGAAAAAGAAATTTTATATGATAACAAGAGCTGTGAGGCAGCATGAGTCCCTGCCTAGTGCCAAAAATAGGCAAAAATGATTTGTACAAATGCAGATGTTTGTGTAAAACATGGGGGAGGATGTTATTTTATTTTATAATATTATACAAGAATATTAAATATTGATATTAAAAACAATAATAACATTAATTGAAAAATAAATTCAATATTAACAAAAAAAATATTATATAAATTGAACATAAATACAATTAAATTCTTAAATAAATTAAATTTAAAAAATTAATACTATATAATTCAAGTAAAAAGTTCAAAATAAATTAAACTATATTAAAATTGATACAATTTACATTTTAACTTTTACATTAAAAAATACAAATAAAATCATAATAAAAAAGCTAAAAATACAAAAAAGGAAAAAAAGATATTACAAAGATTTAAAAAAAGTAAAAATTTCTTTATGTAATTTTTTATTATGATATCATACATAATATCAAATATTATTAAAAAATAATAATTTATAATCTTTTTTTGTTTAATATAATAATTAAATTTTTCATAGACATAAGCTTAATAAAACTATGATATCATATAAATAAAACTAAGAATATAACAAATTAAAAAACAAAATGTCTAAAATATCCTACAATGACCAATAAAAACGTCTAAATTTTTATTTTGTTTAAAAATAATGAAAATTTTCATATGGTGAAATATTTATCTCTAGTAATGTGGTTTGAAACGTTCAATTGCAATAGCTCCACCCAATTTCCAAAGTTCCCCTGAATTTCACCGTCTAAATGATTGTTGACCAGGTCTAAATTGTATGCCCCCAATTTCTGCCAAATTTTTTGATATTACAGGGCTTTGGAAATAGCAGGAGGAATGTTACGTGTAGCAGGTTGAGAATGAAGTATACAATTTAAAGATTATGTTGATCTGGTGACGATTTAATTGCATACAGAGTTTTGACGGTGGAAGTAAAAAAAAAACATTTTGTTGGCCAATGTAGAAAAATACAAAGCATCATGGAGGAAGATGGGGGTCTTAATTCTCAGCACCGAGGCAAAGGAAGAGGAGTTGGGCAACAGGGGCAGGCAACATGATGGTGGGATCGCGGAGCGACTTAATTAGATTTCAAATTTTAAATTTTTTAACATTAGAGAATCATCAAAAAATTTACCTACTCAAATTTGATTGGTCATCTATTTCTATTTTAAAGAAAAAATAAAAACCCAGAAAAAAATACATCAGCCAATTAAAAACATGTAAAAAATAGAAAGAAAAATATATTAATAACGCCTATAGATAGGCAGGACTAATAATACACATAATAATTAGATTTATTTTTTTAATATAAATACTTGTATTTTATTTTTTCATTTAATTTAATTTAAACAATATAAAAAGCTGTACGTAGGAAGGGGAAATAATTCCTCTAGTTTGTCTTTGTGCAATACGGTACACAGAAATCCTTCTTGCGGATAAGCTTTCCAGCTTGGCAGCACGATCATTAAAGATAGAATACAATTAATTATATTATTGTATTATCCCAAAATATATCCATTCACGGGTCCCACGAACTCATTTTACCTTTTCGGCATCTACTAAAATAATATTAAAATAATCCTCCTTAGTCGGAAAGTCTTACCTACTATTTGTCACCCGCCGCATGATGTGAATTAGATTTCAAATTTTAAATTTTTTAACATTAGAAAATCTTACTTAGTCAAATTTGATTGGTCATCTATTTCTATTTTAAAGAAAAAAACAAAAACCCCAGGAAAAAATACATCAGCCAATTAGAAAAATGTAAAAATAGAAAGAAAAATATATTAATAAATAAATTAAGATAAACTATAAAATAAACATTAGTATAAATGTCTGTCACGGATTTCAAAGCAAATTAATAGGCAGAAATAAAAACATTAGTTTCCGCCTATAGATAGGCGGGACTAACAAATACACACAAATGTACATACTTATTAAATAGTCCAATTATCATAAAACTATAATAGAAAAAGAGAAACATGACATTGCAATAAAAACAAAACAAGGAAATCTTTAATTCCAACCTCAACAAATTTATTATTTCATGACTCATATGATTGATTTTTGACATTTATCAATGAAGATAGGATCAAAATAAATTTCTACTACATATACTTTGTTAGTAAATAATTGAATGACAATGCAAAGTGTGTGAGACATTCACAATACACATCAATATCAATAACCATGTATTAATCAATTTGACATGCACCTTAAAAATAGAAAACATATAAAACATTCATATTGTACTATATTATATGTATACTTGAAAGAGTGGTTAGCCAATAAACAGCATAGACAAGCAAGTATACCAATGAAACATAACAAAACAAAGATCTAAATGACAAAACAAGCTAAGTCATCCATCTCCTAAGATTGTTCCATTGATCTCTATCTCCAAGGATCCTTCAAATCAAGGTGGCTCTCAGCTTGGATGAGCACTTGATCTCTAGGATGACTACCTAAAGAACGAGGGATATATGATAAAAGATCTAAATGCTATGCAACTAAGATCTTAGCATGATATGGATATGAAACTAGCTAATGATATGGTGCAAAATAACAAGATTAGTGTGATATTAAGATAGCATGAGAATGATATGAAGATTAAGCTAAAATGATATGCTATCCTAACATGATGATGCTATGATAATACTAAGATATGATAAAGAAACTAGCATGCTATGAAAATGTTATTGCTATCTAAAATGCTTAAGCTTATGAGAGAGGCAAATACAAATTCTTGATAACCTGGATGCATAAAAACTTGGATCCTTGGATTGTAGAAATTGGAGTTATTTATAGAAGAAATGGTCAGATGAATGGTCAAGATTTAATGATCTTAAGAAGGGCTAGGATTGAAAGTTATTCAATCTATGTGAGATTTTCAAACCAATCCTATGTTGACATGTGTCAACATGAGGAAGCTTGAGCGGAGGGATAAGGGTGCATTAAATGTTTGGGAAGACTTAATGGTTAACCCCATGTGGGCAAGCTTGTTGGATAAAGCTATTATCCAAGGATGTAGGCTATTATCCATTGGTTCAACTCTTTTGCAAAGTTGAAAGATGGTCAAAGGGACAAGCCATGATAGGTTGATGTGTTGAAGAGATGGTGTCTTGTAAGAACTTTAAAAGCTCTTTGAAGACTTTGGAGGTTTAGCTTGTGTGAAGGGAGAAACCTTCAAGGCTTTTGCAATAGCCTTTAAGGGTTTGGAAGACTTTGGGGGCTAATTTGCAAGAGCCTTACAAATTTGGGGAACTCAACATGTTAACTTGTTGAGAAAGATAAAGTCTTAAATGCATTTAGAAGACTTTCTTCCAACTTTTGAGAGGTGACTTCCCCAAATTTAGGGATGTGATATGATTAGAAGATTTAAGCTAAATAAGTGGGATTTGAGGGCTTCTAGAAGAATGATTAGGAGGTTAATGGGAAATGTAGGAGAATGCAAGCGGGAGAAATAGGGATTTTAATTAAAATAAAAATATTTATTTTAACTAAAAATGAATGCAACTTGCATTTGTAGGAAAATGTAAGTGGGGGTGACTTTATAAATAAATATTGATTTATTTATTTGCAAGAGATGATTTTAATTAAATGTAAATTTAATTAAATGGTGGAAAGGGGATTTAATCAAATAAATAAAATTTATTCAATTAATGGAAGGAAGGAGAATTAATTAAATATTGAATTTAATTAATGGTTAGATAGAAGAAAAAGGGATATTAATCAAACCTTAGTTTAATTAATGGGTAGATAAATGATAATTAAATAAATATGAAATTCATTTAATTAAGTGTGCAGATTTAGGTGTCCACATTATATACACATAAGACAAAAGATGTTAACTTTTTGTCACCCTAACAATTGTTGTAATATCTTTGTTTCTATTCCAAGTTAATCTAAAATATGATGTTTTCTTCTACAAGGAGAATGTTTTTACTTCACTTAGCCATTTGAAAAATCTAGTTAGTGGAACTCGCTAAGGTCAACTTTTCCAACAATATTTTCTCATCTTTATATTACCTTGTGTTTAGTGCGACATTTTCAAAAGGCTACAACAATTTGCTTCTAAGTTCAACCCAAGGAGAAATACTATAAAGATCAGTTGAACAGAAGTAGAATATTATATCCTCCCATTGTGATATATAGAGTTGAAGAAAGACGGTGATTCTTTTGGCTATTGGAGAATATTTTTTGGGGTTTTTAGAGAACATAAATTTATGATTGATAATATTCATTTTTTGTATGTGTCATAGATATTGTAGATGTGTTCATCTAGTCATATATTCATTTGAGTACTTGTTGTTAGTCATGTGTTTGTTGTTTATGTTAGCTATTAATCGTCTATAATTGTTGTCAATAAATCTAGCAGTTATATAAAAAGTTGTTGACTTATCTTGCACATATAAATTTGTAATTATTGATGAATAAATCAATCAATTTTTTTTTCTTATCAGTACTCTGTTTTAATTTTGGTAGCTATCTTTCCTCATGTTGCTAGTAGTTATATTTCCTTAGACTCTTGGTAGCTTTATTTCTTTAAAAGTTGGTAGATCTATTTCTTGAAGTTGTTAATAGATTTTGGTAAAAAAAAAATTAATGGTTAAAATAGTCAAATTTTTAAAATGGTGACTATTAACACTGTAAGGAAATATATTAAGAGCTTGTACATGTGAGTACATCAAAATTAAAGTGATGACTCTTGAGAATTATGATTTCATAATTATTCATACATTTGCATTAGTGTTTGATGTTATGGTGGGTTAGGCTAGCACACCAATAATCTCTCATCAAAAAGTCACTTGTAGATCATTTGTCTACAAGTTATATGATTAACGAGAAGTGAGTGCAAGGGGTAATGGTGACCTAGTATGGAAGAATACGGCATTGGTTTTGGATGATAATTAATGATATTATTAAAACTCTATTTAAAATACAAGTGTATTGAAATGCCAAATATTAATCATTAACAAGATATATAATATTGGCCCTCGATGGCGTCTCCTTTCCTAAAAAGCCAAAGGGGAGTTACAACGAAGATTCTGACCGTTTCTTTGAACCTGGGGAAGGGGTTTCCAAAACCCAAAGCAGCTACAAGAGAGAAGAGCTTCCTAGTATCTGGAAGGAGGTTGCCCTTCTTATCATGAAGTGCTTCACTCTGGATGATAGAAAGAGGAGATTCCACCTTCAGAGTTTCTCTACGTTGAACCACCTTCGCCACAGGGTAAGAATGAAATTTCCCTACTGGGTCTTTTCCTCTCTATCACAATCTATTTCTATGGCTTGTGTTAAGGGTAAACCCCCCCTTCATCGAGGTTTCATTCGTAGGTTATATGATTTTCATTTAGTCCTAAACCCCTCTGGTGAGATCTCATTGTCACCCCCTCCAACTCTGGTGAAGTGTCATTCGAGTTCAAAAATGCCCACAAGAAAGAACCATGTGTGTATGGCCAAATTTAAAGCTATCACAACCTCTAAACAGGACCTTGATGTGGAAACCCAAATTGAGGTGCACAAGGAGGTGGAGAATGTTGAGGACTCGATTTCTGATTCTATTTCCTCTAATGAATCAAATTCCTCTGAAACTACGGGCTCAGATTGGTCCACTACCACTAATGTTAATGTTGATGCTAACCCTAGCCTTCCCCCAACAAATTGATTGTATGATGAAAGAATAAGTATCTGGTCAACTACTGAGAGGGGGGGGTGAATCAGTAGATAGAAAAACTGATAATAAACTTTACCAATCAATCTCTCAAAGTAAACTTAGAATGATAACTCTGTCAAGATAAAAACTCATAAGATAAACCGGTTGTTTGTTACAACAAATTAACAGTAAACAACTTCTTCATATCTCAATACTTTCGTTTATCATAACTTATCAAAAAATAGTTAAGTAGTTAAGTAAATCAACCATGAAAACATAACCACAAAAACATTCACCACTTGACACAAATATTTTTGACGTGGAAACCCAAATAGGTAAAAACCACGGTGAGTGATACAGATGCAAAAGCATATGGATTTCAAAGAATCGATGTTGTTCAATTAATCGATGAGACAAAGCTCCTTTAAATAGAGTTACAAAGATGATGTTTCTAAAAGAAACAATCGTTAACTAGAGGCGAAATTAGAAACATCTTAAATGACTATTAATAACACAAAAAAAGATATTATTCTAATACCCTCACTTAATGGTCATCGTTTTAACTACCAAGAGAACTAACAGAGAAGGTTGCCCCCTTCTTCTCAGAACACGTTGCAACAGAAGAAAAGAGTCTGCCACTAACTCTGCCACTTGAGATGAGTCTGCCACCAACCCTCCCAGAAACTGCAGAACTTCTGGAGATACCCAAAACAACACCAACCGTCCAACCTGATGTTGGAGAACTGTCCCTCCCTGTAACCAGAGACACCATGAAGAGTTGTTATGATTTTGAGGAAAAAATCGACAAACCCTCCAAACTATTGCAGATGAGCAAGATGCTCGAAAATAGACTACAAATAAGAGACTAGTGTAGATGTTCGCACAACAACTCCAGGTGCGACGAAAAACAAACTGCAGCAAAGTACAATTTTTGAGGAAAAAATCATAAACCCTCAAATGATTTTTTTTTCAAGGACAAAAAATATTTAAAAACCCAGACTTTTTTTTAAGGGAAAAAAATATTAAAACCCATCAAAAAAAATTTCAGGGAAAAAAATATTTAAAACCGAAACAAACATCGATGCCCATAAGCCATCTTCATGTTTTTCGAGGCATGAAAAACGAGGTACTGAGAAGATGCTAAGTGCGCAAAACCTAACTGCCTTCCAACATCAAGTTGGTAAATGACGCCATCTTGCATGTTTCCCAATGCACAGAAAACGAAAAAACTGAGAAGAGGTGCTGGCACGAAATTCAAAAAAATTGAATCCCAATGCAAAAACAGAGGCAGATGCAGGTACATACTTCAAAAAATGAAGTATGACCGGCACTAATTTCAAGAAAAAAAATCCGGCTAACCCAGAAAAATCCGAAGACAACCCAAAAATCCTTGCGAAAAACCCAAAGAGAATCTGCTTTTGGAATCTGGATCCGCTGGCTCAAAAATTGAGGCACGAAAATCGAGGCACCCAGAAAATTCTAATGACGACCCAGTTGAGATCTTGAAAAACCCACCAAGAATCTGCAATCAGAAAAAAAAAATCGACTTGATCTAAAGGGTAAAAACCTTAATCGAAAATGCAGGTTTCCGTCCAAAAATGGCAGAAAAAAATTTCGACTTGATCTGAAGGGTAAAAACCCTAATCAAAAATGCAAATTTCCATCCAAAAATGGCAAAAAAAAATTTGCAGGCAGGAAAAAAATCACATCGCGTGGTTGCGGGAAATGCAGGAGAGACGGGTCGCGGGAGAGGGTAGAAAATAGCAAGAAAACCCTAGTAGCTGCAGCCAAAACGAACTGCCAAAGTAGCAATTTCAAATAAACAAATAAATTTTTCAAAAAAACTGTTAAAAATTCATGACGAAATTTTAATTGAAAAATTATGTCGAAAATAACCAAAGCTCTGATACCATAATACAGATGCAAAAGCATATGGATTTCAAAGAATCGTTGTTGTTCAATTAATCAAGAAGACAAAGCTCCTTTAAATAGAGTTACAAAGACGATGTTTCTAAAAGAAACAATCGTTAACTAGAGGCGAAATTAGAAACAACTTAAATGACCATTAATAACACAAAGAAAGATATTATTCTAATACCAATACTTCTTGCTTTAACTATGTCAACATATTCACCTTTGGTGGTGGCATAACCTTGAGATCCCTTGTATCTTATAGTAATTTCCGTACGACCATTTAAACCATCATTTGCTATAATAGTATGTGTAAGAGATGTCAGTGCATTATAAATTACTTAAACTCCAATCTTCTAATAAAAATTGGTTTAGGAATTATAGCTAATTTTTTTTAGCTACATAAAAAAGAGCAAGGGTGACACCACCACTTGGAAAAAATCCTCTTCTTCTATAGCCTTCATGGTATTTAAGGCATCTAAAAAACTATTCCTTTTCTCACCTAGAACATACTCACTAGCTTCTCCAATCTTAAGAACAATTACTCCTCTTGATAGCTTGGCCAACTTCTCTTGAAGCTTTTCTCTTTAGGTTAGGTGTCCTTTCAAGTTAATTGTTGAGGTAGATCCTTGTATCAATCTCAATTCCCTTTACAGTATGTCACCCCTTTGATCAATATTGGATTTCAGCAGTCTATTGAACACTTGTTAGACTCGTAAATAAAGTACTAGTACCATGTGGCCAACCTTTCGTTATAGAATGCACGCTTTCCTTCAAAGTCATATTATTTATATTATTTGTTGACTTCCTCAAAGGTTTTTTATTTGCCATCACATCATTTTAATGAAGGCCAAATGTAGATATTTAAAGTTTTACTTGTACATACCTAAAGAGATTGGTAAACTAATCTGTCTTTCAAAATTAGATAACTCTTTGACACTATATTCCTAAAAACAAGTCCATAATCATTTGCAAGAACTGCCCAATCGCAATGCATAGTACTTGCCTTCTTTTAAACCATCCATACCGAGGCAACCTTCTGTATTTGAATCATCATTATGATATGGTACATCCTTCAAGGTACACTTTTCCTTAGCTTTCACATCAAGGATCATCGAACCTGATTTCTACTAAGAAATTCACCCACCTATTTCTCCTTTCCTAATTGCAAATTTTATGACTCATACAATTTTGTTCTTGATAAATACCTAAAGTAACAAATAACCATACATACAAATAATCTAGATCCCCATTACTGAACTTCCTAGATTGAAACAAATCTTTCTGCATTACTATTATTTATAGTGATTATAAATATCTAGAAATAAATCTAGGTCAAGCAAGTGCAAATTCTTTCCCATGACATCATATTTGTTTTGTTCAACTCCCTTCAGAACACCTTGTGCATCGTCAGTTAAAAGCAATCTTACCAGCCAAATCTACACTTACTTGAAGTAGCTTTTATATTGTTCTCGTGGTAGCTCATACAATAAAATGCCCAAGTAGTTGTATAAAAGGCGAGAATGTCTATGAATTTGGATCACAAGTCTTGACTAGCTTACCTGTAGTTTAACTGTGAATCTCTTTATGCTGTCAGTGGCGTTTTTAGAAACAAAATCAAGAGGATGATATAAAAATGGATTTGCATTTAACGCTCGAATTGTTCTGTATGTAAATTTTATGGATTCCCTGAAATTTCTGCATTCTTTGATTTTACTTTTGCTAGCTATTCATTAATCTCCCATGCAATTCAACCATCTCTGGAACATATGTTCTAAGTGCGTCAAAACTATATCCCATCTGTCTGTATGTCCTGAGTGTATGGATTACCTTGGCTGCCCTTGCTCACCTTAAAGCATAAAAATAAGAATGGCCTTTATTCTACTATCCATTTTTTCAACTACCTTTGCAAAGGCAGGGCAAAAATTACCCTCATTAACTGAGTCTAGAATCTTTTCTGATGATTTGCTAAAGGTGACATCCACCTTCTAAACGTTACAGTCTGGTGATTAAAATTGCAAACATTAAATCTGGGCTTTGTTTCCAATCTCATTTTTCATTCAATCATAGAATGTGCTTTGCCTTGAATCGTAGAACCAATCAGGCAAGGCTACATCACAAAGCCTGTTTACATTTTTCAAAGTTATTCGTATAATACCATGGGCAAAATCCAATAAACTTAAACCATATTGTCTATGAATTCAGCATTAGATATTTCCTACAATTACAACAGTCCAAGAGATCACATTTCTTCAAGACATTCTGTCAAACAATTTGTGAGCTTTCTCCAAGACTCTGTTTCTTCAAGGCATTATGTTAAACAGTTTACACACCTGGTTATAAGACCACATTTTGTATACATGTATACTGGCGCATTTCCCACTATATAATCTGACTAAAATCCTTCTTACATCATGCGCTAATGGATACCTATACTCCGATCCATAGTTCTCATTTGACACAGGCGTAGAGGGAGTTGGACATATTCTGGGACTTCGTTTTGCATCTACTGTTTATCTTGACACAAGCCATGTATGGTGGCCTGGGTTGCATAATTTGAGTTTATATCAGCCATTTCCATTTGCTAAAAGTTTCTAAAGCCTTTTCCACAAATCAATTTTGTGCATATATACTGCAAACATGATTTCCGAAGGTTCGGTGTTCCCAGCATTTTGGTATCCAGGAATAAATTGTATTTTGCATCTTATTGTGCAATCTACATTCTGGAAGCGGACTCCAATTTGTTGAGTTTGGGATTCAGACTATTCTTTTTTGGGGGTATATGGCTGGTTCTATTGCTTCAAGAGTGAAATACCTAGCTTGAAAGAGGAAAACGTAAGAGGGAAACTTTAAGGTTTATTGAAGCTTTCGATATATACACAACTGTCGATACATAGACAAGTGGTGAGACAAAATGGTACATAGGAATAGCTGGGATAATATAAAAGTGAATCGACTGTACAAGTAAGTTTATCATTCTCATTGAGCTAAGTAGCAAACGTTGGTGGATTCCATCAATTTTCAAATATCCCATAAAATGCATATTTCTGCTGCAAAAATACAGAGAGGCCTGTTTTCTCGATACTTCATTCTCTTTTCATGTTGTGCTCTTGATGAGCAATTATTAGCTAGTTGTTCATTTAACTTGCTTGGGGTTTGTATCAACAAAAATAATTTTCATCTTACAACTAGAATAGAAACCCCAGCAATTGGCAAGCATACTCATCCAAGACTACATTCCCTTTTTACATGGAAGAAAGGTATAGCTTAATGATAAACCGCAAACTAGAGCATAACATCTGCTGCTTCCAATTCTTCTATTTTGCATGTCAAAGCAGTTCAATAGAATCAGTTTTAAGAGATTTGATATAAGAAAGAGCTGAATATCAGTTCCAACTGTAAAAATTTGCAATCCCTGCTGCTTCTCTTGAAGCAAGATTCAAAAACTGACATTTGAAGACATATATATATATATATATACATGAAAGACTGAAACAGATGAAAACCAAGAGCTTATGAAGCCAGATTCCATTGATAAGCAAGTAGCTTATTCATATTTTACAAAAGCTACAGTACAAAGACAAACAGCGTGATCAAATTAAAAAAAGAAAATACAAAAGACTCCAAATCTTATGCCTAACTCACCTTGATATAGACAAAGGAAATCCATATTCAATTCCAAACTGTACACCTATGTGTATACACTCAGAAAAGACTTGTAAAAACAGAGATAAAATACCTAATATAGTCAGTGAGAAAACATTCCTCTTACAGTTGCAAGAATCCTCTAATTATGTTGCAATGGACTATCTTTAGCTACTTGGGATGGATGCGGTGGTCTAGTACCAGACATATTATTTGGTTGAGAAAATGGAATGCTTGGGCTTTGTGATGGCAGATGACTTGTATTCCCCTGAGGAATTGTCTGCTGCCCCCATGGCATTAGATTATGCGCAGGAAGTGCACCCATGTTTGTATACAATCCTGGCTGTTGTAAAACAGGTATTCCAACACACGTGTGCATCTGATTGAAATTTAGTGGATTTCCAGCCCCTTGATTTGCATTTGGTGGTAGTAATTGAGACCCTCCAGCTACATGGTTAGATCGTCCAGCATTCCAAGCCATAAAAGCCATAGCCTGTTGAATGCTACTGCCTTGTGCAGGTTGTCCCATGAATGCAGGATGTACGGGCATTGGTGGAAAACCCATATGATTGACATTTGTCTGCTGACCATTTGGCATTGGTCCACCAGGTGGCTGACCTAAGTTGGACACTGCGGTTGGATGAAATCCTTGAGCTGGACCACATACAGGCCTAAATTGAGATTGTCCTGGAGAAGTTTGGCCCATTGGATCATGCAAAGTCCCAGTGTGATGCTGCACTGGGGAAGATTGTCCCAATGAATCATGCATGGGCTTAGCATAAGACTGTCCAAGATGTGAGATTTGGGCCTGATCATGTGATGGACCACGATCACTGGTAGATGAGTTAGCTTTATAATCACCATCAGATAGAGACTTCCCAGCAACAAAAGAGGGCCGCATAGGATGAATCCCTCCTGTCACTCTTCCATGAGAAGAGGGTGCCCCATTGGAGAAATGCAGTCCATGTCTTGGGTTTCCGGACTCTGTTGATCGGATCACTGCTTGTTTTACAAAACCACCTTGATGGCTCAAGTGCTGTGAAGATTTTTGTTTATGGTTCATCCCAGATGTTTGAAGCCCAACTCGAGATTGGGCAGACTCGGGCATGTGTTGGAAACTAGTAACACTACAGTCTTTTACCTGATTTGTAGAAACATGTGGCCCATTACGATAACTATTTTCAAATGGTTTCTTCAAAGGAAATTTCACCTCCTGCATAAAGTATAGTAAAAATATCAAAATATGCTGCTATAAAATATGGTAGAAATATCACCTATGACCCAAAATATAGAATATTTCACCTACAGCATAAAATATACAAAAAATATAATAATATGCTGTGCAATAGCAAATTCAAATGTTGGTTGATCAAAAGAAAGATTTCCATATACCTGAGCTCTCACTTTCAGCCCATTTGCATAGTTTGCATTCTGTTGGAATCTGCTTTGACTAAATTTGTTCTTCCTATAATCAATAAACTCGGGCTTTTTCCTAGCTCTGCCACAATCCTTTTCCTGAACATTTTGTGTTGATTTTGCTCCTCTCTTAGCACTTATTTTTTCTCTTTTATACCCTGCTTCTTTCTCATCATCTGAAAACTCAACCTCTTCAAATAGCTCTTCATCATTATCACCAGATGCATCATATCCCTTCTTATATAAATTTGGATCATTTAGCACATAACTTGCAAATTGTGGCACATATGAAACATGCACCCCTTCCTTGGCAAAGTCAGGCACATCATTGACAGTATTAAACCGAACAAGATAGAATGGGCTCTTCACTGGTCCAAACACCTCATCAATGAAACCTAGGGGCAATCTTTTCTCTTGACTCCAAAGTATTGTACCTTCATTGAGAGGAGTATGGCACTCCCTCCCTTCCACAACTATAGAAGTACCTAGCACCTGAAATTTCAAATTCCCCAAATTATATATTGCATTATTAGAAAATTCTTGAAACAGAATTTAAAAATAAAATGGAGAAGGGCAGGGGAGGTGATGACAGATGGAGACGAGGGTACTGGATCTTTTTACTTATATTAGAAAAATAAAAGACACAAAAATGAAAAAGGTCCAGTTTGCTTAGGAAGTTAAAAAATTCAGAAAAAACAAATAACAGACTAGATAATGCATTCTTTGTTTACCAGGGGGGTCAGAAGATGTTTATATCAAAATCTTTTGTGTGTATCTTCATTTCCATTCATGGTCTATAATTTGAACACAGGGGAAAACAAGGCAATTGACTGTTTGACTTGTAATTTGAAAGGATGCATTATGTAACAATGTGGATCAAAAACAATCAAAGAATTTTAAAAGGATGCATTATGTAAATAGAATGGATCAAAAACAACCAACGAATTTTGAAAGGATGCATTATGTAACAGTGTGGATCCAAAGGAGTTAACCTAACTCATAATTACAACATAAAACTAAATCACATATTGCATATTGATTATTTCCAAGAAAAAATAAGATAACATGGATGCTTCTAAAAAACCGTGCAATGGGGACAGTTATTCTAGTATTAGCAAACAATCAAAAGAAGAATCAATGTTACTGGTAGCAGAACAATATAAGCTTATAGAGCATTGTAGAAGGTTCGAAGAAATCTCAGTTTTCTTGGTGGTTCAGTTTGAGCATATCAGGTTGTAATTCTTGTATCATAACAGTGGAGATGAGAAAAGACACATCTCCACTCCGAGTTCTCCTGCACGCAATTTTTCCGAAATACATCCTGTCACCCTTATAGAGCTGTTCTAATTTGTGTGATGTACTAGCTCAACCATTGTTTTTTGTATTTTGATTTTACTGCCAGCTCTTAAGCGAGCATTGGAAGTTACATCTACAGTCTAATTAAAAGCAAAAATACTATGCTAACCCAACTTTCCAAGACAGGGATGGCAGAGGATGGGGAAATGCGTATCTGGGATAGATTTTTTTAAGGTTTAAATCACTTAAAATCAATACCAAAAACTTCTAAAACTGCATACCACAAAAACCCATAAAGATTTTCAACTTTTCTCTAAAACCCTGATCTACAACTATAAACAATGGTATTCTTGAAGTAGAAACACACTCAAACAATGGTATTCTTGAACTAGAAACACACTCAACCATTGTTTTTTGTATTTTGATTTTACTCCTCTTCATTCCAGCAACATCTTGTTGTGTTGCAACCTTTCCATCATGAAAATAAGAGCCAAAACTCCTTTAAGTAGAGTTGGAGGGAATTAGGGCAATTTAAATTTCAAATTATTCCTTTTTGTCCTCAAAAAAGCTCTTTGACATTTTAAAATAACTTAACATTTCCCTAGGCATCCAACTTGGGGACATAACTTTATAATATTTAACACTAAAGTGAATGTTAAAACATTACTTTATAATTTTCGTACAAATATTAAAATAAACCAAACCAGTATGCAGCAAGCATCATTAAGGCATCAAAAATTGAAACTAAACACGCCAAGGCACTGGTGCTGAAAAATGATATTAGGTGCCAAAAATGGGCACTTAATAAAAATAGCAGTGTTCTCCAAGAATTGTGGAAAAGAACAACCCAAAAGGCGTCACCACAAACGAGAAAGCCATTTGAACTCCAAACCACCACTGGATGCCAAGAAAACCCTGCACAGAGCTCTCCGAGAATGCTAGAACTCTCCCAACTCACCTCAAAACCTTCGGAAAACCCCAAAAACTAAGCAACGCTCACTAAACAACATGATTAAAAATGGGGTGATTACATCAAGTCGCACAAAGTGTAAGAGCAAAGGATACATATATAGGAATCGTTGTTTTTAACCTTTGTCAAATGAGAATTTCACTTTTGTTTTACTTACTTTAGGTCACATAAAGCACAAAAACAAAGGGTACACAAAAGTCAAAATCTTAATTTGGCAGACAATGTTATGATTGATTTTTAAAATTAATAATATATTTATACGTTAATTTACAAAAAAAAAAAAAATTAAATGATTAAAAATAAAGTCTAAAAACCCAAATACTGTTGTCATAAATTGACAATTGTAAAGTTAAACACTTAAATGGTCAAACAAGGATTTCACTTTGTTTTTCTGAATTCAAGTTGCATGAAGCACAAAAGTAGAGGATACAAAATATGAATTCCTAATTTGACTTATAATTTTGAAATTGAAAACAAAGCTACAAGCCTACAAACCAAAATGAATTTCAAAGTTAATAATGAAGATATAACCACTAAACGAAAACTGAAAAATTGAAAAACAAAAAATGCTTACCATGAGGTTCAAATGAGGAACAAATCTAGCAAATGCTTTCACTCTTCTAAGTCTTCTTTCCGATCTCACTTTCCCTCTCCTAATGTTCTTTTGCTCTTGGCTTGATACCCCTACTTCCAACTTTCAACTTCAATCAATTAAATCTTTTGATTTGGAATGAGTCTGACATGTCTTTTTATAGATTTTTGTGAGCCCCATAGCCATAAGAGTTTGGGCTACAAGCACTAGAACAGAGACATTTTTAATTTTTTTTTAAAAAACCTTTTTAGTGCTTTCCCTCGAGACATTGTAATCGTAAGAACTATGTTTAGTTGCTTCCTTGAGAAAAACAAAGGTGAGAAGCATGACACACATCTATGACCTTCATATCCCCTTTGGTTCACTCTTGTTATTCATATTCTAGATTAACTAAAAATATAGAGCCAAACACAGAGCATACACGTGGATATATGAAGACACAGAGCATACACGGAGTATACACGTGAATATACTCATTGTTAGACCCTTCTTATTGGCTAGAATGCATTCCCTGCAGGATGGCAAGATCAAGGCTCTGATACCATTTGTAAAGTCCCCTAACTGATTAAAATAATTTACCTATTTCAATATACTAAAATTGATTGAGACTAATCATGAGAACCAGTCATTGATATTCTTCAACTTATTAGTTGTTAAGAAGTGCTTATTTATCTTCCTCATTAGATAATTAAATTCATGATTCATAGTTCTTAATATAGATATCAAACCCTGCTACTACTTCAGTTTTAAGGGAGAAGGGTCTATGTATGTTACCAAAGCGCTTAGAGACCAACTGCAATAGGTTCCCTCAAAGTTTACAGATCCGAGCCCTTACCTATCTTGGGTCTATACCCTCAAGGCTTATGGGTCGTTGATCCCCACCCTATCTTGGGACTTAACCTATTGCTTGGATTTAGACTACCCCTCTTTGGAACACCTCATCCCCGTCTTCATAAATACTGATAATAGCAGCAAGAATGAATAGCATATACATATTCTTCTTAATGTTTATTACCTTAAGATTCTTTCTGATTTACAATCTAATATTATTATTTTTTCTAATCAAGACATACATACACACACACATATATATTCATTTATTTTTCAGACATTACTATAAATATATAACTGCAGAACAGTTCTCAGAGAGAAGCCTCGGTACTACAACAATTTATGAATAAAACATACCGATGGCAGCAAGATACAGCAATCTGCTTATGTCCACCAATCTCTATTTTCTTTCCTTATCATGTAGTAACCCTTATGGGTTAACCAAACTCCAACTTGCAAATGTTTGTGTTTTTGAATGATTTGGTTTTTGATTTGCAATTCAGTGTACTCAGAATTATTCATCAGCAATGCACAAGTTCAGAAATGTCTTCAATCTCTATTGATATGGTGGTTACAGCAGCTAGGACCATTAATATAGTCTCCTAGCCCCTCATGGTTATTACAATTCTTCCATAGCAACACTACAAGATTTTATTAGCATAAAATCTACTAATTTCTGAATAAGGATAGGACTGATTGCAATGACAGTGAGTCTCAGATTTTGATATCAGACCTTAACATTCCTGTAGCTTGCATTGATGACTACTTGATGCGTTTTTTGTACACGACCAAACATAGAATAAAATACCTAAAGGTACCTTATCCTCTCTTGAACAAAGTTTCCCGACTGCTGAAGATCTCGCCGAAGGATCAGTCGGAGTAACTCCAAGGTTCTGATATGTAGGTTCTCTACATGTGGATAAGCTATTTGCAGTACAATGTGATTTTGCTGGAATCACAAGGGGACTTACTTTCGACAACCTGAACGTCTGATTTGCTTTGGATATTACTGGAACGTGGAATTTCACTGGCCCTTGATTTTAAAAAAAGGAAGAAAAGGATAAGTGTTGGAAAAGGATCTATTTCTAACACTAAAAATGTAGGAGCAATGGATGACCTTTGATGAAACTCTAACTAAGTCTTGCTTTGACATGCTAGGATCATCTCCACAAGGTTAGTGTGATCTTCTAAGGATGGCTTTATGATGTTCAGATCACCGCTACAAGCATGGACACCGTCAGGTTGATGCATATCAATGAAGAAGAGATAATTGAAGTTAAGCTTAAGCTGAATGATTCCAGTTGACTACGTGTTGTGACCATTTCACACATCGCCCCATCGCAAATGGGGCCCCCCTCTTTTTGCTTGTTTTTCGCTTGTTTTCGCTTTCGTTTTTAGGGTTTTGTTAGTCAGTTAGTTGTCTGGATTTAGGGCCAAGCCTTAGGGTTTTAAATTTTGCCTTTTCAAGCCAAAATCCAGTCATTTTTTGAGAGCTTTTGAGCTTCTTTTCTAGAATGCAAATTTTGAATGCAATGAATTCGCCAAAATGGTCTAATTTTCAATTGGAATGTTCATGCAGAGCTTAAACTTGTCTAAGTGTTGACCGTCAATATGAATTTTTGTCTGACTGAATATTTTGACCAAATTTTGACTTTTTTGAATTTTGATCCTGGGCATTGGAATTGATTTGTTTTCACCTCGTGAAGTGTTAAAATGTGAAAAATCTTGTTATTTTGGCCTGTAGGAGCAAAATCGCTCCTGTCCCTCAGTGAAGGACGGGAGCTCAATTTCAAATATCTCATCATCCTTGCAGAGTCCAGACAAATTTTACGTTTGAAGTGATAGAGAACGACAAGATCTTTCCATTGAATATAAATTGAAGATTTTCATGAGCACAGAAAGGCCTCCAGGAAGAAAATCGCTCCTGTCCCTCAGTGGAGGACCGGAGCTACAATTCAAATTTCGTCTTGTCCTTGCAAGATTTTGAAAGTTTAGCAATTTGAGGACGTCCAAGGGAAGATGCTTTGCCAAATGAATATAATTTGAGATGCAAAAACGAAGGAGAATGATCTATATTGACCAAATCGCTCCTGTCCCTCTCCAAGGGACCAGGGCGAGGTACCTTGTAGCTCTCGTCCCTCTCCCAAGGACTAGAGCGATTTCTTCCATTTTGCAAAATCCAGACAAGGGTCAAGGCAAGTTTACGTTCAAAAACAAGGGAAAACATGAGATGAGCACATTGAATATAAATTGAAGATTTTTGGGACGTCCATACCAGTGTTAAATGCCTAGTTCGCTCCTGTCCCTCAGGAAGGGACCAGAGCGATTTTTGATATAATTGCTTTTCTTGCAAAGTTACAAATAATGTAAAAGCATGGGTGGATAGAGTGAAGAAGGACGAATCCGTTGAATATAAACTTAGAGCATGGCAAAGTAAGATGAAGGCCACAAGGGAAAGATCGCTCCTGTCCCTCTCCAAGGACCAGGGCGATACAATGGTGATGACCCGTCCCTCCAAAGTTCAAGGTCGTCCCTCCAAGGTTCAAGGCTGATCCAAGTCAAGACGAAGGGTGGCGAAGACATCTCAAGGCATTTCCATCAAGCACAACGTTGCAAGGGTCATCACATGGAAGGATTTGCACTCTATAACCCAGATCGCTCCTGTCCTTTGGCAAGGGACCAGAGCGATATCTACATAATGGCGTAAATTTCAAAAGGCAAACAAATTTCAAGTTACCAAAAGGGTCGAAAGGACATCATTCCACGCAATGAAGATAATTGCAAGTTGGCACAAACAAAAACAAGCATGTTATGATGAACTTCGCTCCTGTCCCTCAGGAAGGGACTAGAGCGATATTGATATATTAGATTAATCCATGCAAGATTTACGTAAAGACAAGGGTACACAAGGTTACATATGCTCCAGGACATCGTTTGAAGATAATTTGCAAGAGTTTTAAACGTCCAAACATTGCTAATCAAGGTAAAAGTCTCCCATCGCTCCTGTCCTTTGGACAAGGACCAAGGCGATACTATTAGAACACTCCCGTTCCTTCAAAGATCAAGGCGACGCAAGGTTAGGAAGTGCGAAGGATAACGTTTGAAGGACATTGCAAAAGAGATCGAAGTTTAAAATCGCCAAGACCAAGGAAAACATGTGGATCGCTCCTGTCCCTCTCCAAGGGACAAGGGCGATGATCCTTATAACATCGAAGGTACCTTGCAAAAACAAGTGGAAATAAGCGCAAAGGACACAAGCAATGATATTTCGAAGGTCAAAGATGCAAGGTGAACGCAAAAACATGGAGATCGCTCCTGTCCCTCTCCAAGGGACCAGGGCGATAATGGTCATGGGACGCACTTGCTCGCACAAGGAAGAAATTCAAGTTCGAAGGACCACCAGATGATCGATTTAGGACGTGGAAATGAAGGAGTTAAACGTCAAAAAACGCAAGAATCTAGACCAAAATCATGGATCGCTCCTGTCCCTCTCCAAGGGACCAGAGCGATGAGGTACGTCCTTTTATTTTCATATCTTTGGCGCCAAATTTAAACAATTCGAATTTCATTAAATGCTAAATCAATTTAAAAAATTGAAAATCCATTTTTTATTGGCATTTAATGTGGCGTTAAACATTTATTAATTATTTTGCCTTTATTAAAATCGAAATTTGCAAATTTAAAAAAAACGCAAGGCATTAATAGTTAATTAATTAATATAAAAAATCGAATTGGAGCGCTCATATATGGAGGTCGGCCTTGTCATTTCATTGCAAATCATTTAAAAATGGTTTTATTTACCAAGTCGGCCTAAGGGATGAAAGGGTGGCGCGCTTAGACATTCCAAAAGTGGTGCGATTCCAAACCAAAGGTGGCGTAGACATTCCCAAGATAGGGTGAGGCGTGCGAAGTGTGTTTGAAGAGGTGCGAATTGCATTGGAGATCAAAGGTGATGTGAATTCGAAGACCACACCAAGAGCAAATTTGAAGATCACATTCTCTCCAGAGGTGGCGAAATCAAATTTGAGGGGATCATATTGAAGATTATCTTTATACCTCAATTTTGCCTAGGCAAATTTTGTTTTTGCATTCTAGAGTTAGCTCTCTATCGAGGTATGGCGATTTAATTATTATTGTTTTATTCATTCATCGTCATATTTCAAATTTTGAATTTTAAATCTCTTAGCTCAATCGTTGTATTTTAGGAAATGATAACTCTAGAGACTTATCATTAGGTTTCCTAAAATTTATCTCTCTTATCTACGTTATTTATTGCAAAAATCTATTCCTTATAATGAAATGTTGTGTAGGTATGGCGACCCCAAAGGCGGGAGCATCCACCAGTCGCTCGGCTCTTATGAAAGAAGATCAGAAGACTGAAGAAGTGGAGACCAAGATCGTGTCCAAGTGGAGCAACATTGGAGATACAAACTTGGGGAACTTTAGCACGAAGAAGTTCCGAGAGGTCCCTTACATCGGCAAGCCATCACCTGTCGCCCGGAGAATAATAGAAAGTGGCATCATTAAGGCGGCCGGTTTTCCTCCAGCCATTCAGTGTCACGAGTTGATGATCGAGTGTGCCCGTCATTACAATCCACAGTCCAGGACAATTGTGTCCAATGAGGGAAACATTTTGGCGTACCTTTCAGAGGAAGCCATAAGTGAAGCCTTCCATCTTCCAGAGCACAGGGACATGATATACAAGAGCATTGAAGGAGCCAGATCAGTGTACGATGATGATCCAGATGCTTGCCTAAGCATAATCAACAAGAACTGGCTACTTAAGAGTCGTCCCCGTCTGAGCAAAGTACCGAACACACCACACAGGATTGATTTCCAAGAGGAGTACAGAGATTTGATCACCATGCTTAACAGAGTTACAGGAGCACCTCATGCCTTCTATTTTGAGAAATGGATGTTTTATTTCATCCAGGTGATTGTTCAAGGAAAGGGTACAATACATTGGGCTAGGATAATTAGCCATTGCTTAGACGTACAGTTGAGAAGACTCAGGGCTACTAAGTCCTTCCACATGAGTTCATACGTCATCTATGCCTTAATCAGGAGCGTTGAGTACGCAGGACTACCTCACAGAGGAGTGATTGGAAGAGGACCCGGCGAGGTCAGAGTTTGTGAATCCTATACCTACTTGCATCATCCACCAGGGAAGAACTACAAGTTAATCAATGATACTTTCACGATGAACATCACCAGGACGCTGCAAGGAGGGATTCACAACAGATTATCTCAGGATGCCCAGCAGTTAATCAAGAGGTACGGTGCTTGGTTCATTCAGTTTCCCAAGTTCACTTACATTAGAGTGTATGGATGTCCTTTACCCCCATACATGTTGCCGAGATACCCGACAGACAGAATTGTGTTACTTGAAGTAACAAGGCAGTTGGCAGCATATGTGAAAGCATTCAGACACAGACATCAGAATGGAGTTCAGGTACCTATTATTTTGGGTAATTCAGTTGAGGTATGTCCCAATGTCTCAGCCATGGATGATGCAGAGAGGGAGTTAGCCTTGTATCCTTTTTCATCTTTTGCTTGGAGGAATAGTTTTGACCCTCATGGACATTTAGAGGAGACAGTCGGTAGAAGATTTAGACATGAGTACCAGATTGAAGATTTTATGATGAATCTCCTAGATGATCTCGAAGTGAAACGAAAGATACATTCTAGATTGCCTTTGGATTTCATCAGGAAATGTAAGATTTACCGAGTAGCCGACCAAGCTCAGGACAACGGCAGGCACATCCAATCTTCATATGATAGAGAAAGCAAAACAATAAGTCTGAATTGGAGTGAGCCCGAGGCCGTGGATTTAGATGAATTGATGGCACCAGTCTTGTCTTGTACTCGCAGATGGGTAGACGTTCAACATCAGAAGTTGAGAGAACAAGGCATAGCCATGTCTTTTACTTTGGAAGAAAAGCCAGCCGAGGGTGGAGCCAGTGTTAGTGAAGGCAATCCTAATCCTAGGAATTCAGGTGAAGGTAACCTTCGATGTGCCAGTGAGGGCAATCTCCATTCGAGAGGTTCAAAGAGAAAGGAGAAATCAGAAAAGAAAGAGCCTTCCAAGAAAAAGCAAGGTGCTAACAAAGATCAAACACCAGGTACTTCTTCCAGACCAGAAGATAGAGCAGTTCGATTGGAAGAATCCATGGAATCGATGGTACAGAATGACAGGCAGGAGGAAGGACAGGCACAGCATGTTTCATCCGATGGATCCCTCCAAGACTATGATTTAGATAATGATAATGAAGTAACATCTCCTCCCAGACAAGAAGAAGTAGTACACAAAGAAATTCAAGTTCAAGAGACAAGATCAAATATCCCAGATTGGTTGAAGGAAAGATTGACTAAGGTGATCGCAATTGAGGACGAGGACAGTGCAATTGATTTAGAGAGCCTTGTTGGACGTTCACATATGACAACAGAGAAGAAGAAGGCTACAAAGATGTCCAAGATGATTCGAGATGAGACTGGATCTAGAAAACTGCAGATAGCTACACCGGCAGCGGACAAATATGAGGATGAGATCCTAGCAGAGGACTATCATATACAGACTATTGAGTTAGGACCATCCACAGCAGAGCAGACTTTAGATGATGCCACCGACACATTTGAGGCATTGAAGGATAAGTTTAGAGAGGAAGTAGAAAAGAATAGAAAGCTTGAGAAAGAGGTCGGTGCATGGAGGACATATTTCAGTCACATCAATGAACCTTTGGGACGTCAGGATCCAGTTAGATCACCATTGCAGGCATTGCCCCTTCAATCAATCAATGAAGCAGAAAGATTCAGGAATATGGTCCAGCGTACATGTAATTGGATGGATAGATCTCACACGGTGGCCATTGAGTTTATTACAAGGATGTCGAAGATCACCCACCAGGCTATCCAAGTTCTTGAGATAATTCACAGATTGATGGCAACAGTAGCTGCATTTGCCCATACCAAGGACGTTGTCATCCCTGTCTTGAAAGTTATAAGACATACGTCTAGAAGAATTCTAGCACAAGAGAAGATCTTAGAAGGTGATTCTCACAGTTTGTTTCAGTGGTCAACCTTACTCCATATAAAGAGTGTTCTCTTTGAGGACATCAGTGTTAGATGTGGTCAAGTTGAGGAGGTGATCAATCCGATCCAGGACAGAGTATTTGAGGTACTTCGTACCATTCTTGGCAGAGGGATCGAGGTCGAGACAGATGTGGATTTACAAGAATTTGAGGATAGAATCACGATCATCTTTCGCAAGGACGCAGATGTTACAGATGAGCAGTATGATCAAATGTATGCCACCATGCTCCTGATTGATAGAACAAAGGAACTTGAACCTACTTGGGACACAGCTCTTCTAGATGCATTTGATCAGGTTATCCACTTAGAAGAGAGTATCAAGAATCTTCCCGAGATTCCAATCACAGAAATCGAAGGAATCGTGACAAAATTCATTGCATATGCTAAGAAAGAGAATTGGAAAGGGAATAAGATTCTAGATGAAAGGTTGTTACAGATGACATGACATCTTATTTCTCATTGGTTGATACCTCCTAGATTTTTGTGCCAAATTTAATATTTGGCTATGCATTTAATATTGTTCAGTAAAAAGGAGGTCATTTGTAACAAACCCTAATTAGGGTTTAGGTGTCATGATCTTGTCCATTGATTTACTTTCAATCTGGACCTTTCATTGTAATTGGGGATGCTATTTATACCCCCATTTTTCATTTTATTTAGAGTCAGTTAATAGAGAATAGAGTTAAGAGTGAAATAGAGAGATTAGAATTGTAAGCAATTTTTATTTTGTAGCAAGATTGAGTCTTGAAGAGAGAAATTCAAGCAATTGTTGTATATGATGACTTGGAAATCAATAAAATATTGAAGTTATGGTGTTTTGTTGCAAATTTCATAAGTTATCTTCATGGTTGTTGGATGTACTTGAATCATGCTCAATCAAAGTAGTTTGTTAATTTGAAAGGCTAAGTGTGAGGTTTGATATTTGGTAGGATTCGCAATCCAAACCACTAGCTTCTTGCTGATTGTAGGAACGCCTTGCGTGGTCAACTGGAAAACATTTTGAGTCCTTAACCTTCAAGCATTTTCGCATCTAGGATATGTACCTTCGTAGTAGTGTCCTTGGTCTTTGATGCATTGAATACCATTATTACCTTAGAAGATCGCACTAATTTCAATTAAGTTGTTATCTTATGGCAAAATTGGAGTTAGTTGAGTCTTGCCAAATCTCATTCACGCTAAGTCGTTCATAGGGTTAGGCTAGATTAGACCTCTTAAGCCCTATCTTTTTCCTTTTTTTTAAAGTTCCTTTTTAGTTTAGTGAAATCTTCGAGCCTTTGGAATCCGTAAGACGCCTTGGAGGAAACAGCAAATCACATCATACCACTAAAAGCTTGTCCACACGTGGAGACCCCACTAAAAGAACCTTGGAGTCCATCTAACTGATCCTTTTTGCAGATCTTCAGCAGTTAGAGACTATTTTCTCAAGAGAGGATAAGATGCCTAATGGTATTTTATTCTGTGTATGATTGTGTACAAAAAACACGTCAACACTACGCAAGGCAAGTCTGCAATCAACAAACCGCTAGTAGTATGGATATACAAATTTCACCGTTGATCATACAAATTTCTTCCATTCACCTAATAACATGAAATCAAATTTGAGAAGTATAGAGACCATGCAAATTGTTGAATCGACCCATAGAATTCACCATTTCTTCAATGAAGTTTACTGGCAACAATCTTTGCCTTCTCTTTCTACTCTACTCTAACTATTTCCTACTCTCTGACTATTCACTATTAATTATTAACCTTTTACAAATGTGGAGCCAGGGCTTTAGATCAGTGTTCCACGGATGTTGGGGACGGGGAGACGCGGGGACGCGGGGACAAGCTTCAGCGACGAGGGGACAAAGGGAAAATGTTTTGGGGACGGGGGGACTTGGGCCTGATAGGGGGAAACGTGTTTCCGTGGAACACTACTTTATATAGAGAACCCTTTACACACAGACGGCTCTGATTGTCTTAGAATCAATGGCTAGGATTATAAGATAGAAACCTGTTGACGTGTATTTTGTACACAATCATACACAGAATAAAATACCCAAAGGCATCTTATCCTCTCTTGAATAAAGTCTCTAACTGCTGAAGATATCGCAAGAAGGATCGGTTAGGGTGACTCCAATGTTCTTTTTAGTAGGGTCTCTACGTGTGGATAAGCACCAATGGTCGTTGTGATTGCTGTGTCATCAAAGGGCCTTACGTTTCCGAAGAATTTCCTAAACTAAACAAGTTCTCAAAAAATATCAAAAGAGTAGGGTTTGCAAGAGATCTAGTCTAGTCTAACCCTAAGAATGACTCAATGTGAACGAGACTTGGCAAGATTCTACCAACTTCAATATTGCCATAAAATAACAACTTAATTGAAATTGATGCGATCTTCTAAGGTAACAAATGATTTTTCAATACATCAAAGATCAAGGACACTACCACGAAGGCACATATCCAAGATATAACAACGATTGAAGGTTTAAACGATTCAAGTTTATCCAGTTGACCACGCAATGCGTTCCTACAATCAACAAGAAGCTAGTGGTTTGGAAAGTGAATCCTACCAAAGATCAAGTCCAACACTTTGTCCTTCGAACTAAAACACTACCTTGATTGAGAATGATTCAAGAAAGTGAACAACCATGAAGATAACCACAAGAATAGCAATAAAACACCATAATTTCAATATTTTATTGATCTCAAAGCCATCATGTACAACAATTGTTTGAAATTCCTTCCTCAAAGCTCAATCTTGCTACAAATCAAATTGCTAATCTCTAATATCTCTCTAATTCTCTAATACATAACTCTTCTCTAATTTTTCTAGTTACAAAATGAAAGAAATGAGGGTATAAATAGCATACTCAATTACAATGAACGGTCCAGATCGAAAGAAGATCAATGGCCAAGATTATGAAACCTAAACCCTAATTAGGGTTTATTACAAATAGCCCCCTTTTTACTGAACAATATTAAATGCATAGCCAAATATTAAATTTGGCACAAAAATCTAGGAGACATAGACCAATGACAATTAAGGTGCCATGTCATCTATAACAACCTCTCATCTAGAATCTTATTCCCTTTCCAATGCTCCTTTTTAGCATATGCAATGAATCTGGAGACGATTCCTTCGATCTCAGCAATTGGAATCTCGGGAAGATTCCTCATTCTTTCTTCCAAGTGGATGACCTGATCAAATGCCTTGAGAAGAGCAGCGTCCCATTCAGGTTCAAGTTCCTTAGTCTTCTCAATCAGGAGCATGGTAGCAAACATCTGGTCTCGCTGCTCATCAGTGATAACATTTGCATCTTTGCAAAAGATGACCTTAACTCTTTCCTCCAATTCCTGCAAATCCACATCTGTCTCAACTTCGATCCTCCTGCCAAGAATGGTACGTAGTACCTCAAACACTCTGTCCTGGATCGGGTGGATAACCTCCTCAACATGACTGCATCTAGTACTGATGTCCTCGAAGAGAACTTCCTTCATCTGGAGTAAGGTCGACCACTGAAGTAAACTATGAGGTCCTCCATCCATGATCTTTTCCTGCACTAGGACCTTCCTTGATGTTTGTCTGATTACTTGCAAGACAGGAATGATAACATCTTTAGTATGAGCAAAGGCGGCTACCGTTATCATCAAATTGTGGATGATCTCAAGAACCTGGATAGCCCTATGAATGGTCTGCATCATCCTCGTTGCAAATTCCATGGCAACTGTATGAGATTTGTCAATCCAAGAGCTCATAAGCTGGACCAAGCTCCTGACTCTCTCTGCCTCACCAATTGATTGAAGGGGAAGTGCCTGTACAGGTGATCTTGCTGGATCCTGACGTCCTAAAGGCTGATTGAGATGGCTGAAATATGTTCTCCATGCACCGACCTCTCTCTCAAGCTTTCTATTTTTCTCCATTTCTTCCCTAAGCTTGTCTTTCAATGCCTCAAATGAATCGGTAGCATCATCTAGTGTCTGCTCGGCTGTGAGTGGACCAAGCTCAAAAGTCTCTACATCATATTCTTCAGCAAGGATCTCACCTTCATACTTGTCCACTGCCGGTGTAGCTATCTGCAATTTCCTGGATCCAGTCTCATCTCTAATCATCTTGGTCATCTTAGTAGCCTTCCTCTTCTCTATCACTTCCTGGGAATGTCCAACAAGGCTCTCTAAATCAATCACGTTGTCCTCGTCCTCGATCACAATCACCCTTGTTAGTCTTTCCTTTAACCAATCTGGGATGGCCGATCTTGTTTCTTTAACCTGAATCTCCTTAGGCAATATTTCTTCTTCTCTGGGAGGAGATGTTACTTCGTTATCTTCTTTATCTTCATGCAACTCATTATCTTGGAGAGATCCACTTGGTGACCTTCGAGGTGCCTGTCCTTCTTTATCGTTTTGTACCATTGATTCCATAGATTCCTCTATCTCAAATGTCCTCTTCTCTTGTCGAGAAGATGCGCCGGATGAACGATCTCGATTGGCCTCTTGCTTCTTCTTGGAAGATTCTCTTTTCTCAGGTCTCTCTTTCCTCTTCGAGCCTCTTGGATGGAGATTGCCTTCACTTGCGCTTCGAAGGTTGCCTTCGCTTGCATTTCTGGGATTAGGATTACCTTCGCTTACACTTGCTCCACCTTCAGCTGGTTTCTCCTCCAAGGTGAAAGTCATAGCTATGCCTTGCTCTCTCAATTTCTGATGCTGCACATCAACCCATCTGCGAGTACAAGACAAGACTGGAGCCATCAAAGTATCTAGATCCACAACCTCGGGCTCATTCCAATCCAACCTCACTGATTTGCTTTCTTGATCATAGGATGATTGGAGATGTCTGCCACTGTCCTGAGCTTGGTCAGCCACTCTGTAAATCTTGCATTTCCTGATGAAATCCAAAGGCAATCTAGAATGCATCTTTCTTTTCACTTCAAGATCATCTAAGAGATTCATCATAAAATCTTCTATCTGAAACTCATGCTTATATTTTCTACCGACTGTCTCTTCTATATATCCATATGGATCAAAGCTCTCTCTCAAGGCAAAGAATGAAAAAGAATACAAAGCTAACTCCTTCTCTGCATCATCCATGGCTAGAGCATTAGGACATACCTCAACTGAATTGCCTAATATGATAGGCACAGGAACTCCATTTCCATGTCTGTGTCTGAATGCCTTCGCATAAGCTGCCAACTACCTAGTTACCTCAAGTAACACTATTCTGTCTGTTGGATATCTCGGCAACATGTATGGAGGTGAAGGACATCCATGCACTCTAATATATGTAAATTTCGGAAATTGGATAAACCAAGCACCGTACCTCTTTACTAGCTCTTGTGCATCCTGTGATAGCCTATTGTGAATCCCACCTTGCAACGTCCTGGTGATGCTCATCGTGAAGGTATCATTAACTAACTTGTAGTTACTTCCTGGCGGATGATGCAAGTGGACATAGGAATCACAAACTCTGACCTCGCCGGGTCCTCTTCCAATCACTCCTCTGTGAGGTAGTCCTGCGTACTCAAAGCTCCTAATCAAGGCATATATGACGTATGAACTCATGTGGAAGGACTTGGTAGCCTTCAGTCTCCTTAACTGTACATCCAAGCAATGGCTAATCATTCTAGCCCAATGAATTGTTCCTTTTCCCTGAACTATCACTTGGATGAAGTAGAACATCCACTTCTCAAAATAGAAGGCTTGAGGGGCGCTTGTGACTCGGTTAAGCATTGTTATCAAATCTCTGTACTCCTCCTGGAAATCGATCCTATGTGGTGTGTTCGGGATCTTGCTCAGGTGAGGACGACTCTTAAGTAACCAGTTCTTGTTGATGATGCTTAGGCAAGCGTCCGGATCGTCTTCGTACATGGACCTGGCTCCTTCCATGCTTTTGTAGACCATATCTCTGTGCTATGGAAGATGGAAAGCCTCACTTATAGCTTCCTCTGAAAGATAAGCCAAAGTGTTTCCCTCCTTGGACACGATCGTTCTTGACTGTGGATCATAATGGCGAGCACACTCGATCATCAACTCATGGCACTGGACTGCTGGAGGGAAGCCAGCCGCCTTAATGATGCCACTTTCAATTATCCTCCTGGCGATAGGTGATGGCTTGCCAATGTAAGGGACCTCTCCAAACTTCTTCGTACTGAAGTTGCCCAAGTTGGTATCTCCAATGTTGCTCCACTTAGACACGATCTTGGTCTCCAGTTCTTCGTTCTTTTGATCTTCCTTCATAAGAGCTGGACGACTGGTGGATGCTCCTGCCTTCGGGGTCGCCATTGTAACACCTACACAACATTCCATAATAAGTAATAGATTTTGCAATGTATAACTATAGATTAGAGATTAAATTTAGGAAACTTCATGATAAGTCTTTGAGTTATCATTTCCTAAATACGATTGAGCTACTGAAATTTCAAAATTTCAAAATTCAAAACTCAAGGCTATGACGATCAAAATTCAAAATAAGGGAAGACTTCGCCATACCTTCTTTGAGAGCTAATTCTAAAAAATGCAAAACAAGGCAATTCGCCTAGGCAAAATCAAAGCTTGAAGTTTTCTACGTAATCTTCCTCTAGCGAATGCCTTCCTTGTCAACTTCGCCAACTTTTGAGGTCTTCAACGTGATGATGGCAAATTCGCTCCACCACAAACCAAGTTCGCACTACCTTTGATGAAATTTCGCACCTCCTTGTCTTCTCCAAATCACATGCAAAGGAATGTTTAAATGATGATTTGAAAATGCAATAATTCACCTCCTTATATAAGTGCTTACCCTCTTAATCTCCCCTAGGCCGACTTTTGGAAAATAAAGCAATTAAAAACAAATTTTAATAAAAAATAGGGGCCGACTTTATAAAACATAAAAAATAAAATCCAAGCGCTCACCCTTTTTATTTAATTAATTAATTAATTAATTTAAATGCCTTCATAAATAATTATTTCGATTTTTTAAAAGGCAAAATTAATTAATTAAATGTTTCATGCGCAAGTTTTAAATGCTAACTTAATTGAATATTTCAAATTTTATCGATTTTTAGCATTTAATATAATTTGAAAATTATGTTAGCGCCAAAATTTGGGAGATGTAAAGAGGTACAAACCACATCGCCCTGGTCCCTGGGAGAGGGACAGGAGCGATTTAGCATTTTGCTCTTGAATTTCTCACCTTTTACGTTCAAAACCACATCTCTTACGTTGATATTGGCAATTTAAATAGGAATCCTAAACTTGATTGATTCAATGTTGTAGACGAAAGCCCCTTATGATCATCATCGCCCTGGTCCCTGGCTGAGGGACCAGAGCGAATTTTGCATTTACTCCTTGGCCTTTGTCTTCTAAGTTGCCAAATTGATTCGTGAGGTAGGCAATGATCTCCATGTTTGTTTCGCACACGCCAAACTTCTTCTTTGCAAAGCAAACTTGTCCTTCAGGTGGTTTTCGCCCTGGTCCTTGATTGGAGGACAGGAGCGAACTTTAGTTTCTAGCTCAAATTTGTGATCTTTTAACATTCACTTCTTGTTTATCACCTTTCAAATGACATTTTAAACCTTGTATAACTTTGCTTTGATGTGATCTAGGAAAGAAAATGATTGATTTTATGAATATTGCCCTGGTCCTTGACTGAAGGACAGGAGCGAATTTGCCTCTTTGCTCAAGTTGATCACTTTTTGACGTTTGGTTTCTTGCATATCATCTTCTCAAAGACATTTTCGACCCTGTGCGACCTTGTGCGACCTTGCCTTGACGTGGTTTTTTGAAAGAAATGACCAATTTAGTAAATATCGCCCTGGTCCTTGACTGAAGGACAGGGGCGAACTTTGGTCTATAGTGCAAATCCTCCATCATATTGATATCAATTTGTCTTCAAGGCGTAAAACGACGTCCTTTATTCCTTCTTGAACACTTGAAACGAACGTGGCCTTCAAAATTTAAGCATACTTAGAGATTTCGCTCTGGTCCCTAGGAGAGGGACAGGAGCGAACTTAGGTAATTTCATCACATTTGGCGGTCTTTGCAACTTCATTCTTTGTCGAGGCGTTCCAAACATCATTGCCTCCTTGTACCTTGACTTGGAGTGACTTAAACTTGGAGGGAAATCTTGATTTCGCCCTAGTCCCTGGCTGAGGGACAGGAGCGAACTTGCACTTGTAGGCTCAATCACTTTTTGCCAATGCTTAAAACTATCTTCAACGGACTCGTCATGCTCCCTTTCATTCACCTTTGACATAGAATTCGTTTTATCTTGGTGAGAAATTCTCCTTAGGAAGAAATCGCTCTGGTCCCTGGCTGAGGGACAGGAGCGCCTAGGACAACATGAACTTCACTTGGCGTTTTTTTAATCTTCAAATTATCTTCAATGGGTTCATTACGCCTCCTTTGCTTGCCTCAAACTTAAAACTTACTTGATCTTTGCCCAAAACTTGCCTTATAAGGAAAATCGCTCTGGTCCCTGGGAGAGGGACGGGAGCTATCACTAAAATTCGCCCTGGTCCTTGACTGAAGGACAGGAGCGATTTTGCTTCTAGGGCCAATTTTCCTCACGATAGCACTTTTAAGTTATATTCAACTGATAAGATGTACCTCCTTTGTTCTTCTTAAATTGCGAAATCATTGAAATCTTTCAAGGACAAGACAATTTTGGATTTTAAGCTCCGGTCCTTCAGTGAGGGGGACAGGAGCGATTTTTTTTATTCCTGGCACATTTCCTTGTTTGCGAATTTCTTCAAATTATATTCAATGGAAAGAACATGCCTCCCTTTATCTCTTCCAATCCAAAAATCGTCTTGATCCTGCAAGGACAGTGAAATTTTGAGAAACAAGCTCCGGTCCTTCAGTGAGGGATAGGAGCGATTTTTGTCCTTGAGGGCAAATGTTCATCTTTTCTTCGCAAACGACTAAGTCTGGACGCTCCGTCATGTTGATTTCACCTTTCATTATGCCCTTAACGCTTTAGTTTGATCAAAATGAGGTCAAAATAGCCTAGGCAAGACATTTCGCCCTGGTCCCTGACTGAGGGACAGGAGCGATTTGACCTCAAACTCCAAAAATTTGCCATTTTCGAATCTCAAAATCCTCAAAGCTTTCAATTTACGTTCGACCACATCTCCTGGCGACCCTGCACAAGACAAATGAAACAAATTAATTCACAAGATGCATAGAAATACGATTTTCGCCCTGGTCCCTGGCTGAGGGACAGGAGCGAACTTGCTTCCCTAGGCCAAAATATCATGATTTTAAGGCTTTAACTACTTGACAAGGCAAAAATAAGAATTTTCCAATGCCCGGAATCGATTATTAAAATTTTCAAAATTTGGTCAAAAATTCACTCGGACAAAATTTCTTAATTCCCTCATTAACACTTAGGCAAAATTTGGACTTGCCTTCAAAATTTCCGACTGAACCTAGACAGGCTCACTTGACCTCTGACGAATTCACCTTATTTCAAAATTGCATCTTACGGGAGGAAGCTCAACAAGTCTCAAAATGGACTGGACACTGGCCTGAAAACATCAGAACGGAAACCCTAAGGCTTGACCCTAGTCCAAACGACTGACATACTAACCCAAAACCCTAAAAAGCAGAGAGAAGGACGAGCAAAACGAGCAAAAAAGAGGGGGTCCCCATTTTAATGGGGCGATGTGTGAAATGGTCACAACAAAACCCTAATTAGGGTTTGTTACAACAAACTTCCTCTAGCCAATGAGAAAATTACATTCCAAGAGTGAGGACCAATAGGAAGCATGGGTAGGTACACCAAAATTTGTGCCGCCTTCGATAAATTAGGTACATTGAATTTGGTCATGTTGAGGTGGACCAATCCGATCGGAGGAATGATGACTGGGATGCCACCTTGTCTAACGCTTGTGACTTGGTTGATCCTTTTTAGTCTCTGACGTGATGAATGATGTACTTCCTTTGCTTGATGAGGCTTCCTTATTGTCAAGTCTTCCTTCTCCAATAGCATATATCGCCCTGAAGTGCTGGCAAAGCCTTTCTTTGTCATCATGTGGTTCCTTAGTGTGGTGAAGTGAAGGTTTTGGCAACTTCTTGAACACCTGTAGTTTTCCAGGGCTTCAAAACACCTTGAGTCCTCCTCCATGCCTTTGAAGTGTCCTTGATAATGATGGACTGGAATAGGTCATCCTTGCCCAGGCTTGATCTCCTCCTATCTGCAAAATAAATCAAAGGATGATTAAGTACATATGACATATTCATTTCAACATAGCATTTTCAACCTTAAATCATTAATGAGAAGACATCAAAATGGAATTTTGCTCAATATCCTCTCCAGGGACATGCCCTATTAGATTTTCACTCTTGACCCTTTGGAAGGGTCAGGAGCGAATTTTGACAAAGTTGCTCAATCAGACCTCATTTTCAACATTACTTCACCAAGATCAAGTCATTCACCTCCAAAATTGCCAAGGAATAGGTTTTTCTCAAGGACCTAGGCAAAATATTAGACCACTTAGGAATTTTGCTCTAGACCCTTTAAAAGGTTCAGGAGTGAAATTTACATTTTAGCTCAAATTGCATCATTTCTTCACTACAAAATGCCTCCAAGACAAGCATATGCTATCTTTCTCTTTCTAAAGCCTAGGAATCCACAACTTGGCCTTCATCATGAGCAAATTTGGTGAAGTTGAGAATTTTGGTCTGGACCCTTTGGAAGGGTCAGGAACGAAATTCAAGTTTTAGACTTGATCCTTCATTTTCTTCATTCCAATTCACCTTACAAGGCAAGAATACCTCACTCCATAAAAACCAAAATTGACTTGTTTTGAAGGGGAAATAGGTTATCTTAGGAATTTCGCTATGGACCCTTTGGAAGGGTCAGGAGCAAAATCCTAGTTTTTGCTCAATTCCTTCACATTTGTTGATTACTAGCACCTCAAAGTCATGCCCAAGGACATCTCCAATCCTAGTTCACCCTAACCCACACTTGTCTTGGCATAAATTTGAGAGAAATGAGAGGTTTGGGGGAATTTCGCTCTGGACCCTTTGGAAGGGTCAGGAGCGAAATCCACATTCTAGGCTTGATATTTCATCTTTTCAACTCCAATCTTCTTTGTAAGGCAAAAATACATCATTCTACACCCAAGGAACAAGGTTGGTAGCCTAAGCAAGGAAGCAAATCAGGTTAATGAAGAATTTTGCTCTGGACCCTTTGGAAGGGTCAGGAGCGAAATCCTCATTCTTGGTTGATTTCACACTTCATTCATCCAATTCTCCCTCAAACTTGATCAATTTCAAGCTCCTTTCACCATAATCAAGGCAATCCACCATCAAACTAGCTCAAGACAAGATCAACCTAGGGCTTAAGGCAAAAAAGAAGGTCAAATTGAGGATTTCACTATGGACCCTTTGGAAGGGTTAGGAGCGAAATTCTCCTTCCAGGTTGATTTCCATCATTTCATCGCCTCAAACCTCCTCTCCAAGGCAAATATGCATCCAAGTCTTCCAAACCATGCCTTAGAAGTTCCAAACTTGGTCAAGTTAAAGAGCAAAATAGAGGAAATATGAATTTCGCTCTGGACCCTTTGGAAGGGTCAGGAGCAAAATTTTCCTTCTAGGCTCATTTTCACTTTTTTCCTCCCTTCTTTGGCTTGGATATAACTCATTAGGCTTCTCCTGATCATCCTCCAGTCCAAGTTAGCATTCACTTCAAGGTTTTGTGAAGAAAAAAGGGTCTTGTATGAATTTCACTCTAGACCCTTTGGAAGGGTCGGGAGTGAAATTCCTCCTTATGCTCAAATCCTGACTTCATTTTCATATTTCTTCACTCCAAATAAGTGTTTTGCCCTCAATAATCCCTGGGAATGAGTTAGTTCTAAGTTTGGATCAAAGTAGAAAGTCCTATAGAGGAATTCGCTCTGGACTCTTTGGAAGGGTCAGGAGCGAAATTGAACTTCGCTTTGGACACTTTGTAAGGGACAGGAGCGAAATTTGACATTTTGGTTTCTCCGTCAGGATTCATATATGGAATATAACATTTAAGTATAAGAAAGAAGTTCTTTTACTTTAAGTTATATTCCATATATACTATCACGATGTTTGAGAGTGGTTCCGAACCTCCAGGAGTTATAATGCAAAATCTAGTTTTTGGAGGATTCTTCAATTTTCCAAACTTAGTCAAATTTCAGGATCAGGATGACATTCTTGACTTAGCCAAATTTCAAGACATTTGAAGATCACAAGATGACATTCCAGACTTCATCACTCACCAATTTGACCTAGCTTAGACCTTGAAAGAGGATATTCACTCACCAAGCTTCATTGACCTCCTCAAACTCAAACAAGACACTATTCGCAACAAGAGCAAAACTAGGCCTAAGGGAGACTTTCAAAGAAACCCTAACCTGGAGTACCTGTTGACTCCCCCTAGCTCAAGCAGAGCTTGCCATCCTAGTGATCCCCCTAGCGACACTCAAAATCCCCTAGCGACACTCAAAATGCAAAGGCTAATAGACAAAACCCTAAAAACCTAGAAAGCAAACCCCAGAAAGCAAAAAAAAAGGGGTCCCCATTTGCAATGGGACGATGTGTGAATATGTCACAACATGACCCAAGAAGGCATTTATGCACACGGCAATACATGTAAGGAACATTTCTATGCATCATAGACTATGACAGCCATCTACTTGATACCCCTTTAGTGCTAAGACTCAGAGGCAACCTGAATATTACCCATAAATATGAATTGGGACTGTAACAGCAATAAGAGATGCGTTTTTTTCTGAACATACAATGACTAGGATCCCTACGTAGCAGCCTTAAATAACAACAGCAAGTCTTAGACTCATTACTAAACAGTTTTCTGCAAATAAAACATGTACTTCCCAGGCAACAAATGTATATTTAAGGGCAGACCTGGAATATCAATCGACCCCAATCTGAAGGTGATGAAGGCGGCTACGGGGGTTTGCAGAATGTAGAAGAAGCAGCCAAAGACTCCTTATTCAATCTTCATCATAAATCTGAACAAACATCTCCAATTTGGTCTCCACAAAGACCACAAAATTGGCAAGGTACTATAGCGTTTACTGTAGCGCAACACTGTTCACGCGGGTACTGTAGCAGCTTCCAAAATAAATGATGACAATGCATTGGCAAAGTTTCCTCCAATCTGATCTTTCAACTTGGAGATGAAATTCATTAATCAGCTCAACATTCCATGGATTCTTCTTCAATTTGTGCATAAATAGTGACCCTGAATGAAGTCACTCCCAATGGCAAATATCAGTGATTATTTCAGCACCTCAGATGCCCTAGCTTCGAAGAATTTATGCTCTCCAAAGTGCAAAGGTTGAAACCCTGGTTTCTTCCTCTCTCAAACTTCTCGAGTATCAAAATGCATAATTCACCATGAGGTTCGAATTCTTCAAGACAATATATACATCTCCCTCACAAGTTCGATTTCTCCTTTGCTCATTAAATGATATTAAATGATAATAAAATTAGATGCACTCTATCATTTAATAATTACCTTGATTTGAGAGTCTAATTAATTAATTCCAATGGCCCCAACTTGATAGCTCGACCCTCACTTAAGTTATAATATAAAGTTTATATTATAACTTAATATTATAAGCGCAGAACCATTAATGTTTATTTAAACTAAATAAACATTAATATATCCATTATAACTCATCCTTTTTGAACGTCGTCTGAACTGGGAGTTGACATGATGAAGCTGCATACGACCATACCCCTTTACTAAAAATAGCAAAGGGGTCCATCTCTAACATCTCTGACTTACTATAAATAGTAAGTAATGCATACGGAGTCCAAATGAAGCCGAACGAAAGCCAAACCTACAAAACTCTGACCACTGGAGAAGTTGCATCCCTCAAAGGACCCTCTATTCAATCTTATTAGCCTACGAGGGTCAATAATAGGCTAATCCCATTGAATATTTGATGTCAACAAAAAGGGGACATCACAGTCCACCCCTCCTGGAATTGCTTGTCCCCAAGCAATCTCGTCGACAAATAGATTCCTCCACCTGGATCCCAAGTGAAGACCTACACAATTCCCCTACTATCAACAAATGACTCCTGTAACCCTGACACATCAAGCTGAACCTAATGAATCAACTCATCCCCGCCATCTCGTGTCACTGGAGTAAGAGTCTCAAGTGGAGGCAACTCATAACACTGATCTTGGTTGCTACCAAACTTGGCACAAGGTATGCTCTCATACAAACTGGCCATCACATGTTCCAATGAACTGTGCATCTGAAACAAATCACATACATGAGGGTCAAATGTGAAAATGTACATGTTCAACATCATGTGCACACCCATAAATTCATTTGCAAGCTCTGTCTGAAATCCCGATGCACCCAAAAGATCCCAAACCTCGAATAGAAGCATGCCAAGTAGATCCTCAAACTCCTGCTGCTCAACTTTGATCTCATCTTCACCATGCCAAAAGTGGTGAAGCCAACCAACGGAACCCACCCAAACTACAGTGTTAACCCTGTCATCACTCGGGTCCCAAAGCAAACTGCACTCACATCCATCTTCGATAAAGAGATACAAATTCCTGAAGGTATCTGCAACTCCACAACTATCTCTCACCTCTGCTAGACTCCCATAGATGTGCTGACTCAACAAGTAATCCAACTTGCAGCTACTAACACAATAATCACCCTGTAACCATGTATTCGTACGAAATCTCGGTGATATAAGAGTGACCAACCCTGTCGGATACACATCAGTATGATGGAAAACTAACTGGTGTCCCTGCAAATAATTTCCTACAACCATCTGAATCAAGTACTTGCAGCCTCTAGTCCCATCTTTTGTAGATGGCGACCCTCCATCCCACAAGAGATGATATAATCCCTGAGCCAATCCACACCTACGCAACATCAGGTCATCCACGTGTGGATCAAAAGAAAAATGATGAGCGCTCCTCACTGTATAGTTGCAATAAAAGGCACCAACCTCAGTTAATGGCTCATCACTAAACACAATCGGCCTATCGAATGTAGATGAATCATACTCATTCCGACCAACCCAAGTGCTATCATCAATGACAACCTCAGTGATAGTAGAATTACTGGTACCACTGGATATTGCACTCTCACAATCATTAGTCACAATATAGTATGATTCATCTTGTTCATCACATGAAGAGGCATGATCGATATCAGGAAGTAACACCGAGATATCTGCTTTAATCCTTCCTAATGCATGCCTAATGGTTTGTAAGCTTGTCATGGAAACTCCATCTTGAGACCAATGTTGTATGAGATAATCAACAAGTGTGGCAATCCTATCAACTTGGCCCATGGCTTGTGTTACCGCCTCCACCTCTGGATACACATTTTCATAGACTACAGCAAGAGGTTCAACCCGATGAAACTGATTTGTACTCCATGTTAAAGTCTTAACTTCAAAGCTACTATTTGTATCGTAATGTGAGACAGCTGATTTACAATCAGCATCATGCTCATATGCATCTATCTCTTTGTTGTTCATGAAACCTTCCTGTACCATCTCATCCACCCGGAGTTCATCAACTTCGGTTACATGTTGGTCCTCCTCAATTGTTACATTTGATTGTTGACCTGAAGTAGACTGGAACAAATTTGATTTCTGATTAAGCTCAACAATCTGATTTTCAGCTAGCCGAAGTGCCACTAAGGTAGCCTCTAGGGTTTCCTTAGTATTCCTAAGCTCATTAGTAAGTGAGTCTACTTCTTCTTCCTTCGTCCTCAATGCATCAGAATATATAACGCCCAATTCAAGTAGGTGATCTCTATCAGAAAGAAGAGTTAAATAATTATTTTTCATAATCTCCATGGTTGTCTTAAATGCTTGCAAATCAGAGATAGATGAAACCTCCTCAACGCCTCTATATCTCCCTTCAAGTTGGACCTTCCATAGATGAGTTTCCACCATCTTGCGGAATTGATCAAAATGGGACAATGCTGTAACAATCTTATCTTCACCAACCTTAAGTTGGCTCTCCAAATCAGACTTACTGACCAAGGAAAATTCATTAGTAGAAGTTGTGGGCTGCCAAAGGAGAGCTTGACTCTCATCAAAATATTCTTCTAAAGTGTCCTCTTGCTGGTTTGGTACTAGAGCAGCAGTAGTTCCCAACCCAAACTCCTCATCAACACTCCAAAAAGTAGACTCAGTGGATGGTGAATCGCTAACCTCATGCAGAGAAGTAAGTTCACTCTTAGGAGTATCAAAAGAGTCCCCAATCATAACCTCCATATCACCAACTAGGAGACTCATGCAACCCTGTCCTATAGAATCCACTGTTTCTTCCTTTCTTCCTTTTGTAACATCAACTGGGTGAAGATCAACTGAAATAGACCCGGTCTCAATACTGCTGGTCCACACTTCACCTGTTACTTTTGCCTCTGGATTTTCGTGAGTGCATTTAACATCAGCCCCAAAGGAATCATGAAGGGAATCATCATCACCCACTTCAAATTTTATCCTTTTTTTTGGCTCTTGCTCCTCTTCACTCTTGGAGTCATCATGAAGTGTCTTATGCCCAACATCTTTCTCCATGTAAGTCTGATTTTTGCTTGCCATAGGTTCAGCTGTATGCTGGTCACAAGTTGCTAGAAATTCATTACAGAGGTTTCTAGATACTTCACCTGTAAAGCCCTCTTGTTTCTCCTTCCCCTTAAAAATAGATGTCATATACCGAGCAATTCTATCAAGTTTTGCAGGGTGTGAAATCACTTCATCCAGATTCTTCTGGTTTTGTTTCAACTTTTCCAATTAGGAATACACTTGCTTCATATTCTAGTCCCACTGATTCTGGGTACTTGAAGTAACCATGATTAACTAGCTGAATCAATCTACCCAACAGGTTGGCAGGAAACCGCTCTGATACCACTGTAGTAACCCTTACGGGTTATCCAGCCTCCAACTTGCAAATGTTTGTGTTTTTGAATGATTTGGTTTTTGATTTGCAATTTAGTGTACTCAGAATTATTCATCAGCAATGCACAAGTTCAGAAATGTCTTCAATCTCTATTGATATGGTGGTTACAGCAGCTAGGACCATTAATATAGTCTCCTTGCCCCTCATGGTTATTACAATTCTTCCATAGCAACACTACAAGATTTTATTAGCATAAAATCTACTAATTTCTGAATAAGGTTAGGACTGATTGCAATGACAGTGAGTCTCAGATTTTGATATCAGACCTTAACATTCCTGTAGCTTGCATTAATGACCCAACAAGGCATTTATGCACACGGCAATACATGTAAGGAACATTTCTATGCATCATAGACTATGACAGCCATCTACTGGATACCCCTTTGTTGCTAAGACTCACAGAGGCAACCTGAATATTACCCAGAAATATGAATTGGGACTGTAACAGCAATAAGAGATGTCTTTTTTTCTGAACATACAATGACTGGGATCCCTACGTAGCAGCCTTAAATAACAACAGCAAGTCTTAGACTCATTACTAAACAGTTTTCTGCAAATAAAACGTGTACTTCACAGGCAACAAATGTATATTTAAGAACAGACCTGGAATATCAATCGACCACAATCTGAAGGTGATGAAGGCGGCTACAAGGGTTTGCAGAATGTAGAAGAAGCAGCCAAAGACTCCTTATTCAATCTTCATCATAAATCTGAACAAACATCTCCAATTTGGTCTCCACAAAAATCACAAAATTGGCAAGGTACTGTAGCGTTTACTGTAGCGGAACACTGTTCACGCGGGTACTGTAGCAGCTTCCAAAATAAATGATGACAATGCATTGGCAAAGTTTCCTCCAATCTGATCTTTCAACTTGGAGATGAAATTCATTAATCAGCTCAACATTCCATGGATTCTTCTTCAATTTGTGCATAAATAGTGACCCTGAATGAAGTCACTCCCAATGGCAAATATCAGTGATTATTTCAGCACCTCAGATGCCCTAGCTTCGAAGAATTTACGCTCTCCAAAGTGCAAAGGTTGAAACCCTGGTTTCTTCCTCTCTCAAACTTCTCAGATATCAAAATGCATAATTCACCATGAGGTTCGAGTTCTTCAAGACAATATATATATTTCCCTCACAAGTTCGATTTCTCCTTTGCTCATTAAATGATATTAAATGATAATAAAATTAGATGCACTCTATCATTTAATAATTACCTTGATTTGAGAGTAATTAATTAATTCCAATGGCCCCAACTTGATAGCTCGACCCTCACTTAAGTTATAATATAAAGTTTATATTATAACTTAATAATATAAGCTCAGAACCATTAATGTTTATTTAAACTAAATAAACATTAATATATCCATTATAACTCATCCTTTTTGAACGTCGTCTGAACTGGGAGCTGACATGATGAAGCTGCATACATCCATATCCCTTTACTAAAAATAGCAAAGGGGTCCATCTCTAACATCTCTGACTTACTTTAAATAGTAAGTAATGCATATGGAGTCCAAATGAAGCTGAACGAAAGCCAAACCTACAAAACTCTGACCACTGGAGAAGCTGCATCCCTCAAAGGATCCTCTATTCAATCTTATTAGCCTACGAGGGTTAGTAATAGGCTAATCCCATTGAACATCTGATGTCAACAAAAAGGGGGCATCACATATCATTCGATGCCTTCTTCCCCCTAGGAATCCTGTCCTTATAACCTTTTTCAATGGTCTTGTCATTGTGTGCAAGGACGTGGCACTTAGTCAACACCCTTTCCTTGCACCCCCTTCCATCATCATGAGTTTCTTAATAAGCTGTTGCTAAAAATTAATGGAATCATGTCTTTTCAAACAGCACTTCAATACTTGGGATTTATTTATTATATTATTTAATATTAATTATTATTGATTATAAATTAATATTAAATATTAAACATTGTTGATAAATTAATATTTAGATATTGATTATATAAGAATATAAGATAGAAATTGGTTATATAAGAAATAAATTAATAAGATGAGAAATAAGATAATTGATTATATATCAATATTTATGTAGGGATATTACAGGGCGGGGGGCAGCAACATGTTTCTTGGAAACATCTCCTATCATAGGAAAATGCCCCAAAGTCAATCTTAGAGACAATGATGGTAATGGATGGGTAACAAGGGTACCCCTCCTTGATTTTCCCATGTCCCAAGGACATCCCTGTCCCAAAAACTTAAGATTTTTGGGGGAGAATGCATCCCTCATGCAACAACGAGTATAAGGGTCATATATTTAAATCTCTTATTTCAAGAGATGTAAGACACTGGATCCTTATATTATATTTTATCAAACAATGTAGTATTTTGGTCTTCCTTTCTATGTATGTTTTGGCTTTTTATGCAATTTGTTGTGAAGCTTACAAATAATTTTGAATAGTAATCTTCATGTCTACTTGTCGATATTGTTGTTCATAGAGTGCTTTGTTTTCCACATTAAATTGTCTTGTGAGTTAAGTACAACTTGATAACCATTGCAAGCTTTATATTGCAATTCTATCATAAATTTTGTAGTTTTGTATGTAATTCTACTATTTTTTATTAAGTGTAATCTTTGTTTGTGTTCATTTCAATTCAATCACATTTTACTTGTAATTTTCAATCTTTGTATTTAATTGAAAAATACAAGTGCCATTAGTTGTTTTGGGTCTTTTTTCTACAATATAGAGAAAATACAAAATCTTTTTAGAGCACGAGTGTCAAATTACCTTGTGCCCCAGCCAAATAACAAAAAGATAGGTTTTTATTTCAACATAAATCCCCATTATTTCTAAGTTTTATAAATTACGAAGTGGGGAAACGCATCATTTCATTCACTCTTCTTCAAAGTGAGCTTCCCCCCACACTTCAAAGAAAGGTCCTACCGTACACACTGTTATGTTTTGTCACACTGAAAGGTGCAAATTAAGATGCTAGCTCTAATTTCTAACAAATACATATAAAAAAAGTAGCCTCTCACAGCTAGTTTCATGAAACAATTTCATAGAACTCCATATTTACCGCAGCAACCATGTACTTCTCCATGAAATATTTTTTAAAATGCTACTCTTATCATGATCACTATTCACAACTCTGAAGCTGTTGACTACCACTAATATCTCTCTTTAGGATATGCTAACCCAAAGAAGAGGATAGAGCTACAACTTGCATTTCAAACATGTGTTCAAAAGGTTTAAACAGAAATAACTTTGATTGTGGGCACATAAGATAATCATTTCTAGAAAGAATATAAGAAGCATAAACATTCAAGGAAATAGTCAGGTCACAATAATTTCTTCCTTAGGATGTAGCAGTTAGTATTTAATGCAATGAGAGTAAGGAATGTATTTTAAGATGCCAAATCATAGTAATGATTACAAATACAATTGCTAAAACATTCTATGCTTACAGAAGCAATTACACCAGCAGGTTGAGTTTGATGATGACTCTCCAGCACTATGTTCACTGGAGGAACAGGTGGCAGGACCTGCATGCAAACCTTGAGTCATTTTTGGAGTGTAACATAAGGTTATATCCAAACCAATATATCACCATGAGATATCAGTAAAAGCTGCTAGATGCTAACAAAACCAATACTCAGAACTATCGCAATAAGAAAAGAACCAATTCCATTAAGACTACTTTACTAAATCAATGATTTTCTTACTGTCATATCTAATAAACAACTGTTAGGCATATCTTCAGGCAAAGGTGAGACTTTTTCATGCTTGCTGCTTGTATCTAACAGCATGTGTCAATTACATATAGTAGATATCTCGCTCGTGCTTGCTATATGTACAAAGCAAAGGAAATAAATATGAGATAATTTTTTCTCCGTCATTTTATCAAATAGGGCTAAAAAAACACAAGGACATTTTCATGCTCTCAACTCCATGCAGTGTTATTTTGATGGTCGGTATTCCCCATGAATATGTAAGATTTGATCAAACAATTATGATTATGTTAGCATGCCATAACTTACTTCTGGTAATGCTGATTCTTCCTTTTTGTGAGTTTGCATAATAATCGTTTTAATGTTTTTAACTTTTTTACAATGTTCATGGAATCTGTATTGGATTTTTCTCAAAGTCCAAATGCAATCTTAGGTACTCACAGGGATCTCCAACTGAGTCAAAAAAGAGGGGAATTCGCAAAATGACACCAAAATGGCCAAAACATCCTAGGTAGGTAGGGCACCCTCCCCAGTGGTCAGTCAGTGATGGCAAGGAAACATCTCATCTCTGCACCTAAGTACCCAAAATTGAAAACATTGAGGTACTACAAATAGGGCCTTCAGGGAAACGCACAAATCAACATGGTTCATTGTTACAAACTTCCACGAATCTCGTACTAGCTTGTCAATTAATAGACTACGGTGAATTACATTTACAACACCCTTGTTATAGAAGTAGATACATGAAACTTGGAATTGTAAGCAGTTAACACCTACAGGTGTTCTCTGAGAGTTACAAATTTAGTCTTCTGATCAGTGAAAATTATATCGAAGTCATTGAAGGAGGACCTTGAGTATAGTAAAATACCAAATATCCACGGAAACTGTTTGTAGAATTTCATTCCACACCTTAGTCCTTTGACCCTTATACAGATAAAGCTACCTAATCTTCTCGTGCATTTTTTGAGAGAGGAAACAGAAAAGGCCCCTAAAATGCTACTGTGACATTTGTTGCACTAAAAGAGAAAACTGAGCAAAACCTCAGTTTGATAGGATCAAGTTATTAGGAAGGACAATCAATTATAATGCAAGAATAAGATATTTTAATGTTTGTATGTTAGCAAAATATTTGATTGCTATTCTTTTGGGAAAACTAATATAGGGTTTCTAATGACTTTTCCATCATTAAGTAAATTTAGCAACAATATAAAGGATCACACATATTGGAAGAGTGTCTTATTATTTTAGGATTGCACGAGAATTATGGCATGTGATATACCTGTATTAATTATTATTAAGTATCTAGGTTACATTGAAAATCATAACAAGCATTGATTGTGAAATACTATTTTTGGTGTATATTGAATCTTGAAGTGTATGTTTGGGGGTTCATGCATACATTACTTTAGTTTCAACCTCTTCAACAGTTGACTTGAGGATAATTCCTTTTTTAATATAAATCTTAAGGATAACTTATAAATAATTGGGATTGTTGGATAAATAGTATATGGAATGTTTGCCTGAATCTAGGTTAAATCTAGGTCTTGACAACTTGATGGCAACATTCTTGTATATAGTAGATTAACCAAGTGAGGATAGAGCTTGTGATAAGATTTAGGAGATATTATTGCAATAAAATTGGAAATAATAGAGATGCAAAACCATGTATGAGTTAGGTATCCTTTATGCATGAGTGTTTTCATTCAATTCTTAATGTTTGAGTTGTTCATGTTAGTAATCTCTATATTTCATTTCAATATAAGAATGTATATGCATATATGTACATACCATTATATATTTATATTTACATGTGCATGTGATATACCTTCTTTAGTAAATATTTGCTTATTCTTTAAAAGATGAAATCTCTATTATTTCTATTTTAACCCTGTATGCTTATCGGGATGTGAATTTATTAATCATTGCACGGATAGTCATGTGTTGTGACCATTTCACACATTGCCCCATCACAAATGGGGACCCCCTCTTTTGCTTTTGGCTTTAGGTTTTAGGTTAGGATTGGCAGCAGTATGATCCTTTAGAGTTGAATAAGGTTGAGTTGATTTTCTCAACATTTTGAAATGAACGATCCATGATAATCATTTCATTTGATCATCATCATTAGCTTGCAAAATCAGAGATGAAGTGCTGAGATTTGATTAAGGCAAGTTGTTTTAGAGAGTGAATGCTGGAAGGAGGATAGGCTAAAGTCAAAGTGATCATGAAGAGGCTCAGTGCCAAGTGAACAAACTTGTCATCTTGGAGTCATTTCCTTTGACCCCAAAAAGCTGCGATCTAGCTTGGATCACTTCCTTTGCCTCCCTAGAGGCATGACCTGCCTTAGCTCAACATTTCCTTTGCCCCCTTCAAGCTGTGATCTTCCTTAGATGCACTCCCTTAGACCTCATTGAAGCCCAATCAAGGAAGGAGACCTCGAAATTTGATTAAAGAGGGGCATTTAGTGTGTTTTGCATCTGATTTGGAGGATAACAAACTCAAGCTTGATGCCTTTGAAGCATTTCCTTTGCCCCTTCAAATCAGCAAACCACATTTCAGTCATTTCCTTTGCCCCCCAAGATCAGCGAACCTCCTTTGCCCCCCAAAATCAGCGAACTTTCACATTTCCCTTGCTTCTTATAAGAGATTATCAAAAGGCTGATCCATGGCAAGCAAAGGGATAGAATGGAATAGCAAGTTAATCAACAAGTGATGGATCGCTGTCAATGCTCCTTCAAACATCGACCTCAGCATTTCCTTTGGGGTCCTGTTGACGTGTATTTTGTACACAGCCTAACACAGAATAAAATACCCAGGGGTACCTTATCCTCTCTTGAATAAAGCCTCTGATTGCTGAAGATGTCGTGAAAAAGGATCAATCGGGATGACTCCAAGGTTCTTTGATGTAGGGTCTCTACGTGTGGATAAGCTCCAGTGGTATGATGTGATTTGCTGGAATCACAAGGGGACTTACATTTGATGATTGAACTTCTGATCTGCTTTGAATATTGCTGGAACGCAAGCTCTTGCTAGCTTTGATTGAAAAAAAGGAAAAAGGACAAGGGCGAAGAGAGCATCTAATCCTAATACTAAGAATGTAGGAGCAATGATTGATCTTTGATGAAACTCTAACTAGGTCTTGTTTTGACATCGCAGGACCATCTCCACAAAGCTAGTGCGATCTTCGAAGGAAAGCTTTATGATGTTCAAATCATCACTGCAGGCATAGACACCATCAGGTTGATGCATATCAATAAAGAAGCGACAACTGAAGTTAAGCTTAAGCTGAATGATTCCAGTTGACTACACAAGGCGAGTCTGCAATCAACAAACTGCAAGTAGTATGGATATGCGAATTTCACCATCAATCAAGCATATTTCTTCCACTCATCTAATAAAATGAAATCAAATATGAGAAGTATAAAGACCATGCAAATTGTCGAATCGACCCATAAATTTCACCATTTCTTCAATGAAGTTACAAGTCTTTTACAACAACATCTTGGCAACAATCTTTGCCTTCTCTCTCTACTCTAATTGCTATTCTATCAACTAGCTAATCACCTTCTAACTACTCTCTATTCATTAACTGCTTCCAACTATATTCTAACTCCCTTTACAAATGAAATGTCAGGGCTTATATAGTGCCCTCAATACAATTCGATGGCTGAGATCAATTCGAGATCAATGGCCAAGATTTTACAATGAAAACCCTAATTAGGGTTTGTTACAACCATTACATAACATTTAATGCTTGACCAATGATAAAATTGTATTGCTTGGACACATGTCCTCTCTAGAAAAATCGACCAGTGGATAGCCGGGGTAGGTACATCGGAGTTTGTGCCACCTTCCATGAGTTAGGTACATTGAATCTGGACGTGCTGAGGTGGACCACACTGACTGGAGAAGTAATGACTAGGATGCCACCTCGTCTGACACTTGTAACTTGGTAAATATTCAACTTGATGTTGTTGAGAAGCTAGCTTTAATTAATTCATCTGGTACTATCTGCTTCTTCAACGAACCCTTTGCTTTGGCTTCTTGTGTCCTTGATTTGTAGGATGATGATGTACCTCGCCTTGGAACGCTGGATTGGAAGAGGTCGCCCTTGTTGATGTTTGATCGAAGAAAGCCATCCTTGATGATGCTAGGCTAGAGGAGGTCGCCCTTGTCCCTTGTTGATCTTCTTGGAGGAGACCATCCTTGATCTGGCTTGATTTTCCTTGAGGAGAGCCTTCCGACTTGTAGATCCTTCGAGCTTGGGAGTCGCCATCTTGATACCTACACAACATTTCAAAATTAGTAATATATCTTGAAATCTAAAAATTAAACTTTAAAAGGAAGATTCAAGATTTTAATTAGGAAACCTTATGATAAATCTTTGAATTATCATTTCCTAATTAACTACACAATACTTAGATTTTCCAAAACAAATGTCAAAAAAAAAATCAAACCTTGAATAAGGGTGTCAAGATGATTTTGCCATACCTCTTCTTGAGAATTAACTCTAAGAAATGATGTAAAAATAGATTTCGCTAGGCAAAGCATAGATCAAAGTTCTCCCTTGGATAAAATGCACCTCCTTTAGCCTGGAAAAGAACTCCACCACGTTTAGTCTTCAAAAATCTGGAAATTCGCCTTCAAATACCTTCAAAACATCTGGAATTTATTCTCCAATCTAGCAAGAAATACACCTCTCCAATAGCCTTCAAGGTGAATTTCGCCCTCCACTAGCTTCTCCACACTTAGTAAAAATTCGCTCCACTTCTCTAGATTTCGCTCCTCAAATTGCTCTCCAATTTCGTACTTGAAAGGATGATTGAATGATTTGAATTGTGAAACAACACCCCCAATATATAGAGCGCTCACCTTCCATTTACCCATGAGGCCGACTTGGCAAATAAAAGGTAAAATAATAAATAAAACCTCAAAAGGAGTAGGCCGACCTAGCAAATAAAGGCAAAATAATGCCTTGTGCGCTCCACATTATAATTTTAATTTCACAAAAAAAATTAATTTTAAATGCCTTTATAATAGAAATTCGATTTTTTGAGGCCCAGAATTAATTTATTAAATGCCAATTTAATTAATTTTTTCAAATATTCCAAAGTTAGCAAATTTTGTTGAATTTCAAGGAATGTCAACGTTCAATTAATGCAAAAATGAAGGATATCATCAATTTCGCCTTGGACCCTTGGTGAAGGCTAGGGGCGATTTTTCAATCTAGACCTTGCATATCTCCTTTTTTTCGTCCAAAACTTCATCTAGGCATTTAAATGGTACTTTTAACTGGAGCTTCGAGTTTAATTTTATTTGATCTTTAGGAGGAGTGTACCTTAGGACATTTTCGCCCTGGTCCCTTGGAGAAGGATAGGAGCGAAATTCGCTCTGGATCCTCAGTGAAGGACAGGAGCGAAATTTGACTTTTTGAACTCTCTATCAGGATAATTTTTATGGAATATAACATTTAAGTATAAGAAAGAAGAAACATTATACTTTAAGTTATATTCCATATATACTTTCAGGATGTTTGAGAGTGGTTTCAGACCTCCAGGAGTTATATTGCAAAATCTACTTTTTTGAGGTTTTTCAGTTTCCAGACTTAGTCAAATTTCAGGATCAGGACATTCCAGACTTAGCCAAATTTCAGGATCAGGACTTCAGACTTAGCCAAATTTTAGGACATTCCAGACTTAGCCAAATTTCAGGATCAGGACCTCACTCAAGCCGGACTTGCTTATCCATGTGATCCCCCGGGCGACACTCAAAATGCAAAGGCTAACTGACAAAACCCTAAAAAACCTAAAAGGACAAACCCTAAAAAGCAAAAAAAAGCAAGGTTCCCCATTTGCAATGGGGCGATGTGTGAAATGGTCACAACAGGTCCCAAAGGAGCAAACTTCCTTTGATGGTCTAGAAGCACGATCTTTCATCATTCACTTCCTTTGCCCATGCAAAGTACCGAACTTCCTTTGCTCCCCTCAAGCCGCAACCTCCCACACACTATTTCCTTTGCCCTCTCCAAGGTGCGACCTTTCACCTTAGCACTTCCAATGCCCATCCAAAGGCATGAACTTCATACACAACTTAAAGGAAGACACATATGTTTTTGCACCCATCAAAGAGAAGGGGGCCACAAGGCAAGAAGAGGTTTAATTCAAATTTGAATTGGTGAAAGCAAGTCAGCCTTCATCCTTGAAAAACGAAATTGCAAAACATTAAATGAGACACAAGTCAGCCTTGACATGAAGAAGCACACCCCCTCAAACGATTATAAAGGCAATGTTGATCATTGCATATGATCAAAATACATTGGCAATACAAATTAGCTTTTGTGGGCTATGATTTTGATCAGTTTGGACGGCGACAGTGATTCCATTCAAACGCTTAGGCAAGCTTATCAGCATTCAGTGAATTTGCATCCAAGAGCACAAGTTGATCACCATTGATAACCACAATGATTCTATTCAAGCATAAGGTGAAGCCTTCATTGATGATTGATGATTCAACATTGTTAGAGCTCAAAAACAGCAAACTGATCTACCTTCAAAGACAGTGATATCACCATCAGAAGTGAAGCGATCACCAATACCAATAAGGCAATTTGAGCTTCAAGGCATTATCACGATGATATCACATTGAAAGCACATATAATTAAAAGCAATCTTGCCAAATTAAGGGCAAATTTGAAGCTCCCAGCCAGCTTAGAACTTGTCTTCAGGTCTGAGCCAGGTCATATGTGACCATTTTTATAAAAAATCAGACCTTCATGTGCTAATCTAGCTCCACTATTTGGGTTTTTATGAAGTTTCAGGCATAGAAGAGAACTTGAATTGATCATTTGACGAGTTTTAATGCAAAATTCATAAGGATTAAATGGTTATGTTCTAGGACCAGGTTTTACAAGCTAGAATTTTAACACAAGCACCTAGAGTTTTTAGCAATATTGAAGATTTTAGTAATTATCAGTTTTAGAGCATAATTGCTAACTTAGGTGATTAATTTCAGCTTGTAAAGCATTAATATCATATTATAAAACTAACTTAGACAACTCTCGCAAGTAGGGCATGGCAACCCCAAAGACTGGAGCAGGTACACTCCAAACCCTCATTAAAGAAGATTCAAAGGGAGAAATGCTGGAATCCAAGATCACATCATTTTGGAACAATATGAGAGACACCAATTTAGGGCGAATTGACATGAAAAAGTTCCAAGGCCCACTATAAACAAGCAAACCTTCTGGATTGTCAAAGAAGATGATTGAGAGCAGGATAATAGAGGCGACAGGCTTCCCTCCAGCTATGCCATGCAATGAGTTGATTGTTGAGTGTGTCAAGCACAATGATACCAACACAAGGATGATAGTGGCACCTGATGGCAAAATACTTGCCTATCTATCTAAGACAGCTATCAGCAAAGCTTTCCACATACTTGATCATAAAGGCATGGTTTACAAGAGCAAGGAAGGAGCACAGACAATATTTGAAGACGACCCCGACAAATGCCTAAGTATAATAAACAAGTGTTGGTTATTGAAGAGTAGACCCCACATATTCAAGGTACCCAATAGGCTCCACAAGGTTGATTTTAAGGAGTTCGATGATTTGATCACTTTACTCAACCGCGTTATAGGAATCTATCAAGCGTCTCAATTTGAGAATTGGATGTTTTATTTCATGGAAGCGATATCAACCAATGCAAAGAAGATCAACTAGGCAAAAATTATAAGCAGCAACCTTGATGTACGGTTGAAGAAGCTCATGCATAATAGGACATTCTACATGAGTTTATACATCATATATTCACTTGCTAGAGCTCATGAGTACGCAAGATTGATGTATAGAGGTCCAGTTGGAAGTGGAGCCAGAGAGATGGGAGCATGTGAATCATACAAACTGTTGCACTACCCTGACAAAGTGCATTATAGGAGGGTGAATGACACTTTCACCATGCATATCACAAGAACATTGTGTTGATGAGTGTTTTATGACTTCATGCAACACTAAAAAAATATTGTATTATATCCTCTCTTGAACAAAATCTTCCCAAATGCTAAACAATGTGATCAATTGGAAGACTCCAAGGTTTCAAATGTCAAGTCTTGACGTGCTCTTGGATAGACTCAATAGTATGATGTGATATTGTTGGAATCACAAAGTGGACTAATGTTGAATCTTGAATATTGTTGGAACATGGAAATTAACTAATTTGAAAAAATAGCGTAAGGATGAGGGTTGAGAAAGCTAATCTTGATGAAATTCAACTAAGCTAGGGTTTGACATGCAAGCAACATCTTCACAAAGCTAGTGCAATATCCTAAGGTAAGTTTAAGGTGTTCAAATCACTACCACGAGCATAGACACCTTCAAGACAATCCATATCAATGAAGAAGTAGCAATTGAAGTTAAGCTTGGCTAATGATGGATCCAGTTAACTACGCAAGGCAAGTTTACAATCAATAAACTGCTAGTAGTACGAATATGCGAATTTCACCATTGGTCATGCACAAAGATCTTCCTCTCATCTAAACAACATGAAAATAAATGAGAAGTAGAGACCATGCAAATTGCTGAATCAACATATGAATTTCACCATATCTTCAATGAAGTTTACAGGCTTCTTACAACGTCTTAGCAACAATCTTTGCCTTCTCCTCCTACTCTACTCTAGCTATCTAACATCTATCAACTATGAACTATTGTTGAACTTATTAACTATTGTCTATTAACCTCTACAAATGAAAAAGTGGAGCCTTATATAGTGCTCTCATTTACAATGAAGGGCTAGGATCAAATCCTCATCAATAGCCAATATTAAAAAATATAAACCCTAATTAAGGTTTATTAAGCCCATTACAAAGCATTTAATGCTTGACCAATGACAAAATTACACTGAGTGAGACACATGTCCTTTTAATTTTCGACCAATAAATGACAATGGCAGGTGCATTGAGCTTTGTGCCCACATGTGGAAGTTGTCTCTTTGATGGATGAGCTAGGAGCATTGGATTTGGATGTGTTATCCTAAAATGATATGATTGGATAAGTGATGACTAGGCATCACCTCAGCTAGCTCATCCTTGTATCTCATCACAAGTGTGTGACTATAATTCTTCTTGATCATCTCACTTTTCATCTTCCAGTTTGGGGAATTCCGCCTTAGTGCTGCATTTGATGTAGACCTTGTGATGCTTATGCTTGATCCTTCCTTCTTGCTTTGAATGCATTATCTTCATCTTTCTTGTGTAATCTTGTGAAATTCTTTCCTTCAAACAGCTGCCTTGTATCCTTCTACCTGTTGGTAAAGCCTTCCATGTATGTCCTCTCACATATTGAAATTGAAGTGTGCTAGCGTATCATCATGCTAATCATGTTCTATGCGCCTTCCTCGTGTTGATCTTGATGTCTTTCTTGTTACTTTGCAGTTGTGATGACCTTCACCACGTTGCACTCCTTTATGTGGCTATATCCCAATTGTGAAGTTTGACCTGCTCATTGCATTGTAGTGCATTATGCTTGACGATCCCATCAGCTGCCTTGTATGAGCTTGAGACTTGAAGTGCAATGTCTTCTTTGGGCCCTTGTCTTTGCTTATGTGGTGAAATCTTGAGGTTCTATGTGAGCTGATAAGCCTTCATCTTGGAGCTGGTCCTCATCACTTGCTTTGCATGTTCATCCTACTTGCATCAAACCTGGAAACAAACATAGCTTGAATCAAGACATTGCAAAAAGTACTTAATCAAGCTTCCTATTACCTTCTCTAAATCTGGAGATGAATTTTCTAATCATGAAAACATATGATTTTGTGTCTCATGCCTGATTTATGTATGATTTTCCACTTAATATGCATGTTTTGATAGGTTTCAGGTCTAGGACAGGCCTTATTTGCATTGGTTTCAGGTGGCAAAGGAAGTGGAAGTGGAAGTGGAAGGAAGTAGAGGTGGAAGGAAAAGGAAGTTCACTGATTCTTAATGGAAGCAATCTTGAAGTAAGCAATGGCAAATTCGCCTTGTCTTGATGACCTCACCTTTGTCTTGATGAAAATTGCAGTCAACAAGGAATGAGTTTGCCCTCCTAGCATTGGCAAACTTGACAATATGAAATGTCTGATATGTCTGATGGGAATTGCTGCCTTCATAAGAGTGCTGGCAATATAGATTTTGTGTTGATCAAATGTAATGATCAACACAACTTTATAGTTGTTTGAAAGGGTGCAATACATCATCACAAGGCCGACATACGATTACATTTAAATGATTTGCAACTAAAAACAAAGGCCGGCTTGTGATCATAGATTCAAATTTAAATAAATGTTTTTCCTTCACTATCGTGGGCCCATTCAAGGTTGATGTGAATTCAATGTTTCCTCTTTACAAAACGATATTTCCTTAAGTCGCACATTTTAGGGGTCAAAGGAAATTGCTTATCCTTAAGTCGCTGATTTGAGGTGTCAATTGCAATCACTCAACCCTTATATCGCACTTTTAGCATGGCAAAGGAAGTAGTCAATCTCTTAAGTTGCATTTTCAAGGGGTCAATGGAAGTAAAATCCTTAAGTCGAACTTTTAAGGGGTCAAAGGAAGTAAAATCCTTAAGTCACACTTTTAGACCCTCAAAGGAAATGAGGTCTGAAATGCCTAAATCGCACATTGGGAGCTTGATTGGAAATAGAATCCTTTAGTTCCCTGATCTAGACCATCAAAGGAAACGAAACACCTTAGGTTGCTGATTGGAGGAGGCAAAGGATATGAACCAAAATGCTTAAGTCGCTGATCTAGGCAATCAAAGGAAATCGCCATGCCTTAGCTCGTGGATTTGACCCTTCATTATAAGTGATTGACTCCTTCCTAACTTGCTATCAATTGAACTTGCAACATCTTCTTAGCAAAACACTTAGCAAAAATCATGATCCCATTTCAAACAATGCAATGCAAAAACCTTAATTCGCTGTTTCAAGGGGTCAAAGGAAGTGAAAACCCTTAGGTTGCTGATTTAGGGGGGCAAAGGAAGTCTTCCAATGCTTAAGTCGCACTTTTGGGGGATCAAAGTGTTGATGTGTTTTTATGCACTATGCAACACAGAATAAAATACCAAAGGCACTCTATCCTCTCTTGATCAAAATCTCCTCGGATGCTAACTTATATGATCAACCAAGACGACTCCAAGGTTTCTTTAGTCAGGTCTTGATGTGTGGATAGCTCAATTGGTTGATGTGATTGCTGGTAATCCAAGGGGACTTCCGTTGAGTACTTGAATGTTGAATATTTAGATGTTGTTGGAACTTAGATTCTAACTATTTACTTGGAAATAAAAGGGCAAAAGACATAAGGTTTAGGGATTCTAATATAATCCTAAGAATGTAGGAACGATGGACAATCTTTGGTGAAACTTGAATAAGCCTTTCTTTGACATGCAAAGCAACAACTCCACAAAGCTTAATGTGATCTTCAAAGTATATGATGTTCAAATCACTATCAACAACAAGGATACCATCAAGGTAATGCATATCAAAGCACGAACAACAATTGAAGTTAAGCTCATTTAAGGATTCCAGGTGACCACACAAGGCAAACTTACAATCAGCAAATTGCTAGTGGTATGGATATATGACTTTCATCATTGATCATGCAGAAGTTTTTTCATTCATCTAAACAACATGAAAATGCATTGAGAAGTAGAGACCATGCAACTTGTTGAAATAACACATCAAATTCACCACAGCTTCAATAAAATCATAAGCTCTTTACAACAAAGTCCTGGCAACAATCTTTGCCTGCTCCCAATCTAACTTCTACTCTAATTGCTATCTATGAACTATTATCTATTACTCTACTATTATTCTACTCTTGTTAACCCTTTACAAATGAGTGATTTGAGCCTTTTATAGTGCTCTCAATACAATTCAATGGCTCAAATTGATTCAAAATCAATGGCGGAGATTGAAACCCTAATCAGGGTTTGTTACAACAAACTTCCTTCTAGCCAACAAGATCATTACAATGAATTGGACACATGTCCATCCTGATTTCTAACCAAGGAGAGAATTGAGGTTACGTACATAAAATAGTATTTAATGAGGTACCTGTTGAAGTGTTTTTTTTCTGACAACGTTTAACACAGAATAAAGTTGCCCAACCGTCACTTCACTCTCTCTTGATCAAAGTACGATTGTATGCAAAGATTGCAGTAAGTTCTAACTATCGACTCCAAGGTTCCTTTATGCTATGGACATGACTTAGTTGGCGTATATGATTGTTGGTAATCCAAGGGGACTTACGCACACTTGAAGAAGATTAAACAATTTGTAACTTTCAGAAATTCAATCGCGAATGATTTATCTATAGCAAGCTCTTTCTTAGGATTTTTGGATTTAAATATGTCGAAAATAAAAGGTAAGTGTTTAGAAAATCTATGCTAACTCTAAGAACAAGGAGACAATGATTGCTCAGGTGAAACCAACCACACTTTGCTTTGCCACTAGGAGACAACTACACAAAGGTGGTGCAATCTTCCAATGTTGTGCAAAATATTTTTAGAACACCAATGAACACCATCAACAAACAATGTTCTCCCGATGATCGAAGTTAAGTTTTCATGCAAAATGGCTCAAACTAACCTTACAAAGTTAATAACAGTCAACTACTAACAAAAGGTATGAGCAAGGGTATCACTACAAACAATCTCATCAAATCCAATTCATCTAAATAGTAAAAGCAAATCTACTCTAAGTGAAGAGAGCGAGACCATGCAAGTTGCAAAACAGAACAAGTATACACCATCAAATTGAACAATGTATTAAGTTACAGCTTCAACAACTTATCACAACAATCTCAAAAAGCAATCTCTCCTCCCTTTTACAAATGACAGGGATCACCCCTTTATAAAGGCTTCAAGCCTTGGCTACATGCAAAACCCTAACTAGGATTTGCCCTAAACGATTCCACACACATGATGCAACAAGGTGGGAATATTCAATAAATGCCATTATACCAACTAACAATTAATTCATACATGCTCAAAATGGCACCCACTTGTGCATTAAATGCACCACTTTTCATCAAATTCGCCCAACATGCAATAAAGATTCCTCCATGCAAAACTACTCACGCTGCCATAAACGCCCATCATCTCCACATGTGACAGCTGCATGCAAAAAGTATGACCATAATGCCTTAAATGTGACAGCTACATGAAAAAATATGCTCCACTACCTCAGCATGTGTTGACCTAGCTGCCACTTGGCGAGTAACCCCTGGAGAGAAAAAATTTATAGAGAGATAAAATTTAATCCACGAAGAATTTTATTGAAATTTTGAATCTGCCTTGCCTTGGAGGAGATTTTTGATCAATTCTCCACATTTCCTATTTTTTGCGATTTTTTCCAAATTTGAGTTCTAGGGTCCAAGAGAGAGAAAATTCTCCTACTTAGCCAATTTTTTTTTTCCTGAAATTCGGATGAATTTTCATGCCAGAAAGAGGATGTTTCAATTTTTTTCCCGGGGGGAATTTTCTTTTTCAATCTATCCCTGACTGCCTATTTCCTTGCCTTGGAATTTACTCTTCAAACTTGGGCATGGAATTCACCTTGAGGAGGAATTTTCAATTTCCTTGACTCCCCATATCCAGTGCTCTATCTTTCTTCTTGGCACCGATTCACCCTCATGGAGTAATTTGGATCTTGAACACTTTTCCATGACCCCCTTCACCTAGCGCTCCCTGCTTGCCTTGGGCGCTAAAACACTACAGTGGAGGAATTTGACCATTGAAGACTTTTTCATGACCCCCTCTATCTAGCGCCCTGACTTGGACTTGGGCACTATTTCCACTACATGGAGGAATTCTTCAATTTCAAAATTTTCATAGCACCTTTGAATTGGCGCCCTTTCTTGACCTTGGGCATTGGATGCTTGGTATGACCTTTTCCTTGACTCCCCTTATCCAGTGCTCTAATGCACACTTGGGTGCTATTTTAGCATGATGAAGGAAAAAGTAGTATGGAGGAGAATTCCTCCATACCCTTGCTTGAGCACTCATATTGACTATTGGTTGACTATTGGTAGATGATGAGCCAATGGATGATTTAGATAGCTTCTTGAATAGAACTCAAGACACAGTTGAGAAGAAGAAGAAGACCACTACCTTATCCAAGATTACAAGGGATGATGCAGGATCTCGGATTATACAAACTGCGAAGCCAAGAGTAGACAAGCCAGCAATTGAGATTATAGCAGAGGAGTATGACTTGGAGACTATTGACTTAGGCCCAATCACTATCAAGCAAGCAATGGAAAGCTTGAATGACACAATGAAGACCATTCATGACAGGCTAAAATTGAGTTAGAAAAAAATATGAAATTGGAGAAAGAAGTGAGTGTGTTAAGAAACTACTTGCAACAGTTCAAGGAACCGCTAAGACAACATGACCCTTCAAGCATGCCACCATCGATGCTTCCTCCAGAGTCAATTGATAATTTGGAGAAGATGCGAACTTTAGCCCATCTGATGGGGAGTTCGATAAATCAATCTTTTAAGAAGACAACTGCATTTGAGAAAGAGATAGTGAGGATATTCGATAAAGTCACAAGTGTTCTTTAGAGAACTCAGGTCCTCATGGCAGCCTATGACACTTTCGTTTTCACTAGAGATCACACCATGCCGATATCGCAAGCAATGAAGAATTTACCTAAGCAAACTTTGTTAAATGGAGGAGTGTTGAAAGATAGACAGTCACCTAATCCCCAACAATGTTATAAACATGCTTCGAATGATGGACATCTTCGAGGATATCAGCAATGGTTGCACCCAAGTGGACAATGCAATGGACTTGACACATGACAAGATTGTAGAGGTAGTCGAGATCATACTCGAGAAGGAGATGAGTGAAGGAATTCAAATGGATGTCAATCAGCTAGTTAAAAGAGTGAAGGTCATATTCTTTGGAATCGCTGGATCACCTTTGGAGAAGCAACTGGATGATATACACTCATTCATGGTACTTGCCAGCAAGACTAAAAATTTTGGGCCAAGATGGGAGACAACCTTTGCCTCTACCTTGGACAAGGTGAGCCTCTACCTTGGAGAAGGTGAGCTTCATGGAGGATCAATTGAAAAACGTGCTTGCTACTCCAATGACCAAGATTGAATTCATGGTATCCAAATTCATTGAATTTGCAAGAGAAAAAGATAAAGGGAATAAATTTCTAGAAGATAATTTGTTATGATCCTATGTGGCATCATTTTTCTCATTGGAGGACTTTTCCTCTATGTTTGTGCCAAATGGGTATCACATTCCCATTAACTGATATTTAATGATTTTCAATAAATTAGGTTTTGTTAAGACAAACCCTAATTAGAGTTTTGATCTTGGCCATTGATCTTGATTTAATCTTAGCCACTCATTGTAATTGGGAGCATTGTATAAGGCCCACTCATTTCATTTGAAAGGGATCAATTAGAAGAATTTGGAGAATTGTTGATTGATGCTGCCAGAAATAATAAAGTCATTGAAGTGTTGGTGAATTATTGTGTCTTGGAGCAATTGCTTGTTTCTTCATACTTTTGAGAGAGAATTTAAAACTTTAAAAACAAAATAAATTTAGAGTAAATTTGCTTAAGTATTAGATGAATAGAAGACTTATGTGCATGATTGATGATGAAACTCCTACATCCATACTACAAGTATTCATTGGTTGTGGAGTATTTTGCGTAATCGACTGGAGCTTGCATAGCAAAGCTCAACTTTGGTTACTACTTCTTCGTCAATATACTTCATCTTGATGGTATCTATGTTCGTAGTAGTGATTTGAATATCATTAGCTATCCTTAGAAGATTGCACTAGCTTTGTGGAGATGTTCTTCGCATGTCTAAGCAAAGTTTAGTTGAGTTTCACTTGAAATCGTCCATCATTCTTGCATTGTTAGTGGTAGTTTAGTACCTTTAAACCCTTATCCCTTCTACATTTTTTTAAAGCGATAATTAGTAGTAGTAGTAGTAGTAGTAAAGAGCATCATTGCAAATCATTCGTCAAGGTAGCATTCCTTGTGATTGAAATTTCTAAGAACAACTACATAAGACCCCTTGCAGGAACTGGAAAAAACATCGACCAATTGAGTTACCCACACGTCAAGAACTGATAATAGAAACCTTGGAATGGTCTTGGTTGATCACACATTCAGCATCTGAGGTAATTTTGATCAAGAGAGGGTAAGATACCATTGGTATTTTATTCTATGTTAGAGATGTCTAAAAAACACATCAACAATATGCTCTTGAATACTCTTACATGCTCATCTATGCTCTTATGTGATCTTGTGTGCATTTATGTGGTCTTGTATGCTGATGAGTATTTTGGAGTTTTCTTTGGAAAAAGTTAGAAATCATAATGAAGTTACTTGTTCTTCCTCATGCGCATTGTTGTATTAGAATTGTACTGCACAAAGTCCATTACTCTTGCCAATAATACTTTGCTAGTATTCCTCATGTTGAATCAGGTATCTTTCGTGTCATGAAAAATTCCAAGAAAATGAAAATTCTTCGTGGTAGGGTAGAAACGCACTCTAACAATGTTATTGCCCATGGCGTACTTAGAGAGACTAGTTCTAGGAGCTCCTATCTAGAAGGTCTTCAAAGGTGTATGTATTCAATGCACTTGACCTTATTGAAGAGCACACAAAAAATACTCATTTATGCTCTTATGTGATCTTGTGTGCATTTATGTCCTCTTGTATGCCCATAAGTATTTTGGAGTTTTCTTTGGAAAGAGTTCGAAATCATAATGAAGTTACTATGTTCTTCCTTGTGCGCATTGTTGTATTAGAATCGTACTACACAAAGTCCATTACTCTTGCCAATAATACTTTGCTAGTCTTCCTCATGTTGAATCAGGTATCTTTCGTGTCATTAAAGATTCCAAGAAAGTGAAAATATTTCGTGGTAGGACATGTTGTGATGTTTTTGTACATTGCCCCATTGCAAATGGAGACCCCTTACTTTTTTGGTACTCTTGGTCTTTTGGCTTTGGTTTGTCGAGTCTTTTTGCGGCAGTTTTCTCAGTCTCCTCGCTTTGTAAGTGTTTGGGGGTCAATTTGATCAAGTCTGCTTTTCGTTTGAGCGAATTTGGTTAAGTCTAGGGCTCGTTTTGTCAATTTTAGGGTTTCTACCTTTAGTCCTAGATTTTAAGGGTTTCCTTTTAAGGTTTTTAAAAACTGAAAGTTGCAATGGAATCAGGACCCTCTAAGGATCCAACACGTGAATGAGCAAATTTTGAGCACTTACTATTTTTAGTAAGTTTCACTACGTCTTGTTTTGCTCTAAACATTTTGAAACACTTACTATTTTGGGAAAATCTATTTTGGCAGGTTCCTTGCGAACAAACATTGAAGACTAAACATTCCTAAGAACTCGACTAAATTCGGAAAGTCAAAAGCAAGCAGAGTGATAAAAAAAATGGCTGAGTATGGAACTCCTATTCCAAAAGTGGAAAGCATGCAAAATCTTTTAAGTACAAAAAGAAAGTCTCCTCAGCTCCAAATATGGCATCCTGATCTGGAAACAACCAAAATCGGCTAAGTATGGATGAAATACCAAGCAAGAATCTTCACCAAGGTGGAAGTATGCAAGCGTGGCTTGGAAAGACCATCACTCCCTTAGCATAAGGAAATGGCGCTCAGTCAAGGAATTGGGCGCTAAAGTGGGGTGATGGAGGAATTTCTTCCACCCCCCTCAAATTCCTTGCTCGAGTGCTTTTGGCGCCCAAAGGCAAAGATGGGAGCTAGAAAAGAGATGCCAAAGAGAATAGGTATAAATGAGAATTCCACCACCTAAGCCTTTTGGCGCCCAAGGAGGAAGAGGGGCGCTAGAAAGATGGGGTGTAGGAAATTCCTCCACACCACTTTTTCCTTCACCATGCTAATTTGGCACCCAAGTCTAGTTGAGGGCGCTAGGAGAGGGGGGGTTGTTGAAAATCAATGAATATCCAAAATTCTTCCATCCAAGTAAATCAGCACCCAAGTAGAGGTTAGAGAGCCCAAAAGGGGGTGTCATGGAAACAATGCATAATCAAATTCCTCCTTCACAGTGAAATAGCCCCCAAGGTCCAAGAAGGGCACCAAATCCATCAAGTCATGGAAAACTTCAAAACGTGAAAATCCTTCTCTGTAAGCAAATAGAACCCAAGGCAAGTGTGGAGCGCTAGAAAGGTAGTGTCCAGGAAAAGTCAATCGTCATCAAAATTTCTTCATCAAAGCAATTCAGAGCCAAAGTCAGAGGCAGGTTCTAAGTCAAGGTATCCAAGAAGAGCATGAAAAGGATGAATTTCCTCCATCAAAGTCAAAATTCCATGCCTAGTCAGAAAATTGAAGAAATCTTCTAAGGCATGTAAAATTCAAGGGTCATGGAATGGAATGAAAAGCAAGAAATCCACTCGGAAAAAATTCTAAAACATCCATTTTTTGGCACCAGATATCATCGGAATTTAAATAAATTTACATATTTGGACTCGTGAGATAATTCTCTCTCCCCTGGACTCAGGTTCTAAATTTTAGGAAAGTTCCTAAAAAATAGGCGATGATGTAAAAACGTTGAAAATCCCTTCCAGAGCAAGGAAAGTTTGAAAAACTTCAAGAAAACTCTTCATGGATCAAATTCTTCTCTCCTAAAGTTTTCTCTCCAGGGGTTTCTTGCCAAGTGGCAGTTGCGTCCACGCATGTTGAGTCAATGGAGCATTTTTGCATGCAACCGTCATGTGAAGGCATAGTGGCGACGCATTTATTGTTGGAATATTTTGCCTAAGCGACAGCCCGATCAATGCATGTTGAGTGCATGAAGAATCTTTTGCATGCAGCCGTCATTTTTATAACAGATTCCTTCCGCATGTCGCCATCACATGAAGGAATGATGGGCATTTATTTCTCCATGGGGGATATTCATCGTATGTTGGGCAAACTTGATGGAAATGGTGCATTTAATGCACGAATGGATGCCATTTTTGGGCTTATTTGAATTGATTGCATATGGGCTTTGTGGGTATTAATTGTTGATTCCCACCCTGTTGCATCTTGAGTGGAGAATCTTTTGGGCAAAACCCTAATTAGGGTTTTGCATGTAGCCAAGGCCAGAGGCCTATATAAAGGGGTGACCCCCCTCATTTTTAACAAGAGGAGAGATTGTTTTCAAAGATTGTTGCTTAGAGTTTTTGAAACAAACACTTAATATACTGTTCGATTGTTGGTGTGTTCTTGTGTTATTTCAAAGCTTGCATGTTCTCACTCTCTTCATTTAAAGTAGATTTGCTTTATGTTGTTAGAAGAGCTGGATTTGATAGGATTACTTGTTGCAAAGTACAAGCTCATACTTTTGGTGTGTAGTTGATTATTGCATACTGTGCAAAGTTAGCCTGAGCCTCCATTATATGTGTATGCTTAACTTTGATTATCCATGAAGATTGTTCGATTTGATGGTCTCCATTGGTGATTTGAAAAACCTTTACACACCCCCTAAAGATTGCACCGCCTTCGCTTAGTTGTGCTTTGCTGGCGAACGAAAGCGTGCTTAGATTTTGCATGAGTGATCTCGTCTCCTTGTGAGGATTAGATTAGTCTTAACTTAGTTTTCTAAACCCTTCACTCATTTGCTTTCCGCATATTTTAAACCCCCAAAATCCGAAAATATAGAGCTTTCATTGCAAATCATTCGCGTAAAAAATCCTTGAACCCGCAAGTTTGTTAAGATCTTCTATGAACATACGTAAGGCCCCTTCGGTTAACAACCACCCCATCAACTAACTAAGTCGTGTCCAGGCTTAAAGGAACGTTGGAGTTAGTCGTTTGAACTTTCTTTGCAATCTTAGCATACGGTATAACTTTGATCAAGAGAGAATAGAGTGACGGTCGGTAAACTTTATTTTGTGTTCGCCGTAGTCCTAAAAAACACGTCAACAGGGCAGAAACGCACTCTAACAATGTTCTTCCAATGGTGTACTTACAGAGACTGGTTCTATGAGCTCCTATCTGGAAGGTATTCAAAGGTGTATGTATTCAATGCACTTGACCTTATTGAAATTCCTACTTTAGGCTAATTTCCATCATTTTGTCAGCTCAAATCTCCTCTCAAAGACAAATGTGCATCAAAACCTTCCCATCATGCCCCAGAAGTCAACAAACTTGGTCATATCAAAGAGCAAAGTGGAGAAAAAATGAATTTCGCTCTGGACCCTTTGGAAGGGTCAGGAGCGAAAATCATCCTTGGGCTCAAATCCTGACTTCATTTTCACATTTCCTCGTTCAAACAAGCGTTTTTACCTTCATTCAATCCTGGGAATGCGTTAGTTCTAGGTTTTGGTCAAAGTAGAATGTCTTATGGAGAATTTCGCTCTGGACCCTTTGGAAGGGTCAGGAGCAAAATTTGACATTTTGGGCTCTCCGTCAGGATTCATGTATGGAATATAACATTTAAGTATAAGAAGTTATATTCCATATATACTGTTAGGATGTTTGAGAGTGGTTTCGGACCTCCAGGAGTTATATTGCAAAATCTAGTTTTTGGACGATTCTTCAGTTTTCCAGACTTAGTCAAATTTCAGGATCAGGACATTCCAGACTTAGCCAAATTTCAGGGCATTTGAAGATCAGGATGACATTCCAGACTTCATCACTCACCAACTTGACCTAGCTCGGACCTTCAAGAATGATACTCACTCACCAAGCAAGACACAATTAGCAACAAGAGCAAAACCAGGCCCTAAGGAAGATTTTCAAAGAAACCCTAATTTTGGGGCCCTGTGGACTCACCCTGGCTCAAGCAGAGCCTGCCATCCAGCGATCCTCCTGACAGAACTCACCATGCAAAGGCTAACAGACTAAACCCTAAAAGACCTAGAAAACAAACCCTAGAGAGCAAAAAGCAGGGGTCCCCATTTGCAATGGGGTGATGTGGGAATACGTCACAACATCTAGCGCCACCTTGAATAAATGTTCCTGAACATTTCAGAGATAAAGACTCAATTGACACTTAGAACCTCCGGAAAATTCAACCTAGCTTTATCAAGAGATTAGAAAATGTACTCAAAGTGGAAGGAAAATCTCTAACTACATCCAGACCTTAGTCTTTGATTACCCAGGTGTGTGCAAGTGTATTCATTCCTCTCGACAAGACAATTATGACCTTCAAGTTCCCCTGTGATCGGCTACATAGTATATCTACACTTCATAAGCATCCTAGATAGAGCCTCGCTGCCAGTCAGACGTCTATAGTCCCGACGAGGTTCTCGCCGCAATCTCACGAACATTGCTCCATTGCCAGCCGGGCGTCCATAGCCCCGATGGAGTTACTCGTATATTCCCATTAGCCAATTTTGATATTTCATTTTTTTCTTGATTTTTCTCTTTTATTTTCTCATTTTTTCCTTTTGACATTGCTTTTTTTATTCCGTCAATTCTTTTGGCTCGTAAGCAGTGAAGCTTACTAGGGTTTGAGGATTGCGGTGGTGCTGAAGCCAGATTTTAGATTTTTCACCAATCACAGCTTTGCCTAAAAACCATAATGACTCGGAGTCTATTAATATGTAAAGATATAGTAATCAACAAATGTCGGCATCAAGACACAGAAAATGATTCCCTTCCAAGTCAAATACAGGTCCTGATCAGATGATAAAGCTAAAGAGGAACAACCTCAGATTCCGAGCACTTCATGAATAGATATCTAAGAAATGAGTCTAACATAAGATCCAGGATATTGCCAGCGTGTGAGAAACAACACAAACACCTTTCTTACAAACGGAGGCTCCTACTCAAGACACCTAAACTAAAGCAAACGACTGACCCAAAAGCAAACTAAGCTAAAGCGCACACCAAAAAGCAAACTATCTAAAGAAAGCAAAAGACTGAACTACCCAAGATCATGAGTCAAATGACCCAAGGCAAATTAAAAACAAGGCTCAAAAGCTTCTAAGCTAAGACACACGAAAGGAAAACCTACTCTAAAAACTATATACAAGACTCCTCGACTCAACACGACTCAAAGAAGCAAAATATATACATGACTTTACATGATTTCTCAGGTTGTGCAATAGGAGCATAGCAAAGGTGATGGTTCTCAGTCGAGCAAATTCATCCTTAAACACAAAAAAGCAAGCTCTCACCATGCATCTCTCATATTCAAGAAAGTTTTTACTTAAAATGATCAACTGGGGTAATTCGTTAGGACCATGATCAATCCAGATGCAAGTTGTTTTCCCAAAATCCCCATAATCAAAATCATAATAACTTTCAAGGCTAGGATTAAGGAAAGAGACAACCTGGCATATTTCAGGCTCGGATGGCACTACATTGTCGGAAGCGAGGTCACCAACTGCTTCAAGAGGTCGCCACAGATGATGAACAATTCCACAAGCATCCACAACATGTTGATCTTTATATACAAGTTCTTCTTTGAATAAGGTTAGCGCCCCTTCAAATAGCTCAACATTCTTTGCCTTCATTGAGACATCTTGCATAAACCAAGCATCTTCATGAAATTTTGTTAGCATATCCTCAAAAAGCAAGCACTCCCTGATGGACTGAGCCTCAAACATTTCCTCTAGTTGATCAAAGATAATCTCAGGTGATGTCTCATCCTCGAGCGATGTCTCGGGAGGTCGCAATTGATGATGGATCGCATCACTCACCATAGCTTGTTTATCTTGAAAAAAATTTGGCAGTGATTCTACTTGTGCTTCCTCTATATGATCCTTCAGTGCTTCCTCAAATAGTATGATGGTGATGAAATCTTTAAGCGCCCCTTTGAATTGTTCTTCATACCTGGGCTCACTTATGATGATTTGTATTTCCTTGTTCAACATCTCAACTTGATTGTCTTCTTCAATGATGCTATTTGAAACCTCCTGCAATTCAATCTCAAGGATCTCCTTTTGTAGCATAAACGAGAATTCTTCAAGGAATGAGTCACCTTCTCCTTTAATTGCTTGTTCAACTCCTAGATCTTCCTTTATTACTGTTTGAGTATTCTCAACTGATTCTTCAACTTTTGTTTCATGATATTCCTTTCAGGTGCATGGCATTGCGAGCTATCCACTGTAATACATTGTTCCTCAGGTGCATTTGTATCGTCAACGTACAACTGATCCTTCTCACAATCAGATGCTGGAACAATGTCTTGTTCATAGGTCCTCTTGAATTCAGCTGCGAGATGTGTACCCCAAGATCTGTTCATGATGCATTCTTCCTCGAACAAAGTTAGCATTCCAAACTGGTTTCTGACTTGATTGATAGCCATTTCACATATTGAGCAAGTAAATTCAGAGTGAGGTGAGCTGTGAATTCTACACCACAATGGTAGTAATGTGTTCTCTAAATGCATTTCACCATTCAAAATGAGTTGACTCTCGATCATCCACAAGAAGCTCAGAAGAGGATCTTTGGTTTCTGGGACACTGAAATTGCTTTCTTCTGCCTTTGGTCTGGGGACATCCCAAAAGAAGATCTTTCCTTGTGCTACCGATTCAATTCTTGATAAGTACTTCAAACAATGCATTTCATCATGTTCCTCTGTCTCATGGACTCGACACTGCCCTGGCCTTGCAAACTCGGACAATCTGCGTGGATAAAGCTGTATATCTAATCTCCACCAAAGTTGAGGAAAATCAACTTGTTGCTCATTGTGAAACTGTTGTCACTCCATCGAGAAATCATTCATTTTTTAGATTTTATTTTATTTTTTTGGTTTTTCACTTTTTCACTCTTCTTTTGGATTTTCTATTTCTCACTTTTTTTGGATTTTCTATTTTTCACTTTTTTGGATTTTCCGGAATAAGAGAGATCTTGAATATCTCAGATTCAACTTGAAAGCTCAATTGGTTCCAGCTTGTTTCCTTGTTTCGCAAGTCCAACTGACGACCCAGCGATCACCTTCCTTCTTTGTATCACTTTCGTCGAGTGTTTGAGAAAAGGCTATCCATTGATCTTCCTTGGATTCAAGAGTTCACGTTCACTGTCAGACACTGCTAATTTTGTTGAGCGTGGGAGGAGGGTAAAAAGCCTTCAAATGATTTCTTCAAATGCAATGTGACTTGACAAGATCCAACGTTCAAATGCTCAGCCCTCCTTCTAGCGCCAATTCTGTTGAGCGCAGGAGGAGGGTAAAAAAGTCCTTAAGATTACTCCTTGTAAATTATGAATTGATAGAATCTGGATTTTCAGGTGTTTAGGCATTCATCGCAATCAGGCCCTCCTTCGAGCGCCAATTCTGTTGATGTGTTTTTCATGCACATGCAAACACAGAATAAAATACCTAAAGGTACCTTATCCTCTCTTGAGCAAAGTTTCCCGACTGCTGAAGATCTCACCGAAGGATCAGTCGAGGCAACTCCAAGGTTCTTGTATGTAGGTTCTCTACTCGTGGATAAGCTCTTTGTGGTATCATGTGATTTTGCTAGAATCACAAGGGCACTTACACTTGATGACTAAACGTTTGATTTGCTTTGAATATTGCTGGAACACAAGATTTCACTAGTCTAGATTTTGAAAGAAAAAAAAAAAAAGGACGAGGGCGAGGGAAGAATCTAATTCTGACACTAAGAATGTAGGAGCAATGAATGACCTTTGATGAAATTCTAAGTAAGTCTTGTTTTGACATCCCAGGACCATCTCCACAAGGTTAGTGCGATCTTCGAAGGAAAGCTTTATGATGTTCAGATCATCGCTACAGGCATAGACACCATCAAGCTGATGCATGTCAATGAAGAAGCGACAATTGAAGTTAAGCTTAAGCTGGATGATTCCAGTTGAGTACACAGGGCAAGTCTGCAATCAACAAACTGCTAGTAGTATGGATATACAAATTTCGCCATCAGTCAAACACATTTCTTCCACTCATCTAATAACATGAAATCAAATTTGAGAAGTATAGAGACCATGCAAATTGTTGAATCGACCCATAGATTTCACCATTTCTTCAACAATATCAATATCAAGAATGATACTCACTCACCAAGCAAGACACAATTAGTAACAAGAGCAAAACCAAGCCCTAAGGAAGATTTTCAAAGAAACCCTAATTCTGGGGCCATGTGGACTCACCCTGGCTCAAGCAAAGCCTGCCATCCAGTGATCCTCCTGACAGCACTCACCATGCAAAGGCTAACAGACTAAACCCTAAAAGACCTAGAAAACAAACCCTAGAGAGCAAAAAGCAGGGGTCCCCATTTGCAATGGGGCGATGTGTGAATACGTCACAACAAGTACCAACCAACCTCAAAGCACCAACTCCTAACAACTGACGCACAAACTCCAGCCAACTAAGGCACCAACCTCAATTTGAGCACCAACTCAAAAAATACACTTAAACTCAAAATACTTCTTAGAACTTCAATCTCAATCCAAAAATTACACAGCATTTTTGTATTTTCAACAGTAGATGTATCAATGAATACAAGTCACATTAGACCAAAACAATAATATTCTTTCATCTCACACCAGTCTTTTTTCATACGCATCTCAAATAAACTCAACTATACTCCCCATACACAACTTTGATGAACTCGTCTATACTTTACAAAATACTCCCACAATATCTCTAACGTTTCATAGCCTAGTCGTGAAGACTTCATCAATGTACAAACATGTTAAAACAAAAAACGGCTTCACATCTGCATTTTCCAAGAAGCCATGACTCCATTATAGCTCAATCAATCAAAAAAAAAAAACTCCATTTTTATCACTATCATACACAGTCGTGACTTAGCAAATACTCTATAAATTCTCACAAAAACAGAAGACGGTTGCAATATTCTTCATTCATCAAAATGACCAAAAAAAACCTCATCCTAATCATCATCTAGTATATTTAACACCCAGTATATGGTAAGTTCTCATGCACATCTTGAAGAAGGAATATCGTGCCAACCACCATGTCAATACTTTTCTATTCTTCATACACAACCACAATTCCATTGCAGATATTAAAGCTACTTCGATAATGCACAAAAACAACAAGCAAAGAATTCCAACACTAGTGTACCTTCTCTTTCCCCCAATAACTTTTTCCTTAAAAAGAATACGATAGTCTCATTCAGGATACACATGTTTTCCAATACCAACCCACACAACAAATCTTCATTTGAATCTTAAGTGTTGGAAAAACGTTATAGGGAATCAAAGCCACCACATTATAAGAGAAAGAACAAATTAATGAATTTGCTCCAAAGAAATACGCCAAACATAGATTTCTAAAGCTGCTGACCAAGGAAACACGACAGCAGTAGACCTCAAAAGAAAACGCCCAAAAAAATGGCTCCATCATGCTTGATTTATTAGAAATGCATCCCTTAAATAAGTGCCAAACTCATACAAAATGTTACAAAAAACTTGGGCCATTCAACAAGAGATAGGAAGAATAAATAATGCCAAGTATAAATGGGAATATATGCAATGCATACTTCAAACAAGCCGCCACATTTAAAAGTTTATAGAAATCAATCCCTTGATTATTCAAACCAGTGATGAAAATATCAACTAAATCACAATTTTTTGCGAATCAAAAACGTAAATGACTAAATCTATCAAAAAATTGTCAGAGATTTAATGTAAAAAATTGATGAGTTTTTTTAGAAAAAATCGTGAAAAAATCGAAAGTAAAGCGCTAAATCTCTACATTAAAAAAAAAAACCGTATTTTGTTTTTAAGTCAAAACGGAAACCTAATTTTTTTTCGGTATGCATTACACTTTTGACCGCAAAAGATAGTGGTCACCGATCATTTCCGCACGGGAGAAGGACACATGGACGACGACAAAGGAAAAAATGAGGGTTTCTAATTTTCATTGATATGAAAGCTTGAACTTAATATGTATTCAAAGATTGTATTTGTTTTGTGGTTTAAACTCTACAATATGTATTTCACTCAAAATTATTCAGAGGTTGCACTTGTTTTTTGGTATATGAAATGTATTTGACTCAAACTTTGATTTATATATGATGGAAATCAGTAATATGTTATTATGTTCTATAAATTTAGAGTATGTGTGTGTGTTTTTTTATTTTAAGAAATTATATGTTTTCAAATGTTTGATAAATTTGCAGATTTATTGCCAAATTTTTCCCCATTTTTTTGCCAAGTCCCAATTTTTCAAAAATCTTGGCCCAAAAGAGTTATTGTCAAGAAAATGTTTTTCAACCTTGATTCAAACAATGGCATGGCATAAGATATGACTTGGCACAAACAAGCAGCCAACTGATGTAGACAGGCAGCTAGGTGAAGTAGACAAGCAAGCAGCTCAAGTAAGCAACCAAGTAGCTCAAGCAAACTATCAAGCAGCTGAAACACACAAGCAACCAGCTCAAGCACCTCAAGAAGACAACCAGGCAGCTCAATCTATTACTTTGAGAAATACTCTAAGATTTATACGACCTTGAATCATCATCGTTTGACATCAATGACAAAATATCCAACACTCACGAACTAATATAAGGGATTACGTTTCCTAATGATCTGCCATGTTATTGGCTTTTTATATTAAACATTCATGTCGCTATGTAATTAATTACCATAATGCGTATCTTATATATTTGAACACGTATCATGGATCTATGCTTATTTTGTGTATTTTGTGAATTAAGGAGGTCCTCATGCTATTGGTCTAGTCCTTTCCCATACTGCACTAGTGAATGTTGAGACACGGACCAGCTAGGACTCAAACCTAGGACCTTCCATACGCTGCTGGAGTGCTCTACCACTAAGCTACTGGCCCCTCTTGGACTAGTCCATCGTCGGTCCAGGTGTGGCTTATTTCCAACACCAACACCCCGCCTTAAGCCACACCTCTCGTGCACTTGGGGCTCCTAGCCTGGACCTGGCTCTAATACCATGTTGAGACATGGACCAGCTAGGACTCGAACCTAGGACCTTCCATACGCTGCTGGAGTGCTCTACCACTGAGCTCCTGGCCCCTCTTGGACCAGTCCATCGTCAATTCGGGTGTGGCTTATTTCCAACACCAACAAGTTAAGGATATAGCTTCATTCAGATTGAAGCAAGTAATATATAACGACATTGAACGAAGGGTCATGTCCCCGTAGGGTCACGACTCTATGTGGCATAAGCCACGTAGAAGTCATGCCCCTACGTGGACTGGCATAAGCCACGTAGAAGTCATGCCCCTACGTGGACATGACTCTTCATCCTTTTATTTATAGGCATTGACACTTGCTGTGAACCGAAACCAATAATTGTGGCAGTTTCACGAACCAGCAAGCTGTCGATATTATCATAGAAGATTAATAGTTAAGAGTTATATATATATATATCGAAGGTAAAACATATTCATTGCAGTGATCTTATTAAAGTCTATCCTCACTACATATTAGCAGACTATTGTATTCTCTATCTCTGATCTAAATTCCTTAACATGGTATCAAAGCCACATTGGTAGAGGAATAATAAAATAGTGACACCTCTTTTCCAAAAAAAATTCAGACTTGCACTCAGAATCAAAGGAAAAAACAATCATGGTGAACAGTGTTAGAGTGGAGGATAGACTCGAAGGCGCATCCAACTTCGTCTCATGGAGAATTCGAATAATAGCAATTCTTCAAGAACTCGAACTAGATGCATACATAGAAGAAGATGCTAAGATGCTTGAAGACGAGCCAGAGAAAACAACCTAGAAAAGACAACACAACAAGGCTAAGAAAATCATAATTGATGCTGTTAAAGATCACATTCTCCCAACCATCTCAAAACTAACTACAGCTTATGATATGTTCAAGACCATTCAAAACTCATATGAAATAAATAATGCAAGCAGATTGCTCACTTTAAAACGGCAATTAATGCATATCTACATGAACAAAGGAGGATTTCAGAATTAAAAGACCAATTGTCAACTATTGGGAATAATATAGATGATATGGAGCTATCTCTAATAGCACTTAAGGGATTACCATCCAGTTGGGAATCCTTTATTCAAGGCATTAGTGCTCGTCCGACACTACCAAAATTCGATCAACTCAAGAATGATTGTACTCGAGAAGAATCTCAACTAATCACAAGAGGATTGGGTCCAAACAAAGGGGGAGAAATTCAAGCACTACATGCTAACACAAGCAACAAAGGGAAGAAAAGGAAGTTCAAAGGGAAGAGAGGAAATAATCACAAAAGCAAAGACTTCTCCAAGATTCAATGCTACAAGTGTGATAAATTTGGGCACACTCACAGGTTCTGCCCAGAAAGAAAGAAAGCTCAAGCAACCATAGTTGAAATCAAGGAAGTAGAGAATCCTCTATTTTTCTTAGCCTTATCAAGCAAACTAAACTCAAACAAACATATGTGGATAATCAACAGTGGAGCATCTCGACACATAACCGGTTTTAGAGATCAATTCGAAATCTTTAAAGGCCACTCAACTGAAGAACTTACAATAGGAAACAATTCTACCTATCCAGTGAAAGGAATTGGGACCTGCTCAATTCAATTAAGAACAGGAGTTACATTACAATTGAAAGATGTTCTCTTTGTACCAGGTATCAAAAAGAATTTGGTCTCTATTTCAGGACTAGCTGATCAAGGATATCGTGTCACCTTCCATGAAGATAAAGTTCTACTCTCGCCTAAAAACTCTAACATAAAGAATGCCATTCCTATAGGATCTAGAGATGGTAGTTTATACAAATTATGTAATACTCAAAAACAAGCACTAAATCATGAAGTATCGAACTCTAATGAAATTTGGCATAGAAGATTAGGACATCTTCGATTTAGTGCCCTACCTTCTATAGGAAAAATTACCACAGGATTACCCAATCTAAAATCTAATCATGTTGGAACTTGTAAAGGATGTGCTCTAGGGAAGAACTCAAAAGGGTCCTTTCCCTCAAGTGAACAAAAATCAAAAGTTGTACTAGAACTTGTCCACACTGATTTGTGTGGTCCAATGTCATTACCATCACTAGGGGGATTCTTGTATTACGTGATATTTGTTGATGATTACTCTAGGAAAACTTGGATCTATTTCATAAAACTCAAAGAATCAAATGAAGTGTTATTGAAATTTAAAGAATTTAAGGCCCTAGTGGAAAATCAAACTGGGAAGAAAATAAAGACTCTAAGATCAGATAATGGGGGTGAATATATCTCTGAAAATTTTTAAGAATTCTGCATTTTTGTTGGGATTAAGAGGGAGTGTACTGTACCTTATAATCCTCAACAAAATGGAGTTGCAGAAAGAAAAAACAAAACCATCATCGAAGCTACTAAAGCAATGATGCATAATCAAAATCTACATATCTCATTTTGGGCTTAAGCCTCAAATACAGCTGTGTACATTCAAAACAGATGCCCTCATTCAATCCTAGAGAATATAACACCGGAAGAAGCCTTTACAAGAAATAAACCAGATTTAAGCCATCTAAGAATCTTTGGTTGCCACGTGTATATTCACGTTCCTAAAGAAAAGAGAACCAAACAAGAACCCTCCGAGGAGAAAGGCATATTTGTTGGCTACAATGAAACCACTAAAGGACGAAGATTTATTGAAATCAGTAGAGATGTCAAATTTGAAGAAGATGCTGCTTATAAACTATCTCTAAGTGCAAAAGATGGTCTAATCGCAAAATCAGATGAAAATCCTACAATTGAAAATCAAAGGGAGAATAGCATAGAAAATCATGAACTTCAATCACCAAATTTTGAGAATATTGAAAATCCTAACAATAAGAAAAGACCACCATGGGCAAGAAAGATGATTGAAGAAAATAATGTGGAACCCGATGAAATATTCAAAGAGAATAAGAAAACAAGAAGTCAATCATGCTATGTTGCACTCATTACCGAACTTACAAAATCTGAACCATCAAATGTTGAAGAGGCCTTAACATGTCAAGCTTGGAAAGATGCAATGATTGAGGAATACCAATCTATCTTAAAAAATGATGTCTAGGACATTGTACCTAGACCAAAAGACAAATCAGTTGTCTCATCAAAGTGGTTATTCAAAATCAAATATGCACCAGATGGTAGTATTGAAAAACACAAAACCAGATTCGTTGCCAGGGGGTTCTCTCAAAAGGCTGGAATTGATTACGAAGAGACATTTGCTCCAGTTGCCCGATATACTTCTGTAAGAACCATCATTGCCATTGCAGCTTCCAAAGGGTGGAAGATACACCAAATGGACGTGAAGACCGCATTTTTGAATGGTGTTATTGAGGAAGAAGTATATATAGAACAACCTGAAGGCTTTGCTACACATGATATAAATCTCTATGTGTGTAGACTAAAAAAAGCTCTCTACGGCCTTAAGCAAGCTCCCAGGGCATGGTACGGAAGGATAGATAGTTATCTCTCCAAACTAGGATATTCCAAAAATGAAGCAGACTCTAACATATACTTCAAAATATCAGATGGTGACATGTTAATACCTGTTCTCTATGTTGATGACTTGTTGATAACAGGAGAAGATCACCTCATTGCAAAATGCAAACAAGATCTTGTGGCTGAATTCGATATGAAGGATCTAGGTCTACTGCACTATTTTCTGGGCCTAGAAGTATAGCAAAAAGAGAAATTATATTTTCCTAAATCAAGGAAAATACACCACTGATATCCTGACCAGATTTGGTATGATAGATTGTAAGCCTCTATCCATTCCAATGGAAACAAATCTTCATAAGCTCAAAAGTGAAGCAATAGATTCAAAACCTACAGATCCTACATACTATAGACAAATTATTGGATCTCTTATGTACCTGGTAAACACTCGCCCTAATATTTGTTATGCAACCAATGTGTTAAGTCATTTCATATGCGAACCTAAGAAGATTCACCTAATGGCTACTAAGCATATTCTGAGATACTTGCGTGGCACTATTGGACTTGGCCTGAAGTATAAAAATGTTGAGATACAACTCCAAGGGTATTCTGATTCCGACTAGGCCGGAAGTTCCATTGATCGTAAAAGTACACAACGGGGTGTTGCTTTAGTCTTGGATCAGCTATGATATCCTGGTTTAGCAGAAAACAGTTAGCAGTTGCTCAAAGTTCCACTGAAGCCAAATATATGGCTACCTCCATGGGAGCACGTGAGGCAGTATGGTTAAGGAAATTGCTAGTTGGACTATTTGGGAAGCCCCTAAACCCCACTGTGATTCACTGTGATAATCAAAGCTGCATCAAACTTTCTGTAAATCCAGTTTTTCATAATCGATCCAAGCATATAGAAATCCCATACCATTACATAAGAGATATGGTAGACAGAGATGTCATCAAATTGACCTACATCAGCATTGAAGAGCAAAGTGCCGACATATTGCAAAGTTGAAAGTGGAGTACTTTAGAGGTAAACTTGGTAAAACTAAATTATAATGGAAATTTCTGATATCAATCTTAATCATATGTAATTGATATATTCATGAATATCTTGAATGCAATATTGCATGTATGTGCTATGTCATGGAAGGTGACGATCTTTCATGTGATGCAAGTGTAAGATCGCTATTGTAAGGTGACGACTTTCACAATAACCTGATCTGTTATCAAGATTGACTACATTAAGTTGATGTCCTGGAATGTGCCGGAAATCTTGATACTAAATTTGCTATGATGAATTATTGAATTGTTATCATTAAATGATTTTTCCGAAATATGTTAGAAATTATGATAACAATCATATCATGATTGACTACATTAATTTGCTGTCCCGGAATGTGTCAGATATCATGATACTAAAATTATTTCACCTGTGATAATGACAAAGTTACAATTGTCACTAGAATCAAGGTTGTAATCTGATAAGACTTCAAGTAGTTGTTGTCCCAAAGTGCTAGATATCAGATAATCCATATCTCTCTGAGATATGAAGTATTTCACTAGTAAGTGTTACTGAGTGAATGATCATGTCAAATGAATGTGTATATCTAGAATGTTGTTCCTTAAAACTTAATTATGAAATTCAATCCTCTTTTGCTAAGAGGGAGTGTTAAGGATATAGCTTCATTCAGATTGAAGCAAGTAATATATAACGACATTGAACGAAGGGTCATGTCCTCGTAGGGTCATGACTCTACATGGCATAAGCCACATAGAAGTCATGCCCCTACATGGACATGACTCTTCATCCTTTTATTTATAGGCATTGACACTTGCTGTGAACCAAAACCAATAACTGTGGCAGTTTCACGAACCAGCAAGCTGTCGATATTATCTTAGAAGATTAATAGTTAGAGTTATATATATATATATCAGAGGTAAAACATATTCATTGCACTGATCTTATTAAAGTCTATCCTCACTACATATTACCAGACTGTTGTATTCTCTATCTCTGATCTAAATTCCTTAACAGTGAAAACCGATCTTTAGAAGAACAAGAAGGCTAAGATGCTGAGATTAAGGAGAAGAACAGCTAAAATTACCAATTTATGAACTTCCCCTTTTAACTATATATATTCTCCTAATGCTTGATCAATTGTGTGGGTTTACCCTCATGCTACAGTGGCTTGATAACTTAGGTATGTTGTTTCTCAGTTGATTATTGATGATAAACTAACTTGCATTCTTGTACTAAAATGTTATAGTGTCATAAGTTTTAAATAAGATATCAATTATAAAAGTCAATAAATGCAAGAATGCTAGGTTACACTACATAGAACTAAATTGTTCAATCACAACACATCTTGCTAACATTATAAATTAAGATAACTGTCAAAGCTTACGCACACCTTGATTGATGAATCAAGGTTCCTTAGCACCGTAAAAGAACAACCTAAAACTGTCTTACTGACAGTAAGAACTTGATTGACATGGATAATTCAAAAAAATAAAACATGCATAATTCAAAATTTATATGACAAGGATGATCCAAATTTTACATGGGGGTAACAAAATAGCTCTTTGACATGTAACTAGCATTATCATTTACATTAAAAAAAATTGAACACAACAACAACATGCTTTTCATCATGGCAAATATTAACTTCAAATACATTCCCTCAAATATTAACTTTAAAAATAAAACCTTTTTACTTGGACAAGATCATAAATGGAGAAATGGTTTGCCTGAATCCAAAAGCACTGAATCATGCAGGACATAAACAAATTCACAAGAAGAGTGAAAAAATGGTTAAAATTTTAATCAGAAATTTGTGAATAATCTTTTAAAAAATTCAATATTCCCTGAATATTACTATGCTTTAAGAGTTCACAGATCAGCATTAGGTGGATAAGTAATACACCAATTTCTTGTGTAAATCCTCCATCGCATTAAATTTGTAAGAAGACTTCTGCATGCAAAAGTCATTAATTACAGTACATTGTGTAACAATCAGAAGAGGCTAAAGACACCCTGATAACAGAAGCGTGTTAAGGTCAGATAGACATCACAAAGGTAACTCTAATATGGGACACAAATTCCCAAACAGCAGGCATTCGCACTTTGGTGAAAAAAGTAACCCTGCTTCTATGCAAGGAAGCATTTTTTGAAAGCTAATGCAAGCAGTATTCTACAATGTGAAAAACAACTATACTTTACCACCTAAGCCCCACTATCCCCTTCTTCTCTAGCCTGATGTCACCCTGCTGCCTTTAGTGTTAGGGTGCTGTGGGTGACACTAATAATTATGCACATCCGCATGCCTAGGCCCAGAGCAGACTCATTATCATGACATGAGTATTACTCATTCTAGGCTGCTGCTTTGCATGACGGCAACAATGCCAAACAAAGCAAGCAATATATTTTGTTTTAAAAAAATTATGATAAGGCCGCTTTACTCTCTTTAATTTCTAATAGTCAAGAGCTCTCTATTCTTCTGGTAACAGTATTATTGTTTGGTTGGTTGGGATATCCTGTCAAACAACAGAAGCAGTAGGAGCTCAAGTTAGATAGCAAGACATACACCGCTAGAGAACATATATATACAATAAGTATGTATGTTCTCTTGAGCTGTGGTGAAGAACAAGAATAACAATCCTGCTTCTGGATATTTAGGCTACATTGAGAATTTATTGCCTCAATTCACCTAGAATCCTTCCTTTGGCAGCTCAAGGTGTATGTTTTGCTCGATTGAGTCAACATATTGCTGCAACGACAGATCTTGAGCTCTTTTACTGTTTCCTGATGAAGATGGTTACACAAAAGCAGGCAGAAGAAGCCATTGTGGCTAATTATGGAGAGATGGAGGTGGAGGGGAAGGATTTACAGAATAAGAGTACTGATGAGGCATCCATTAAAGGGACCATTAAGAGCTTCTTCTGGCATGGGGGTTCTATTTACGATGCCTGATTTAGCTGTGCATCAAACCAGGTGCACAGACCCATCCCCCCAATCTGGGCAAATGTCATGTTGTGTGTTAGTTTTCAGTCTGTATTGTGTCATTTTCATATAATTACATAGGACAGTAGTGTATCAGTTAATACTTAATATCTATGCATATTTCAAACTGTATAACTCCTGCAGTGTGGCAATGCTAACATCATAGTTGGTTGTGGTATCGAAAGTTAAGGGATGTGGATGTCTTTGGTTGTGTCATTGAACGTTAAGGGATGTGGGTTTTGTTGGTTGTGTTCTTGAAAGTTTAGGCATGTGGGTGTTGTGGATTTTCTTGTGTCCAATGAGTTATGCTCTGTTCTGTTCATTTGCCTCATTTAATGTTAATGGCATGTTGTGATAAGTTATGGACTGTGGGATTTTGCAGGTGGCCCAAGTGCTCCTAACTCTGCCATACTCCTTCTCACAGCTTGGAATGGTGTCTGGGGTCCTGTTCCAAATATTCTATGGCCTCATGGGTACCTGGACAGCTTATCTGATTAGTGTTCTTTCTGTTGAGTACCAGAGCAGGAAGGAGAAGGAGAACCATGTTATTCAGGTGATTATCTCAGTAAAGTCTAAACTTTTTAACCGTTGGGTTTGCTAGGGCTACTTCCTGACCTGTTAAGGTGAGTTCTGCCAGTGGTTTGCCTGGTCGGCATTCCATGGCCGGGAATACTTGACAGAATTGCCCCAACGCTGTAGTTTAATCTGTGATTAAATGGAGATGAGGTTCTCAAACCCAAATCTTGTAAGGGCTACTTATTCAATAGTTTTGTGGTTGGGTTCTTGATGTGGCTTTGGGTAGTTGTGCGGGTATATACAAAGGTAATTTTGTGGAAAAATCTAACTTTGGGATATGATGTGGGGGCAAAAGTCAGTGGTCCTAAGGTCAATTCCAAAAAACTAGTGAAGACCATTTTTTGCGTGGATAAAAATCCCAACATAATAGTGGAATAATTTTCAAAATGGCTGCATATCCCTGACATTGTGCCAGGGAACATCCCCTGACTAACTCTGTCTCTCTTTCTCTCTCTCACAACAATCTGGTGGGATTAGATTGGATGCTACCAGTGCTTATGACATCCACAAATTGCACTGATACAGAGTACACTAACCACAAGCCAAAGTAACCCATTTATAGTACAGCATTCTGCAATCTTATGGGTTCAGAGGCCTCTGGTGTAATCAGCGTACAGCCCATATCTATTACCCACAACAACTAACCACGAAGTCAAAAGGAATCTGTTTGACATTTACAGAGCCTTAAAGTAATCTTAGTACCAGAAAGAGATTACAAATAACTAGTTGACCACAAAGCCATAGGGATCTACTTAACATGCAGAATCTTCAAACACTATTATTACCAGATGGATAGATATCATGCCCAGGTTGTACATCTCAGAAAAGCTTAAGGAATTTTACGTAGAGATTCACCGAAAAATGCTAATATCAGAGTTACACTATGATGGCAGTATATGGCAGGAAACCTCTTGTTCTATGAGAGTTACACTATGATGTCAGCAGACGGCAGGATACCTCTTGTGCTATGAGACTATAACATGTAGACGGTAGAACCCTTAAGTGATGCTGGTCCTGGAGAGATTAGATTTGAATAATCTTGTAGAATCTCTCTTGAACTCTATAATAACAAGAGGACTGAGGGTTTCTCTGTTGACTTAACTCTAGGTATATAATGATCCAGATGTAGGCTAGTTTATAAACAAATTGTCTTGCCGAGTTGAACTCGAGGGTTCTGTGTCAAGCGCTATGCAAACTTCATTGATGCCAAATATCAAGGATAAGTCCATAGGACCTATTTATACAAAGAAAAAGTATAATAATTCCATAGGACCTATTTATACAAAGCATCACATTTCATCAACACATATAGACAGAAATCATATTATTAATCGCCCAAAAATTTGCCTCAGCATAGCAGAGTGATACTTCATGCAATCAGGTACTCAACTGCTTGATCATTTTCTTCTGAGTCACTACAAGTTTTACTGTCCAGTTCTCCTTTGTGCAATAATATTGTGTATAGATGAAGACCAGACCAAGTAGAAACTGAAGGAGATTTCACACAAGTTCGCAATTTAATATTGGCACTGATATCAGCACAGCACACTTACAGGTGTTATTGTGTCCTTTGCAGTGGTTTGAGGTTCTAGATGGTCTATTGGGAGCCTATTGGAAAGCCATTGGCCTTGCCTTTAACTGTACATTTCTTCTCTTTGGATCTGTCATACAGCTCATAGCTTGTGCCAGGTAAGCTTTACTTTTAGGGTTTTAATCAGAGTTGCCGGAAACTCCTTTGTCCCTCACTGGGAACGCGTATCCCCGTATCCATTCCCATTTCCAGAATGGATATGTATCCGATACAGCCCGGATACACGTCGAATAATGTACCCACACATGCCCAAAAATCGTTGATTTCCAACCATGCTAGATACTAATGCGATTTGATTTTTTTTAAAATTTGATGTAAATCTTCCAAAATTTAATTTTAAAAAACTTCATTCATGCATTTTAAAAAAAAATTGATATTAACAAAACCTACACCAAATGAGAAAGACGGATGAAATGTTTTTCTATTTCACTGACCCATTTTTTGGGTTATCTTCCAATGCAACTCTACTATTTTTGCATGTTGTAAAATGTCAAATCAACTTTCATTATTTATGTAGCAATTATGTGTCTATATTGCTTTTGAAGTAATGAGAATCTCCTCGAATAACTTAGAAAACTGTGTTAAATATATGTGTATGTGTTTTTAATGAATGACGTATCCAGCCGTATCCATATTGGCGGTCTTAAAAAATAGCCGTATCCATATTGGCGGTCTTAAAAAATAGACGTATCCATATCCGATACCATATCCGTGTCCATGTAACTTTGGTTTTAATTTAAGTATTTTTTCTAGTCAAGTTTTTTGGGGGGTTTTGCTTCACACCCAAAATGTTAACCGTCTGGTTCTTGTATTTGCTTTTGTATTTATGGTGCTGAGGCCTGCTTTGTTTACAGTAACATATATTATATAAATGATAATCTGGACAAGAGAACCTGGACATACATCTTTGGAGCTTGTTGTGCAACCACAGTCTTTATTCCATCTTTCCATAATTATCGAATTTGGTCATTTATTGGACTAAAAATGACAACATACACAGCATGGTACATGACAATTGCATCACTTGTTCATGGACAGGTATAGATACTGAAAGTCTAGTGTAGTTCAAACTTCATTTGCCAAAGATTTTTTGGACATCCTGCATAGTAGTTTTTCTATACATGAAACTGATGAAAGTTTTAGTTACAGACTACATAAGAATATCTAACAGTGTTCCAATTAAATAGGTTGAAGATGTGAAACACTCTGCACCAACCAGACTTGTGCTTTACTTTACTGGATCCACAAATATTCTTTACACTTTTGGAGGTCATGCTGTTACGGTGTAAGTTCTTCATCACTTATCAGCCTCCTTCTGCTTCCTAGATATTGCTTTTGACTCACGTACTATTGACCTAATGAAACGTGCTATACTTCCAAGCTCCATTTACCTATTGTAGCTTCTGTAGTTCTTGAGCCTTGTTGGTCTACTTCAATAATTCATGGATATTAGTTAATTAATTAATTTTTTTTTTTCCCCTATCACCTGAACTTAAGTTTGATGAACTAGCTGGATTAATATGTTGTAACATGATTTTAATTTTATTCCCTGCAGGGAAATAATGCATGCCATGTGGATTCCTCAGAAATTCAAATCAATTTACTTGTTGGCAACTCTCTATGTATTGACATTGACTCTGCCATCTGCAATATCTGTCTACTGGGCATTTGGAGATGAGCTTTTGAATCATTCTAATGCTTTCTCTTTGCTCCCCAAGTCAGCATTCCATGATATTGCAGTCATCCTAAAGCTTATCCACCAGGTACTTGAAGCCCTGTTTGGCAGCTGCTGTATATATTTTATTTTTCCTTTTTCGGATCTGGACTTAAATTTGCTGAGAGATTCATCCAGTTTAAATTTATTAATTTGTTTCAGACTTGCTGAAATCCAATTGTTTCCACCGACAAGAAATATATCTCGTGTATTCCTTTTGTACAGTTTATTACCTTTGGGTTTGCATGCACTCCTTTATATTTTGTTTGGGAGAAAGTAATTGGCATGCATGATACAAAGAGCATATTTCTCCGCACGTTGGCCAGGCTGCCTGTTGTGGTCCCAATCTGGTTCCTTGCAATTATTTTTCCTTTCTTTGGGCCTATCAATTCTGCAGTTGGTGCTCTCTTGGTCAGTTTCACTGTCTACATTATACCATCTATGGCACATATGTTCACCTATAGGACAGCTCTTGCCAGACAGGTAACAATTTTAATTTTAGATCAGACTCTAGCAAATTTGATAGCAATAACAGATAGACAAATCAATGTGCACAAAGAACACCAATATACCCTGGGAAAACCTCCCTCTTGAAGGTGAAAAACCCAGCTATAATTCTCAGATCTTATTATTCAATAATCAGTAGGTATCTTTACAATTTAGCCTTCAGCACATGAAGCATTTGGAACCGGTAAATTATGCACAGTAGAATAATATCTTCAACCTAGGATATACACATAATGATGAACTTATCTCCAAGAATAGGATGTTTGCTGTCTCAGAGATATGTTCGCTGCTCCTAGGGTAATGTTCGCTGTCTTCAAAGTAATGTTCGCTGTTCTCAAGGATAATTTGCTGTTCTCAAGGATGATCCGCTATCCTTGAATTGTACTTCGTTGATCACAGAAGTGGTTCGCTGGTGAGTGCTGAATATAGGAGATAATCACTGAGTGAATGATGTGTTTGAACAATGCTTAATGCCTTGTATTTATAGGCGACTTAGCCCTTTTTAATTTCCCAAGTCGGCTTGCAAGAAGAATATATATAATTACAATTCGATGCATAAGGTTGGCGCCAAAACTGAAATAGCCCCACACGTTTCAAGCGAGATATGATTATTGTATTATAGGACATGACTAAGGCCAAGGGCCCATTAGTCATCCAAACGTGCTAGGTTGGCCCTAGAAGGGATCCGACCTAGCTGTAACATTAACAAACAAACTATGCCAATTCTCTCTCTTTATCTTAATAATCCTATTGCAGAAGAACAGAGGTAAAGCATTCATTTAACGTTACCATCTGATTTCAGAATTGACAGCATAAATCTGTTTTTCTTAAAATTTTAGTTTATTAATTAGCATTCTTACTGACAAAGACAAAGGTAAACCTATGAGCATTTGATCTCGGAAACAATAGCATAAATGTGTTAATGAAGTCTATGAAATAGTTTTGTGGGAATTATCTTTGATTAAGCTGATTAAAAAGTTATTGATGAGTGTTTTATGGGCAAGCTTTCATGTTTCTAGGTTCCTAACATCACTCTTCCATGTTCATGTCAACAGAACTCTGTGGAAAAGCCTCCATTTTTCCTGCGAGGCTGGACAGCTATGTACATCTTGAACATATTCATTGTAGGTTGGGTATTAATAGTTGGCTTTGGCTTTGGTGGCTGGGCAAGCATGACTAACTTTTTCCAACAAGTGAACACATTTGGTCTGTTTGCAAAGAGCTACCAGTGCCCCCCCAAGGGTGGCATCTTCAGCTATTCATCAACATGATTTTGCGATAATCTAACAAAATAATTTGCCATCTACAAAAAATAAGTAAGAGAATGTTTGCAAACTGTGGACAGCATTATCTTTTAAGAACGCAGAAAATATTCACATAGTCATCCGGAAAGGACAGAACCTAAATATACAAGACAGAATAGCGTGTATTTAAATTTTCAAAAACATAGGAAACTCCTCTTTAGTTTTTTGAGAGCAAATTGATCAAACAGACAATGAGTAATTACTTTCTTTGCAGGACATGATATGTCCAGAAAATGTCATTAGAGCAAATAAAACAAAATTACCTCAAGCTCATGCTTTGACCGTATAGGCCCCTTGGGAACCTCGTCGTCACTGCTGCCAAAATCATAATCCAAGCTTCCTACATGCAATTTTCTTCTTCCTTTGTCAACTTTAATTTCTCCTTCCTCTTCCCCTCCTACATACTCATCTTCTTCACTATAATCGCTGTCAGCACTGCCCAACAAAGAATCGGAGCAATAGTCACTATCTGATTCCACCATACCAGCACAACCTTCACCATCCAGTTCTACCATATCAATACAGTGCTCCCTGTCTGGTTCGACCATATCAATGCATTCCTCACAGTCTGGTTTCATAAGACCAGTACATTCTTCCCCGTCATCTTCACTCACTATCTCCCCGCTCTCGACATCACTATAGTCTATTCTTGACACTTTTGTATTTTTAAACTCATTGACCTCATTTTTAGTGTTATACCCAATTCCCTGAACTATGTTGGTATGGCCTTCATTATGTCCAGTCACTGAAAGCCCAGAAACACCGTTGCCACTGATTGTCAAAATTTTTGATGTTTCCATTAATGTTTCTTCACTTTCACCACTTGGGCACTGGGCATCTGGTCCAGCGCTTTCAAAACCTCTATGCTCATCTAAGTGAACCCCACAGTTTTTCAAAACACTCCTTTCAGGAATGCCGCCTCCTGTGCCATGAATCAAACTGGTATTGTCAGCATTTTCTTCATTAGAACTAAGAGTAGCACCAGGGGTCAAAATCTCAGATAAACCATCGCCTTTGTTTGCCACATTATGTGATTCTCCCATTGGGAATTCCTCACTTTTCACAAAATTATCTACCCGGTGTTCGAAACCACTAAACGAATCGAAGCTAGAGTCATTCTTTTCCAGAACACTCATTTCCATATTGTTCCATGTTCTTTTAACTGAGTTGGCATTTTCAACACATTCTTCCTTTGGCCTAAGAAGGGGACCAGTTACTGAAACCCCAGAACTAGTTACATTTTTTGATTTTCCCATTGAAATTCCTCCATCTTTTTCAGATAGACTACTTGACCCATCGGGGCACTCAGTTTTTCCATCTTCGCACCCACTTTTCTCTGTTTTAACACGTATTCCATCTGGGCACCCATTTTTAACATTTCGGCACTCATTTTGAGCTATTGTGTGTTCCAAATATGTGTGCTCGGACAGGATGCCTTTATCCCCATCCAAGCAAACCTCTCCAATCATGACCCCTACACTGTCTACATCACTAGGTGAGGTACCTGCAGCCTCTAATGTAAAAGAAATTGGGCTACACTCTTCACGTACCTTATTTCTCTCAGTGATTTCTTTTGCTGCTGCTATATCTTTATCAAAACTTGTCTGTGTATCAGCCATTTCAAAGCAATCTGGCTCGCATATCCAATCGTCTATAAAACCCAAGTCTTCAAAATCTTGCAATGGTGAACTAAGCGGGTCAAATTTATCCGTCAATGGTTCGTCTAAAAGAAATGAATCGAGCTCAGTAACTTCCGAAGATACAGATTTCCTGTCACGCCTTTGCTCTCTGATTGCTGAATGCAAGCCGACCATTTTTCTTCTGTAAATTCAATGCGCTTGATGATTTGAAGAACAGGGGCATTATGGCCATAAGGGTATAAATCCTTTAGATGAAAAATATGAAATTTAAGATCAGAGGAAGCAAAATGCTTGTAACGATGCTTTCGGGATTAAACCCTAACTAGGGTTTTAACGGCATAAAAACCTTACGACTCCAAGGTGTCAAACGGGTTTTCAAAAATGTCACATATTATAGTTTGATTTTAATATTATTAGTATTTATCGTTAGACTAGTATTATTGCAATCTGTATTTTTATTAACTAGTTATTATTAAAAAAAAATTCTATCAATTATTTTAGGCAATTTTTTAGATGATTAAAATATTTTGATGCTAATTAAATAATTGATTTAGATTTTTAAAAAAGCACTCCACATTCATTTAATAAATTAAGAATATAATTTCACCTAATATTCAAATTTTTGTCTTCTATATCTTATAATTTACATTAGAATAAAGTTAAAACAATATAAAATAATTAACTAAAATAAAAGCTTTTAAAAAATTGAAAACAAAATTTGAGTAATATAACTCAAATTGAATATTGAAGAATGAATTATGACATAAATATTTTTCACATTTTAATTTTTTCTATATTTACTATAACACATGTAATTAAAAAAATAAATATTATTTTTAATAATTATTATTTTATTGTTATTGATGAATAGTTCTATCCTTATAAATTATATAAAATTGTAATAATATTATTAAATTAAATTGTTAACTATTCATTCATTAAAGTTATTATTATTATTAAACTATTATACATTGTATATACTTTCATTTAATTTTGTGTCCATTTTGATCAAAAAAATTATTATAGTTAAATATTAGTAAATGATGAAATATTGTGTTAAATATGTGTTATTATATTAGCCTTTAGTTCTCTTTGATTACACAAATTCCCAAATTCAAATCATAATTACCAATTTTTACACTTCCATGCATTTAACTTTTATTGCAGCTCCAATATGTAAATATTCCTTCCATGCACAAGCATAAATGTTCTATTAGCCTAATTCAATCTTACTATCTTATTGTGCTCTCTCTATATATAGTTTTAGTTAGGTTAAGGTTATCCTCACACAATTTAATACTAGCAGTTGTAGGGGGAGTGCCTGCAACAGGAGGCCGATAGGTGGGTTTGTAGAAGCATCATATAGAAAGAAAGCAATTAAAGGAAAAGAAAAGTGGAATCTTTATATATATGAAAATATAAAACTGTACATAACCCAACCAATGTTTTCAGTTGTTCCCAAAATCTAAAGTTAACCACCCACTAACCCCCATGTTGTTGAAGGTAGCATGATGTACAATACGAAAGAGCAAAATAAAGTACTCATTACAAATGTTTTCTATTTTAGATTGTATAAAACCCAACCAATTTAATGTGTTGGTCCCAAAAAATATAAGTTAGCCACCCTCCAACCCCCATGCTGGCATTGCCAGCATGTTATAGAGCCATTTAAGGTATATATTTGTGAAGTACTTAATTGATGTTATGTAAAATGTTGGTTGCAAAGCTGAATCAAAGCATTGAGTAGTTGTTGATGTTGTATTGCACTGTATGTTGTTGCTCGGTTTTGTAGACTGAATTTAAGTCACCATTGCATACCTGCGAGAAATTAAAATCTATTAGGACATTGTAGGTGCATTAAATAATTGAAACTGGTGAAACTTGGAGATTGAAAAGTATAGGAAAGGAAGGTACTTACAATTGTTGAAAGCATGGTGGATGATATGTCTGAAAAAACTTTATGGTGGTTGTGAAATCTGCAAACAAGATGAGAAGTACAAACAGAAGTTAGCATCATTGAACGCAAAGGTCAAAGAGATTGAGATACCCTTGTGTCATGTGTGGTTTAAAATAATCTCTTTTTTGATGGCTTGCAAGTAGAAGAACATGAGAGAAGTTTTAGTAAGATATGAGATATTGTAATTGTAGGGAGTAAACATTAGAAGGAGGGTAAATAGAAGCAACGAGAACAATGTGAAGTGTGAGTGTACGTGATGTGCGAACCTGTATTTTTGGAATGCGAACAACAATGAGAAAGGAAAGTTCTTGCTACGATGGAACCTTTTACATTTGTTGTTGACCTTGCAAGATGCAAGAGTTATAATGTGTGGCAAAGCATGAAAGAAGATATATGCTATGCAAAAGGGTATAGACGTTGTGGTTACAATACCTGTGTTGGATTTTTTTGCAAGTAATTTTCCTTTGTGATCTGACAAAGCTTCAGCAAACAAGCTTCTTCATTCTTTATTGAAATGGTTGATGGACCACCTTGCAATTTCGAGTACCTCTAGTAAGTGAAAGGCAGGTGAATTCGAAGGTGTTCAATTGATTTTACTCGAGACAATGTTGTGAACGCGAGACCTTGTTTCTCTGTTTTTCCATTGTCAATTGTAGCAAAGTCTAGTGTCAGTCCCTGTGATTTGTGAATAGTAATACCCCATGCCATCGTTAGTGGAATCTGTGTGCGGTTTCCTCTAGTAATTGGTGGAATGGGAACATGTTTTGGATTTGTAGCATGCCATGGTGGTCCAGTGTAATGTTGGAAGGGGACAACAACATATTTTGGTAAATCTGGTGATTAGAAGTTGCATCGTAGACAATCATTTTGATTTGTCCCAAAGAACCACTCACAAGACCAACTTCTATCCATAAATTTGCAATGAGCATTACTTGCTGGTTTATAGAAAGAAGAATTTCAAATGAGAGCTGCTCATCTTGGTGAGTTTGTTTTTCTCTGTGATGTGTTATGATTGTTTTTGCACGTGTAATGGGTGAGTGCAATTGCTTTAATATTGTAATATTGTGTGAGTTTGAAGCTGCATTGGTTGCAAACAAATGTTTTTTTTGGTCAAAGTGGTTGTTTTGATCAAGTGTCAAACCATGTGTTGAGCGCATCTACATAATTTCTTAGTCTGATTGCAATGGTGTTGTGTTGCGTACATTTAGCAAAAGGTCACGGAACTGCATCTGTGATGGGGACACACCTTGTTGGCAGAAAGAAACATCTAAGGTGACAACATCAGTGAAGGAGTGCCATAAAGCGAGTGTTGTTGAGTGGGATGCATACAACGGTTTGTCCATAATTTGGGGTAGTTGTGCAAGTTCACCAACCAACATAACTGAGAGGCCTACAAATGATTTGTGTTGTCTAGTGGGAAATGCTTGTCGCAATCTATTATCAAACTTGATGAGTAATTGTGGGCCAAGGAAACTCATTTCATCAATCAAAATGTACCGTAAATGTTTGTATTGCTCTTGAAACATCAATAAGGAATGCCCTGTTAAAGGATGATATTCTTGAATAGGTATGCGGAGGGCAGCATGGATTGTTGTAGCTTGAATGTTATATGTGGATGTAGACACCTAAAAATGGTCAACGCTTGTGAGGTCATACTTTAACATTTGCGCATTGCCTCATTTTAGGTTTTTGCGTCGCATTAACATTTCTCCTATGATACGCACTTGGTCTTTATCATTTGCGAACATCGAGTCATTCTTCTACATTCTTCAATCATCTCGTCCTCAAATTTGGTCTTGTCGACAACATTATCCAATCATGATTTTGATCGAACTTATCTTGTTGCATCAATGTGCGTGCTAATTTGTCATCATTTTGGACATCGTCAATCCTAATTAGGGTTTTGTCCTCTTTTCAGTCTTGTCATCACGCGATTGATTTGTCATCAATCGTTGTCATGTTCAATTTTGTCATTTAACGATCGATTTGCCATCGATCGTGGTCATTTTCAATCTTGTCGTTTTGCAATCTATTTGTCATCGATTCTTGTCCTCTTGTCGATCTTGTCATTTTGCGATCATTTCGCTATCCATCGTTGTCTGTCTCAATTATGTCAATTTGGATCAATTTGTCATTGTTCCTCGTCAATTGGCGCATTTACCAATCAAATCATTTTGTCGCATTGGTCATTTATCAATTCAAAATCATGATATTAATTATCTTCAATCAAGACCTAATTGTCATTTTCGCATTTCTAATTCGTCTTCTAGGGTTTTATGATTTAGCCATTTAACCTAATTTGCCATTTCTTCCTCTAGGATTACTAAATTATTTATTAATCCTAAGTCTTCTTATTACAATTAAATCTTTATTTAATTGGCTAATTATTCCTCTTTGTGAATTGATTAATAAATTCTAATTTCTATCAATTTCTAATTCCTAATTTGTCATCAATTTCAATTTCCTAATTTTTCAAATTTCTAATTCCTTTTCCCTCCTATTTCATCTCCTAATTCTATGGGAGTGACATTTCAATTTGTCATGAAATTGTCATAATTGATAATCAATCAATGTTGACATGAAATGTGTCATAATTTATCATCAATTATCAATCAATCAAATTGTGCATGGGAAATGCATAATTTGTCATAATTTGTCATATTGATTTGCAATTTCCCTTTGAATTGCATCATGCCAATCTTGTCATTTATCCAATTTCTCTATAAATTGGATAATTTTCTTCAATCAAGGCCTTCGAATCCTTGATGAACCCCGAATTTCTATCAAACTATTGAACTTTCGTTTCTAGTACTCTTGAGCTTTTTGCTTTCAATTGTGTGTGCACTTGTAGGTGAGATCCACAAACCCATTGAAGAGGAAAGAACAACAATGGAGCCGCATGGAAGAAGCATCCGAATTGTTATATGGTTTGCATGATATTTTCTTTTAGATGCTTTGTTTCCATACCTCTATTGAATGTGCTTTGGAATTAGGTTCATTTCATGAGTGTTCTTTTGATTAAGTTATCATGTCTTGTGTTTGTGATTGATCTACTTGTTGTGATGATTCCTAATTTCTATGCTACATTAACTAGTGAACCCGACGTGAATACTAACCTTCTAACCATCTTACTGTGTTTTGGAGTGCTTCTAAGTTGATTTGCAGGTCAAAAACTAAAAAACAGAGCCGTGCATTGCATTCTGGACACTCCTGCGCCTGTGTGAAGCATTCTGCGCCTGTGTTGAAGCATCTTGCGCTTGTGTTGCAACATTCTGCGCTTGTGTTACACATCCTGCGCTTGTGTCCTGTCTTCTGTGCCTGTGTAAAGTCCAGATCAGAGGTTAAAAAAATGCAGTTTACTTGAAATTTTTGATGTTTTTTTGCATTCTGTTTTCTATGCTTTGGATTTTGGTACTGATTATTTGTGCAGGATCTTGGCATACGCATGACAAAGACTAAAAATCAAACTACTAACATGTGTTATGCAGATTCGATGGTCAAAGACAACAAATCAAACTTCTGACATGTGTTTTGCAGGTTGCCTTGGAGAAACAACCAAATTGTGTGTTTGAGTTTTTTAATTAGGCACTTAGTGATTTATAAATAGGTGGAAATGAACCTTTGTTTGCTTTGTTTGTTAAGTATGACATTGGAGTAGGAGAGTATGCTCTCATCCTTCATAGGGTGATCAGAAATCCAGATCTTCGATACCATGCTGGTGTTGTTGATTGTTTGTCTCCATTAGAGGGCCTGCCTTCCCGACCACTTTGCTTTAGCAAGCAAGTGATAATCGTGAGAAGGGGACGACCCAAAGTGAGTACGGCTAGAATTCCTTGGCATTCTAACTCACTATAAAAAAAAATACCTGATGGGCGAAAGCTTTGAAGGAAGTGTTACGTGGGAATTGCAGTTACTTGGGAAGTGATGACCCTTGAACTCTTTCTCATATCAACATCTAAGTAGGGCCTCTTGGTCTAAATCGTGCTTGCGCGACTACATTTGTTTGGTATCTTGATGGGCTTAATGTCTCAATCATGCTTGCATGACATCAAGGAGTAATGCTTGACAGAAATCCTTACCACATACCTTGTTTTTAGAGGCCAAAAACCCTTCTAGTTGCTTGAGAAGGACAAATTCGGATACTTGGAAGAGATACTAAGTTCGCCATGGGGAGATTCCATGGGGACTGATGCTTGGCTGCCCTGAGAAGTGAGTGCCGTGGAGGGGAGCCCGTGGGGTCAAGCATCTATGTATTCTCCTTGAATCCCATAATGAGTCTACCTCTCAAGTACCTAATGTCTTTGCCTACCATAAGAAATGTGGAAATGAGCATGATTGTCTTGAGTCTAAATTGCAATATCTTGTATTCTTTGATTGTCAAAAGTTGAATTCCATTTCAAGAACAAGCACATTGATATAACATAAGATTAAGCACAAGAGACATTCATCCAACAAAAAGTTCAACAAGATTCAAAGATCATATTCCTTCAAGCATGGTTATCCAACATTGCTCAAAAACTTGTCTCAACTCTTATGTCACTTACATTTAGGTTCATCCTAGGTTGCATCTTTCAAAGTCATTATCAAGTATCAAAGTTAGGTTTCACCTAAGTCATACTTCTTTTGCATATCAATAAAAGTCATCCATTAGCATATGTCCTCTTGCATAAGAGTAATATCATTTCATAATTAAACCTTAGGTTTCATCTTAGGTTGACATTGTCATACATTTGCATTTGCATATCCCAAGTCTCTTCATTAAACCTAAGTCATTATCATATCATATTAAGATCATTTGCATATTAATTTTCCTTTTGCATATAGTGTTAAACCTAGGTCTTGTCATACTTGAGTAATCCAAATCTTTGGTAAAGCCCTAAGTCATTGTTAAGAGGTCTAGACCTTATCAAAGTCCTTTGTCCTTTTGTCATCAATATCATTTCGTCAAACCTAGCTTAGTATCCAAGCATATAGGGGAGACATTGTCATCTTGTCCTTTGTCATTTAAGTCCTTTTGTCCTTTGAGGTCTAGACATCATTTCAATTTCCTAAAGGTCCATCTCTTAGATTTGCATTTCAAAAGTTTGTCAAAATCTTCAAAAACAACCAAAAACATAGATTGCATTTTCATATATTTAGTTTGCATTTAGTTGCATATCATATATTGTCTTTGAAAAATTCCAAAAAAAAAAAATTGCATTTGCATAAGTGACATGCCTGTTGAGACAAGATCAAGATCTAAGAAGATGAGTGAACCAATGTATCAATCCATGGATAACATAGTAAATTCGCAGTGTCAAACTAGTCAAACAGTGCAAGTTGAAGGTTCATTAAACACATCTCTACCACCATATGGAACGGTTCAACTTGGACCACCTCCATTATATGAACCAGTATGTGTACCCATGAAACCAGGACATGGGAGTGTTCCACCAACTCCAAGAGGAAGTGCACCTTTTAATTGGGATCAACCAAATTTGCAACATGACATTCGAACTCAAACACTGTATGAAGACCAAACTCTTTCACAAGGATTCGGTTCAGACCAAGGTATTCAACAAGAAACGAATCCAAATGTCCAACGAGATTCTTCATCTGATTCTGATGCTTCTGATGAGGTTGACATGTTCCTTCAAGATCCAAAGGTAATAAAAAGGATGGATAAGTTCCTGAGCAAAGTCTTTAAAACGTGTCCTCAAAAGTATCTTCACATGATGAGTGATATGGTTCCCTTAAATGAACCAATTAATGTGCAAACACAACAAGGCAGTGAGCCGTTAAGTTTCTCTTCGCATCTCAATGAAGAAAATGTGCAACAAGAGCTTCAACCTACATTGATGAGTAAACGTGCTTCAAAGGCATTGACAGTGACTATTCCTCAAAAGTCGTTGTTTGAGACGATAAATAATCCATTATTCAATACAATGCCTGCAATACAAGATCAAATGAAGACCATGCAAATATCGACAGTGGTTCCTCAACAAGAAGTGGTTCCTCATATGCATAAAATTGGATCAACATCCAAGATACAAGAAAGTTTCACAACTGGAATGCCTAATGTCAATAATGTCCAAAGCAATTCCATGATGCAACAAAGTTCTTATGTATCTTTGTCAAACACTATTGCGACAGATCCTTCGATAATGGCTACACAAAGAGCTATAGATAGTGGTGTGCACCATCAGCAATTGTTGCAACAATTGAGTAATACGAAGAAGGTACGATCAAATGTGCAAATAAATGAAGTGCAACAACAACAATGTCGCATTCGACAAGAAATCGCAGCGCCTTCGGCACCATTACAAGTTAACACAAACTTGCAACCACCACAAGGGATTGGACAAACAACACAACAAGTTAATGCAAGTGCTATACCCCATCCTAAGGAGAAGCAACGAAAATCATCTAAACAAGCTTTTTTACAAATGATTGGATATACACCGCGACAACAATTGGCACAAAGTCAACAAATTCCAACTCGTCAACACCAACAATATGTGCCAAGACAAACAAGTTATCCTACCTCACAACCGCAAGTGGCACCTATGCAATATCAACAGCCTACTCAATTGCAATATCAAGGCATAGCACAACTGCAACAACAAGAGAAGTACCAAGAACTTTATATGTAGGAGACGCCAAAAACGGCCATTGCGGAGTATCAACAGCCAATCGGAAATGCGATATATCAACAAAGAATACCAACTGGGATTAATGATGAACCTCTACAATCTGATACAATTGCGCAACAACTTGAGATGTTGCGACGAAAAGTTGACGCATTAGAAACTAAAGGAACAAAGAAGTTGTATACAGATCAAGATTTATGTCCTAATCCCTTTGACAAGAGTGTATACATGCCCCCTTTCCCTAAGCATTTTGAGGCACCCCACTTTGAGAAATATAGAGGGAATGGCAATCCAAGAGATCATATTCGAGCATTTTACGCGGCATGCACAGAAATAAACTATGAGGACACATATTTAATGCGGTTATTTGCACGAAGTCTCACTGGACAAGCTATGGATTGGTATTCTCATCTGCCAGGAAATATAAAGACTTGGTCAGAACTGGCACAAAAGTTTGTATCTCATTTCGCGTTCAACATCGACAGTGATGTGACTATGTTGGATTTATGCAATACCAAACAAAAGCAAGGTGAACCATTAGTGGCCTTTTTGCAACGATGGCGAAGTTTGTATAGTCGTTCTTCTCTCGATATACCTGAAGAACAGCAAGTGAATCTGTTTATCCAGAATCTAGTTCCAGAAATGATGTATGAGCTAAAATTGAAAAGTCCTAGTACTATAGAAAAACTCATTAAGAAAGGAATGAATATTGAAGCAGCTCTTGTAGCTAAAGGAATGATCAAGCTCAATAAGGACAATGACAACACAAATTATTCAGGGGATAGGAACAGATTTTGGTATAAGAACAAGAACGTCACTAATGATGGTGTTGTTGATGCGAGAGTGGTGAATGCAAATCAACCCCCATTCACAATCAAGAAGTTGAGTGTTCCTAATATGTCGACTATGGAACAAAATCAAGCACCCAGGAACAATGTTACTCAATAGCCACAGTATCAACAGCATGCTCAATAGTCGCAATACCAACAGCATGCTCAACAGTCGCAGTATCAACAGCATGCTCAACAGTCGCAATATCAACCGCATACTCAACAGCTACAATATCAACAACATGCTCAACAACAATATGCTCAACAATGTAATCAACAACAAGACCAACAACAAAATCAACAACGCAAACCCTTCCGATCGCGGGATGGGCCTCCTCGATAGTTTACACCATTGGGAGAGCCTATCGAATCAGTCATGAAGCAATTAATACAAGCGAAGTTTATCAAACTACCAGATATTAAGGCAGAACCAGCGGTAAAACCGCATTGGTGGAATGATAATGCGTACTGTGAATATCATCGGTCCAAAGGACATAAAACCGCTTCATGTTTTCAATTAAAACATATGATTCAAGATTTATTGGAACAAGGAGTAATTGAGATAGATCCAACCCATCCGACCTCTAATACTGATCATACTATTTTCAAAACTCCTTTGCTTGATCATGACAAGGGTAAAGCGTCATCTTCCAATTCTGTTCAAACGGCCAATTATGCAAATACCAGTTATCACAATGTCATTAATTGTTTTCATGCGTCAAATGAGTATGTTTCAACCTTGAGAATAAAAGGACAAGATCCTTCTTGTGCGGTCACCACTCGTCGATCCAAAATAGTTGTGAAAGGAGCTCCTGCCGCTCCTCCCAAACCAGTTCTTGCGAGTCAGTATAATCTTTTGGATCATCTAGGAAAAACACCTGCACAAATATCCATTCTGGAGTTGTTGAAAATGTCTCCCATGCATCGTGCAGTCCTAGATAAAGCTTTGACTGAGTCCACTGTCCCAACAGATATTGATGTTGACCAATTTCAAGCGCGGATTAGACATTTAGCCATTTCCCGAAGTGTTGCATTTTCCGATAGTGATATCTCACCTGACAAGCTTCCCCATAATGACCCTTTGCACCTAGAAGTCTTTGTCCACAATTGCAAAATCCGACGAGTCTTGATAGATGGCGGAGCGAGTCTTAATATCTGCACCTTAAGAGTGGTCATTGGCCTCGGATATTCAGAAAATGACATTGATGCTTCCAAAAGGATAACAATCAAAGCCTATGATGATGTTGAACGCCCATCCAAAGGGATAATTGTATTGCCCATCAGAGTTGGTCCAGTGACGGAAAACACTTTCCTACAAGTCCTAGACCTTGATCTCCCTTATAATATGATCCTTGGCCGTCCGTGGATTCATGCCATGAAAGCAGTTCCGTCCACTTATCATCAATGTCTAAAATATCCTTACAACGGAACTGAGATAACCATTCCAGGAGATCTTAATCCGTTCCAATTTTGTGCTACCCTAAGGGATACTCCTCAGCGGCAAGTACCAGTCAATACAGAAGCCAAATCAGATAGTTATGTGGATCCCAATGCATTGTTGGATGTTGTCAAAGGAAAACTGAAGATACAAGACCAAGGGTGTGGAGAATATTCAATGTACCAAACATTCCTCATTGGGAATTTGCCGATATCTCCAAAGTCATATGGAAAACCGCATTTATTGCAAAAGGAACCCAAGGTCGTTATTCAATATCAGCCTCCCACTGCATTTGCAAGATGGGGAGAACTTGACAAAGAAACTATAGATGATGATGTCATAGATTGGCTCTATAAGGATCCAACTGAAACTCCACCTGTCAAGTTGCCAGTGGAATTATATGGCAAAGGATTTACTATGCTGCAGAAGAAAGGATATGATGGCTGCAGTGGCTTAGGCTTGAAAAACAATGGAAGGATAGAACCCATCATACCTGAGAGGCGACCCCCAACTTTAGGGTTAGGTTTTGTACCGTTACGAATTGGATCCACATTTACCAAAAGGTCCACGTGTCGAAAAGGGCGTGATTCTGACGATGAAATAACACCTGAGGCTACCCAACCCGAGACTGATTCTAATGAATGGGAGTGGAGTTCTTTTTCTTCCAGCTCCTATGCCCTTGGCAATATCTTCATTGACCCTGATAACTTGCCTATGGAGGATAAACATGAAATAACTCCTCTTCCTAAAACCTGTCCTCATGCTTGGATCGAGTCATTTTGGGATCCCAGCTCCGAATCCGACACAAGCAGTTCGGATAGTGACACCACAGACATTCACATTTTTACCATATCAGCCCTTTCTATCCTTACAATCGACGATGACATGCCCCTCATATATCCCCAACTTATCCAATATGACCAACAAGAACCGCTCACGTTGGACTGTTTTCAGAATGACGAAGCAATTGTAGAGTTCCTGGGACTACGGGAAGGTATACCGCAAGGCGACCATAAGGCAGGCTTTGCTATTGACCTGGATTCAACGACATATTTTGGGGAGTCAACTCCCTCTTCCAGTCATGAAAAAGAAAAAGAAAAAGAAAAAAATCAAAAGAATGGATCTTTGAGTGAAAACCGTAAGGCGCTCTTTGATCGTACAAAAGTAAAAATAAAAGACGTACCTGCGGGTGAAAACCTTTCTGAGGCGCCCAAAGGTGGAAGAGTGGACGTACCCCTATCAATTCAGGACAAATCCACATTGCTGGTAGAGATGACCGAGGAAATCAATTTGGGTACACCTGATAACCCTAAGGTCATCCACTTTGCTGCTTCCTTGTCAAAACAAGAGAAGATTGATTTTATTAATTTCTTTCTAGAGAAGAAGATCAGCTTTGCGTGGTCTTATGCAGATATGCCTAGCCTTGATCCAGAGTTAGTCCTTCATCATTTGCCACTGAAACCAGGTGCTAAACCCGTCAAACAAAAACTTAGAAAAATGCATCCTCAAGTGGCTCTTTTGGTCAAAGTGGAATTAAAAAAATTGCTAGATGTGGGCTTCATTAGACCCATTGATTACGCAGAATGGATTTCAAATCTAGTACCAGTTAGCAAAGTAACTGGGGGCATCCGCATCTGCACAGATTTTAGGGACCTGAATAAAGCATGCCCTAAAGATGATTTTCCATTGCCAAACAAAGACATCATAGTGGACATGACGGCTGGATATGAGATGCTTTCACTAATGGATGGTTTCTCCGGCTACAATCAAATCCGTATTGCACCTGAAGATCAGCATAAGACCGCATTCACCTGTGCTTGGGGCACCTATTGTTGGAATGTGATGCCCTTCGGTCTGAAAAATGCCGGTGCAACATATCAAAGAGCAATGACGACAATCTTTCATGATTTTATGCATACTTTGATGGAGGATTATGTGGATGACTTGTTATGCAAATCTGTCACCAGAGATAGTCATCTAGCCATCTTGGGCCCAATCTTTGACAGAATGGAGACCTACAAACTCAGGCTTAATCCAAAAAAGTGTGTCTTTGGTGTTACAGCTGGAAAATTGCTCGGATACATTGTTTCTCACCGAGGCATTGAGGTCGATCCCGCCAAGGTCAAAGCAATAATGGATATGCCTCCACCTTCAAACCTCCGGCAATTAAGAAGTCTGCAAGGAAAGCTTTAGTCAATCCGTCGCTTTATAGCTCAGTTGGCCGACAAATGTCATCCATTCCAACATTTACTGCACAAAGGTGTTGCTTTTAAATGGACTGAGCAATGTCAATCAACTTTTCAAGCTCTAAAAGACTATTTGTTGTCGCCACCCATCCTAATGCCTCCTATCGAAGGAAAGCCTTTTTTATTGTATATCTCTGCAACTGAAACAGCATTAGGCGTTCTCTTGGCCCAACAAGATGAGAACGGCAAAGAAAGAGCTATTTACTATATCAGCCGGACATTGGTAGGCTATGAGCTAAATTATTCCACTATTGAAAGGGCATGCTTAGCAGTGGTGTTTGCAACACAAAAGCTTCGACATTATATGCTAAGCCACCAAACATTGTTGGTTGCAAAAATTGATCCCTTAAAGTATTTGCTTAGCCGAGCAGCTTTGACAGGTCGCCTAGCAAAGTGGGTAATGATCCTCAGTGAATTTGATATTGTGTATACAGAGCGAAAGGCGATAAAAGGACAAGTCATAGCAGATCAACTGGCAGATGCTCCTATTTCAGACGATCATCCCATGTTGACTGATTTCCCAGATGAATCAGTCTTTGCTTTCACACCATCCAAAGAATGGAAGTTATACTTTGATGGGTCCCACACCAAGTTCGGATCCGGCGCAGGCATTTTGTTTGTCACCCCTCAAGGTGATGCTATTCCAAAGTCATACAGAATAACTTTCCCATGTACCAATAACATGGCAGATTACGAAGCATTGGTTACGGGACTCCGAGTGGCAGTTCACTGGAACATCAAGCATTTGCAAGTCTATGGAGATTCTCAATTAGTCATCCGACAAGTCAATGATGACTATGAGACAAAGGATGAAAAGCTTATTCCTTATAAGCACATGGTAGACTTCTTCAAGACAAAATTCACAGCTATCTATTTTAGTCAAGTGCCAAGAATACAAAATAAGTCGGCAGATGCGATGGCTACAATTGCTTCCATGATAAATATACCTCAGAATATGGACAAGTGTGAATTCCTGGTCGAACAATTGCTAGTCCCCTCTTTCGACATTCCGACAACTGATGTGATGTGCATTCTTGTTGGTCCCAATTCCCCGTGGTACAATGACATATATCAGTATTTGAAATCCCAAACCTTACCACCTAACCTTTCCGCTAACCAACGTCGAGCCTTTATTCGACACACAGCCAAATATGTCATCATCGCCAACACCCTTTACCGTCGTTCTTTTGACCATACCCTCCTCAGGTGTTTGGATTCTGACGAAGCACAAACGGCTTTACACGAGGTTCACGATGGTATATGTGGGGGCCATTTTAATGGTCTTAGCCTAGCCAAAAATTTGATTCGTGCTGGGTATTACTGGCCCACTTTGGAAAAGGATGTTCATGAGTTTGTGAAAAAGTGTTACAAGTGCCAGATTCATGGAGATTATATTCATGCACCAGCTCAAGAGCTTCATTCTGTTATATCTCCATGGCCCTTTTCTCAGTGGGGATTGGATCTTATTGGCAAGATTCACCCAACATCTGCAAATGGGCACAAGTTCATTATTACAGCTACAGAATATTTTACAAAATGGATTGAAGCCATCCCCATGACCTATATCACTGGTGTCCAAATTTCAAAATTCTTGCTAAATTATATCATATGCAGATATGGGGTTCCCCTTGCCATAGTCACGGATAATGGTCGACCCTTCAAGAATAAAGATGTTAAAGAGCTTTGTGAAAAATTTCATATTCAACACCGTTTTTCTAGCCCATACTATCCACAGGGTAACGATCAAGCTGAAGCATCAAATAAAACCATTATCAAGATCCTGAAGAAAGTTGTCAATGACGCTGGTCGAGATTGGCACGTACAGTTAAATCCAGCACTATGGGCCTATCGCACTTCTATCCGCACACCTACTGGTGCAACACCTTATTCCTTGGTGTATGGTGCGGAAGCCATTTTACCTTTGGAAGTCGAGATTCCTTCCTTGAGAGTTTCCTTGCAACACCTGGTTGATGATGAGACACATAGAGTCTCTTGGCTGCATCAGCTTGAGATGTTAGATGAAAAACGTCAGACAACTCTAACACATTTGCAAGCATACCAAAACCGTCTCCGTCGCTCTTATAATAAGAAGGTCAAAGGGCGACACTTCGAAGTGGGAGACCTGGTTTTAAAGGCAAATCCCAAGAATGCACAGTCTACTGACATCATCAAGGGCAAGTTTGAACCTAATTGGGTTGGGCCTTTCATAGTAACTGCAGCCTATGGATCGGGGGCATATCAGCTTGGGACTCCCGAAGGTGACCCTTTGTCTGATCCTATTAATAGCATGCATCTTCGCAAGTACTGGGCATAGTTTGCTGTCAGATTTTTCTTCAAATATGATCCTGAAAAAAATACAAAAAAATGAAAAAAGCAAAAATACAAAAAAATGAAAAAAGCAAAAAAGCAAAAAGAGAAAAGAAAAAAATGAATGATTCGCCCTCTGGTGAAAACCTGGCAAACAGGCGCTTTGGGCAAGTACCATGGTGAAAACCTGGCAATCAGGCGCCATGAGTAATGAGCTTATTGCTCCGTCATCTATCATGACTTCTAGCCATGCTTTTTCTCGGCCAGTTATCATACCTATTTTTGTCTTAACCCAATGTTTTATTCCAGGCCTGTTATTGGTCAACATCACTGTCTTGTTTACTCCCGTGTCTTGTACATTTGTTTTGGTCCTGGTTTATGTGTCTTTCAAGTGCGCATTGGGTGCTTTTCCCTCGTCATGATCAATCACTGGAAGCGTTTAAATTGCATAATGTCCTGAAAAAATTCCAAAAAATTGAAAAATGTCCTGAAATAAATCCATAAAAAATTGAAAAATGTCCTGAAAAAATTCCTAAAAATTGAAAAATGTCCTGAAATAAATCCATAAAAAATTGAAAAATGTCCTAAAAAAAATTCCTAAAAATTGAAAAATGTCCTGAAAAAATTCCTAAAAATTGAATAATGTCCTGAAATAAACCAAAAAATATTGAATAATGTCTTGAAATAATCCAAAAAATCAAATAAAGTCCTGAAAAAAAAAAGAAAAAAGAATGAACACAAAAAAATTGTAAAACTCCAAAAACCAAAAACATGCATTTTTGCAATAAAGTATTCCTTTTGTGCATCAGACAAATCACTGAGCATTCATCCAACGACACTTAATGAAATCATGCTTTAACCAGATGAACTTTTGCAATCAAAACCAAACATTCACACTGATCAAACTTGTCATGTCAATCAACCTCAAATTCATTTGTCCTTGTTCTTATTATCATGGGTCTTATACAGGGTGTGGTATACTCGAAACCAGACTGTGTCCTGTCTTAGACGGGGTACCACATTTCCTGAAACCAGACAGCATGATCGTCCTATCAGCACGTTCAACTTTTGACAATGAAGATCAAGATGTTTGTTTGTTTGTTTGAATTTGCGCATCTTATCTTTTTATTGATTTATCTTCGATCATGTTCCTATGTCGCTCGATGATGTCACTGAGTGATTTAGAGTGACCGGGATGGCTCATGGTCTCTTTCTTTTTTTGATTGTGATTGTCGTTTGTCTATGATGTGTCTGTCTTATGCAAAAAGGGTTGCATTTCAGCTCTGGCCTTCAATGCCATGATGCTACGCATCCATTTTGCTAAATAAAAATAAAGGTTCTCACCTACAAAGTGCATTACTGAAAGCAAGTTTTCATCATCTCTAACTGTCTTCTGTCTCATTTCTTACTAACACTTCTTCCGTCCGGTCGGATAGTCAGTTCGGTCTAGTGCTCCGATATCCAAAACCATATTGCGTCCTGCATCCATTTGGTTAGTACATTTGTATCAAGCATTACATCAAGCATTTTATCCATTTCATTTCATAAATGCATCAAAAAAAATACGAATACATAAAAATGCATCCATACATGTTCATAAACCAGTGCATAAGTCATCCATACATGGAAAATAACATAAATCATAACACATTGCATCCCATCATATCGATGCATATCATATCACATATCACAATCATGTCGGAGTACAAAATCGGACTGTCTGTCCTAAGTATGGCCCGCAGGCTGACTACATAATATCAAGCTACATAATGTCCACTGTCTGTCATAAGGAGTACGTGCCTCTGTCACTGGGTGCTTCCTCTGTCCTCCTCATCCCCGCAATGTCCCGCAAACGCGTCAAATTCATGAAATTCAACACATGGGTTTTCGAGATACATATCGCTGCTCCTGCGTCGTCCGATCGTCTGAATGTGCATACATGTTCTCCGAGGTGATCTGCCCTTGGAATGTTCACCATCTCTCTGCAAGTGTTCTTGTCCAGAGCAACAAATTCGCCTCTTTGGCTAGTCAAAATGAGCAATTTTCACCCTCTTGGTCTCATTTATAGCTCTTTGTCATTGCATAGATGGACGTGCGTCCTCTCCATCTTATGTTGGTCGCGGTCTTGTGCACATTAAATTGCTTGTCCTTCATGCATCTGATATCCGATTGTCAGTCCGTTCGATCCTACCATTTTTTTTTATCGATCAATTGGCCTCTTTTCCGCATGTTTCCGGCCAATTCCTCGAGGGGGCATGCATATGTCATTGTTATTGTCTGGGGCATTTTCATCATTGTTCTTTGAAACAACGCTTAAAATCGCATTGTCTCAAAGAGGGGCAAAATGTAGACACCTAAAAATGGTCAACGCTTGCGAGGTCATACTTTAACATTTGCGCATTGCCTCATTTTAGGTTTTTGCGTCGCATTAACATTTCTCCTATGATACGCACTTGGTCTTTATCATTTGCGAACATCGAGTCATTCTTCTACATTCTTCAATCATCTCGTCCTCAAATTTGGTCTTGTCGACAACATTATCCAATCATGATTTTGATCGAACTTATCTTGTTGCATCAATGTGCGTGCTAATTTGTCATCATTTTGGACATCGTCAATCCTAATTAGGGTTTTGTCCTCTTTTCAGTCTTGTCATCACACGATCGATTTGTCATCAATCGTTGTCATGTTCAATTTTGTCATTTAACGATCGATTTGCCATCGATCGTGGTCATTTTCAATCTTGTCGTTTTGCAATCTATTTGTCATCGATTCTTGTCCTCTTGTCGATCTTGTCATTTTGCGATCATTTCGCTATCCATCGTTGTCTGTCTCAATTATGTCAATTTGGATCAATTTGTCATTGTTCCTCGTCAATTGGCGCATTTACCAATCAAATCATTTTGTCGCATTGGTCATTTATCAATTCAAAATCATGATATTAATTATCTTCAATCAAGACCTAATTGTCATTTTCGCATTTCTAATTCGTCTTCTAGGGTTTTATGATTTAGCCATTTAACCTAATTTGCCATTTCTTCCTCTAGGATTACTAAATTATTTATTAATCCTAAGTCTTCTTATTACAATTAAATCTTTATTTAATTGGCTAATTATTCCTCTTTGTGAATTGATTAATAAATTCTAATTTCTATCAATTTCTAATTCCTAATTTGTCATCAATTTCAATTTCCTAATTTTTCAAATTTCTAATTCCTTTTCCCTCCTATTTCATCTCCTAATTCTATGGGAGTGACATTTCAATTTGTCATGAAATTGTCATAATTGATAATCAATCAATGTTGACATGAAATGTGTCATAATTTGTCATCAATTATCAATCAATCAAATTGTGCATGGGAAATGCATAATTTGTCATAATTTGTCATATTGATTTGCAATTTCCCTTTGAATTGCATCATGCCAATCTTGTCATTTATCCAATTTCTCTATAAATTGGATAATTTTCTTCAATCAAGGCCTTCGAATCCTTGATGAACCCCGAATTTCTATCAAACTATTGAACTTTCGTTTCTAGTACTCTTGAGCTTTTTGCTTTCAATTGTGTGTGCACTTGTAGGTGAGATCCACAAACCCATTGAAGAGGAAAGAACAACAATGGAGCCGCATGGAAGAAGCATCCGAATTGTTATATGGTTTGCATGATATTTTCTTTTAGATGCTTTGTTTCCATACCTCTATTGAATGTGCTTTGGAATTAGGTTCATTTCATGAGTGTTCTTTTGATTAAGTTATCATGTCTTGTGTTTGTGATTGATCTACTTGTTGTGATGATTCCTAATTTCTATGCTACAGTGGATACACTTGTTAGTGCAAGCACAAGCAATGGGTATTGCTTTGGAACTAAGTGGAAATTTAACTTATTTCGTATATAGTCAATAAGAAACGATTTCCCAGTACCTGTTGTGCCTTGAATGATCAATCATAATGGTGAGACATTCAAATTTTGTGCAGCGTGGGAGGTTATAATATCAAGTGCAATTTTTTTATTTGTTGCAAGCTCAAAAGAATTAGGGGTACTTGAGTGAATCTTGGCAAGGGTGCCAACTGATTGGCTTTTTTTCGTTGAAACGAATTAAGGGGCTATACTATGAAGGAATTTGTTAGGTACAGATTCACTCCAATTAAAGTGGAGGTCATAATCATGCCTACCAAACATTTGAAGAGTAGCAACATCAAAGTTGTTTGAAGCTCCCATTTGTGACAGGGACTCCCACTCGTAGAGTTCTTGATCAGTAGATTGTGGAATATCTTGCAAGTGGAGGTCTTCATTATTTTCAGCAGTGGAATGTTTTTCAATTCCATTAACATGCCATCGAGTGTAATGAGTGCTTTGAAGTTGCTTCCAATTGACTATAATTTCATCACTTGATGTACCTACGTGTAGAGGAATGTTGCGGAAAGGCTTGTACAAAAGCAATTCACTCCAACTGAAAGATTCAAATGTACTGTCATCTTTTGTAGGCAAGGATCTGAACTGGGGGAAGACATTTACAATCACTTTTATTTTCTACCATTTACTTGTTTTGCGTTGTTGGTTGTATGTATATTGTTGGGTTGAATGAAGCAAAGTTAGGTTTGATAACTCGGACGGTCTTCTCATGTAACTGGAAATGAAAGAAATGCATGGCTGAGAAGCTTCATCACAGTTTATTATACGCTGGAAGATTTTTTGCCAACATTGAGGCTGACAAATTGACGTGTGCAGGAGATCAAGGGGAGTTTTAGTAGCATATGGCAAATTTCCTGAGCACCAATTACCCTATCAACAATAACGCCCATCATAAATCTCTGATATGCTAAGAGAATTGTATCTTTTGTATTTCTTGATGCAACAATTCGTTTTAACATGTCAGTATAGCTCTCTGATTTGCGTTCAGTTTTTTATGCGTATTTAGAAATATATTGGAGCACTACCTTTTTTGAGCAGACAACTTGGCAATAAACATTAGCCCTCCATATGGCTAGCATGGTTGGGTTGTGAACATTGAGATGACTATCATTCCTTGTTGGTTTGTAGCATGGGCTATTATTATGGTCTATTGTCAATGTTGAATTTTGTTGTTCAGTCCAAGGTGCTTTGTGATAGGGAGAATCTCACAAAGAAGTGCACTTTTGACTTATACAATAGAAGTAGGTCTCATTGTGGGCTTCCTTGTTTGTCTTATGCCCTTCTCTCCTTGTTGAGCCAACATCAACCTCCCAATCTCCTTTGGAGAACTCTCTATCAGTGTTCTTGCTCAAACTACTCAAATAAGGTTAGGACTCACAGGAGTAAGTCCAACCAACAACATGTCAAATCCTTTAACCTTCACTTACAGGGGACTAGGAGGAGTCTAAAGTGGTTTAAAAACTTCTACCATGTGGCTTTGAAGTTTATTTCCCTTCATTTCCTTATTGCTTTTGTAGGTTCCTAATTTTAAGGCCTAGTAGCCCTATGAGCCCCTTTTAGCCCTCCTTTCTCAGCTTTTGCTCTTTTGTTCAAAATATTTCCAAAGGACTCCCCAAAAGCTATTGTGATCTAGATACCCTTTTCTACACTCTTCTATATTTATGAGATGAGAAGGTCTGGTTTGTTCGTACAAGTACGACCCCCAAATCGGCTATTGTGTAGGGTTTCAGGCTCATGAGTCTTCTTCAAAGGAGATTACCATTCTTCACACCTTTTCATACCTCCCTACTCATACTAGATCTCTACAATACAACAAAATTCAATACCAAATACTTGGCACAATCAGATTAGATCACCCCTATAAGCAAATATGAGAATAGCAGTCATGCTCCTAGCCGGCTATGGCAGAGCTCGCTTAAGGCATGGAGGTAAAATGATCCCAAGCAACTTCCAAGAAACAAAAAAAAGTATTTAAATTATTTACAAACTCCATTACTCAAATCCCTAAGGGCATAGAGAAACCACAAAGGAATTTCAAGTTGGAGCCATTCTCTTGGGCTTTAACCCCTACTTAGGCTGAGAGCAGTGTAATTAGGAAGAATTTCAAAACACCAATTAAAATTACACAAAGAAATGTCACAAATACTTTCTAAGCACCACACCAACACATAATAAGCATCCATGAAGGTACAATACGGATTCTAATTCATTCAGTACGAACTACAATAAGCAATTTGCCATTTTTTTATGAAAACAAGAGAAATGCTTGAAGTTGCTTATTGAGGAATTTGGTTTTCTGGATCTTCCAACCCACTTACAATGATTTGAAAGGTCTTATATATGCCTTCTCACTGTAAACCAACCACTGATTGGGAATTTTTGAAAAAGTTGCACACTTTGTTGCAAAAAGTTGTCAAACAAACATGATAACTTTTGCTCCAAAATGCATTTTTGCAACATGTACATATCTACATACTCTATGCCCCCTAGGATGGTTTCCTAACATCAAACCAACATTTACAAAATACTTATGAGGCCTTACAAAGCATTTTACACAATTTTGCAACATTATGCCATTTTAGGCTTACAAAGGCACATTGGCCAAAACTGAGAAAATGAGTTAAAACTAGAGACAATCAAGCTACAAATAACCTTAAAACACAATTTTGTCCACCTTTCAATAGTTATTTATTCACTCGTTGACCCAATGAGGATCAATCTCTCCAAAAATTTTAAAATGCATCAAGAAAACTAGGTGTTAATCTAGGTGCTCTTGCACCATACTCCCCCAATGAGAAAGAAGTCAAGTGACTCCTTTTGGAAAAAAAAAGAGAGAAATTCAAAACTCTGGAAAGTCTTCTTTAGGTACCCAAGTGGCCTCAAATTCTGGAAAATGCTGCCATTTAACCAAATGCTCCATGTAGGTGGTGTGCCTAGTCTTCTTGAGGATTATTGAATCCAATACCTTCTCAGCTTGTAGCATGGTTGGAGGTGGAAAAGGTAGGTCTAAAAGTGATTGAGAGACATCTGAGACTCTCCTACATTCCTTTAGAAGTGTGCCTTTATACTGCACCAAGTTTGCAACATTAAATATAGGAGACAAAGCTATGTCCCCGGGTAGATTAATTTTATAAGCATTTTGCCCATACTTAGCCAAGACCTTACAAGGTCCAATCATTCTCATTTGAATATTTCTAGGGAAACATTTTTGAATTCTTTCCATGTTCAATTGGACCATTACCAAGTCTCCAACAACAAATTGCACATTCTTCCTCTTTTCATCCACTTTGTCCTTGATTCTTTGTGAGTTGCCTTGTAAATCCTGCCTAACTTGCTCATGAATCTCCTTCATGGACTGAGCCATGTCAACAACATGTCCACTCCTCTGCTCCATGCTTCTAAGGTCTCTAAGCTCCAACACACCTCTTGGATGAATCACATAAACTACCTCAAAAGGACTCTTAACAGTTGATCTATTCACATTGTCATTATAAGCAAATTCATCTTGGTGGATGATCTGATCCCAAGCTTGTCCATACTCCTTTGTCAAACATCTGAGAAGGTTCCCAAGTGTCCTATTGACCACTTCTATTTGGCCATCTATTTGGGGATGGTATGCGGAGCTAAAAGACAAATTAGTACCCAATCTCTACCATAAAGTTTTTCAAAAATGACCAATGAATTTGGTATCTCTATCTGACACTATACTGATTGGCAAACCATGAATCCTAATTACTTATTTTAAAAACAAATGAGCAATATGGCTAGCATCATGAGTCACCTTACATGGAATGAAATGGGCCATTTTACTAAATCTATCTACCACAACATAAATACTATCAAATCCAGTTTTGGTCTTGGGTAAACCAACAACAAAATACATACTTACACACTCCCATGACCGGTGTGGGATAGGCAATGGGTAATAGATTCCAGCATTAGAAGAGGTTCCCTTTGCCTTTTGAAAAACAACACATTGTTCAACATACTTTCTGATATCACTTTGCATCTTTGGCCAGTGATAGAATCTTTCAACAAGTTCCAAGGTTTTATTCAACCCAAAATGACCACTTAAGCAACCATTGTGCTTTTCTTGCATCAAGTTCTATCTCATGGACCCTCTTGGCACACAAATTTGTCCTCCTTTAAATAACAAACCATCTTGCAAAGTAAAATCTGCATACTCACTACGAAAATGATTCTTAAACTCTTGGAAAACCTTGTAGATGTCAGCAAAATCTTTATCATCTTGGTATAGCCCTTTAAAACTATCAACTCCAATGCTCTTGAGCTGCACTTCTTGAACTGATAGGAACCTTCTACTTAATGCATCAACAACCTTATTACATTGACCTTTCTTATGTTTAATGGTAAAAGTATAAGATTGCACATACTCTACCCATTTGATATGCCTATGATTCAACTTTTCTTGGGAGTTGAGGAAACTAAGAGCTTGGTTATCAGTATAAACCACAAATTCTTTAGGCAATAAGTAATGCCTCCATTTTTTAAGTGATTGAACAAGTGCATATAAATCCAAATCATAGGAAGAATACATTTTCTTGGCTTCATTGAGCTTTTCACTGAAAAATGCAACCAGTCTATTGTCTTGGCTTAAAACTTCTCCAACCGCTATGTTGCTTGCATCACATTCTATGGTGAAGAGTTTGTCAAAGCTTGGGAGAACAAGGATAGGTTGAGTAGCCACTTTTGTCTTCGAGAGTTCAAATCCCTTTTGGGCCCTCTTTTGTCCACTAAAACTTTGTCTTTACACCTCCTTTGATTGTATCAAGCATAGGTGCACATATCTCACTGAACCCTCTGATGAACTTCCTGTAAAATTGTGCCAAACCATGAAAACTCCTCACTTCACTTGATGTTTTAAGTGTAGGCCAACTGACTATTGCTTCCACCTTTGAGGTACATCCATCTTCAAATCACCACTTGAGATTACAAACCCAAGATATACCAACTCCTATTTCATGAACTCACATTTCTCCAAATTGATAGTTAGTTGCTCATCACATAATTTCTTCAATACAATCTCTATATGCCTAAGATGTTCTTCTTTAAACTTACTAAAAATCAAGATGTCATCTAGATAAACAACAACAAATTTACCAATGTAATCTTTGAGCACTTCATTCATGAGTCTCGTGAATGTGCTAGGGGCATTTGTGAGTTCAAATGGCATAACAAGCCAATCATAAAGACCTTATGTGGTTTTGAATGTTGTCTTCCACTCATCTCCCTCCTTGATTTTGATTTGGTGGTAGCCACTCTTGAGGTCTATCTTGATGAAATACTTGGCACCTCCCAAACAATCCATTAAATCTTCAATTCTTGGAATAGGAAACCTATACTTGATTGTATCTGGTTGATGGCTCTTGAGTCAGTACAAAGCCTCCAAGTACCTCCCTTCTTTGGTGCCAAAATGGTGGGAACTGCACATGGGCTGATGCTCTTTCTTATTAGACCATTATCCAAAAGTTCTTAGATTTTCTTAGCCACTTCTTTGTTTTGCTCCGGTGTCATTTTGTAGGCTGCTTTATTAGGCAATGAGGCTCCGGGTATGAAGTCAATTTGATGACTTATGGCTCGTTGAGGAGGCAAAGTAGCAAGTGTTCCATCACTTATGATCTCCTTGAACTGATTGAGTGTTTGTTGCACTTCAATAGGGATACAAACCTTCTTGTACTTCTTTTCCTCTTTTGGTTTCACAACAAGTGCAAACCCCACTCCTTCACCTTCTTTGAGAGTGTTCATGAACTCCTTCTCACCAACTAATAACACATTTGAACCCTTAGATATTCTCTCTTCCTCATCTCTTATGAACTAAATTTTGTAAGTAACTCCATCTTTTTGAAAGGTGTAGGAATTATTTTCTCCATGGTGTATTTCTTTTCTATCAAATTTCCAAGGCCTACCTAGGAGTAGGTGGCATGCATCCATTGGCAAGATATCACACAAAATATTGTCTTTGTAGCCTCCTATGGTGAACTCCACCCAAGTTTGCTCATTTACCAAAACATGTTGTCCCTTGTTGAGCCAAGTAACCCTATAAGGATCACCATGTGGGATTCTTTGCAGTTTGAGTTTGCTTACTGCTTCTTCTGACACTATGTTATCAGTGGATCCTAAATCCACCACCATTCTACACACCTTACCCATGATCTTGCACTTTATCCTAAACAAGGATCTTCTTTGACTAGGTTCCTCCTTCATCGGTTCTTTGATCAAAACTCTTCTTATCATGAGGTTCTCTCCTACCTCAAAATCTAAACTCACCTTTGATGTCTTCACATTTTCTGCATCTTCTTGGATATAACTCACTCTCCTTTCACCTCCTTGGGATGAAGAAGACTTCTCAGGACATCTATAGGTCGGGTGTCCAAGTTGGTGACAATTGTAGCACTTCATTGTGGAGAAATAGGACCCTCTTCTTGATCCACTAGACCTTCCTCTATTAGAGTTGCTAGATCCCCTTCCTCTATAGCTGCTCTTGCTATTGGAATCCCCACTTTGCTCTACCAACTTGGATTCCCCTTGGGATCTTTGGTCTACACCTCTTCCACCATAGCTACCTCTATGACCTCTACCATCTCTTCCCCTACCTCTGCCTCTATTACTTTTCTCTTTCTTCTTCTTACTCTTCTCTTCCACCTTGAGTGTCAATTGATAGCACTTGTGGACAGTACTAGGACACAACAAACTTAACTCTTATTGGATATTCCACCACAAACCATTCAAGTATCTAGCAACCTTGATGCTTTCATCTTCTACCACCTTGGATCTCAAACACAACTTTTGAAATTCTTCAGAGTAGATACTCACATATAGTTCTCTTTGTCTCAAATTTTGTCTCCTCTTATGTAGTTGGATATCATAGTCTTCAGGGATATAAGCTTCTCTTACTTTGGCTAACATTCCTTTCCAAGTCGAAATTGGGTTCTTACCCTCTTTTTGTCTTTCCTCTTGGATGAACTTCCACCAAGTCAAGGTTGCTCCTCTCAATCTAAATTTGGCTACCTTCACCTTTTGGGCTTCACTAACTCCATCACAATCAAAGTGATTTTCTAACCCTTCAATCAACTCCATAACTGCTTTTAGTTCCATTTTTCCACTAAAAAGTGGCACTCCTTCTAGGGACTTACCCCCTAAAGCTTTGATGGCTCTAAGGAAAGGTTCTTCTGGCAAAATAAGATCTTGTTCAAGTGTGCCATCCTCTTCTACCAATTCTTTACCCTTTTCTTCATTGATTTTGATAGTCATCTTCTCAGTTTTGTCTTCTACTTCACCTAGTTTGTTCTCTAATCGTTGCAACTTTTCCCTGAGGAGTCTATTCTTTTCCTCTCGGTCTTCTACTCTTTTGGCTAACTCTGCATTAGTCACCATTCTAAGACTATTTTCACCGATTGACTCAGTCTCTTAGATCCTTCCCAAATCTTAACTAGCTCTGATACCACTTTGACAGGGAGAATCTCACAAAGAAGTGCACTTTTGACTTATACAATAGAAGTAGGTCTCATTGTGGGATTCCTTGTTTGTCTTATGCCCTTCTCTCCTTGTTGAACCAACATCAACCTCCCAATCTCCTTTGGAGAACTCTCTATCAGTGATCTTGCTCAAACTACTCAAACAAGGTTAGGACTCACAGGAGTAAGTCCAACCAACAACATGTCAAATCCTTTAACCTTCACTTGCAGGGGACTAGGAGGAGTCTGAAGTGGTTTAAAAACTTCTACCATGTGGCTTTGAAGTTTATTTCCCTTTATTTCCTGATCGCTTCTGTAGGTTCCTAATTTTAAGGCCTAGTAGCCCTATGAGCCCCTTTTAGCCCTCCTTTCTCAGTTTTTGCTCTTTTGTTCAAAAAATTTCCAAAGGACTCCCCAAAATCTATTGTGATCTAGATACCCTTTTCTACACTCTTCTATATTTATGAGATGAGAAGGTCTGGTTTGTTCGTACAAGTACGACCCCCAAATTGGCTCTTGTGTAGGGTTTTGGGCTTATGAGTCTTCTTCAAAGGAGTTTACCATTCTTCACACCTTTTCATACCTCCCTACTCATACTAGAGCTTTGCAATAAAATAAAATTCAATACCAAATACTTGGCACAATTAGATTAGATCACCCCTGCAAGCAAATATGAGAATAGTAGTCATGCTCCTAGCCGGCTATGGCAGAGCTCGCCTAGGGCATGGAGGTAAAATGATCCCAAGCAACTTCCAGGAAATTAAAAAAATTATTTACATTATTTATAGACTCCATTACTCAAATCACTAAGGGCATAGAGAAACCACAAAGGAAAATCAAGTTGGAACCATTCTCTTGGGCTTTAACCCCTACTCAGGCCGAGAGCAGTGTAATTAGGAAGAATTTCAAAACACCAATTAAAATTACACAAATAAATGTCAAAAATACTTTCTAAGAACCACACCAACACATACTAAGCATCCATGAAGGTACAATACGGATTCTAATTCATCCAGTATGAACTGCAATAAGCAATTTGCCATTTTTTTATGAAAACAAGAGAAATGCTTGAAGTAGCTTATTGAGGAATTTGGTTTTTTGGATCTTCCAACCCACTTACAATGATTTGAAAGGCCTTATATATGCCTACTCACTACAAACCAACCACCCATCGGACCTCTAACCACCGATTGGGCATTTTTGAAAAAGTTGCACACTTTGTTGCAAAAAGTTGTCAAGCAAACATGACAACTTTTGCTCCAAAATGTATTTTTGCAACTTGTATATATCTACACACTCTATGCCCCCTAGGATGGTTTCCTAACATCAAAACAACATTTCCAAAAGCCTTATGAGGCCTTACAAATCATTTTACACAATTTTGCAACATTATGCCATTTTAGGCTTACAAAGGCACATTGGCCAAAACTGAGAAAATGAGTTAAAACTAGAGACAATCAAGCTATAAATAACCTTAAAACACACTTTTGGACCTTTCAATAGTCCTTTATTCACTCATTGACCCAACGAGGATCAATCACTCCAAAATTTTGAAAATGCATCAAGAAAACTAAGTGTTAATCTAGGTGCTCCTGCACCACTTTGTAACGACATTCAAGAGTTGTGCTCTTCTTTTTCAGCAAGTAAACTTTGAACACTTTGTATGATGCTGAACAATATTCACCAATTCAGTGTATTATGTGGAAGGATCAAATCTAAAAATGGCATCTGTGTTTGAAAGGCATGGATCTGAAATTGGACGTGTATACTGCCTATTTGATCGCTCAACTTCACTATGTTGATTCCATGTTGTGATGTATTGGTCAAAGAAAGTTTTAACTGGTTGAATGCTTTCATGATTTGTCTAATCAAGGTTGTCAATATTAGGTGCATGTGACAACCATAGAAATCCATGTATGTGTGCAAACCCTCGGTGTTGCCATTCATATCTGTACCAATGGTTGATTGCATGCAATAGGTTGACAATTACTTCATCACGAAAGATCTGAAAATTAGATGCAAGTATAAAGCAGTTATATGCGGGTTATTGACAAGATTCTCAATAGATTGTTTTCTAGTGGGTTGTTAAGTATTTGAGGGAGTGTTTGGAAACATTTTGTGCGGGTCAGTCCATTTTGTATCAGCTAAGCTTAACGTGAAGAAAAGTGTTGGTGGTCATAACTGTTCTATCATTATGGTAAGGTCCCTATGAGATTTGCTCCAAAATGCATGTGTGTCGCACAGGGAGGCAACATATCGCATGATGTGGTTAGGCAATTCATTTGAAGGTGTGTTCTGCAAGTGCTCCCTTGGTGCATGAACATTGGCTAGAAGAGAATCTTCTAAATTTGTCTTTATGAAAACAACAACTGATTGTTGAGAGCGATACCTCATCATAAGATTGTAGATATAATATCTGAATTAGACATGCTACCCAAATCTTTGATCATAATATTTTATCAAGTGCAAAGCATGTTCATGCAAATGTACATGTTTTGTTTTGTCTTGAAGTGCTAAAGCTAATCCATTAGGAAATAATGTTGGGAATGCCATTGTAAGTAAACCTTTTGTATTGTATTCATTGATAGGTGATGAACTGATTATTGGCCAAGGGACAACATTGTTGTCGGTAGTATCCAGATGTAGGATTGTCCTAATTGCATCTAGTTTAGGCATTGAGGATGGAAGTCGTGGAATAAATGAAGAAGTATTTTCCATTTCTTCTTTGGCATGGTTCATGATGGCTACATCGTCATTTTCTTTTATAGGTTGTTCTTGAGGTGTATCTACTGAATGTAACATATCTAAAATGTCAGTACTTGTTTTAGGCAATAGTTGTAGTGCAGCAAGATCAAGGAGTACATCTTTATAATATTATTCATGCTAAATTTTGTAAGTCAATGCATTCACAACGTGATACCTATTAACATAACAATCATAACTTAACCCTTCCAAATTAGTTCTACAAACAATAAGGATTTCTAAATCTTGAATTTTTCGTGGCAAGGAAATATCAATTTTTGAAATATCCTATGGGAAGTTAATTGTGTGGCTTGAATATTTATATTGGCCTCCCCTTGCATGAGTAACTTGCAAAATAGAAGCAATCCTTTCTATGAGGATTTCTTCTACTTGGGAAAGACACTTTAAAATATAAGGTTGCTCACTTGGGTCCATATTATTTGATGAAGAGAAATGGTGAATGCCTTTTTCAGTAGAACATCTCATGCAAACAACTGCATGGTCTGCATGTTTAATAATCAGGCCCACATAGCTTTCTCTACAAACAGAACATGCCTCTGTGAGCTCCAACTTGTCAAAAAAAATTCAGAAGTTAGACAATGTGTGTTGGAATGTAGGAGTGTGTAGGATGAGCTCAGGAGTAGTACAATGTGTTTGGGGAACATTATTCAGCTGAGGCTCATTGGTTTGCATTTTTAATAGTGTCTGGAAGTCACTATCAGATGCTTGGTGTGCACGTCGTTTGATTTGTCATTTGTTGGAGATATTCACCCTATTATTTGCATAGTAAGTTCTATTTGTTTGCTTCCTCCTGGATTTGATGGCATCACCTTGTTGTGTGGAAGGTTGATAAGATATCTAGTAGTTGTAACAGAACACAAATGTATTAAAATTTTAACAATTGAAGAGAGAAGGCATTGAAGCATGTATGACAACAAGGATACAGTTACATTGTTTTGTATTAATGGAACTGCAAGAATATCAAGGCACGTACATAGGCATATAATACATATATCTATAGTTACATATATCTATATAGATAAATACGTGTGTATATATACGCACATGAAAATAAATATACATACATAGATACATCTGTACATAGATATACGTATGTATGTGTGTAGGGGAAAAAGCGAGACTAGGTTAACATGCCCTAATCCTACCTTTTGACACACATTACGGAATACGAAAGAGCCTAGAGGTATCACACAATTGGCTACTTCTTGTGAAAGAGAGAGCCACGGGCTACCTATTAGGATTTCTATTCCTTCGTTGAAATTGAAAGATAAAATGATACAAGTTCAAGTCCTAATCCCAAAATGCATATACAAACGAATAACAAGATTGTAGAATTGAGATTAAACAATGAACAACTGTAAATACAAGGATGAAATAAGAATGCAAATGCGTACCCAGAGTCAAAATCGGATTGAAAATGTTCGGGACGGGGGCGCGGGCGCCACTGTCCTGATTCTGTCCCGAAAACTGCACCTAAAACTGTTGTTTTGCACTCTAGAAAACTGCCAGAAGTGTCGAAAAATGCTGTCTATCCGGAGGACCAGGGTGCCCAGCGCCTCTGTCCCAGGGACCAGGGCGCCCAGCGCCCTTGTCCTAGCAGGACCAGGGCGCCCAACGCCCCTGTCCTAGCAGGACCAGGGCGCCCAGCGCCCCTGTCCAGGTCTTTTGCTTTGCAATTTGATGTGGAGTGCTATCTCGACCTGCTTTTCCCGAATCTGTCTCCTGCGGCGTCGTCCGAGTCCTGCAACCTGCACTTATATCTGAAAAGGGTATGGGCGGCTATATAGGGTTTTGCCTTAGTCAAACCCCCACTTCGGTGATCTCCACCTCCACGGATTGCCAAGTTGTTTTGTAAAATGTATTGTGTGTGCAGACCTAGTGTGTGTGCAAGGTCCTAAAATGCAAGAAAGCAAACTAGAGCAACCTAGAAAGTAAACCCTAATTGCTTGTAAATGATAATGTAAATGCTCTAAATCAAGATGCAAAGTGATCTAAAGCATGAATAAAGGATATATTGAAGCTTATGCAAAGACATGAAAACAACATGAAATCATACCCAACCCTCAAGGGAGGAGTACAAGCCAATCTTCAGTCGGTAATCTCCTATTGTTCTTCAATGTCTTCCAAGCCCTAAATGGATGAATGAAATTGATAAATTCTTGATAGAAGGATGTTGAATTTTGTTGAAGTCTTCAAAGATCTGCTCTTTCGCTGCATATGAGGTTCCTGAAAACAAAATTTCGGATCCTTTCAAATGAAGAAAGAGAGCTCTTATGTATGAAACCCTAGATCGTAATTTCGTCATTTGGCTGACCTAGAGATTGAATTTCCTGCCAATTTCTTGGGGTTAGGCTTTATTTTGTGATTGGATTGTGCTCCTAAAATTTCGGGAAAAATGTCCGGGACCATGTGCACTCCGGGCGCCACGGTCCTGACAACTTTTCACCAAATTTTCAGGGCCGTCGGATATGATGATTTTAGAGAGAATCCCGAAGTTACAGGTGATTTCGAGATGTTTTGACCCCCGAAACCAAGCCCCCAATCTCAAAATATGACTTAATTAGGGTTTTTGATTGAGTGATGTATTGGAGGAATAAAATGAAAAGGGCACGCTTTAATGAAAGGGCCCAACTTTATGATGTAGAGGACAATGAAATAGGGCCTTAGACCTAATTAATTTGATTAATTAAGTGCTAGAGGAGAGATGCAATGCAAAATGTAAAATGCACCAAGGCGGGTGCTAAACTAGGTGTGAAATTGTACCACCACAGCAAGTGCGTACAATTTACGACGCTGCATTTAGCCCCCACTTTAGCGGTCATATGAGTACTACGTGCATATGCAAGCTAAAGTACAGAAAAGTAAACATCATTTGAAAAAGGATATATCCATAAGTTGTCGGACGAAGCCCCGAGCAGTATCTGCAGTACACAGTTAGGAACCGCACCCTACAAAACACACGTTAGATCACAAAATCACCTAATGCTTACTAAGGAAAGTGATGAAATTTGTGAGTAGCTATATGCCCCCCCTGTTTCGACTTGCTTATTAGGGAGGTGAAACAGGGTAGCATGTTTACTTACAACAAATTGTGTAAGAGAGTATTAATGAGGGATGTTCACTGAATAGGCTTCATCAGAGCACTTTTTGGAACATCCCGAGAGTAGGGGAATGAAAATACGATTCCTACGCAACAAACAGCTCGAAAATCGCATCTCCCAAACTCAAGTTATGATGAAATGAATGATAGAGGAAAATTAGGGTTTTGAAAGTAAAGATAAAGAAATGAAAGTATATACTTTGAAAGTGACATTTGCATTTGTCACTTTGTTGATTTTGAAATACTGTTCATTGCAGCGGAGCCCACATAGCCATCATCATGCCTTCACGACGACCGGAGTGTCCCACGAGGATTGAGATCCTTCGCCAGGCCGTGATCGACGACGAGCCACTGGACAAGGTGAGTTGACTGAATGTTTGACTTTTGATTTTCCGCATTTGACTTTTCTGTGATCGTTTGCGAGCTCTGAAGTCTGACCCGGGCCCCACCCAAGGCGCCATGGTCCCTGTGGGGCGCCCTGGTCCCCTCAGGGTGCCATGGTCCCTGATAGGGCACCATGGTCCCCTCAGGGCGCCATGGTCCCTGACAGGGCGCCATGGTCCCAATCAGGGCGCCATGGTCCTTGACAGGGCGCCATGGTCCCAATCAAGGCTTGGTGAGGGATTTCAGGGTTGGCATACGATGTTCGATAGTTTGCATGAGCGATTTTGATGATCGAGTACTGATTACGGTTATGTTTTTGTGTTGCAGGGTCTCCCATACATGAGAGAGCATACAGCGGGACATATTCTTCGCAATTTGCGAGATCAGATTCCGTGGCTAACTCAGGCAGAGAGAGACACATTGTCGATCATGGGATTATGGTATGCGATCCTCATGCCAGCCATTCGGTTCCATCTTGCGATGCTGATGGCATTGATGGAGCGATGGGATCCTGACACATGCACATTTCATCTTCTGGTAGGGGAGCTGACGGTTACACTTGAGGATGTGTACCGTATACTTCATCTTCCTATCAGAGGAGCGACTGTTACATATGCGACCGATCGGTCAGCGAAAGACCATCAGAGAGAGCAGGTATATTGCATAGGGAGAGTCATGCCGAGCGAGACGAGAGGTCGCATCATGGTCAGCTGGCTCTTACATCCTACAGGGGAGGTACCCCTTCTGAGACGCCTTATGATCGCCATCATAGCACTAGCCGTCTGCCCTAATGGGCGAGGTACGCACATGCATGGGGGTCTCACATGGTGCATCAGAGCTATGGAGAGACACAAGAGAGTGTATGCTTGGGGTCGGAGTATGCTTGCACATCTCTATCACGACCTTGAGGAGTATGTATTTGGACAGGGTTTCAGTTTGATGACATGCACACTTCTGCAGGTGTGGATATTTGAGCACTTCACATGCACCAGGCCCGTCGGATTTCCGCTGAGTATGGCGAGCGAGCGACCTAGGGTGTTTGCTTATCCACTTACCAGCGAGTGGAGATTTGGAGATCTGTTATATTGGAGAGTGATACTTGATAGACTGACAGCCGAGGTGACAGTATGGAGACCCTATCTGCGGATGCACAGATGGGATGGGATGGAGAGACAGTTAGCATGCTTACAGAGGAACCGCCTACTACGGGGACGATATTCACATATCATAGTCCCATTCTACTTCGACCGAGTACGGAGGCAGTTTGGGCTAGAGCAGTGTGTTCCAGCCGATGTGCCCATCTATACCCGACACTCACGAGTCCTTCCCAGACCTAGAGCAGTAGCAAGACTGACGATAGATGACATCGAGACTACAGATATAGAGGGATCTAATCAGGATGTGGTTACTGATTACTCTGCAGAGCTTAGAGCATAGCGCAGGTATGTCTCATGGTTTATGAGATCATACCCAGGGCCTATCTTTCCACCAGATCACCCGATAGGCCATCTAGGCCCATGGAGACATGGAGACCGAGATGAGGACCAGGGATCCAAGTCAGAGGAGCCAGAGGAGGGAGAGGGTCATGAGGAGGTAGGAGATCCTGATCCATCCACAGGAGATCAGCCTAGTGCCGAGGAGGAGGAGGAGGAGGACACAGATAGAGATGAGGAGAATGAGGATGCAGGTGAGGATGCGATGAGGAGGAGGATAGAGATGATGAGGAAGGGTCAGATGCAGCTCCCCATCATTCAGGAGATGATACCATAGCTCTGGATCCTCCTCTTATTCCCCAAAAGGGGGAACATGAGGCGATACGGAGACCTATTCCTAGTACCGTCCAGCCTACACCCATTGTGCACAGAGTATTCGAGCGAGGGGAGCCTAGTAATTCCCAGTCATAGATGCTACCATATCATGATCCCTACTGGTGTGAGGGAGATCCAGGTATAGTAGGTTTATATTGATTAATTAATGTTTTGATGATATATAGAATGGTACTAACAAAAATCTATTCTACTGCTACAGCTAATGTGCAGGAGTGGCGTTCCGTCATTCAGCAGGTAGTGACAGACATTTCCACGATGGCACAGATCCCGAGTTCCTCACAGATTGCTTATAGGCCTCAGGGGAATGCGGGTCGGCATGAGGACTTGTTTTCCCCATTCCGAGTACAGGTAGCCATATGGAGGGAGAGAGAGAGAGTCCTATCCGAGGACCTTCAGCGGGCGTGGCGAGATCTAGCAGCAGCTCAGGCCGAGGCTACCTCCTATCGTACGATCCTTATGGATAGAGATCGTAGGAGTTCCTCTCGGAGTCACTCGCGGTCTATATCGCACTACACACCCATGGGTCCACCTGCACGGCCGGATCAGGAGGGAGCATCTAGTCGACACTCTCCAGCCACCAGCCCCAGGGATAGGAGATGATTTTATGATGTAGAATAGGTCATATTTTGGATGTACAATGACCTATATTTGTATACGATCCACACACACACACACACACACACACACACACACACACACACACACACACACACACATATATATATACATGCTTCTCTTTTGTCTCAAATGTGTTATCTTTAATGCTTAAAACAATGTATATTTTGCTTTGATTAAATCTAATACATTTGGTAGATGTACATGTATATTCAAGATTTAATTTCCATGTGATTGATTTCTCAATGCTCCATGATTAAATTGATACATGCGTGACTTAATTAAAATATTTAATCAAGTACTACGTTGATGATAGGGAAGAACTATGCATTAAGTCTAAGAATCATATAACTAATGTGATTTAATTTTGAGCTTAAACACAACATGATACGATTCTACTTAACACATAAAGACACTGTATAATATGCTAGCATAATGGAAATGTAAATCTTTTACAATTTACATAAATGAATTCAAGACAAACTATAAAGTAAAGAAACACGCTTGTCGAGAACAAAGCAATATAGATTAAACACCATACATTTAATTCTATTTTGCTCTAATTAGGAGATACTAACATATTATCCAATGTTGAAGAACTGAAAAGAAGATAGATGAAATGAAAGATAAGGAATAAAGAATTAAGCATAATATCTACGCAAGTGCATAGCATTGATAGGTTCTTTAAGAGGCGTACCGTCTACATCCGCTATTTTGTAAGCACCTGATCCATAATCTTCAATAACGATGTATGGTCCAAGCCAATTAGGACTAAATTTTCCCTTTTCTGCAGGTAAGGCATTCACATTGCGCTGATTCTCATAGAGGACTAAGTCACCTACTGAGAAGGAACGTTGAATAATCTTATCATTATAGCTTCGTTGTAGAGTTTTATGATACGCTTGGATATGCTCAAGAGCGTTTATATGTTGTTCATCAAGCATCTCAAGCTGTTGAAGTCGTTGTTCTCTATAAGAGTCATCATCTACTATACCTTTGAGAGAAACCCTAAGTGATGGAATCTCTAACTCTAAAGGCATAATAGCATCAGCACCATAAACAAGATTATAAGGAGTAGTTCCTGTAGCAATTCGTACACTCGTTCGGTAGGCCCAAAGAGCATAGATTAGCTGGTTACTCCAATCCTTACCATGCTTATTCACAGTTTTGCGAAGAATTTGTTCAATTATTTTATTGGATGATTCAACTTGACCATTTGATTGAGGATAGTATGGTGTAGAAAATCGATGCTTGATATGATACTTCTCGAGGAATTTCTTCACGTCCTTGTTCTTAAATGATGTCCCATTATCTGAGATTATAGTGGAAGGTATCCTGAACCGAGAAATGATGTTTTCTAAAAGAAATTGACAAATTACTTCAGCAGTAGTAGAGCAAAGGGGAATAGCTTCTACCCACTTCGTAAAGTAATCTGTTGCAGTTATAATGAAGGTGTGTCCTTGAGATGAAGGAGGAGATATTTTACCAATAAGATCCAAACCCCATGCGGAGAAAGGCCAAGAAGCTACTTGAGAACGAAGTTCTTGGGCAGGAGCATGAATCAAATTATTATGTTGTTGACATTTCTTAACAAATGAAAAAGAATCCTTCTTCATAGTTTGCCAATAGTATCCCATGTGAAGCAATCTCTGAACCAAGGATTTGCCCCCAAAATGCCCCCCACAGGCACCTGAATGTGCCTCTTCAAGAGCAATGGGGATTTCTGATTTGTTAAGACAGCGAAGGAGAAGACCATCATAACCCCTTTGGTAAAGGACATTAGAAAGAATGATATATCTAGCAGACAGCTTGCGGATTCTAGCCCTAGTGTTCCTATTAGCAGAATTAGGAAAGGTACCATTGGTCAAATATCTTATGATATGCGAGTACCATTCATCTGAGTCTATAAAGTCACAACATGTTACCAAGCTAGAATCGTCTGCAATAGCTGGAGAGATAAGGTTGTGAATAACGAATTTAAGATCAACCACAGGGTCCTCTAAAGATACAAGAGAAGCCACACATGCCATTGTGTCCGCATGTCGATTATCTTTTCGAGGAACAGGTTCCATGGTATAAGAATCGAATTTTTGTAATAAAGAGATAGCAAGATCTTTATATTGTGATAATTTGTCTTGTTTCGCTTGATACAGTCCTGTTACTTGTCTTATAATCAATTGCGAATCCCCATAGATATGTATGTGTTTTATGTTCAGAGCTAAGGCTACTTTTATTCCTGCGATAAGAGCCTCATACTCAGCAATGTTATTGGTACACAGGAAATTTATACGATAGGATAAGGGAATGGATTTCCTTGTAGGAGAAATCAAAACAACACCTGCCCCCAATCCCGTACGACACTTAGAGCCATCAAAGTATAACTCCCAAGTTTCATCTTTCTCTATAGAAAGAATGAAGTCATCGGGAAAAGACTCAGGGTTAGGGAAGGAGAAAGGCGAAGGGGCCTCAACTAAGTGATCGGTCAACGCTTGTCCTTTAATTGCTCTTTGTGAAACAAATTTAAGGTCAAATTCAGTTAACATCATAACCCACTTAGCTAGGCATCCTGATAAATCGGTTTTAGAGAAAAGATGCTTTAAAGGATCAAACTTTACCATGACGTGGACTTCTGAATTTAAAAGATAATGTCTCAATTTCTGAGTCGCAAACACCAAGGCCAAGCATTGTCTTTGTATCGCAGAATATCGGGTCTCATAATCGAGTAAGGTATGACTTATGTAATAAACCGGACATTCCTTACCATCTTTATCATGTCGGGCCAACAATGCTGCGAGAGCATGAGAGGAAGCAGCTGTATACAGAAGGAAGGGTTTAGAAGGTTCGACAGGTTGAAGAATAGGAGGACTAGCCAAATACACTTTTAAATCTTCAAATGCTTGCTGACAATCTTCGTTCCATTGAAAAGTGATATCCTTTTTAAGAAGTTGAGTAAAAGGAAAGGTACGATCCGCAAGTTGAGACACGAACCTACGAATAGCTTGAATCTTTCCTTGTAAGCTTTTAAGTTGAGACACATTTCTAGGAGGTGGCATGTTGACAATAGCATCTATTTTCTTAGTGTCCACCTCAATCCCACGATGCGAAACTATGAACCCTAATAGTTTTCCACTATCCACACCAAAAACACATTTTCGGGGATTCAAGCGCATGCGATATTTACGAATTCTTTCAAAGATTTGACGAAGGATTTTAATATGATCCATGCAAAGAAAGGATTTGGCTAAAATATCATCAACATAATCCTCTAAAATCTTATGCATATAATCATGAAAGATAAGGGTCATCGCTCGTTGATAAGTTGCACCGGCATTTTTAAATCCAAAAGGCATCATTATCCAACAAAACGTACCCCAAGGAGTGGTGAAAGCGGTTTTGAATTGATCTTGAGGGTTAATGAAAATTTGATTGTATCCTGAAAAACCATCCATGAAGGATAACAAGGCATGTCCTGCCGTAGAATCAACTATCATTTCAATGTTTGGAAGAGGAAAATCATCTTTTAAAGAAGCCTTATTTAGATCCCGAAAGTCAGTACACATTCTTATCTTGTTATCTGGTTTAGCCACAACGACAATATTTGAAATCCACGGGGAATAGTCGATAGGGTGGATAAATCCAGCTTCCAATAACTTTTCAATCTCAGCCTTAACAAGCAAAGCCACCTTAGGATTCATTTTTTGAATCTTTGGTTTCACGGGCTTAGCATCGGGAACTAAGACAATGTTATGAGTTACAATCTTAGGATCTATACCAGGCGTATCAGAGTATGTCCAAGCAAAGATCTCGGGGAATTCGTGCAATAAATATTCATATTGTTTTTGTTCCTCTTCATCCAAACATTTTCCAATTTTAATAACTTTCTCTTTATTGCAAGGATCCATCTTAACATCAGTGGTGTCACTTATGAGAAGATTACTTTGTTGAGGAGTATCCTTTAACTGAGGGAATTCTTTCACAGTCTCATCATTATCAATCTCTTTTCCAAAATAGGCTTCAGTGTTCAAACAATAAGGGAGTCCCCTATTGTGATGATAACGAGGAAGAGTGTCATAGGCTCCCAAGAACTCAGCTAAAGCATCGTCGGTAGGGAAGATATCCAAAGCACAGTCACCCGAAGGATCCCCATCAATATACTCAGGGTGTTGCATTGATAGAGATGTAGAGATAGTATTAACACTAATGCATGGTCTTTTAGAGGCTTTAGTGCGTTTGCGGGGATTATAGCCAAGTCCAAAGGCATAATTGTGAAAATTAGTCTCTAGAGGAACTTTTATCCCTTGTTCATGAGCACCGCAACCATTTCCATGATACCCATGCTTAGCAAAAATGTGAAAACCACGACCATAACGATCAGCCATTTCAGGAAGAGAAGGTGGTTTTTCATAAGACAAAGAATCAAACTCTTCATAATTAGAGGTGTGAGGAGAAGAAGTTTGAGAAGCGGCCACAAAATTATTACTCATAGGTTCAGGGTAGCTTTAAGTTGTTCTATGAGATCATATTCCTTACCCATAATTTTTGAAATACGAGGAGCTTGTGGAAGAATTGGTTGAGGATTAGGCAGAGAAACTGGAATAATAGGAGGAGGATTAGGTTGCCTATTATTTCTGGTGTGATAAGTATGGGCAACCGCATGATAACTCTCTCTAGTTATTTGCTTGGCATAACTATAAGGACTTATAGGTTTTCTTCCTTGCACAGTGATGATTGGTTTATTCAGAGTATGAAAGGAATCATGATCATACCCTCCTTGGACAGTAAGGAGAGGTGATTGAAAGGTGGGAGAAGGATAAGCACCTTGGACTTCAAAAAGAGGTTTGTTATGTTCATTCAGGTTTATCATGTTAACCAATTTAGAAGTCTTGTTCTTGTTTAAAGATTTCGATAAAGCTACAAAGTCATCCAGAGCATCATCCAACAAAGCATGATCATATCGATTAAAAGGTTTGTCTTTTGATTCAAAAGGATACATCTCCTCATAGAGGGGGTTATTGAACACAACCATGTTACTAGATTCAGTGGAAGAGTTGATAGGAATGCACCCTTGAGAGGAACCCTTCGACTTATCTTTCTCATCACATCTAAATGGCATAGTAACAAGGTTTATGAGTTTTTGGTAAAATGAAGGTTTGGCATCTTTAGGGTTTAAAAACTCATCTAAAGCTTCATCTAATTCGTCTTGGCTATACTCATAATAATCATCGAAAGCATGAACATTTTGCAAATAAAAATCTGACATTTTGAAATAAAGGTTGCATGAAATTTAAACACACAATGCAAAGAAACACACTCTTTTTTTTTTTAATGAAAATGAAATGAAAACACACTAAATCTAGATCTAGATCTAACAAATGCAATGCAAGAGGAAGCAATGATAGATTCACGTCGGGTTCACCAAAATGTGTAGGGGAAAAAGCGAGACTAGGTTAACATGCCCTAATCTTACCTTTTGACACACATTACGGAATACGAAAGAGCCTAGAGGTATCACACAATTGGCTACTTCTTCTTGTGAAAGAGAGAGCCACGGGCTACCTATTAGGATTTCTATTCCTTCGTTGAAATTGAAAGATAAAATGATACAAGTTCAAGTCCTAATCCCAAAATGCATATACAAACGAATAACAAGATTGCAGAATTGAGATTAAACAATGAACAACTGTAAATACAAGGATGAAATAAGAATGCAAATGTGTACCTGGAGTCAAAATCGGATTGAAAATGTTCGGGACGGGGGCGCGGGCGCCACTGTCCTAATTCTGTCCCGAAAACTGCACCTGAAACTGTTGTTTTGCACTCTGGAAAACTGCTGGAAGTGTCAAAAAATGCTGTCTGTCCGGAGGACCAGGGCGCCCAGCGCCCCTATCTAGGTCTTTTGCTCTGCAATTTGATGTGGAGTGTTGTCTCGACCTGCTTTTCCCGGATCTGTCTCCTGCGGCGTCGTCCGAGTCCCGAAACCTGCACTTATATCTGAAAAGGGTATGGGCGGCTATATAGGGTTTTGCCTTAGTCAAACCCCCGCTTCGGTGATTTCCACTTCCATGAATAGCCAAGTTGTTTTCTAAAATGTATTGTGTGTGCAGACCTAGTGTGTGTGCAAGGTCCTAAAATGCAAGAAAGCAAACTAGAGCAACCTAGAAAGTAAACCCTAATTGCTTGTAAATGATAATGTAAATGCTCTAAATCAAGATGCAAAGTGATCTAAAGCATGAATAAAGGATATATTGAAGCTTATGCAAAGACATGAAAACAACATGAAATCATACCCAACCCTCAAGGGAGGAGTACAAGCCAATCTTCAGTCGGTAATCTCCTATTGTTCTTCAATGTCTTCCAAGCCCTAAATGGATGAATGAAATTGATAAATGCTTGATAGAAGGATGTTGAATGTTGTTGAAGTCTTCAAAGATCTTCTCTTTCGCTGTATATGAGGTTCCTGAAAACAAAATTCCGGATCCTTTCAAATGAAGAAAGAGAGCTCTTATGTATGAAACCCTAGATCGTAATTTCGTCATTTGGCCGACCTAGAGATTGAATTTCCCGCCAATTTCTTGGGGTTAGGCTTTATTTTGTGATTGGATTGTGCTCCTAAAATTTCGGGAAAAATGTCTGGGACCATGTGCACTCTGGGCGCCACGGTCCCGACAACTTTTCACCAAATTTTCAGGGCCGTCGGATATGATGATTTTAGAGAGAATCCCAAAGTTACAGGTGATTTCGAGATGTTTTGACCCCCGAAACCAAGCCCCCAATCTCAAAATAGGACTTAATTAGGGTTTTTGATTGAGTGATGTATTGGAGGAATAAAATGAAAAGGGCACGCTTTAACGAAAGGGCCCAACTTTATGATGTAGAGGACAATGATATAGGGCCTTAGACCTAATTAATTTGATTAATTAAGTGCTAAAGGAGAGATGCAATGCAAAATGTAAAATGCACCAAGGCGGGTGCTAAACTAGGTGTGAAATTGTACCACCACAGCAAGTGCGTACAATTTATGACGCTACAGTATGTAAATACATATATAATTGTACTAAGACATGAATATATATAAATACGCATGTATCTATATAAAAGTATATAAGAAGAAATATAGGTATTTTTGTGGATATATTTAGGTGTATACAAACGTATTTGGATTGTGACGTGTGTCCTTTGCATGAATCTTGGTGAAGTGGCAAACAAAAAGTGATGGCAACTAAAAACCGAGTAATCCTAATCTATAATTTTCTTCTCTTTTGTTTTTTGGTCCTCATTTCTAGTACGAGGTTGGAAATTTCCTTATTAGAAGACATATAATGAGATAATGGATTCAAAAAGTCTGTGCCAAGGACAACCACCAAACTAAACCTTAATGGCTTGAAAACTTGCACACCAAAAACAATGCACAAAAAATGAGGAATGGACAACAAAGAACAACAGATTTGCAGACAACCATTTGTTTTAATAATCGCCTTAATTACAAACTCATTGAGAGTGGTATCAGAACGTTGCTGGAGATATCGTCTGATTTCTATATCTCATTTATATATGAAGGGCACTCAAGTGGGTCACATTCTCATTTTAATCTCAAATTGCTATCTGTCAATGGATACTTACAGTTTATGCTTGGTCAACTGTAAAGGTTGAGAAAAGTCAATACAAGTTATAGACTAGTGAAAGATTCTAAGGAAGACCTAAACTCATACTCAATATTTTAAGTAGATCTGATCTCTGATCGAACTGCTAGATTCCAATTGTAACTTTGAGTTAACATTTTTTTATATACATATTAAGATAGTTGTATTAAATTAAAAATATTTCAAATATAAAACATTCTTATCATTCAAAGCTTATTTAAATAAATAATCAATTTTTTTTATTAGACTAATATAATAAAGGTGCAACCATAGACAAAATAGAAAGGTAAAAAATGCTTGAAAACCAAAATGATGACACTAGTAAAACTAAACAGTAAAAACAACATATTGTAACAGGGATATGTGTGTGTCATCACATAGTTGTAAAGTGTCCATAACATCACAATACATAGAAAAATCAGCACAAAGCCATGGTTTAATCTTCTAATTCAGTGCAAAAGCTTCTAATTAAAATAGCTCAACAAAAATCTCAATGATCAATGGCATTTTTGTTTCTCAATCAGATGATATAGCTTTTGAAATACAATAAAGAACTTTGTTAATTGCATCCAAGGTTTCATAGCAAGGTATTTTGACCGAATACAAAAGTTGTCTTACTGTAATTTTAACACAATTTCTAATGTTTCCAATGTAATGGTCCATTGTAATTTTCAGTACTCATATGTATGCATTTATGTGTTCATCAAAATGTGGTAGAAGGAAACCCAAAATAGAGTAAAGCAAAGCAAAATTGAAACAACACAATGGTGTGTGGATATTTCTTTTATGTTACTTGTAATAGGTACACCAAGACAAAAAATCACAGTACCGATTTATGAGTTGCACATATAAGAATTGAGTATGAATAGTATGAAGGTTACTTCAAATATCAAAATATAATCAAAATAAGAACTAAACCCATGAAATAGTGTGTAATTAATTGTAATTAGTATCTACCCATGCAACCCATCCATATTGATTATCATTCCACTTAAGCATCTTATCTCCTAGCTCAAAAACACTTAGTGGATCAATTAATTGTTCAAGACTTGGTATAGGAAGAGGGTAGAGTTTGAGTTTGTTAATAGTATCATCATCATTGCCCATACTGGGAATGGTGGAAACAAGAGTGGCAACAATAGGAGGAGGGGTTCTTGATTTCTTGACCATTCTACGTTCGAGCCGATCAATAACCTTTATGAGGTTCTGCTTTATCTTGTTGCTCTCTTCCAAAAGCTTCCTCACAACACTGTTAATGTCCTCTCTTTCTTGCATCCCTCTATTCATTGTAAAATTTTGATTCAATTATTGTTTCACTATTTTGTGAGAACCAACAAGTGAAAATACATCGTTAAAGAACTTAATACAGGAGAAAAAGGCAGCCAATGCCAAAGTAAAACAAAACATTGTTGAACAATGCAAAAAGGACTAATTCACTGCTCACGACAACCACCAAAGTAAAACGTAATCAATCGGAAAGTTGCTGAGTAGAAACAATTCAAAGGAAAATGAGGACCGAAAAACAAAAGAGAAGAAAATTACATAAATGAATTTGATTTAATAAATTATAAATTTGGTTAACATTACAAGAACAGGAAAATTAGAGATGACCCTTACATTCAATAAATTACAAATTGGGTTATATTAGAGAAAGAAACCTCTTCTAGGTGGTCAAAACAGTGCACCTTAATGAGGTCTAATGCACATGTTGTAGGCAGTCTAAATAATGCACCTCGACCAGCTCTATTACATTCAACAAATGCACTTCACAGACAATTAAACTCAACCAATAGGAAATGAAACCGTAATTAATGTAAGGTGCATAATTATCAATGGTTGGCCTTTTCTTAAAACAATATTGAGGTGACTGTTGTATCACAGAGATACTTAAAAAGTATAGGTAAGAAATCAAGTCTATAGGTTATAACGTAATGAAAATAAGGTAGTTGTTTTGTAATGGCCACTTACTTTACCGTATTGTGTTTGTCTTAGAATCTTAACTGTTGGTTGTGTTTTGTTGATTGTTAATTTTGTAAATAAAGACACATTCATTGCAATAACAAACTTTATGTAGTTAACATACAAAGCTATATGAATATTGAGTCAACTACTATGGTATCTCACAGATACTAAAAGAAATACACATAAACAATATATATATAAAGGGTTGTTATGAAAATATTAAGAACATCTAAAGCAATGAAATCAACTCCTAACTAAGGTGCATATTTACAGAAATCAGGTCTAGAGGTTATAGCCTAATGAAAACAAGGTGATTTTGTAAATAGTGCGACATTGATTGTAAAAAAAGACTTTATAGTTAACTTACAAAACATATAAGTTTGAAAACTGTATACACATAAAAATTGGCTATGAGCAATTAAATAAATATTTTATATTTATTCTTCTATTAAATAGTTAATTTGAAAAGATTAATTTATTTAATTCATTTCGTGTCTTTTTATTAATTAATTTAATTGAAATATTTTATTAATTAATTCATCTATCCTATTCCTCTAATTAATTAAATATCTAATATTTAATTATTCTTATGATCAATTAATTAAATATATAATATTTAATTATCTCCTCCAATCATTCGAATATCTAATATCTAATGATTATTCTTCTATCCTATAGTCTCAAAATATTAAATGATTTCCTAAATTATTTAATTTCATTTCCAACTCACCTTCCATCTCCACTTCATCTTCCCTTTTCCAACTCATCCATCATGTGACTAAATTAATTCAACAAAATTAAAATAAATAAATCATTTATTAGCCACTTATCTTCAACTTCCAAATTTAATGAAATATTGTGTACGTACACATATTTCATAACCTTCTTCTATATTATCTCTAACATCCCTGCATCTTAGGAAGGACTTGAGTCCACTTGTCCTCTCATGCCTAAATCTTCTCCAACCATCCCTAGATTCCCTCAGTCAGCAACCTAGTCAAGGTGAGATGAGTGACACTTGTCTTCTCCTTCCCCCTTTCTCTCAACCTTCACCTTTGCTCACAGCCATCCAAATCTACAGATTTGATCGTAACCATTGATCTGGGCCACATCATCTTATCCTCTCAAGGTCTATAAAATCAAGAGTTTGAGTTGAGAGAGAGTTAGTCTTCAAATTAGTCTTTAAGTGAATTTTCAAAGCTAATCATTTGTGAAAACTTATGCACCCGTGAGGTTTAATCTTGAAGCAAATAGCATAATCATTTAGCATAATCATTTTAGCATAGTCATTTAGCATTGCATATCATAGTATCAGTTAACTATTAGTTATCGGTCCATTCTTCATATGCCATCTTGGAAGCTATCAATGCTTGTCCGAGAGCACACCATCTGTAACCAAGAACAATGGAGTTAGGACACAATGAGACATAAATCATGAAGGTAATAATAGTATTTTTATTTTATATGCATTTCATGTAGTTTCATTGGTTGAGTTTGGATTTCTTGTAGCATTTCCTTTGTATTTTGTGAAACTAACATGTTGCAGGTAGTATTCTGATGATGAAATTCAAGTCGACACATTTTGGCGCCCACCGTGGGGCTCAAAGCCTTGCATATTCTTTTTAATATCCTATCTAATTCTCACAAAAATCAAATTTAATGCATTTGTAATACAAATTCACACCTGTGTGAGTTTTGACAGTGCCTTTATTTGATAAGTTAGTGCTTTTTTCCTTCAGGTTAGCACATGTGTCATTTACATTAGCATTTTTGTCTGTAAATCAACGCATTTAATCTTCAGAACAACACTTTTGTCCTTCAGGTTCGTGCATTTGTTAGTTTGGTTAATGCTTTTGTTAGAGAATTCTCGCTTCTTAGTTCGTAGAGCAACGTTTTTGTGTTTCAGGTTAGCACTTTAGTCCTTTAGGTTAGCGCTTTTGAGGTGAAAGACAATGCATTTGTTAGGATAGCACTTTTATTTGCAACTGACAAAATTTTCTTGCAGGTCTGAATGTCCAAGAACTTAAATTTTTCAAACTACTGACATGCATATGCAGGGTTATTTTTTAAAACAAATTTCATGCATTTCCTCACCTAGTTAATTAAGAGTTCTAATTTGGAAAGTAACACATCATGTCATGCTCATTTAGCTTAGCTAATGGGGATAAATTAACAACATGAAACTTGCATTTTTTAGTGACTTCTTTAAAATAGTTGCACATAGATTTTACAAAAGCTAAAATGGACTTGTGTTTTTCATGCTTGATGAAGTAGTAGGTAAGTATGCTCTCACTATCATACGGTGATCAGAAAACCAGACCTACTTTCTTTTATGTATAACCTTTAGAGGGCCTGCTTTCCCGAGTTGCCTTGAGGGGGCTAGTGAGAGGGGAACGACCCAAAGTGGAAATGGGCTAATACCGAGTCCTTCCAATCCACTCTAAATAAATCATGTTTGTGACAAAAGTCACAAGCAACATGTGCTGATAAGTTCACATCGACACTATGTTTCCCCATAAACCCTATGGAGCGTAACCTCTATAGGCTGGGAACCTTCTGTATTTACAGAGATGAAAGTGCCACATGTATGGCCACATGACCAGAAGCCTTTACTAAAAACCACTTGTACTAGTTGCCAAAATCCTTCTAGTTGTTGGCGTAGGAGGTCAGACCTCTAAAGCGACTCACACACATACGGTTCTTAGTAGAGATATAAAGTTTTCCATGGGGAGTTTTCATGGAAACTGGTGCTTGGCTACCTTGGAGAAGTGAGTGCTGAGGGTGGAGCCAGTGGGGTCAAGCATCTAAATATCCGCTTTGAATAGCGTAGCCTCGGGGGAAACCCCATGTGAGATTCAACAATTATTGTCTCATCTTGCCATAGGATTTGTACTTGCTTATGCATTTTGTTTTTCAAAAACATTGTGACTTCTATGTCTATGACATGTTCAAAATGGTAAAAAAAATTGAGAAACTCATCATCTAAAAAAATGGGCGAAAATCCAACAACTTGCTGAAGGATTTGAGAAGAATCCTTGAAACATAATCAGAATAACACTTTCAAACAATAAAACGGTGCTTTTATCCCATAAGTTAACACTCTTTGCCACAAGAGTTAGCACAAAAGCTTTTTCACATCTAAAAAGCACATCAAACCAAAATTTCAACATTAGTATCAAAACACTTCTTGAGTAGATTTGTCTCTAAACTATCACACATTTTCAAACTAGCTCAACAACTGGGTCACTAATCTAATAGGCCATTTCCGAAAAGTTTCCATAAGCATAAACATTCAACAAGCTATTGATTCAAACATTTTCAAGTGCAAAAAAAATCAACATCATTGTCAAGTCTCTCATCAGGATATATCAAATCCTCTATCACGAAGCTTGATCAATTCATCTTGTGTTCATTATCTTGGATATATCTTTCCTATTTTGAACCTAGGTAATATCAAAATCAGAATTGCACCAACATTGGAATCAAACAAACTTGTGAACTATCAGATGCTTATATGAATTTTAAGTATCACCTTAAGAAAAGAAAACCCAGTTATAAAGCTACCTAGAAAAGAATAAGATTCTTGTATATCAATCGCAAGACCTTATTAAAACATAGGACATTCCTACATCGTTTTCGTCACTATTTACGTGGTTGCGGGATAGAGTTTGACGGAGAAATTTTGCAAGGACGTGCTTTTCAACAAAGAGACGCTTTATCACAATGAACAAACAGTAGCGGTAAAATCAACAAAGCATATCTTCCTAAACCAATAATCACTTATTGAGTTGTCCTTTGGAAACTTAATTTTTTTTGAAACAATCACATGCCACTTTGGACTAGAGCTCAATACGAACAACTTAGAAAACAACAAAAATAAATGGAGGAAGAAGATAATCCGATATTCCAAACTTTTGGGTATACCGCTGTTGATGAAGAAGCAGTCAATAACACCATTAGAGACCTTGAGCAAGAGTTCAAATTTGATAGACTAATGGAAAAATTATTGGCAAAACAAAAAGAGAAATATCTTTTGATGTTGGAAAAATCAGGAGCTAAATTGCCACAAGACTTTAACATAGAAAGCTTGAAACAAGATACGGAGGCAAGTAACACCCAAAACACAAATGATCCAAATAACGAAGATGAGAACAAAAAAAGTCATGAAAAGACAAGAAAAGAATGGGATGACACAAGAAAAGAGCATAGTGATAAAAGAACTTACGAAGAAATAAGGAGAAACTATATGGATAATTTGTTGCTAAACCTCACTCAACAAATGCAAACTCCACAACAACAGATACAAGATATGCAAAATGGAACAAGCTCCAAGAAGTATTCATTAGAAGATATCTGCCCATATCCTTTCGATAAAAAATTGAATATGGCACCATTTCCGCAGCATTGCGAGATCCCTAAATATGAAAAATATGATGGAAAATCTGATCCTCAGGATCACATTAGGGAGTTTTGTACTATGAGTATGGAATTTGCGCACAACGAAACTTACCTGATGCGTCTTTTCCCTAGGGGTTTAAATGGGCAATCAATGGAATGGTTTTCAAGATTACCATTCGGAATCAAATCTTTTGAAGTGTTGGCATTCTACACTCTTATGAGAATAGTTGATGTTGTCATTGATGGCAACCAACTGGCAATCATCTGGCAACCACCGATAGTTACCGACATTGGCAATATACATCTACATACACTGACAGGCACTTCACTGACAGCGACAACAATGCATACCGACACTCAAGCTGACATGGAATACACTTTTGTTTATTGTTTTATAATGTAATTATCTCTTGTAAAAGCTGACATGGCATATTGTAAAAGACTCGTATATGTATGAGATCTTATAGGTCTTTTTATATAGAGAATATATGAGAAGTATAAGACAATTTTGTATAAGGTGATATAGTTGACAACAAAGGTTTTGGTTATAGACTGAGCTTAAACCGGTATTGAACCTGGCATATTTGATGTTGATTTGAAGCAGTACATTGTATTGGATTTTGATAATCTATTTTGTAAGTCAATGAGACTTCTATTTTGTAGTTGAGCAGTGAGCTCTAGGCTGCTAGCCTTCTTGCATGTGCAGGCCCCTCATTGTAAGTAATATTTATTCATTGGCCAGTGAGTGAATATTGTGGGTCACAAATCCCATCGAGGTTTTTCCCACACTGGGTTTCCTCGTTAAATATCTTGTGTTATGGTGTGTTCTCTATGTTGTCTTTGTTATTCTTATTTGCTGCATTAATTCTTATTTACTGGTACACTATTTTGAGATGCAAATTTCTTAATAAGTATAAATATTCTATAAACCGGTTAGACACTGATTCACCCCCCCCCCCCCACCCCCCTCTCAGTGTCTTTGGGACTATCATTGATTCTAACATGAAGAACTCATGAATAGATTTATTTCACAATATTCCTACAATGTAAGGAATGGGATAACAATGCTAGATTTCTGCAATGTTAAACAAAAGAATGGTGAATCTTTTATGATCTTCTTGCAGTGATGGAAATAGATGTTTAATAGGTATCCAAGAGATGTACCTGATCAAGAAAAGATGGACATATTCATTGATAATCTTATTAGTGAAATGGGTTATCAACTCAAAATGCAATGTTCTCCCTCCTTCGCCAAGATGATTGAGAATGGTCTGAAAATAGAAGACGCGATGGTGAAGAAAGGAGAGCTAAAACTTTACAATAATTCTTACAATAACAACAACAACAACAACAACAACAACAACAACAACAACAACGACAAACCCAAATTCTGGTGAAAGAATAGGAATGTCATCAATGGAGGAAATGACGACAATAGTGCTACAAAACAACAACCGATTTTTAATCTATCAAGTCAAATCCCAAACAATAACAATCAAGAAAGCAATAAAGCCAAGTCTTTCTTCTCCAATCCTCATAGGAAATTCACAAAAATTGGAGAACCATTAGAATCAGCTTTAAAAACTCTTCTTGCAAACAAACTGATTGTTTTACCAGAAGCAAGAAGTTATGAACCACCAGTAAAGCCTAATTGGTGGACTTACAATCATTTTTGTGATTACCATCAGAATAAAGGACACCAAACAAATGATTGTTAGAGATTTAAACACCTTATCCAGGATTTAATCGATAATGGAACTATCATAGTGGATAGCCATAAGACAAACGAATGACACCTAGCTTTCAAAACTCCGCTCCTGAATTATGACAAAGGTGAACCATCCCAATTAAAATATGACAAAGGAAAAGCCAAAGTGAACTACGCTTATAAATATGATGATGTGGTAAATGTCATAATTGTTAAAGATAATCCACCTTCAGAGCCAATCAATGTCATTACGAGAAGCAAAGCAAAGGTCACCTTTCTGGGTATAATAAAAGACTCAACATCCACTTCACAACAATACAATTTAGTAGAGCAATTACAAAGAATACCCACTTAAATATCAATTTTGGAACTTCTCAAAGTTTCACCTATGCATAAGGAAATTTTGGAAAAAAAATTAGTGGAAACAACAGTTCGAAAAGACTTGGATGTGGATCAGTTCCAAAACATGGTGAAACACCTTATAGCCCCTCATTTCTTATCATTTTATGAAAATGATGACGCGTCCTTGTAACATCCTCACAATGCTCCTTTACATGTCAAAGTCACCATTAATAAAAATCATGTCAAACACGTACTCATAGATGGTGGAGCAAGCTTAAACATTTGTGCATTAAGTTTAATAAAAGCTTTGGGATATTCAGATAATGTAGTAGATCCAAAGAAGAAAATAACTATTAAGGTTTATGATGAAGTAGAGCGTTCTTCTAAAGGAAATGTGGTGCTACTAATCAAAATACGACCTGTGGAAAGGAATACATTGTGTCAGGTTTTAGATTTGAACCTCTCTTACAACATTCTTCTGGGAAGACTGTGGATTCACACAATGCAAGCAGTTCCTTCTACATATCATCAATGTGTAAAATTTCCTCATGAAGGACAAGAGGTCACTATAATTGTAGACTCTGGCTAATATTGCAATAATCTGAAGCCAACACAAGATACAAGAGTTCCACATAACAGAGAATCAGTATATCCTACCAAATAAATTCAAGAAAAGTTATGGGAAACCTTTGAGAAAAAGCTCAAATTGAATGATGAAGGAATGGGAAAATATTCTTTGCATAATTTTCCACTTTCACCCAAGTCATTATGGAAAGCCTACAAATATCCAATCAAAGATCTCAGAGAAATAAAAAGATATGCTTAATGGAGCATTTGTTAGAGCTGGAACCCTTGAAGAAGAAACCAAAGACAAGGACATTCTTGGTTGGTTGTACAAAGATGAAAATGAAACTATAGCAACAGTTGCAAAAATCAATATTCCCATTGAACAATATGGCAATGATTATAAAATCATGCAAAAAATGGGATATGAAGGAAAAGGACCAATTGGTAAGTGACATCAAGGTATTTCAGAACCTATTTGTCCCCACTCACAATCTAAAGAAGATAAATCAGGGCTTGGATATCTAAAAACAAATCAAAAGCAACATAATCATAAACAACCAAAGTGGAGAAATAAATTAGTCTCTAAAGAAGAACAATGGCAAGAAAAGCTACATCAAGCAGCAGAAATAGTAGCCAATAAGCAGAAACAAGAACATGAGAAACAAGAAGAAGAGATTGCAATCAAAAGAAAAGAAGAATCTTGTCAACAAGTTCAAGGAATACAAGCAAGTGCAAAATCAGAACAAGATATTCTAGAAGTAGTGAAAATTGAGATGGCAGAAATCAGAGAACTTTTTGCACCATACAACATTCCTGTGTGGTATAGTAGTATAGCCCTAGACAATGGTTCAGAGACAGATTCAAATGAATATGAATGGGGTCCAAATGTCTCATCCAATATATCAAGTGAAGAAAGAAATGAAGAGCAAACAACTATCACAAATGAAGACTTGTTTATTACAAAACAAAAGATGGAGTTAGAAAGAAAACAAGAAGAACTCAGAATCCAGAGAAAAGAGGCATATACAAGACAACAAAAGAAAGGGGATGGCAAAGACAAAGAAATAACACCACAAGGAACAAAAACACATATAGATCAAGCATTTGGGAATATCAGATTTTTATCAAATAAAGAGAAAGATGTACCAAGGTATGGCAGAACCATAGAAGAACTAAGAGATAGTCAAGTAGAATTGACTATTAGTCCAGAAGAAGCTGAGTTTGAAAGAAGACAAAAGCTAGCAAAAGAATTCTCTATATCATGTGCATCAGTATGTCAACTTCAAAATGCAAATGAATTTATTGAAAATAATCAAGAAGGAACTTGTAGTACTAAAGACATGTGTGTTGATATAATCCATTCGTTTAAGGGACAAACGTCAGAAGAAGATCCATTTGAGTGTGAACCACAAAATGCTAATACTAATTTTGTTAGAACTAATTGGAGAATACTTGGGAGAGATAATCCTCAAGATCATTCTATCTATGACATTACCTACTCTACGCCAAATTATGACCATTAAGTCATGAACTTTGAAGCACCCAACAATGACAATGATTATGACTTACCCCTTCTTCATCCTGAACTAATTGATTGGGATAATCTAGAAAACCCTGAATTAGATGTCTTTTCCAATGATCATGACTTGGTTGTGTATCTTAATGCTGTCAAACCCATAACACCTAAGATATCTTCCATGGTGGAATCAAGTAACGTTTCTTGCAATCAGGAGAATGCCAAACTTTCCAGTCGCAAAATTGAAATAAAACAAGGAAAGAGACCTGCTGTTGAAAACTATTTCATGGCAACACTAGATCAATCAAAAGGGAAAATAAAGGATGTATCTAACGGTGAAAACCTCTTGGAGGTGCCAAAAGATGGAAAGGTTGACATCCTCCCTGCATATTTTCAAGAGAGATCTGCTATTCTAATAGAACCAACAGAAGCAATAAACATTGGAACATCAAAGGATCCCAAGATACTTCATTTTGCTGCCTCATTATCAGATAAAGAGAGGAAAGAATACATGGAATTATTCAGACAAAGACAAATAAATTTTTCTTGGTCCTATGCTGACATGTCGGGACTTAATCCAGATCTTATAATGCATCATCTCAATGTGGATTTTGTTGGTGTAAATAATTATTCATCTTGGATATTATTACACTTTACTTAAGTTTACTTAGGAAATGCATTTCATAATAGTTTGGGTATGAGAAACTTGGGTGTTTGTGCCACATTGGGATAGTGTGTGTAGGAGAATTTCCACCTTTTATGGTGTGATCTTGTTGTTACACTCCACATTCAGTGGGTGATCCACCTCATTTGGACTATTATATTATTTCTCCTACCTACCCACACCTATTTCCTACCTACCCTTGTTTCTTATTGAGTCACATGTCATGTTTGTGTGCTCACATATCCATATAGCCTTGCCTATATAAGCAGGCTTATATTCATTGTATGTAATGATTGATGATCCAGTTGATTAGTATTTTCATCTTGATAGAATACAGTTTATTTCTATCATATATTTTGTCTCTCTTATTTGTGCTTTCCATTGCCTCTTGATCTTGGCAAAATCTCACATGGTATCAGAGCTGGTCCATGTCTCACATGGTATCAAAGCCATTAGAGTGTCATTGGTTTGCTAATTGAGAGAAATTTGATGCTATTTGGGGTTGTGTATTTTGGAGTTTTCTATTGCAGGTTATTATTGAAGCTTGATGGGTCAAATCTGAGGTTACCATTGGATTTAGGAGGTCCAAGAAAGTCAGTTTTGCCTTTTGTTTCATCAAAATCGGACTTCAGAGGCCAAATCTAGAGGCATTTGAAGTTTGACGCTGCGGTGGAAATTTTCCAAAAATTATAATTTTGCAGGCAATTTTCAAATAGCGATATCTCACTCATCTGAACTCATTTTTTTGAGCAATTTTTTTTGTTTTGGGGTAGAATTTCATGATCTGTATAGTGGTGTAGGATTTTTCTGATTTTTAGATACAAGTTTTTTGGAAATCGTGAAATCTCAATTTTTACAACTTTGGAGGCTTCATTTGGGCTCATATGGACTCCTTTTCAGGGGCCATTTTTTTTGAAAGTGCATATTTTTTCATCTACTTTCATAATCTACCATCTGTTTGTAGTGATTTTAAGTAGAAATTGCACTTTCAGTATTTGGCCATTTTTGGCATATTTGGTACTTGCATTTTGCTTGGATCTCAGTTTAGATCACTAGCAGTATTTGTTGAAGTCTCTTAAATCTCATTTTGAGAAGTTGTAAATTGAAATCAGAAGTCCATTTTGCCTTGTTTTGCAAGTGGCCCATTGTATACGCACTAAGTATAAAGTGCCAAAATCACCATTTTGGGGGGGTTTCTTCATTGAGTATTTTGGGGGGTGTCTTGTGTGATTGTGCCTCTCTCTATCTTGTGTTTTTTCATTTTGGTGCTATGGGTTCTCCTAAATTTCCACTTTTAACTCCTCATAATTATGCATCATGGAAAATTAAGGCTTGGAGTAAACTAATGGAAAAAGGACTCATTCATTATGTAAATGAAACTATTACAGCACCACCTGATCCTAAGGCTGATCCTAATGCTCAATTTGAATGGCTTACTAAGAATTCTATGGCACTTGGAACTCTTAGAAAGTATGTATCAGATGACCTCATTTTTCACATTGATAAGTGTACAACAATTAAAGAGGCTTAGGATATTTTTAAGAAATTGTATGGTCAAGTTGATGAAATTAAGGGCTACAAACTTGATAGTGAACTCACAACTTTGGATCCCAAGGATTTTGATACATTCCAAGATTATATCACAAAAGCAACTGAGTTAAGAGCAAAGCTAAAGGATTGTGGAATTGACAAAAAAGATGCTCAATTGGTTTATAACTTGTTGGACAAGCTTCCTTCAGAGTATGCAGCCTTTGTATCTAGCTTTCACACCCATAGGTTAGCTCAAGGTTCCTCATACACTTCTCCCTCATTTGATTCATTCACAGAGATGTTGATACTTGAGCAATCTAAGTTGACCACGATGGGGATTCTCAAATCTTCAAAGTCACAAGCTTTGGTGGCTAACAAAGGGAATCAAAGTAATCAAGGAAAAGTCAAGAATCAAAAGCAACTTAAGTCAAAACAACAACAAGATGGAGCACAATCTTCCTCTCCACAACAAGGTGATTCACCATTCTCACCTAAGAGGAAATCTTATAAGGACAATCTTTTTTGTGGATATTGCAAGAAGTCAGGACATGATGAACATCATTGTTACAAGAAGGATATTGATGAGTTGAAGAATCTTCTTGAGAAGAATAGAATCAACCTACCTTCTAGAATGTCTACATCGGGTTCTTCTTCCAAGGATAAAGGAAAGGATCACTCTTTTGGGATAGATAAAGAAAAGAGACAAGCTCTTTGTGCTACTACAAGTCATGATTCAGGGAGATGGCTTCTAGATTCAGGGGCTTCTCATCATATGGCATCTTCGTAGTCTATGTTTTCTACATTTGAACCTTGCCACATGTCATAGATTTTGATGGGCAATCATACATACATGGATGTGATTGGGAAAGGATCTATTGCCATTGGGGATAACTCCTTCAATGATGTGTTGTGTGTACCCCACTTGACAAATAATCTTCTTTCCATCTATCAAATCACACATGGGGCAACTAGGAAAACTGTGGAGTTCACACCTGATTCAGTTATCATTAGAGACTTGGAGAGTGGAGCTATCATTGGAACTGGGATGGTTGATCATGCATCTTGGTTGTACTCTTTTTTAGATTTTGGTCCTATTGATGAGGTTGATTCTTCCTATGTTGATGATTCTGATTTTGATGAGAACTTTGGGCATTTGAACTTAGGGATTCTTACATGTGACCCCATTCTTGAGCCTTGCATTTCATCTCCTTCTATTGATATCACACCACCTATTGCACCTGATGATGCATCTAGTGCAACAGTTTTGCCTTCTTATGATTCAGTGCAACAGGATATTTCATGTCTTCTAGCTTCAGTTGATTGGGATGCCTACTTGACAGATATTGCAGATTTGTTTGTGGACTCCTATATTGCAGATTTGGGAGACACCATTGATGACATTCATGTTCTCTTTGATGAAGATGATCCTTCTTTGATTGTTGCGAGGGATAACTCTGACCCTCTTGTGCATTCTCTACATGATCAATCTTTAGAGGTTGACATGATTGTGGATACTTTTGTACAACACTTGGAGGAGGTCTCTTTATCTTTTGAGGAGACATATGAGTCTTTGGATATTTTTCTACATTCATCTCCACTAGATCTTGGATTGCCTTTTTCAACAGTGTGGCACAGTTTACCACCTTTGGAGGGGGTACCTTTCAGCATCGACATGGGGACACTTGAGCAGTTTTTAGAGATTCCTTTCATCATGAGTATTTTTGCTTCATCTTCCCTTCATGACTGGGGAGACTTCATGGATACACCTTTGGTTTTGTTTCTTCATAAGGGGAGGAATGTTGTTCGACATTCATGGAGCAGTTTCTTCATACATCGAGCTTCTATCATTGGTGCAGATTCCACATTGAGGGGGGGCTTCCTAGCTTCTCTTCTTCTTTCATATGGGGGGGAATTTTTCTTCACATGGGGTTTTGTTCTTCACATACTTCTATGAGAGTTCTTTGTATCTAGTTTTCATCTCTCTTTTGGGGGAGGGTTTTTTCCCATTGGGCTTTTCTCTCTTTCCCCACTCTGTGAGAGATTTCATTGCATTGGTTTTTATGCATTTGCATTTGTACATGGGTACCTAACATGGCCTCGTAGCCGGGACCCATCTCGCATTGCTTAGTTGCGTTGTAGACTTAAGTGCATTCCCCTAAGTTGCACTTAAGGGGGGGTGTTGGTGTAAATAATTATTCATCTTGGATATTATTACACTTTACTTAGGAAATGCATTTCATAATAGTTTGGGTATGAGACACTTGGGTGTTTGTGCCACATTGGGATAGTGTGTGTAGGAGAATTTCCACTTTTTATGGTGTGATCTTGTTGTTACACTCCACATTTAGTGGGTGATCCACCTCATGTGGACTATTATATTATTTCTCCTACCTACCCACACCTATTTCCTACCTACCCTTGTTTCTTATTGAGCCACATATCATGTTTGTGTGCTCACATATCCATATAGCCTTACCTATATAAGCAGGCTTATATTCATTGTATGTAATGATTGATGATCCAGTTGATTAGTATTTTCATCTTGATAGAATACAGTTTATTTCTATCATATATTTTGTCTCTCTTATTTGTGCTTTCCATTGCCTCTTGATCTTGGCAAAATCTCACATGGTATCAGAGTTGGTCCATGTCTCACAAATTTAAAATCAAAACTAGTTAAGCAAAAGCTAAGGAAGATGCATCCACACATTGCTCTTTTTGTAAAAGTCGAGCTAAAGAAACTATTAGATGTGGGTTTCATAAGACCTGTTGCCTATCTAGAATGGGTTTCAAGCATTGTACCAGTGTCAAAGTTGGATAAAAGCATAAGAGTCTGCACCGATTTCATAGATTTGAACAAAGCATGTCCCAAAGATGATTTCCCACTACCCAACATTGATATAATTGTGGACTTATCAACAGGGCATGAGATGTTTTCATTAATGGATGGCTTCTCGGAATACAATCAAATAAGAATCATCCCTGAGGATCAAGAAAAGACAACATTCACCTGTGAATGGGGTACTTATTGCTAGAATATTATGCCATTTGGGCTTAAGAATGTAGGAGCGACTTATCAAAGGGCTATGATGACAATTTTCCATGATATGATGCATACATTTATGGAAGATTATGTAGATGATATACTTGCAAAATCTCATACAAGACAAGAACATTTGAACATCTTAAGCAAGATCTTTGATAGGCTGGAAAGATATCAGTTGAGATTAAATCCAAAGAAATGTGCATTTGGAGTAACCTCTGGAAAACTTCTTGGGTACATTATATCAGCCCATGGAATTGAAGTAGATCTTGAAAAGGTAAAAGCCATCATGGAGATGGAGTCACCTAGGAACATAAGTCAATTGCGATCTTTACAAGGAAGATTGTAATCAATCAGAAGATTTGTCTCTCAATTAGCAGATAGATGTCATCCATTCACTCATCTTTTACATAAGAATGTTCCATTCAAATGGGATCATAAATGTGAAGAATCTTTTATGCAAATCAAAGAATATCTCATGAATCCTCCAATACTGGTATCACCAACCAAAGAGAAACCATTATTGCTCTATATCTCAGCGACAAATGTATCATTAGGTGCTCTACTAGCTCAACATGATGACGAAGGAAAATAAAGAGCAGTATATTACATCAGTAGAACACTTGTCGGCTATGAATTGAATTATACATCAATAAAGAAGACATGTCTAGCAGTTGTATTTGCAACTCAAAAGCTACGACATTATATGCTGACTCATTATGTGAAGCTAATAGCAAAGATAGATCCACAAAAGTATTTGTTGAACAAGTCAACTTTGACAGACAGATTAGCCAAATGGGTTATGATACTGAGTGAATTTGATATAGAGTATGTTGATCGAAAAGCTATCAAAAGACAAGTCATTGCTGATCAATTAGCTGAAGCTCCTTTACAAAATAACATACCATTGCACATTGAATTTCTTGATGCAGACATTTTGATAGTAAGTAAAAAATTTTGGGAATCGTACTTTTATGGTTCTTATACACAATATGGACTAGGCATAGGAATTTTATTCATCACACCTCAGGGACATACAATTCCAAAATCATATAGACTGCAATTTCCATGCACAAACAATACTGCAGAATATGAAGCATTGACTATTGGGCTCAAAATGGCTATTGAATGGAATATCAACGAATTAAATGTTTATGGTGATTCATAGCTTATCATCAACCAAATAAATGATGATTATCAAACTAAGGATGACAAGCTCATGCTCTACAAACAGCTGGTAGAAGACTTTAAAGAACACTTTGCAGAAATATCATTTACTCAAATCCTAATAAATGAGAATAAAGTAGCAGATGCAACGGCTACAATAACATCTCTCTTGCAAAATTGGGAGAATCAATAGCGTTATGAGTTCCTCATGGAAGATATCTTAACCCCTACCATTCAATCCCAACATACCTACATGATTGGTCAACTATCAGGGATCAGTCAATCCTTATACAACCAAACCTATCAATACTTAAAAGAGAATATCCTTCCTCCCGACCTATCCCGCAATCAAAGAAGAAATTTTATCTGTTAGTCATCCCGCCATACTATTATTGTTGATACCTTATATAGGCGAGGTCTAGATGGTACTTTATTGAGATGTCTTGAACAAGAAGAATCTAAGAAAGTTCTTAATGAAATTCACACAGGTATTTGTGGCACACACTCAAGTGGATTAATACTGGCTAAGAAACTTCTTTGTATGGGTTACTATTGGACTACTATGGAGAGAGATTCATTCACATATGCCAAAACATGCAAACAATGTCAGATCCATGGGAATCTCATTCATGCACCAGCACAAGAATTGTATCCTATGGTCGGATCATGGCCATTTTCTCAATGGGGCCTTGATTTGGTAGGAAAGATAAATCCTTCATCTTCTAATAGACATATGTTCATTCTGACTGCTACTGAATATTTCACTAAATGGATTGAAGTAGTACCTCTGACAAAAGTGTCAGGAAAACAAATATCATCATTCATCTTGAATTATATAATCTGTCACTATGGAGTTCCTATGACCATTATCACTAACAATGGACGACCACTTAAGAATCAAGATGTGAAGGAACTATGTGAGCAATTTCATATCCAACATAGGTTTTCTACTCCGTATTATCCACAAGGAAATGGTCAAGCTGAGGCATCAAGCAAAACTATCTTGAAAATCTTGAAGAAAATAGTCAATGAAGATGGAAAAGACTGACACATTCAGCTAAATCCTGCTCTTTGGGCATACCGAACTAGCATCTGCACACCTACGGGGGAAACTCCATATTGCTTAGTCTATGGATCAGAAGCCATATTACTAGTATAAGTAGAGATACCTTCTCTACGAGTTTCCTTGAAAGGTCTTATACCAGAGGAAGAACAACGAGTCTCTAGACTCCAAGAACTTGAACTGATCCAGGAACGTCACCAAAATGCAACAGAGACTGGCAAGAAGTTATAATTCTATAGTCAAGCCACACATTTTTTCAGATTGGAGATATAGTTCTAAGGGAGAATCCAAGAAATCAGCAAGACCGAGAAAAGAAGGGTAAATTTGAACCAAATTGGCTAGGACCTTTTGTCATAGTAGCAACATATGGCTCAGGGGCATGCAAGTTATCTACCCCTAAAGGTGATTGGTTTGATGAACCTATCAATTCCATCCATCTCAAGAAATTCTATGCTTGAGATATAAAGTCTTGAAGAAATCAGTAAAAATCAGAAAATCAGAAAATCAGAAAATCCCTAAAAAGCATAAAACAGTGAAAAAAAAAAGAAGAAGAAGAAGAAAAAGAGAGAAAAATGCAATAAATTTAGATGGTGAAAACGTGGTAAATAGGTGCTATCTAAAAAGTAAGTTCCTCCATCTATGAGATCGCTTTGCACACCTATCTACTCCATCCTATCACATCTATCGCTTCCATCTATCTTAGTTTATCCATTCCATCTTTCATGTCTGTTGCTCTGAACCATTTAGTATGCAGCTTACCAACAATTATCAATTTTTGACGTACTTGTTGTCGTCACTATCTTAGATTTTATCAGAATCAATCAATCTGCATTTACATCTCACCATGGTTTGGATCTTGATCAATTCAAACATCCATAATAAATTTTTGTTTCCACTGGGGGAAAAATCCTAATTCCTTTTGCTAAGGTGATCTGTTGAATCTTTGAAAATCCAAAACATTTGAAAAACTTAGGAAAACCAAAAACACCTAGGGTTTTGAAATAGACAACGAGCAACAAAGCAACAAAGATCAAGGTGTTTTAAAATAACTGAATCGTGAAACTCAAAAAATGAAGAATCAACCAACAAGTAATAAAGGATTAGCAAAGATCATTCATCAAGATGATTATATCAGTTAATGACCACGAGAACATGTGAATGACATGCAAGATTCAGTGTTTATATCTTGATTTTATTGCTAATCATGTACTCTATGTGACTCAAGGACGTCCATGACTAGAGAAGCTATGATGGGGCATGATTATTTTTCTTTGATTGTTGTCTGTGGTTTATCTCTTACTAAAGTATGTACTTGTCTAAGGATATGATCGACAAAAGATCAAGGAGGATCTTCTCAGTCATGCATGAAAGGAGATAATCCTTGTATGTTTTGCAAGCAATACTCAAGTCAACTTGATTCATTATATCAAGTTGCTTGTATTAACTTGCTATATCAAAATCCATGTAAGAAATACTTGGGTCATCTTGAATCATTATGTCAAGTTGCTTGTATTTTCTTACAACATTTTAAAGCTCAATGATGAAATCAAGCACTGTTACAAGATAACATATGAAGAATGGCAGTATCATTTTTAGTTAGATCATTTTTAGATTAGCTCATTATTCATCTGCATTATAAGCATTCAATTTTAGTTGCATTATAAGCATTTCATTTCATTCATAGATCAACGGTCACGAACAAAGATTGAGTATACTTAGACAAACAAAAACAATTTGCATTTGATCATTGTAGGTGCATTCATTTTTAGAATCATTTTAATCATCATCCATTTCATTTAGTTGCATTTTAATCATTGCATTAGTTTGCATTCAATTAAGTGCATTTCATTAATCATGTAGTGTATCATCATTATTATTTGCATTATCATTTCATTAAAGATCATTTAGTTGCATCTTTGCACTTAGATTCATAATCATTATAAGCATTACATATAAAAAAATAAAAAACATTTGAATAACATATTGCATAATCATTCATTTGCATTTCCATATAGATCATTGCATTTGCATCGTTTAAGTTAGTAATCATTTTCAGTTGCATCTAAGGTCATCAAAATAAAAAATCAAAAGCATTTATCATTGCATCATCATATAAAACATCATCATAATGAAGAAAAATAGATCAACACATCATCCATGTAATCACTGCATCCATATAATCAATGCATATAGATCATCATAAAATAGAATAACATGCATAATAAAGATCATCATCATATAGAGTCCATGTCTGCATATAGATCATCATAAAATAATGAAAGTTCCAATATAAAATGATATCAGATCAAAAGTACAGATGCCTCATCAATACAAAGTCAAGTCAAGGCCGTCCTGTACCACTACCACCTGACTCAATCCATCTCTGTGGCTATGGGCGAGAAGATCCTCCAGATGCCTATCTCCCATGATCACCACTCCTCTGAGGAGGTCGCATGACTCCACCGCTGCTAGTATCCATCCTCACAGTGCTATGATAACTACCTTCTCTCTGGCTCTTTGCGACTAAATCCTCATATAATCGTCACCAACGGGAAGTCTCCTTCTCGACCCGAACTAGTGCTCTAACAGTATCAGCTGAGAGAGTGCCCGATCCAACCTGCTGAATGTGATCAAGAAGGCCTTGAGTATCCTATTGTCTCCTAACAACTGTGTCTCTCTCTGTCACGAGTGTTTGTATCTGTGCTCTAAGTTGATCTATCTATGCTCTGAGACTATCAATGGTCTCCTACTTTAGCACATCTTGCTCTAGCACATCCCGTTGTGGCACATGAACCCCAATACCCTCATCTCCACCTCCTTGTCCACCTACTAGAATCTCAGTTTGAGTAGCTCTCAAAACCCATCGTCTAATGAGTGGAACATGATCCTCTGGATCCTCATCCTCTCCACCATGTGCTGCAATAACCCTAGGGTCTGGCTAAATCTAACCAAAATCAATACCTCTCCCACAATGCCCATCCAGTCCAATCATCTTGCCTACTCCTGTCAATGGCAACCCTCTCGGTGATCTCATCCTTGCCCTACCAGTATCCCTCCCAATCCATCCAACCTCTCTCCCACCCATAGGAAGCGGTTTCCCAATCTTGCCAACTAGTCCAAATGGTCCTCCACAGACTCTCAATCACACTCCTCTCCGTCCAGGTCTCTTATGGCCACCACCTCCATCTCCTCCCTCATCTCCATCCCCTCTAGCCTCCTGAGAAACTCTAAGCTCTCGTCTCCATCTCTGTCTCCTGATAACTGGATCATCTGAATCATCATCCTCATCTCCTGAGCTAGGAGGAGGATCTGCTGGATCATTAATATGAGGAAATGAGTGTGCCAATATGTACTGAGCATAATCTGCAGTAACCCCAAGATCAAGAATGTGCAATCTCATATCATAAGCTACCCTAGGAGTAGCCAGAAACTTTGCACGTGCTAACTCAAACGACAAAGAAGGTCCCCAATCTCACCTATCTCTATACCATCGTGCATATATCGTGACACCACTAGGCATAGGCTGAATGATACCAAACTGTCTCAAAATGCAACTAATCAACTGTCTCTCAACAATGAATGGAGTCTGACCAATGAGATATCTACTCTGCATAATAAATGGTAATATATGTGCATCATCCATCCATGGCTCACAATCGATATAAGGTCACCAAATAACACTATCTAGTGAATCAAGAACCCAACACCAATACTCCATCTTACCCAACTTATGCTGAGTAAGGATACCTGCATACAGATAAACATATGGTTGTCTCTCACCACAAACTCTATGATGAATAGGCCAAGTAATAACAATGTGCTCCCAGCACCAGATTTGCAAAAGTGTGCATCCTGTCGACAGACTAGCACCATCATCGAAAAAACCTGATGAAGATCATGATACAAATGAGCAAGCATGCAAACACCCCACGCATATTGAGTCCGATGCTGCATCATGCTCTGAAGAATCTCACCCCAACCAACAACAAAACCTCGAGATCTCCTATCTGGACAAATAAATCCCCCAATCAAACCTGCAAGAATTACATGGAGAGTCTCGTAATACATAATCATATCCTTCCATCGGATCTCTCCTCTCAAAATGCTCTCATCACCAAATACGGCTCTGCATGCCTCTGTCCCTCCATGATCCTGAAAATCATACTGAATTAACTCATCGGTCACTAGGATGTGGAGAATCCTGTAGACATCCTCAAGCGTCACACTAATCTCACCCGTGGGCAGGTGGAAAGTGTTATGCTTGCTATGCCATCTCTTGGCTAACACTATCAACAATCCCCTATTATGGGTAATATCAGGCATGTATAACAAGTGCCGTAATCCGCAGGCATCTATATGTCTCACCTCTGCCTGTGTAAGCTCTAGCACTAAGTGTCATATCGCCGAGAATTTCTCCTGACACTGGAGAACATCAAGTTTCTCCTATTTACAAAGAGAATTCGATCATCATTCATCTATCTATCAAATCAAAGAGATCGCTAATCTCTAACAACAACAATTGGTAAATCTTTTCACATGAAGAAAATCAGGCTATCAAATCAAATTAAACCTATCAATCATGGTTTTTTATCAATCATTGAGTTCAATCAAACTCTGCTATGCTCTTCATTAGAAACTAAATCAGTTTCTTAGAGCTACTCTATCCAATCAAATCAAATCGATCAATCATTTATCCTATCAATCAACATTATCAAATCAAACAATCAAGTACCTATTCATCATAATTGCACATCAAAATGCCTAAATCTAATCATTAAAGTGATTTTTTTTACTATGAAATACATCAAACACATTCATTAGAAGCAAAAGTGCTAATCCTTTGAACAAAAGCGCTATTCTATTGAACGCAGGCGCTAAATCATACATATGCATGAACCTTTTTAACAAAAGCGCTAAACCTTCGAGCATATGCGTGAAATGAACAAAAGTGTTGTTTTAAGCATCCAAAGCGTAAACACTGAGAGCAAAAGTGCTGACCAAGTAAAAACGCTAACATACATCACACATGTGCTAACAAAATGAGCATATGCGCTAAACTTATCATATGCGCTAACTTTAAATGCAAAAGCGCTAAAATAGAAAGCAAAAACGCTAAACACAATTCTGAAAATCAAAAAATTCAAAAATAGCCAAAAAGGTACTAAACAAATATGAAAAATCAAACGATAAGTTGCGAGAAATTTGGGATAAGATACATACCGGATACCCATACTCAAGAGGTCGCTGATATTGTTGAACACGCTCAAATCAATGGTTCTCCAACGAGATCACCATTTTGCCACCTCACCAAGACAATTTCTTCACAAAGCTGACAAGGATACAAATGAAAATAAGATTAACTTTGGTTAATTTTATATTTCCTATTTGGCAGGGTAATTAATGTTTTTCAATGGGGCAATTATATTTATTTTTTATGAATAAATTTAATTGATGAACCTTTTCAATTATCGTGAGATCAATCGCTTATCAAAATTATTCAACAAATTCACAATCAATCTCCCGAGGGGGCACACAATCAGGATTTTTATCTCTATCAGGCACACTATCGAGACTTGATTTAATCTTTGAAACAATGTTGTCTTGACATCATTTCAAAGAGGGGCAAAATGTATGCACATAAAAATTGGCTATGAGCAATTAAATAAATATTTTATATTTATTTAATATTTATTCTTCTATTAAATAGTTAATTTGAAAAGATTAATTTATTTAATTCATTTCGTGTCTTTCTATTAATTAATTTAATTGAAATATTTTATTAATTAATTCATCTATCCTATTCCTCTAATTAATTAAATATCTAATACTTAATTATTCTTATGATCAATTAATTAAATATCTAATATTTAATTATCTCCTCTAATGATTCGAATATCTAATATCCAATGGTTATTCTTCTATTCTATAGTCTCAAAATATTAAATGATTTCCTAAATTATTTAATTTCATTTCCAACTCACCTTCCATCTCCACTTCATCTTCCCTTTTCCAACTCATCCATCATGTGGCTAAATTAATTCAACAAAATTAAAATAAATAAATCATTTATTAGCCACTTATCTTCAACTTCCAAATTTAATGAAATATTATGTACGTACATATATTTCATAACCTTCTTCTATATTCTCTCTAACATCCCTACATCTTAGGAAGGACTTGAGTCCACTTGTCCTCTCATGCCTAAATCTTCTCCAACCATCCCTAGATTCCCTCAGTCAACAACCCAGTCAAGGTGAGATGAGTGACACTTGTCTTCTCCTTCCTCCTTTCTCTCAACCTTCACCTTTGCTCACAACCATCCAAATCTGCAAATCTGATCATGACCATTGATCTAGACCACACCATCTTATCCTCTCAAGGTCTATAAAATCAGGAGTTTGAGTTGAGAGAGAGTTAGTCTTCAAATTAGTCTTCAAGTGAATTTTCAAAGCTAATCATTTGTGAAAACTTATGCATCCGTGAGTTTTAATCTTGAAGCAAATAACATAATAATTTAGCATAATCATTTTAGCATAGTCATTTAGCATTGCATATCATAGTATCAGTTAACTATTAGTTATCAGTCCATTCTTCATATGCCATCTTGGAAGCTATCAGTGCTTGTCTGAGAGCACACCATCTGCAACCAAGAACAGTTGGAGTTAGGACACAATGAGACATAAATCATGAAGGTAATAATAGAATTTTTATTTTTTATGTATTTAATGTAGTTTTATTGGTTGAGTTTGGATTTCCTGTAGCATTTCCTTTGTATTTTGTGAAACTAACATGTTGTAGGTAGTATTTTGATGATGAAATTCAAGTCGACACAAAAACTTACTTGGGAATGTCTCTTGCCACTTCTACTTCGTCTCCCATCGACTTTCATAAATCTTGTTAATGGGGGTTAAAATATTGCACCTCAACCACCATGAAACCCTAATAAACAAAGGAAAACAAACAAAAATTGAAGTGACCTGTTAGATTGCGAAAATTACAAACTGTAAAAGCACTTACAAAGGAAAAATAATTTTGGGTTAGGAGTTAAAAAAATTCGCCTCCAACCACGCTAATGTATTCACCAAAAGCACTCCCAACCGAAGAACGAAACCCTAATCAACCAGAAACCTACAGAGCAAAAACAATTCATAGGAAAATTAGGACCGGGAAACAAAAAAGAAGAAAATCACAGATTAGGATAAAACATATCAGTTTGAAAACTTACTTGGGAATGTCTCTTGCCACTTTCACTTCCTCTCCCACCGATTTTCACAAACCTTGTTAATGGGGGTTAAAATATTGCACCTCAACCACCACGAAACCCTAATAAACAAAGTAAAACAAACAAAAATTGAAGTGACTTGTTAGATTCTGAAAATTACAAACTGTAAAAGCACTTACAAAGGAAAAACAATTTAGGGTTAAGGAGTTAAAAAATTTAACCTCAAATCATGGTAATGTATTCACCAAAAGCACTCCCAGTCGAAGAACAAAACCCTAATCAATTGGAAACCTGTAGAGCAAAAACAATTCACGGGAAAATTAGGACCAGGAAACAAAAGAGAAGAAAATTGTAGATTAGGATTAACCAGTAAAAAAAACTCACTTGCAACCACTGTAATGCATTCACCAAATGCACTCGCAGCCGAAGAATGCAACCTTAATCAAGCGAACAAACCTGGGGTATAATGCATTCACTAAATGTAGTCACAACTGAAGAACAAAAGCTTAATGAACCCAAGAAACCGAGCAAAGTAAACCCTAGTAAACCAAAAACTTGCAGAGCAAAAACAATTCACACGAAAATGAGGAGTAGAAAACAAAAGTGAAGAAAATGACAGATTAGGGTTAAGCAGTTTTTATTTAAACCATAATGAAATGAAAACTTACAAACCCAAAACAATTCACGCGAAAATGAGGACCGGAAAACAAAACAAAACAAAATGACAGAAAATTACCGAAAATGACCGGAAACAAAAGAGAAGAAAATGACAGAAAACAAAACAGAAGAAAATGACAAAAAATGACTGAAAACTTGCAGAACAAATCAACTGCAAACTTGCAGAGCAACAAAAATTCACAGGAAAATGAGGGCCGAAAAATAGAGACAAGAAAATGACAGATTAGGGTTAACCAATTTTCATTTCGTATCCATCACTGTTCGTAAACCCTAAGCAACCAAAAAATTGCAAAGCAAAAGCAATTCACAAAAAAATGAGGACCGAAAAATAAAACACGAGGGAATGACAGGTTAGGGTTAACAGGTTTCCATTGCCATTCATTTTACCGTTCGCCACTTCTCCAAGATTCGTGCAATACACACGACACAATCTAAGGCAAAATCGAATTGCCCACGTGTCGTCGCCGCAAACACGTCTCGCTCGTCGAGAAAAATCTGTCGGGCACCGAAAATCAATGCTCGTCGGAATGTCTTACACTTCAGCGGGCAAAAGCCCCCACTAAAAGCCTATCGACTTAAATATAAAATTTTGTAATAAAATAATATTATTAATATATTAATAAAAATAAGATAATAATAAAAATAATAATATTTACAATAATAATATTTTAGTTATTATAGTATTAAAATTATTTATTTTAGTTGGGTATGGTTATCTTATACTCTAACAATTATAAATGGAATATAATTGAATATTATTACAATGTATCTTACCCTATCTAATATCGTTACTTAAAATCAAATTACAATACATATAATTTTACAATTACATTGACAATTTCTCTTTATATTTTATATATATTTATCTTATTACATTCACTACTTCAATTACAATATTAAAACGACAAGTACTAGCCACTACGTGGCACTTATTTATTTTGCACGAAAATTAATGTTTTATTTCATGATTGGTCAAAGCATAATTTCCTGGGGTTTTTATTTCTGCAAAAGTAATTTCAAATACCTGACCAATTAAAAAAACCGAAAGCAAAATAAAACATGTGTATTATATAGTTTAATTTTAACATTTTTATTTCTTATACCAATAAAAACAACTTTTGTTGTTGGCAAAATTTTGTCCTATTGGATCAAAACAAAACAAAACTTTAGCCTAGTGAAAACATTTGTTGCATTTTTAATGTGTGAGGATAAATTTTTAAATTTAAATTTAGTTATAATTTTGTTGAAAGAGTTTTAGTATATATATATATATAAAAGTGGATTTACCACTAAATTATATTAAAATTTTAATTTTTACATGATGTTTGGTTCAGCGAGCACTGTTAGAAAACCCTCCAGTATTGCTCCAAAAAACTTAAGGCCTACCTACCCATTACAAGAAGCCTCCTGGGCATAATAAAAAAAACCCCCTTCATATTACATAGCAATTCCATTAGATAGAAAAGAAGCTGCCATAAATGGCATACAAAAAGGTATCAGATGCAATATCATCCTTTCAACTCACTGTGAAGAACAACGTAACAATGGAATAGAAGAACATTTGCCAGTTACATCTATAAAACTGTAAAAAATTGAACATCCTCGCACCACCCTTGGCTACACAGAACAATTCTCCAATCCATTTATTAGCATAAAACTCAAGAAAAGAAATGAAACCACTTAAAGTGAGCATGCCATAATGAAAACCATGATTAGACAGAGTATAGCCCAAATAAGAAGGAGAGCAAGATGATGAAACCTCGATGGAATCAACAAGAGGCCGAGCCAAATGAGTAACATAAGAAGAGCCATGCAAACAAAAGAAAAACTAGACACCACTGCATATATCCCAACACCTGCAATTTCCATGATAAAAAATCAACCACCACCTTCTAAGCCTCATGAAAATCATTTGAATGAAGCAGATTACAATCCCACCCAAGCTCCTCATCTTAGAATGCATGAAAATGACAACCCTCAGAAGAAAAGAATCAACAAAAGGATGAAATGCTAAGACCAGAGATATGAAAAACTCATATATATCACAAGCCAAAAATAAAGATGATATCATAACAAATATTGCTTGGAGAGATGCACGAAATCTCACAGAAGTTGAGATAAATAGCTCACATACTTATAATTACCAAGCCAATGATCCCAAGATACGATCAACAACCGAGATACTCATAACACCGTAATGAGTTAAGCCGATTAACAATAATGATTGAAGCAGTATTGAATGGTGAAGGAAATAGATCACACATAATAAGCAATCAATTACCAATATGCAACCACAAAAACCTGATCTAGATGACATAAAAAGAATGAGGACAGAGGAATCATGAAAGAGACAAACCACATAGATAAACTCCATCATAGAAAGATCATAGAAAGCACCACCTTTCATAGAGAAAACACTTGGAATGTATGGCATCAACAAAAATGTTATCACAAAATAAACAAGTGGACAACACCCTCCCTAATGTAACACATACAAGTATATCAACTACGAAAAGGGTGCATGACAAAAGTAACAAACCATCAAGTGTCATGATTATAGAGCATACGAATAATCAGAGAAAACCAATACAATAATCCATAATAGTCATTACTCTATGAGAATACACCTGAAAGAAAGGATAAAGGGATTATACCTTTCTGACAGAACACCACCAATCCTAATGATTAAGCCATACCAACTAAGCTTAGAATGTTACACCTTTAAGAACTACAAAACACATGCCATACCAAGTCAAATTGAAAAGCACCCCCTTGACCACTAGCCAACAAAACAAACAAGAAATGTCGACTGAACCAAGCTAATATAAAATGCTCATGCAAGAGGAGGGAATATCCGTAGGGGAGACCTCCAAGTAATCTAGACACTCGACTGTTGCCTTGTTAGCAAGAAAATCAACACTACAATTAATTTTCCTATAACAATGAGAGATAGAAAAGGATCTAAAAAACTTTAATTGAGCAAGAATTTGATCTAAAAGATATTGTAACTGTCAGGAGGCACATTTCTTATTGGAGACCGAATGAAAAGCCACCATAGAATCACCTTCAATTACAATATCCTTAATGTTTAGAGAAATAGCTACATCCAAACCAAATGATAAATCATGGAATTCTGCAGAATTGTTAGAACCAAAACCAATATATTTACATGCAGCCTTGACAATTTTCGAATTATTATAAAAAATGACAACTCCAATCTCAGATTTGCCTGGATTGCCCTTAGCAACCCCATTAAAATTTAATTTAAAAGTGAATTGTGGAAGAGGGGACCATTTAGCATGCCTATGCTTGACATCAACAAATAATCCTAAGGTTACAGCCCCATGAGAGGGAATGACTCGAAGAGCCTCCCAATTCCATGTCACCCAATTATCCCAGTGAGAAAAGGAACACAAATGATCCAAATTCTTATAAATAAAGGAGAGCACCACTTCAGAGATGAAAGATTCAATCTTGATTATCACATCCACCAAGGAAGCAAATTTTTGTTTGAAAATCTTATGATTCCTCTCAAGCCAAATATTCCAAATAACAATAGAGGGAGCAAAAATCCAGAGATAGGAATAGAACGAAGATGAATACAACATAGGCCAAGCCATGAATTGAGACAATAAATTAGGACAAATAGCAGATGTCCATCCAAGCTTACCAAATAGCCAATACCATCAATCCAATACAAAAGGACAATGCAAAAACACATGATCCAAAAATTCCATGAAGAAGCCACAAAACACACAAGGAAACACAACTGTAATCCAAAGTCTATCTAATCTCATCCCCGTAATGACTCTATCTTGTACTGCTAACCAGGCAAAAAAACCAACTTTAGGAAGACACGTCGAATGCCAAAAGAGCTGAGAAGGTCAAGAGGAAAAAAAAGAGGAATGAGACAAAGACTTATAACCATCCTTTATTGTGTAAGAACCTGACACATTCTTAGTCCATATCAAATCATTCTCCAAGTCTTGAAATACTAACAATCTCTTCTTAAGTTTTTGCACATAAGCATCTTTATGTTCTCGGTCTACCAACACAGAATCTATGGTTTTCCAACGAAAAACAAGATACATACCTGAAACATCAACAAAATAGTAATCAACAACAAACACACCCCACTGACCTTTGACGATATCTAATAAAGGAGACCAATCTTGAATACTAGTCATAGCAGCATGGCCATTCCAAACTTCATCCCAAAATCGAGCCTTTCTCCCATTATGAATAACCCAAGAAAGGTGGGGAAGAATAACCGATATACAACTAGTAATAAAATTCCCAAAAAATGACCCTTTTGGCAGAGATGTGATGGTATGATGAAATAATAAGGATCCGATCAACTACTGAGAGGGGGGGGGGGGTGAATTAGTAGATAGAAAAACTGATATAAACTTTCACCAATCTTAGAATCAACCTCTAAAAGTAAACTATAAACTGACAAGTTAAACCACTGTATTATAAATGCAATATCACTGTCAGAATAAACTAGTTGACTGTTACAACAGATTAACAATAAACAACTTGAAACTTACAAACATACAAATACTTTACTGACATAAGTAAAACCTCATTTCAGATTGACGCTAGTTAACATGACTTATCAAAGTGGATTAAGTAGTTAAGCAATTCAACCATAGAAAACCTAACCACAAAAACATTCACCACTTGACACAATAATTTTGATGTGGAAACCCAAATGGGAAAAACCACGGTGAGATGAGACTCACAAGTTAACTATCTGAACTCTTCTGAAGTTCGCCCTGTTAGGATCCAAGTTTGTTAAAGCTTTACAAAAAGTCTTGTTAAGAATAGATCCTGTTAGGGACCACCCGGTTAAGGGATTGACTATAATGCTCTATTAGAAGCAATACCCTATGAGGAGTAACCTTGGTAGAGGATTTAAAATCCAAGCTAATGGACCACCTAGTTAGAGGATTTGAATAACACCAAGCTTGTTAGAGCTTACCCAGTTAGGGGATTTTACTACTGTAATTGTTATAAAACAACAGGAGTTTGTTGATCTATTAGAATAGCACTACACTTGCTTGTTCAGACTCTTTTCATGCTCCTATTTGCCTTTACACAAATGATAGATACATCATCTAGTTTAGCAACCACACACTCAATTACAACCTTGCGAACTCTGAAACAAAACAACTCATTGACCTTATAAACAAATCACTAGGTCGGTAACACAACAAAAACCTAATCCTCTCATAGAGATTACAAACATGTTGGTTCAAGTATGATCCTTGGATTACATAATAATCTTTGCACATCATTCAAGAAAGCCTCGACCGCTCCTTGATCACTGCTTCATCAAACTCAGTAACTCATCACACGTTTTGCATTACATGCAATATATTGGCTCATTCCCAAGATAAAAACCATTATCTCAACGCACCAAAAACACTTTGAAACTCTTCTCATACAATATGCATACATGTCATAATCATTACCGCTCATCATTAGATCATAAACCAATACAACCAATTCACCAAACTTAATCGGTTAGGGTTTATCAAATCAACAGGTAGGGTTTACTGGTTCAACTCTCCAATACTTCGCAATACCAGTTCACTCCACAAACTTACCCACCGGTTACAGTTCCCTTCACTAGCTCTTCCAACCGGTTACAAAACAACATTATAACAATATCATTACCAGTTAATTGACATCAATGACAACATAACATTTCATTAATTCAATCTTCATGCAAATACCAGCAATCTCCCCCTTTGGCATTTATGGTAATACAAATATCAATACCAAAAATCACATAGTTCTTCTCCCCCTTTGACAACAATGCCAAATTGAAAGTAAAACATGCAATATCAAACTTCACTATTCAACATCAACAACCTACAACTTGATGCTCCCCCTATGGAATAAATCCACTTCTACACCAATCCTGCTATAAAATTCTTCAAGTAGCTTTGGGACTGATGTACTCTACATCATTCTCAATTGACCTCATGAAGGGGTACAACCCCTAGCCAACTTCTAAGATACTCAAAAGTAGTCTTAGGCAGAGGTTTAGTAAAGATATCTGCAAGTTGCTCCTTGGTAGAAACATGCTCCAAGATCATATCTTTACTCTGCACTTTTTCCCTTAAAAAATGATACTTCAATTCAATATGCTTGGTTCGTGCGTGCAAAACAGGGTTCTTGGAAATATTTATGACACTGGTATTGTCACATAATATCTTTAAAGGTTTTGTAAACTTCACCTTGAAACCTTCCAAAATGTGCCTCATCCAGATAGCCTGGGTACAATTCATATAAGCTGCAACATACTCAGCTTCAATAGTATACTGTGATATACAACTCTTCTTCTTGCTACTCCATGAAACAAATCTTCCTCCAAGAAAGAATTCTCCACCGGTTGTGCTTTTTCTATCATCAACATTACCTGCCCAGTCTAGATCTGTGTACACTTTCAAGTCAAAGTTACCTTCATATGGATACCATAATCCATAGTCAATAGTGCCTTTCAAATATCTGAATATCCTCTTGGTTTCTATCAAATGTTTTTCCTTAGGATTCTTCTGAAATCTAGCAACTAGACCAACTGCATGAGCTATATCCGGTCTGCTGTGAACAACATAGTGCAGTTTTCCAATCATTGACATGTACTCCTCATCAACAGATGTGGCTTCATCTTCCTTAGACAATTTACAACCTATAACCATTGGTGTCCCAACTGGTTTACAGTCACTCATACCAAATGTCTTTAATACCTCTTTCACATACTTAGACTGTGTAATGAAAATACCACTCTTCATTTGTTGTAGTTGGAAACCTATCATTTGTTGTAGTTGCAAACCTATAATTTTTTTTATCTCCCACTAGAGACATTTCAAACTCACTTTTCATTTCAATTGCAAAGTCATTGCTCATGTCATGATTGCCTCCAAATATGATATCATCCACAAACACTTCACTAACCAGTATCTTATCTCCTTCAGATTTGAGATATATGTTGCTATCTTCACTGGTTTTCTGAAAACCTATCTTCATCAGGTGTGAATGAAGCCTTTCATACCATGCTCTCGATGCTTGCTTTAATACATATAATTCCTTGTGCAACTTACATACCATGTCTTTTTCATCAGTCAAAGCATAACCATCTGGCTGCTCAGTGTATACTTCTTCTTCTTCCAGTATTCCATTCAAAAATGTTGACTTCACATCCATCTAATATAATTTTAATCCCTTATGTGCTACAAATGCAAGTAAAGTTCTAACACCTTCTAGTCTAGCAACTGGTGCAAAATTCTCACCATAATCTTCTCCTTCTTCCTGTGCATAACCTTTGCAAACCAATCTAGCTTTGTTTCGGACTACTACACCATCTTTATTCAGCTTGTTCCTGAATACCCACTTAGTACCTATCACATTTTTATTCACCAGTTTGGGTACTAGGGTCCATGTATTGTTCTTCTCAATTTGATCAAGCTCCTCCTCCATAGCTTTGACCCAATGATCATCTCCAAATGCTTCCTTGGTAGTTCTACGCTCAATAGTGGAGATCATGCAAGATTTTCTGTAATTCTTCTTCTGGTTAACACTCCAACACGCTTATCTCCAATAATATGGTTAGGATTGTGATTGAGTCTCACATACCTTGGAATAACATGATCGTTATCTTCAGGTTCTTCTTCTTCATTATCATCATCTTCTTCTAAACCTACCTATTCTCGTTGAATTGGTACAACAACATTCTCTTTACTAGTTTCAGGTTTCATAGGTTCCGGTTCCAAAAACAAAAGGCAAGGATCTTCATCCTTTTTCTCCACACTGGTTTCCCCTGAGACTTTAGGATACTCATCCACTCGAGTATCAACATTCTCATTGATTCTTTGTGTCTGGTTGTTGTAACATTTGTAGTCCTTACTCTTGGTGGAATATCCAAGAAATATACCTTCGTCACTTTTAGCCTCAAACTTACTAACATAGTCACCTCTCTTAATAAAACATTTGTTGCCAAATATCTTGAAATAACTAACATTAGGTCATCTACTATACAAGTATTCATAAGGAGTCTTATCCTTACCTCTTTTTACCAAAATTCGATTCATAGTGTAGACAGTTGTGCTGATAGCTTCTCTTTAGACAGTTGTGCTGACAACTTCTCTCCAAAAAGTTTTTGCTGCACCTCTTTGTATCAACATCGTCCTAGCAGCTTCAATAATTGATTGGTTATTCCTCTCTACAATACCAATATGATGTGGTTTCCTCGGTGCAGAAAGCTGTTGTTTGATACTATTTTCTTCACAATATCTAGTGAAATCCTCATAAGTGAATTCATCGCCTTGATCGGTCCTCAGACACTTTATCTTCTTACCACTCTCCTTTTCAACTAAGGCCCTGAATGCCTTGAATTTACTAAATGCTTTTGTTTTATCCTTCAAGAATGTGACCCACATCATCCTTGAGCAATTATCAGTGAAGATCATAAAATATCTATCACCTTGAATACTTTTAGGCCTTATTGGTCCACAGAGGTCTGTATGAACCAAATCTAATAGATGTTCCCTTGAAAAAAGATTTTCTCTTAAAAGTTGAGGATGTCATCTTTCCCAACTGACATTCCTTACATAGAGCAATAACCGGTTTGTCCAATTGAGGCAAACCTCTCACTGTCTTGGACTTACTCACTTTAACAATGTTATCAAAATTTATATGATAAAATCTCCTATGCCAAAGCCAACTATCATCTACTTTAGCAATTAAACAGTTGCTAACTTTAGGATTCAGGTGAAATGAGTTACCTTTAGTTTGCTTGCTGGTTGCAATTAGTTCACCTTTTCTCCCATAGATTTTGCGCATAACATTCTTAAACTCTAATGGGTATCCTCTGTCATTGAGTTAAGCAACACTCAAAAGATTGTTCTTTAGACCTTCAACCTAGTAGACATCATCTGCACTACTCTTTCCATTAAGAGAAATAGTTCCCTTACCTTTAACCATGTAGGGTGAGTCATTACCAAATCTTACAACTCCACCATCAAATTCCTTCAAAGAAAGAAATTTGCTTCGGTCACCGGTCATGTGATGTGAACAACCACTATCAATGATCCAATCATCAGAATTATCCATGCGAGAAACTAAAGCCTTCTGATCAGATGTATCCTCTTTAATGGCTACAAAGACAATGTCTTCATTAGCATCACCCCTAGATTCCTCATCAGTGATACCACCATCAACTACAATAAGACAATCTCTTTTTCCTTTTCCCTTGTACTTCTTGAACTTCTCTCGCTTGTGTTCATTATCACCATTAGGATAGTTAGCTACAATGTGTCCAATCTTGTTGGATGCAAAACATTTCAAAGGTAATTTACCTCTGTATTTACTAGTACCTCTGGGCAATCGCTTGGCCAACAATGCTTCAAGCTCAACCAAACTGTCTTCATCATCAATTTCTCTGTTGTATCTAGATTCATAACTGTGACTGGAATCTCTACTTTTCCTCATAGATGGGTTAGAAATTGAAGCTCTAAATGCAGATTCAAATTTTTGAACACTACCATCATAACCATTTAATTCAAAAGCAATAAGCTTACCAATGATGGAGTCAAGGGTTACCTTAGTTTTGTCAATTGACTTTAGGTCCTGAATGGCTGCAACTTGGATAGCGTAGACTGGTAGAAGGGTTCTCAACACCTTACTAACCACTGTAGAATATTCCACTTTACCACCAGCACTCTTGATCTCTCCAACTATCTCCTTTATCCTTTGACCATATTGTTGGATATTCTCACCTTCATCCATCCGCATGTCATCAAACTTTCCTCTTAGACTCTCTTCCTTGACAATATTCAAATGTTCATTACCACTATAAATCTCTTCAAGTTTCTTCTATACCTCATATGCAGTCTCCAAACCATGGACATCAACATATTCTGCATCAAACAAAGAACTGATAATAGCCTCCAGTGCTTGATTATTTTCTTGTTGCTCTTTCTTCTGATCCTCAGTCATAATCCCACTAGGTGCAACATATTGAGTACCAACGTGTTCCCAGTATTGATTTCCAAGACTCTTGATATAAATTTTCATTCTATCACTCCATATTTTGTAGTTATCTCTGTTAAACTTTGGACCTTCCTTCTTCATCATGTTCTACAGGATCTTTACCTCAAGTTGTTAGGCTTAGACCGTAGAGGACCCGAGAAGAGCTCTGATACCAATTGATGGGATGATGAAAGAATAAGGATCCGATCAAATATTGAGAGGGGGGGGGGTGGGTGAACCAGTAGATAGAAAAAATGATATAAACTTTCACCAATCTCAGAATCAACCTCTAAAAGTAAACTATAAACTGACAAGTTAAACCATTGTACTATAAATGCAATATCACTGTCAGAATAAACCGGTTGATTGTTACAATAGATTAACAGTAAACAAATTGAAACTTACAAACATCCAAATAATTTACTGACATAAGAAAAACCTCATTTCAGATTGTTGTCAGTTAACATGACTTATCAAAGTGGATTAAGCAGTTAAGCAATTCAACCATAGAAAACATAACCACAAAAACATTCACTACTTGACACAATATTTTTGACGTGGAAACCCAAATGGGAAAAACCATGGTGAGATGAGACTCACAAGTTAACTATTTGAACTCTTCTGAAGTTTACCCTATTAGGAGCCAATCCTGTTAAAGCTTTACAAAAAGTCACGTTAAGAACAGATCCTGTTAGGGACCAACCGGTTAAGGGATTGACTATAATGCCCTATTAGAAGCAATACCCTGTGAGGAGTAACCTTGGTAGAGGATTTGAAATCCAAGCTAATGGACCACCTGGTTAGAGGATTTGAATAACACTAAGCTTGTTAGAGCTTACCCACTTAGGGGATTTTATTGATGTAATTGTTAGAAAACAACAAAAGTTTGCTGCTTTGTTAGAATAGCACCACACTTTCTTGTTCAGATCCTTTTCATGCTCCTATCTGCCTTTACACAAACTACAGATACATCATCTGGTTCGACAACCACACACTCAACTACAACTTTGCCAACTCTGAAACAAAACAACTCATCGACCTTATAAACAAATCACTAGGTTAGTAACACAACAAAAAACTAATCCTCATAGAGATTACAAACATGTCGGTTCAAGTATTAGCGTTGGATTACATAATAATATCTATACATCATTCAAGAAAGCCTCGATCGCTCCTTGATCACTGCTTCATCGAACTCAGTAAGTCATCATGGGTTTTGCATTACATGCAATATACTTGCTCATTCCCAAGATAAAAACCATTATCTCAATGCGCCAAAAACACTTTGAAACTCTTCTCATACAATATGCATACATGTCATAATCATTACCGCTCATCATCAGATCATAAACCAATACAACCAATTCACCAAACTTAATCGGTTAGGGTTTATCAAATCAACAGGTAGGGTTTACAGGTTCAACTCTCCAATACTTAGCAATATCGGTTCACTCCACAAACTTACCTATCGGTTACAGTTCCCTTCACTAGCTCTCCCAACCGGTTACAAAATAACATTATAACAATATCATTACCAATTAATTGACATCAATGACAACATAACATTTCATTAATGCAATCTTCATGCAAATGCCAACAAGATGAAGCTGTGAATAACCGCTCCCTAGGAGCCCCTCTCAAATACTTAGCAAACATTAGAGAAGCCCATTTACTTGAGGGATCCTTATAGACCTTCTAGACTAACTTTTCCCCCAAAGTTTTATTCTGAATAACTAAGTATCTGAACCCCTAACTCCTTAGGAAGACAAACCTTGTCCCAGGCCAAGAGAGGGATCTTCTCCTTGCCTCCAATATTGTCATTCCAAAGGAAGAATCTTAAAGATGACTTAAGCTCATGAACAATCTTATGAGGTGTTTTCAAAATAGTCATCAAATAAATAGGAAAAGCATTAAGAACTGACTTAATCAGAAGAATCTTACCGGCTAAAGTAAGCCATTTATGGTTCCAAGAAGAAATTCTAGAAGACACTGCATGAACCACCTTATCCCAAAACATTATCTTATCCGAACCAACAAAAAAGGGAATGTCTAGATACTTACAAGGAAAATATCCCACCTCAAAACCCCAAAATTGAATCAACCTATTTTGAACTAAAGGGGAAACATTCAAAAAAAAATCTTAGATTTGGAGCTATTAACTTTCTGACCAGAAAAAGTAGAGTAATCTGCAATAATTTTCTTGATGACTTTAGCCTCTGCCAATGAAACAGAACCTAACAGGAGAGTATCATCTGTAAAAAGATAATGAGATTGGGATACTGGATAACCATCAATCTTAATTCCTTTCCAAATGCCTGATGATCTAGCAACATGAATAGCTCTACTAAAAGCCTTAGCTAAAAGAATAAACATAAAAGGGGAAAAAGGATTACCTTGCCTAACACCTCGAGAGGAAGTAAAAAAACCAATAGGGGAACCATTAATTAATATTGAAAATCGAGCAGAAGAGATGCAAGAAAAAACCCATTTAATCCAACTATGAGCAAAACCAAAATGATTTAGAACAGAGACTAATGATTTCCAGTCCACCCGATCATAAGCTTTAAGCATATCAAGTTTAAGAATCATAGCCAAAGTCTTCTATAAAGAGATGGAATGCATGACCTCATGTGCAACAATAGCACCCTCTGAATTTTCTTTCCCAGGTACAAAACCACCCCGATCAACATAAATAATCTTAGGAATGAGTTTAGCCAGCCTAACTGAAATTGCCTTAGTGATGATTTTGTACAAGGTGTTACATAAAGCAAATGGATGAAAATAAAAAAAAGAATTAGGATTCTCCACCTTAGGGATAATAACAAAAATAGTTGTATTAAGCTCTTTTAGAATGGTTCTATTACGCCTAGATTTCTCAAGAGCTAAAAGGACATCATTCCCCACAAAATCCCAACATTTTTAAAAAACAAAGCAGTGAACCCATCAGGCCTCAGAGCCTTCTTTGGGGACATGGAAAAGACCACCTCTCTTAACTCAAGACTGGTAAAAGGAGCCATAAGTATCTTATTATCTTCTTCCTTAACAAGAGGAGGAATTGAATTAACAAAATTACTATTCGAGTCCATTGCATCAACAAAAAGAAAGGACTTAAAAATCTAACACCCTTAGAGGCAATTTGACCCTCATCAGACAGACAATTCCCATTAGAATCATGAATGCAAGATATCCTATTACACAACCTCCTTAATTTGGTTGAAGAATGAAAAAACTTAGTATTCCTATCACCTTCTGACAACCACAAATCCCTAGACTTCTACCTCTAATAAGACTCCTCACGAGCCAAAACCTCCTCAAGCTGAGCTTTCAAATATTCTTAAAATGAAGAGAATTCCATTCTCTAATCTTTCCTTTGAAACAACCCAACTTTTTAACACTCTGATACATCCTAGACCCGCTCACATGAGGGTCAGATATCCACCAAAATTTCAAAAAGGGCAAAAAAGATTGATCCCTAAACTACATCGACTCAAACTTAAAATGAAGCTTCCAAGGAGCCCTATCCTCAAGAATAGAGAATAGAATAGGAAAATGATCCGAACCAGTATAAGGGAGAACTGAGGAAAAGAATTCCCAATCCGAACCAAACCAACTTTCAGATACCAAAAAATGATCCAACCTCTCACCAATCTAAAAAAAATCCTCTCATGTTTGTCCAAGTAAAAGGACCATTCTGATTTTTATAATAAACCAGGTTCAAATCCTTAATAAAATGAAAAAAATCAACAATAATGTGCTTGTTTGGAATAATACCCCCCGCTTTCTCTTCAAGACTTGAAATAGCATTGAAATCCCCCCCAAATATCAAAAAGGTACCCTTCAACGGAGATGCAATCACAACTAATCTCTCCCAAAGTTTCCTCTTCTCAACAATACCAATGGGACCATAAATATTGAAAAGCCAGAATTTAGCATTAGAAAATCTACTTTTAACCAAACCAAGCATCCAACTTGAAGAAGAAGCAACCAAAGAAAGGTCCACACTAAAATCATTCCAAAGGAAAGCAAGCCCTCCCGAAGCCCCCTCATAAGGAGAGATACAAAATTTCCAAAGCTTCCAGGAGGAGAACAAAGACTCAACAGAAGACAAGTTTAATTTAGTTTCTTGCACCATCACAATATCACACTTCATTAAATCCAACTGGGACTTAATCAAACATCTTTTGTTAGGGGAATTTAAGCCCCTAACATTCCAAGAAATGATCCTCATTGGCCTCGAGGGGAGATCGAGGCTCCCCTCTTTACACCATCACTAGTTTGAGAGATCTTTCCCTCAATAAAGTCCTTTTTTTATTATGATTAAAATTTACATTTTTTAATGTTTAATTATTTTTAAATAAATTATATAAATTTTAAATTTTAAATTAAATTCTATTCAATTTAATAATTAATATTATTAAAAATGGCTCGCAAGATGCGAAATCTTGTAAAGCATAGCAGAGCGCAGATCCCTCTCCCATGTTTGCCTGCCCGTGGGTTTTTTGAGAATAGGTTTGCAATTAGGGGTCGTAATCCTCCCTCTGCCATAAGTGCAGAATGCATATCTCTCTTGCTTTGGATAATCCTAAGAGGGAACAACGACCTCAGATTCAACATCTAGAAAATGTGCACATTAGGCAAAATTCTAAGGAATGGCAACATTTTTCAAGTAGGAAATCCTGGGAGGGTGGAACAAGCTCAAACCAAGGGGGACCATGGCAATATCCCTGATAATTTCATCCATAAAAATCTTGGAGACAAGGTTTGGATCTCCCCCGTATCCTCATTCACACTGCGATTTGCTTCAAGTGCCAATTCATGCCCCTAGGGGAGAGTCAAAACCCTACCTCTGGTGTCTCCCCTTCCCATCGCCATCTGCCTCAGACTTGATCAAAGGTTGGTACTACTAGTGGGAGAGGTTTCTCCATCCCATAGGGTAAAACTGATCTTCCTAGAGGAAATGTCCAGCTCAGATCAAGTAATAACTTCATGAATCATGGGCCCCTAAAACAATTCCTAACTTGGCAAAGCTATCTTCAAAATTGTCCACGCCCATAGCACGAGAGCGGCCAAACAAATCTAAAGTTGTAAACCCTAGACCGAGGGATGATTTTTTGCAAGTCTCTGAAGAAAAATTTGCCAAATATTTGAGGGACCATTGCAAAAAGTATGGTCTATTTGCCAAATGGTGTGGGAAAGGGTAATCTATTGATTCCATTGCTCGTTGGATGGAAAAGTCTTATGCAGGCCAGAACTGGAGAAGGTTTGGTTGACTTGTCATTTGCTTTGCAGGCAACAGATAGGCCAGCTCCAACAAGCATAAAACTGAACAAAATCAAGGAATTTAATGGAAGGGATAGAGTGCACAGCTGTACAAGGGCTTATGACTGCTATAGAGAAGGATCAGGAAGGAGACCCTGAGAGTCTTGATTTAGAAGTGGCCAGAGCATCATCAATCTCTAAGGTTTTAGCCACTTGTATTGATTGTGGATAGAGCTATACTGATCTTAGACTTTGAGTCCACTTATATGTACTGAATTGCTTCAATAAGCCATTAATTGGGTTGGACTGAGGTTTGAAATCTCCTCAATTGTATTAAATAAACTTATATGGGGCAAGACTGGAGGTTTTCTCCACTCGGCTCTTTCCTACCGATGCCCCTAGTGAACCGGGTTGTATTAGGATTTAATATCAATAAAATTCTTTGGCTATGACTTTTTACCGATCAAAAAAAAAAATTTATTATTTTTCAATTATTTTTAATGTTTATATTTATATTATAATTAATAAATTACATTTAATTTTTTCTTATGTTTAATTGTTTTTATAATTTTTTAATATTATCTTAAAAAGTATTAATATTATCTTTAGATTAAATTTACTTTTTATTATTTTAAATTTACATTATATTTAATATTTAACCTTCAGTATAAATTATAAGTTTTTTTAATATTTTTCTTCATTTAACACAAGATACTTTTCAACTTAGGAAAAACATATGAGAATTACTAATATAGATATCTTAAATATTTTATTTGAAAGACGGATAATAAATATTAATTGCATAATTAATAATTTCATTTTAGTATATAATAGATATGTCATAATTGAAAGAATTTTCCAAGTGTCATAAATTATAAATTTTGGTAAAAATTATTTTAAATGAGTTTTTATTTATAATTTGTTTTTGCTATCTGCTTCTAAATTATACTATAAAAGATATTTTTTTACAATTTTTTCCACATGTAAAGAAATTTCAAAATAATCAATTGATAATAATTGACAAAATAATTGTAGATAATGAGAATTAAAGTTAGTTTTAGAGTTACTTTCAAAGTTTCTTATAAATATGCTAAATTGTTGTCTATCCTAACCCTAATTAGATTATCATTATGTTTAAAATTAAAATTAACGTTACATAAGTGTGATGATTAATTAATGTTCATTTTAAGATTAGAGTTATTGTAAGTCAAAGAAAATAAAATTCGTTAATAATTCAAAATGTAATAAGTAAATTAATTTACTTGATCATAATAGTCAATTCAAGAGTTGCTTGCAAAATTTTAAATATAAAAAAATTAAATTGATGTCTTCTTTGGAAAAAATATTTTTAATTTAATCTTAACTATAATTAGATAATTGCTACATTTACAATTATAATTAATGTTATGCAAGTGTTATGGTTTAATTAGTGTACGTTTAGGATCAGAGTTAGGGTTAGGGTTAGGGTTAGGGTTAGGGTTCAGGTTCTACAAAAAAACATCCAGTAGAGTCATGATTATGGCTGAATTAGAGTTCATTTTAAATTAGGGTGCAATTAGATATACATATAAATAATTATAAATACATATAATATAATATAATCTTTAGTACTATAACAATAATACTGAATTTATAATATAATAAATGTATAATTAATTAATTAAATAACTTTCATCTCTTCTCAATTGGTTGTTTTCTAGATAGTAGAACTACAAGATGATCAATGATCTTTCATGGTCCTATTCTTTATTTCTAGTTTTACTATTTAAAGTTTGTTAGGACACTTTGATTGGTTTTTATTAGACACAAAGTTGACAAGACATATAGGTAAATAAGATTATAGGTTGCCTATGTTACAAGCATTGGAAAGTCCCTTAAAAGACAATTTTACAAGCAATAGAGATCAACCAATTTTAAACCAATGCTTTGTTTCCAAATTAGGAGACAAATAACTTAGGTATGCTTACCCTTTTGCATCTTTGTATTTTTTGTGTGAAGAGGTGGGTTGCAATACAAAGTATTTTCTATTCTCTATAATTAGGTGTTGTGCATGTTCCTAAATGAAATTTCACCTTTAACTTTCAATATTTGTAACATTATGAAGAAGGTATATGTTATTGTATCTTTTATTATAACTTTTCAGTACATGGTGTTCATGAGAAAACAAAGACATGTCATTGATCTTTAGTGTATCAAAGTTAATGTGAAATTGCTAGTCTTTGAAGAGTGATCTACTAAAAATTCATAGTCAAATTTTTCCTTCTTAAGGAAAAATGATTCATAGTCATTGAGTTTATACATCAAAAATAAATTCTACATGGTTACACCATTGTAAAGGCTAATTAACATACAAATAAATAAATATTTGACTTCCAAATAACATAGAGCATCCAAAATACAAACTCACGGTACATAATTTCAATTTGAAAAACCTACATGGATGAAACACTCTAGGAAAGGTATGCTACCAACATTGAATGACCAAAAAATAGAGCCAGAAAATGGTGATAGAGCAAAAATGTCATGTCTTTTATCTTTAGTGTAGTAGAATTCATGAGTACTAACCAATCATTAGAGAGTGATCTACCCCAAAACCCATAAAGGCTAATCAATATGTAGTTGTATAAATATTTACGTAATTAAAATAAGGTAAGATTTCGATTCAACTCTAATACACAAAACAACTATTTCCCTGCATTACAATCAACTATTTCCCTATATCGCTCAAATGTTTTAAACATAGAGAAATCTTCTATTTTTGGCAAAAAGTAGGGACTCCAACTGCATCACAGCTCTTGTTTTTTATTACGGGAAAAACAGATATTGAAGGGATCCCGAAACCCTTTACAAAAGTTCCTTAAAAGATAATATCATTAAGCAACAAGAAAAGACAAACTGCCAAAAAACCAACACAGTTATGGGCAAAAATCAGCAAAAATGCCCAACAAAAGCAGCTACATCCTATCATAATAGAAAAGAGACAGAAAACAAATTACTTAATGTTTTTTAGGGCATTAGCCAAATTTCCGCTAATCCCTTGCAAATCTTTAATAGTATCCCTAAGCTTAGGGATATCCTTGGAAGAGGCCACCACAATTTTTTTCATGCTTGCCCTTGTTCTTTTCGCCACACCACCAGGAGCACTTTCCACTGTTCCTGTCTCGATAGCATCACAAATCTTGTTTATAATGTAAATAAATTGATTTAAAATGTACAAAATTAAATATGAATGAATATAAATTAATTTAAAACATTAAATTATAATAAATGTTTTTTATAATTCATGGAAATGATTAACTTAAGAAAGTTGTGTCATTTGTTTTTGATGGTGTTATGGTTTCTTCAAAAGCGATATTTGAGATAGTAATAATCTCTTGAGGTAATTGTAAGTTTGTTATAACCTAAAAGTATAATCCAAAAGCCAATAATACAAATATGTTAGTAATAATAATATTATTATTAGGCTCATCAATGAGATACAAAGGGTTGATCCTTCTCTCAAGGCTAATGCAGTAGTGAGGTGGCAAAAAACAAAGTAAGGGTGGATTACAATTAATATTTATGGAGCATCAAAGGGCAACCCTAGACCATTGGTTGCAAGTTGTATTGTAAGGAATGAGTACGGTGTAATATTAGCAATTGGTGCCCAAACATTAAAGGATGGCACAAACAATGAAGCAAAAGTGCAAGCTGCACTCCTTTCAATCATGCTTGCCAGTCGATTGTTAATATCTAAACTACATTGATAAGGCGATTCACAAATAATAATTAATGCAATATCTGTGGGAGAGGCTCAAAATTGAAAAATAAACAAATTTATTATGCTACTTATCAAGAAGCTTCATAGTTTCCAAGACTTCAAAGTATCACACATCAAAAGAAAACAATATGTTAACTAACAACACTTCAAATTGGGGTTGTAGTTTGAATAGATATGAGAGAATAGATTGGTGGGATGACCCATCCAAGGTGCCATTTGAAATTAGTGAAGACGATGACAAGCACGTGGAGCAGGTTGTGATGGGTTGAGTGTGGCACACAGGTGACTTAGACCTTGCTAAATTGTGTCAATAAAGGTCAACTAAGCTTTCTATTCGACATGTTCTAGTGTGGCGTCAGTGGTGCAGATGGAAGTTTTCAAGACTAGTAGTTTCCCTCTAGTAATATACCCCCTCTTAATGGCAAAACAAGTAGTAGGTGCATGTTATTTTGGTTTGACTTTGAAGCAAGTGAGCAGAGGTCAGAGTGTAGGGAAAGGGCAAGATGGAGGCAAACTTCTCCCTTGGTACGTTGAAGCAACAACAGGCCTTCAAGGGAGTAGTTACAAAGGAATGAATGTACAACATATTCAAGATTGAAGACCCACAATTTATACATATGGTAGATTTGTTTTTGGGTGAAGCTTTCATGAAGTCTACTTTCAAATCATACACGAACATGGATGTAGCTTCCATCTTTTCTGGCTTGGTGTTTGAAACTAGGATCGAAGAAAGATGCAAAGTGGGTTATGAGGAAATGTGTAAGGGAGGAATGGAAAGATGGGTTGAACTCTTTCCTTGCAATGGATCATCTTGGTGAAGGATTCATCACCAAGAGTGGTGAATGGGTACATGTTGCAGAGTTTGAACCTTCTTTGAGACCATTTTTTGTACCTGGTGTAGATGATGATCGTGAGGCATGAAGAGTTGAAGCACAAGAGGTGATGAATGGTACTCCATTTATAAACCCCAAAACACAACAAAAACAAATAAAATAGACAAGAAAATGCAAAAAAAAATACTTGCTTTTTATTAGCTCAATGAAATGAAATTACAACACTCAGAAGAAAACAACATGCAACAGCCACATGGGAATTCTCATTACAACAATCTGCAAGTAAGAGCCATGATTTGCACTACTGGAACTATCCCTCTGTAACCCCCATTTGCCTTCTTTATATTATGAAGTAAACCACCTAGAATGTTTTGGAAAATGTAAGTTCCCCCTTTGAGGCCGACCACTTTTGTATCTTATTTCTCTATATTGGAATATGCCAAGAATATGTCCAAAATGGGTTTTGGCGTTCATTGGAATATTTTGACTTTTTTATTTTATTTTTTTAGCAGAACTTCTGAAGGCCATATCTTTTAATTTGATCATTGGATTTTCAATTATTATATATTGTCAGAAAGCTTGCAAAAAGATCTACACCCATATTTTGTTAGATCTATAAGATTTGCAATTTTTGACCCAATTTGGGGCTTCTAAGACCCTAAAAAATACATTTGAAGTTTTATTATAGAAATTTCCCCCAAAAATTGAATAACTCCCAATGCCACAAGATATTAGGATAATTCCTTCACTATTAGTTCCAGTTTACCATCTAGGAGGTTTATGCTAGATTTCATGCAAAACTAACAAATTACTAAAAATAGTAACCCTGCTATAATTATGCCTTATTAACAAACAAACAATATTTTTGGGTGATGCAAGATTTCTCCTACATCCTAGATGCTCCTGCATCAAGAGGGTTGATACCATATTAAATATTTTTAAGAAACACAGAAGTTGCACGTCAAGATCAGGAAACAAATTTTCAACAAGGAAGACTATTGGCTCAGTAGAGCAAGGTCAAAGGGAGAATCTTCAAACTAATAAATGATTATATTGTTGTTTTGATTTGGTTATTATGTATGGTATTTGCCTATGTATGGATTAGTCTTCATAGTTGAAATGTATGTTATGATATGGTAGGAAAGAGGGTTTGAGAGATATGGTTAGTTGCTTTTGAAATATATATGGTTACTCTAGGTCATATGGATCAGGAAGGCTAGGTAGTTTAATGTGGCAGGGATATGCCATGTCTTATATACTGAATATGTAATCTTATTATTATTAATATTAATATAAAAAAAATTATCGATCTAAACAAAAAATGTTGCTATTTATAAGCAAATTTTGAGCTAAGTAAAACAAAAGCTACAATAATAAAAAAAACTAGAGATATACAAGATTTTTCCATATTCTACTCATATACAGTACATATATATAAGATTTTAATCTCCTAAATTATAGGAAACTACCAAAAAAAATCCCCTTATTATGTTGGGTTGTTTTAACAACTCAACATTCGTATCACTAATATAACAGGTTTTTAAATAAACTTTAATAAACCTAGAAATAGTTATTATATGCATCCTATAAATGATGCAATATCTCCAACACCCCCCATATTGTGTCACTCTCCAAGTGGAGATAGTGGGCCAACAATAGTTGATGACCACATTTGGTAGTTCATCATAAGGTGTGAGAGGAACATACACATGTACTCGTGACAAGCTATAGTGGAACTAGTCTCACTACACTCAGTATACATTCATCCAAGGATAGGGAAAAATACTTCTACCCATGGAACCAATGATAGGGACAAACACTTCTACCCATGGAACCAACGATAGGGACAAACACATTTATCCAAGGTCTTACATCAAAGTTGGGGACACACACATCCAATCATAATCACCAATTGTTGTAACTGGGGACAAACACTTCCAATCACTTACACCATCTCGTGAATGGGTACAAACACATCCACTCACAAACGGTAAATCATAATGTTGTGTCACCCTTTTATAAAGGAAGTGGCCAACACAACTAAAATTGTTTAACTTCAACCGCATAAAAGTGACATTTCTAAATTTAATTTCAAAATGATGTAAATTGATCAAATTTAGAAATATTAATAAAGTTTATGTCTATTTTTTTTTAATTTAAAAAAAAACAATTGGCATTTTTTATATATTCAAAGATAGATTTTTTATTGCTAAAAATGTTGAAAATTAGGGGTTCTAGTCGATGTTACAAAAAATAAAATGAAAACAAACTTTTTTTTCTTAATTTTCCAAATAGAGGACATATATATGCAATGCTAAAAATAAAAAATAAAAAATAAAATAATTTGATGTATATTTTTCCCATAATAATATTTTTAAGTCCAATATAGCTAAATCTGGTAGTTTTCATTCGACGTCACCTTTTGTATACTAAATTTATCATTATCAAAAAAATATCACCCTTTTGGAGACGATTCTCTCATCTAGTGAAAAATATTTAATTTTTTTTTTAATATCAATTAATTTTTTTTTTAAATTTCAAATCAGCCTCTTTTTGAACTTAAAAAACCTACTTCCAATGTTTAAAAAATAAAAAATATTAAAATTAATCAAAATATTAAATAAATTATATGTCTAGATTCCTCACTTCAAGTTCTACAAAAGTATATTTTTTGATTTTTGTAAAAAAAATTATGCTTGAAGAAAAATAGAGCAGAAGTGAAAAGTTTTAGAAATATAGACAACATGATGATTTTGTTGCCACATCACCTGACACATAGGTGAGTTTGGTTGAACTATTTTGAATAAGTTAGACTGAACTTTTGGTTCCATCTAGGTGCCACAACTGCTCGAATGGGCGCCGCCGCAACAAGATAATAGTTTGGTCGAACTAAGTTGGGCCGGACTACACCAGTTAACCCCAAGGGTGACATATCATTGTGCTTTTGCCCAAAAAACCAATAATAATGATTGGGGACAAACACATCTAATCACAAATTGTAGACACATAAATCTGACCACCAAATTAAATAAATATTTAACGTTTATTTAATTCACTAGTAATTCTTCTATTAATTAAATTAATATTTAATTAATTCACCTCCTTCCTCTATTAATTAAATAAATTATTCAATTTATTTGATTTAATTTATCTAGCCAAATTTAGACCTATTTAATTAAATCCCCTTTTACATTTAATTAAATACCCTTCACCCATTTAAATAAATCAATATTTATTTAAAATTCCATCAAATGCAAGTTGCAACCAAAAATTGAAATAAATTAATTTTATTCCAATTAAATCCTAAAAAAACCCTCCCACTTACATTCTCCTACAAATCCACTTAGCCACTACTCCTTTATTTTGGATTCTTCTAATCACTTCCAATTTAGCCTGATCCCCTTCTAATCATTTGCACATTCCTTAAGAAGGAGTCACTTCTCAAAAATATGCAAAGTCTTCATAAAGCATTAAAAGCTTTATTTCTTTAACAAGATAACCTCTAAAGTCTTCCAAAACTTGCAAGTATCTTACATAACCATTAATGGTTAACTCAACCTTGACCCTTGGTTAGAGACTTTCTCTCTAACTCAACCATCCATTTAACCCATAAGGTTTCTTCAAGCATTCATTGGTTTAATCATGGTTATCCCTTTAACCCTTGCACAAGAGTTTGTCCTTTGGATAAAAGATTTATCCATCAACTTAACCCTAACCAAAACCCCTTAGGGTAACCACCATGTCTTCTCGAGCATTTAATGCCTCTTCTCTTTCCTCTCAAGCCTTCTCATGTTGAAAATTGTCACCATTTCATTGGTGAAAATTGTAAACATGGATTGGGGATCCTACAATCCTAACCCTTGTTAACATTATTTAATCTTGATCATCCAATTGCCCATTTCTATAAATAGGCTTCATTCCCTCATTATCAAGGATAACAGGTTTTTATGCATCCAGATTATAGTTTATCAAAGTCATCAAATCTTAGCTTTGCCTCTCTTTGTTTTAATCATAATCTTTAACATTTAGGAGCATTTTAATCATTAGTTTAGTATATATCATGTTAGCATAGCACGTTACCATATCATGTTTAGCTTCATTATCATAGCATAAATCTTCATCTTAGGAAGCTTTGTTATCATCATATAGATCTTAGTTTCTTTGCATATGGATAATTTTAAACACATATCACTCGTTCCTGGAGTTGTCATTCCAAAGGTTAGTTGCTCAATGATCTGAGAGCAGCCATGACTTGAGGAATCCTATGAGATAGAGTACAATGGGACGTCTTGGAGGGATTGTGTGTTTAACTTGTTTTGTTTATTAAATCCTTCACATATAATGTTTCATTGTTATGCTTGATATTTGCTCTTAATTGACATCTAAGCGCATTTACTTTGGCACATTTGAGACAAAAAGCATTTCCTGGTAGATTTTGAAAAATTTAAAATTTGTTTTGGATACCCTTTTTAGGCTTCTTTTAGTTCCAATTGTCATGGACAAGCTTTCTTGAGCAAAAACAGACTGTATTTCAACAAGTGATCCGATTTCACCTTTCCCAAAAACACTAATCAAATTCCTACTTGACTTATTCAAGTTAGTCAAATCAATTAAGTTTCTATATTTGGATATATCATCCCCAATAGAAAAAACTCATTAATCATTTGGCACACGTAGTCACATCAATAGGAAAACATCGACCCTCCTATTTCGACTTGGTAAACTTAAGTCAATCAAACAAGTATTTGTAATCAAAACATCTTCTTAAAAAACCACAATTCTGATCACACTTATGGCCATCCCTCATCACTTAAAGAGGAAGAAGCTTAATCAAAAGACAATCTTAAAGAAAAGAAGATTTCTTTACATCAACCGCAAACTCTTCCTAAAACATCGAACATTCCTACATTGATTTTGGAATTATTTACACGGTTGTGGAATTGAATTTGATGAAGAGTCTCTAAAAACTCGTGCCTTTGAAAAAAGATTCATATTATCATAACATCTCAATAAAAGTGGGAAAATCAAGTTGTCTTATTTACCTCAACAATAAATCACCTATTAAAGTAACAATCAGATCATTTGCATGCCCATTTTAACTAGAGCTAAAAAACTTAAGGCGAAGGAGGTAGAAATTGTTGGCAATTGACACTCATTGGATTCATATGTTTTCATTGATGGCAATAAGATTCTGTAGAAGGCAAATATCGATAGATACCAGCATGGGAGTAATCAGGGTCATAATCGACACCGACACTGGCACATGCACTGACACCAACACAGGCACCGACATCGACATCTAGCACTTTAGTGAAGCCGACATCAGTCTGGGATCCGACAAGTTTTATTTGTAAAATCATTTTCTAATTATTGTATAAGGCTGACATTGAATATCTTTTTTAATGTATTGAAAGACGACATAAGGCATATTGTTTGTAAAGGGTATATAAGTCAATCTATTAGGTCATTTTGATATAGGATAGAGTGTATAACAATGTGAAGAAGAAAATGATGCAAAGGATATGTATGTAGATCATCTGTATGCGAAAGTAATATCATGCAATGATCAATAGATGGTTTGTAAAGCATTCTTAGAGGAAAGGGGATACCAGTAAAAGGGTTTAGGGTTTATGAACCGGTACATAATAGAGCTATAATCAGAACTCTTTTTGGCATAGCAGATGCATTTTGTGAGTTCACCATTACTATTTTATCTCAGCAGAAGCTTGTACTTAGTGAGACTCTTTTGTGTTGAGCAATGTGCTCTAGGCAGTGTGCCTTACTACATGTGCAGGCCCCCATACTATGTAATATCTTTTATATGGCCAGTGAATTGATATTGTGGGTCACAAATCCCACCGTGGTTTTTCCTCTTTTAGGTTTTCCACATATAAAATTTTGTGTGTTATGGTGTTGATTCATGTGGCTAGTTTATTTACTTCATGTTATATGTTTATTCATTTATTGGTTTATATGTGTATGTTGTAATAAGGTAAAATCTCATGTTACCGACAAAACACTGATTCACCCCCCCCTCTTAGTGTTTTTGGATTCCTTCTATTCCAACAATTGGTATCAGAGCTTGGTGCCTCGGAGGAAGTTTAACAGCTTGAGGAAGATCCCGAAACTGAAATAATTGAACATGGCCATGGAGAAGCAACTTGAGATGGCACTTGAGGATTATGATGCTAAAAGGTTGAAGAAATTAAAGCTGCAAGATGAATTGAATTCTGCTAATGAATTCATTCTTGTTCTACAAGAAAGGTTATCATCTGCTCAAGCTAGGAGGAAAGAACTTTTGCAAAACCAGGATGATGAAGATAAAAATGCACTTAAGGAACAATGTCAGAAACTGAGTCAACAAAACATGATCATGAAGAATGAAATGCAAGACCTGACTATGAGGATGTCAAAAGAAATTGAGGACAGAAAGAAGAAGGAAGAAAATCTTGTTGTATCTCTAAAGAACGAATCTGAAGAATGTGGTAGATTGGCTCATGAGAATGATATGTTGAGAACTGATTTGGTACAATCCCAGAATAATGAATAAGAGCTTGAAAGACAAATGATGATTCTGAGAAATGATCTGACTACTGCAAGTGAGTATAAAGAAAAACTCAGGATTAGTGCTACACAATTATATGATTTATTGAAAATTCAAAGGCAGAGTGATGATTCTAGAGGACTTGGATTTGAACAAGGTGAAAGCTCCGATATTGCAAATAAAGATTAGACAACCGGTATGCAAAACTCATCAGACCAGAGGAAACCGGTAAGGCAATCTAATGCTAACAAATTCAATGGTAGATGCTTTGTTTGTAATAAATTTGGGCATATGGCTAAACAATGTAGAAACAAAGCAAATCAAAACTACAATTCAGTTCTCGGTCAATGCACAAATTGCAAGAAATATGGTCATACCGTCAGAAGATTACATAATGAATGTTAAGTGTCATGCATGTAGAAAGTTTGGACATTTGGCTGATCAATGCAGATCAAGGAATGACACCGGATATGGAAAAGCAATTCAAAAGAACAATGTTACATGTTATGCATGCAACAAAATAGGTCATATTGCTAAGTACTGCAGAAGCAAGACTAAATCGGTTAGCAATGACAAAGAAAATGAGAAAGGAAAGAAGAAGGTAGATGAATTACAACAAGATCAGACCAAGAGATGGTTAGAAAGTTTGAAGAACCAAGTAGAGATGCAACTACACCAGTAACTCCACGGGTAGAACAGAGCATTCCTGCACTATCAGGAAATTCAACGGGTAACTGAGGTAGATGCCTTAGGGGTTGGGAAATTCATTGCAAATCTTGCATATTCCCCAGAAGAGATCTAGAAAGAAATATGGAGAGTTGTATTGATCATTGATGGAGGTTTATCCACCATAAAACTGTGAAACCAACATACGATAGGGCACACCACTAAGCATTTATGATAGTGAAAAATTAGGGTTTACTCATTGATAAAAAGGAAAATCGATTCATTTTCACTCACCCAACACTCGAGAAAACCAGAGCGAAGAAAAGGCGAATCATAAGTGATCAAGAGCAAGTAAAGGTATTCTAAATAATTTTCTAAGAAGTGATCAAGATCTTTCAAACCGACAATCGTTATCTAGGTATTTCTTTGAAATGGCATCTAGATCATCATCTGCTCCTACTTTCATTGTGAATCCCATTGTTGTTGAGGTTAAGGATAGGCTTAGACCTATTTTCAAGGAAGTTCCTCAAATAGCAACGAAGGAAGACTCTTCTGGTGCATTTTCGACGGTTCCTGATGGCGTCGTATATGTGGAAGATGTTAGGGCTCATATTCACTGTGTTAGAATCAATGACAGTCCCAAAGACACTAAGAGGGAGGGGTGAATCAGTGTCTAACCGATTAGCAATAGATTTAACCTTATTAAGAACTTTGCATCCCAAAACAGTATACCGATAAATAAGAATTAATACAGTAAACATAAATAATAGAGACATCATAGAGAGCACACCATAACACAAGATATTTAATGAGGAAAACCAGTGTGGGAAAAACCTCGGTGGGATTTGTGACCCACAATATTCACTCACTGGCCAATGAATAAATATTACTTACAATGAGGGGCCTACACATGCAGGAAGGCTAGCAGCCTAGAGCTCACTGCTCAATCACAAAACAAAAGTCTCACCGACTTACAAAATAGATTATCAAAATCCAATACAATGTACTGCTTAAGATCAACATCAACTATGCCAGGTTCAGTACTGGTTTAAGCTCAGTGCATTACCAAAACCTTCGCTATCAACTATGTATCATCCTCTCTCATATTCTATACATATTCACTACTACAAAATGACCTATAAGATCTCATAGATATATATGAGTCTTTTACCATATGCCATGTCAGCTTTTACAAAAGATAATTACACTATAAACAGTAAACAAAAGTTTATTCCATGTTGTCTTGAGTGTCGGTATCCATTATTGCCGTTGTTGGTGAAGTGCCTGCCGGTGAATGTAGAAGTCTATTTCCGGTGCTGGTAACTACCAGTGGGTTGACAGATGAATGCCAGTTGGTTTCCAGTTGGTTGCCATCAATGACAACATCAACTATTCTCATAAGAGTGTAGAATGCCAACAATCTCCCCCTTTGGCATTGATGGCAACACTCATGAGAAAAAATCCAAAAACTGTTCCAAAAATTGAAGTCCAAAAAGATGTGCTCCCCATGAGTAGATGATCTCCTCTGAATAATCATTTTTCTCTCCACTACTCCCTCTTTGACATCAATGACAAAGGTTGTCAAAAATTGTCAAATGAGTGCAAAAATTTCACCTCAAGGTCTGTAACCGGTTGGTTACAATCTGAAAGATATCTGCTAAAACCAAATTAAGACTTTGCATAAACCTTTTACTATTTTTTAAGGTTGCCTCAATTTGTTGGATCATGCCGGTGAGATGATGCATGTGCTCTTTCGGTGATCGTTCTCCTTGAAGTAATGCCTTGGACATTCCCATTCTCTGAGATATAAGATTGTCCAGTTTTGGACCAAGTTTATTTTTCAGTTCTTTGATTTGAGACCTTATCCTTGTCTTTTCTTTCTCAAGTTTCTCTAGTTTTTCTTCAAAGCCTGCCATTTCTTGCTCAACAACTGATATGTGGTCGGATGAGCCAATTATGTTATCAGCTATGTCTTCAATTTCTTTCTGCATTTTACTGATTTCCTTGTCAATATCCTCTGTCAGAATATGTGGTTTGCATGTTTCTTTGTACAACTCTTTGTATTCCAAAATTGTAGAGTTCAGTGCTAGAAATAATGTGTTCAGGTGTTCAGTGCACTTCTTTATGGTGTCATCAAAGAATTTGTTCTTCTCCTTTTCAACTCTGTCCTTTATTGTATCCTCATTTACTTTATAAACCATTATTACATTGTCGGCAATGAATTTGGACAATGTGTCCAATTTACCTAAAGAATCCTTAACATGATCTATGTTACATTTTGGTGCAATCAATTTAAGAATTGGTATAGTTTCATCAATTGCTTTGTAGGCCAAAGCATTGCAATCCGTTATCTTTTTAATCGAATCCAAAAGTACCTCTGTTACATTAGTAGGTCTGAATTCACTTGATGATGTGCCAGATGTCTGACCAATTACCTTAATTACCTCTGTGCTTCTATCAGTTGTAGCCATCTTGCTTGTGTTTACCTCCAATGGATCAGTCTATGTTTGCATCTCAACTAGCAAGGGTTTCTCAGACTGCCTTGATGTCACAGTGTTTGCCGGTTTCTCTGCCATAGTATGTACCTCCGCCTTAGTAGGTTTCTCTATGTGCTCAACTATCTGTATCTCAGTCTCCGATGGACTTGTGTCAGTATCTGTTCCTTCAGTAGGTTTCTCTGTTTCTAATGATTGCTCTGTTTGGGTTGGGATCTCAACCTCAACAGTCTCTACCAGTTTCTCAACATTGTCATCCTTAACCTCTGCACTGTCCTTGTCCACAACAATATTCACTTTCTGAGTGTCCACATTCATGGTGAATAGTATCTCAAATTCAGGATTAGGGTCATCATGTGTGACACCTTTAGTGTCAATAACTGGTGGATCATTAGTATGTACTGATGCATTATCCAAAGATGGCAGTAAATTGTCAGTGATCTTAATGTTTGGAATACCACCAACTTTACCTTTCCCTTTGTCCTTATCTTTCTGATACACTTTAAATGTTTTATTTGGCCAGTTCATTTCCTCTTGTTTTTCCTTTTCCACAAAGAATATATCCCAGTTATCAACAGTTTCATCTGCAAACTCTTTTACTCTACCTGCCATTAAACTTACTTGCCGGTGACCACTTGCAAAAATAGATCAGTTAGCCTTTGAGATTAGCTCATCAATTTCCTCCTTTGAGTTTACCAGATGTACAACTGGAAGTTTTTCAACTTTTAGTTTCTTATCTAATTCCATTGCTGCAATCCTTTTTGCCTCCAATCTCCTATAAAGATCATTGGGTAAGTCATCCACTACTTCAATTAAAACCTTTTTGTATATATCAAGATGTAAAATTATATTGTTCTCAATGCTTTCCTTGTCTGAATCATTGAATGTGTTATACAGTTGGTGTACATTGGCCAAATTTCCATCATCAATTATTTCACTTAATAAATCATTTAAAGAAGGGGTGATGAGTTGTTGTTTCTTCTTTGGTGTTAATTTCTTTGGTGGTCCCCTTATGCCCATTGTTTCTTCCTTAAAGTTCTTGTTCTCTTGGGTGAAGGAGAGGGTACTAGTGAAGGTTTTCTCTTCCTCTCAACTCTCTTGAATTCTACTGGTTTCTCATTGTCAGAAGATGTGCCAACCGGTGAAATGTGTGCCTTCGGTTGCAGTCCTTCCAGCTCATTAGCCGATATCCCACTAATGTTCATTACATTTTCTTTGATTTCTTGTACCTTCTTTGATGCATCCCTAATATATATATTTTTTGTATTAAGTATCATAGAATCACAACTTAGAATTCTACACAAAGGTGTCCCTCATGGGAGTTGAACTTGGGTCTCCACATTGAGAACTCAATGCTTTAACCAACGAAGCTCAACCCCTTGGACAATATATTTTTCTCTTTTCTTCCTTTGCTTCAATGTTTTCACATCACTTTCAATAGTTTCAGAATTACCAAAAACTTGTTCTATTGGTTCTCTTGGTGCATCTAACAAAGCTTTTGCATAAGTCTCAATAATGTTGAGATCTACCTCATATCCCATTTCAGTTACCCATACAGTCCTAGGGAGTACAACTTCCATCCATGTTTCATCCTTCTTGATGACAAAACAGATTTCTTTGTCATATTTGTCCACTACACTTTGAGGTAATCTTTCCCTAGTTTTCATTTTTGCTTGAAAAGCTTTGAAGTATTCAGTTATGTTGTTGTCCTTTTCAGTTCCCATGCCGGTAAAAGCTTCCTGTAATTGTTTTACTACCGGTATGTTATATCCAAAGTCTTTAGGTCCTGTATCGAGGATTTCCTTAGTGAAATATAACATTAAGCATACTAAAAGATTTCCAAAACGAAATATCCCTTTCGTATCTCCTTTAATATTTTTCAAATTATCAATGAGTTCATCTTTTAGCCATTCACACACATCTATCATTGCATTGTTGTTAACCATCTCATAAGCACTATTAATGCAGAGACTAGAAACTAAATTAAGTCTGTTTGCATGTGTAGTCTTGTAACCTAGTACCATACTTATGAATTTCACATTGATGTCTTTGATGTCATTCACTCTTAGTGATCTACTGTCAAATGTTGCTCCAGTTAGAGTCATCACTTTGTTGTTAGAAACTTTATTTGATTTGTCAAGTTTGTTGTTGGTTGTGGGTAAACCAGTCACTGCCCTAATTGCTTGTCGGGTTATTTTGCAGACAAAATCCAACCATAGAAATTCTCCATGTACTTTGCTTAAAACTATTCTCACTACTTCTTCCAAAAATTGGGGAATGTTCAATATTTCCACAAAACCTAGAGTTTCTATAATCTTGTGTTCAGGTTTGATAGCACCATTTTCATCACAAATTACATTGGTATACATTTTCATCAATTCTTTCGAACCTAGTTCTTCTATATTGCAATGTATATGCATTCTAGGGTCTTCAGCATAAGCTACACCTTTAGGAATTTTTGAAAATGCTCCTATGGAATCATCTTGCTTAGCTACTTCAAGAATTATTTTAAACATGAGCCTAGGGCATTTTATGTTTTCCACAATAGTAGGGTTCGCAATAAACTTGGGAGTAGAAGAAGAAGCCATTGAAAAATACCTTTAGCTGCCTTAAAATATTCTGAATGCTTGAAAGAAATTGCTCTACACCTTCACCTTGAATGTCTTTGCTCTTTTTGGCGCTCTCTGCTAATTTGAATGCTCGGTGAATCAAAAATGAGGGAAAGCTGATGATTTATAATGACTTTTCTTTTACCAACCGCATTAAATGCTCGTCGGTTAAGTGAAAAAGCATAACAAGTCACATTATTCCTATGAATAGCCTTTCCATATCCTATGCCGTTTTGTGTTCTGCATTGATTAGATAAGTGTCCATATCTTCCACAAACATAACATTTCACATTCATTTTACAATTTTCTGAATTATGACCAACTTTGTTGCATTTGGAACATTGACCGGTGGGTGCAATAATATTTTGATTGTTTCCAAATCTACATTGATTTTCTCTATGACCATATCTGTTGCAATTGAAACATTTGCCATTAAATTTATAAGCATTAGGTTGTCTTATCGGTTTGTTCTGATCTAGATTATTTGCAGTACCAAAACTTTCTCCAACTTCAAATCCAAGTCCATTTATATCTCCATTAGGTTTCTAACTTTTCAGCATGTTATCAAGTTCCTCTGAACTTTTCTTGAATTTCTCTTTGTGTTGATTTGCAGTAGCCAACTCATTTTCCAGAATTTCCTTCTATCTCATAAGCTCAGTTTTATCATGTTGCATGTGAATCAGATCTGTCTTCAACATATCATTTTCATGACTAAGTCTCAGATTTTCATTTCCAACATCATTGAGTCTCCTAGTCAAGTCATCTGCATTTTTCTTTCTATCTTCAATGTCTTTACAAAACCTTATAGCCATATCTTGCATTTCATTCTTCATAGTACTATTTTCTTGTCTCAACTTGTTTGTAAGTTCTCTAAGAGTTTCTTTTTCATCATCCACATTCTGCATCTGCATATGAAGTTATTTTCTTTTGTTCTTTGCAATAGCCAGGTTATTTTGAAGTGCCAAAAGGAATTCTTGAGCAATTTTAAGTTCTTCCTCCAATATGTGTTAGGATTCCCAAAGATACTGAGAGAGGGGGTGAATCAGTATCTAATCAGTTATGAATTTACTTGATTTAAAACATGTACATCATATCAATATAGTGTACCGATAAACTAGAAATAATGCAGTAAACAACAATGACAACAACCACATGAAAAGTACACCATAACATAGTAGTTTAACGAGAAAACCGGGTGTGGGAAAAACCTCGGTGGGATTTGTGACCCACAATATTCACTTACTGGCCAATAAGTGAATATTACTCTTACAATAGGGGCCTGCACATGCAGGAAGGCCAAGTGCCTAGAGCTCACTGCTCAATTACAAAATGGGAAGTCACACTGACTTACAAAATGGATTATGCAAATCCAATGTCTTGTACTGCCTCAAAATAGCATCTGCTATGCCAGATCCAATACCAGTTTTAGCTCTGCTTCGTACATAAACCCTTAACCTATAATTTGCATATTAGGTCTGCATCATTTTGCCTATCACCTTATTCACAAAATGTTCTACAATGATCTCATACATATATGAGTCATATTACAACTCGCCATGTCAACTTACAATGATTTTACAATTAATTACAAAATATATTATTAACAAAATTCCTGTCGGCCTGGGTGCCGGTATCCTTCCTTTTACTATCGGTGTTCTGTGTGCCGGTGTAGAGTTTGTTGTTACCGGTGCCGGTATATTGTCTTGTTGGTAACATATGATTGCAAGGTTGCCATTAATGACAAAACCTTCAATCACCTACAATATCTCATTGGAGTGTGCATTTGCCAACAATCTCCCCCTTTGGCATTGGTGGCAACACTCATTAGAAAAAGTGTCATAAAAAAGAATCTACCAAAAATTGTCTTACCAAAAATGTGTTACCAAAAATGTGTGCTCCCCCTGAGTAGATGATCTCTACTTTAGGATTTTTCTCATCACACTACTCCCCCTTTGACATCAATGACAAAGGTTGTCAAAGTGTCAGCTGAGTATGGTTTCCAGCTTCATCCCTATAACAGGTTGTTTACAATCTGAAAGAGGTCAGCCAATACCAGATTCAGGCTCTCAGTGAACCTTTCACTATCCTTTAATGCAACCTCTGTCCTCTGAATTGTAACGGTGAGGAATTGCATTTGTTGTACCGGTGTCTTCTATCCTTGAACCAATGCCTCAGATATCTCTTTTCTCAAGGAAGCAAGGTAGTCCAATTTTGGACTGTCTCCATTTCAGATCTTTTGCCTTTCCTTTTATCTTTTCCTTCTCTCTTTCAAATTCTGAAGTTCCTCCTCAAAACCTGTTATTTTCTGCTAAAAAACTGATAATGGTTCAGATGAATTAATGAAATTGTCAGCTAGTTTATTTATTTCTTCCTGTATCATACTGATCTTCTTGTCAATATCTACTATCAAAAAGTTTGTTTTACATGTATCTCTATACAACATTTTAAACTCTTTTAGTGTTTTACATAGTGCCAGTAAAAGAGTGTCAAATTGTCTCATGCACTTCTTTATTTCTTCTTCAAAGAATTTATGTTTTTCTTTCTCAATTTTCTCTTTGAATGCTTCCTCATTTATTCATTCCATTTTCACAATGTTGTCAGTAATATACTTAGACAATGTGTCAAGTTGATTTAAAGAATCTTTATTATCTATATCACACTTGGGTGCTATCATTTTCAAAATTGGGATTGTGTCATCAATAGCTTTGTATGCTTGTGCATTGCACTCTGTTATTTTCTTGATCGAATCCTGTAGCGTCGTAAATTGTACGCACTTGCTAGGGTGGTACAATTTCACACCTAGTTTAGCACCCGCCTTGGCGCATTTTGCATTTTGCATTGCATTTCCCCTTTAGCACTTAATTAATCAAATTAATTAGGTCTAAGGTTCTATTTCATCATCTCCCACATCATAAAGTTGGGCCCTTTCATTAAAGTGTGCCCCTTTCATTTTATTCTTCCAATACATCATTTAATCAAAAACCCTAATTAGGTCCTATTTTGAACTTGGGGGCTTGATTTCGGGGGTCAAAACATCTTGAAATCACCTGTAACTTTAGGATTCTCTCTAAAATCATCATATCCGACGGCCCTGAAAATTTGGTGAAAAGTTGTCGGGACCGTGGCGCCCGGTGCACATGGTCCCGGACATTTTTCTCGAAATTTTAGGAGCACGATCCAATCATAAAATAAAGCTTAACCCCAAGAAATTGGTGGGATATTCAATCTCTAGGTTGGCCAAAAGTCGAAATTAAGACCTAGGGTTTCATATATAAGAGCTCTCTTTCTTCATTTGAAAGGATCCGATTTTTGGCTTTCAAGGACCTTCTATGCAGCAAAAGAGTAGATCTTTGAAGACTTCAACAACATTCAACATCCTTCTATCAAGAATTTATCAATTTCATTCATCTATTTAGGGCTTGGAAGACATTGAAGAACAATAGGAGATTACCGACTGAAGATTGGCTTGTACTCCTCCCTTGAGGGTTGGGTATGATTTCATGTTGTTTTCATGTCTTTGCATAAGCTTCAATATATCCTTTATTCATGCTTTAGATCACTTTGCATCTTGATTTAGAGCATTTACACTATCATTTACAAGCAATTAGGGTTTACTTTCTAGGTTGCTCTAGTTTGCTTTCTTGCATTTAAGGACCTTGCACACACACTAGGTCTGCACACACAATACATTTTACAATACAACTTGGCTATCTGTGGAGGTGGAAATCACCGAAGCGGGGGTTTGACTAAGGCAAAACCCTATATAGCCGCCCAAACACCTTTTCAGATATAAGTGTAGGTTTCGGGACTCGGATGACGCCGCAAGTTACAGATCCGGAAGAAGCAGACGGAGACCAAACAACACACCAAATTCCAGCCCAGAAAGCTAGGACAGGGGCGTGGGGCGCCCTAGTCCTACCAGGACAGGGGCGCTGGGCGCCCTGGTCCCTAGGACAGGGGCGCTGGGCGCCCTGGTCCTTCTGGCAGACAACAAGTTTCAGCATTTTGACAGCTTTTCAGGTTGCAAAACAACAGTTTTCGGAGCAGTTTCAGGGGCAGATTCAGGACAGTGGCGCCCGCGCCCCCGTCCCGAACATTTTCAGACAGATTTTAACTCCGGGTACGCATTTGCATTCTTGTCTTGTCCTTGTGTTTACAACTTTCCATCATTTAAGTTCAATTCTGTAATCTTGTTATTAGTTCATACTTGCACTTTGGGGTTAGGGATTGAACTTGCATCATTTCATCTTTCAATTACAACAAAGGAATAGAAATCCTAATAGGTAGCCCATGGCTCTCTCTTCCACAAGAAGAAGTAGCCAATTGTGTGATACCTCTAGGCTCTTTCGTATTCCACAAATGTGTGATTGAAAGTGAGATTAGGACATGTTTGCTTAGTCTCGCTTTTTCTCCCACACATTTTGGTGAACCCGACGTGAACTCCAATCTTCTCTAATTCTGATTTATGTTTTCAAATTTGAGTGTTTATGCTATTTCAGATTCAAATTTGTATTTACAAGTTTCAATTTCTTGCAAGATTCAAAAATTTAGAGGAAATTTTGGCTAAAACCCTAAAGTTGAACTTGTGGATAGCTTAATTGGGATCAATAATTTCAAATCTGATTTAGGAACTCATTTGAATCATAAATTTCATTTTCTAAATCTACATTATAAGTGCTTAAAATTAAACATTTCCTTCTATTTTGCATGCGTTATCATTTGAAAGAGGAAAATTGTTGTCATGATGCATTCATTTCATAGATGGGATAATGGGTTAGCTTCCCTTGTTTCAATTTTTACTCCTCCTAAAGAACCTCCCCCCATCTATAACAACATTTTAGTGCCTAAAAGAGTTGCTATCAATCCCTTTGAGACTCTCCCATGTTCTAAGGATGAAGACTTTAAGAGCGATCTTGACAATTCTCCTAAAATGTGCCCTTCCTATTTAGCTATCCTAGAGGAAGAGAATGATATCATAAACACCTTTCTTAATGTTACTTCACCTTCCCTACATGATGCCTCTCTAAGTGAAAAGGTATTGATGGACATAGACTTATTTTCTCTTAAAGTTGGTCCTTCCAATGGGGGCATGTTGGTGCAACAAGAGGTTATGAACACTTCTTTCAAAGATCTCCTTCCTAAGCATGAATCTTTGGAGAAATATGTTCATGTTCCTCCTAAAAAACACTCCCTTCATGAGGATCCTTTTGTGCAAGAAGATGACATTATCCCTACATTTCCTAGTGATGGCATTTCCTTTTCTAACAAAATTCCCACTAGAGATGACGAATTAATGGTAAATGCTTACCCTTCTCCTAAAGTTGATCTTACCCATAAGCATCCCTTAGAGAAAGAAGATGAAATAATAAGTAATTTCCTTAATTCTCTCTCCCCTAAAGATCATATTGAACATATTTTGAGGAAAGAGGATGAGTTTAACACATCTATTGATGCTCTCCCTTCTAAGGATGAGGAATTAATAAACAATGTTATCTCCTCTCCCGAAATTGACAATACTTCAAACATTCCTTTCAACAACCTCACTATTTGGGATGAACCATTAGAAGAAGGTGTAGATTATTCTCTCTCCCTTGATAGTTTCTCACCTTCCTTGAATATCAATTATTCTCCCTCTAAAAACAAAGCATCTCCCTCTCCTCAACTTGGTTCTACTCATAAGGAAACCCTAGTTCAAAGCAAGATGGTTAACATCTCTTTCAAAGATCTCCCTCTCAAAAGTGAGACTTTAGAGAGTAATGTTGATCCTTCTCCTAGAGAGTTTATTCCCCATGTAGATCATTTGATGATAGAGGATGATATGACCTTTCCTCTTCCTACTAGGACATCAATGCCTACCCCTTGTCTCTCTCCTAAAATTGATTTAATTCGTGATGAGATTTTAGTGCAAGAGAAGACTATCAATAATTCTTCCAACACTTTTGTTCATTCCTCTAAACCATCCTCAATCAATTTGATACATGTGAATGAAACACCTAACAAACCTCTCTTCACTGTCCAAGGTGCTTGTCCTTCTCAAAATTCTCAACCTTTAAAGAAGCCTATCTTAGTGGTTCAAGGTGGTTATGCTAATGATTCTTTTTGCATGCCTAAGAAACCTATTATTACTGTGCAAGGAGGTTATTTTTCTAAGAGCCCTTATGAGTATGCTAAACAACTGACTAGAGAGAGTTATCATGCGGTTGCTCATACCTATAACACAAGAAACAATAGGCAACCTAATCCTCCTCCAGTTATCCCAACTTCACTTCCTCCTTCCCAACCTATTCTTCCTCAAGCTCCTCGGATTTCACAAGTTCTTGGTAAGGAATATGATCTCATAGAACAACTTAAAACTACCCCTGCTAAGATATCCCTTTGGGATTTGATCCAAACTTCTTCCGCTCATCATGGAATGTTACAAGATGCCTTGAAAGATTTGAATGTTCCTCCACCGAATACATCTAGTAATATAGCATCTTTAGTTAACTCTGTGATGAATCCTAAAGCTCAAATTGTGTTTACCCAAGATGAGTTGCCTACTAGTGAAATTCAACAACAATATGATCCCTTGATGATTGTGGTTATCATAAATGACACGGCTATAAGACGAACACTAGTAGATAATGGCTCTGGCCTTAATGTATGTAGCATTAATCTATTGCATAAGATGAATGTGGATACATCCCTTATTGAGCCTGACTCTCGTCCCATTCGAGGCTTTGATAATGTGGCTAAGTCTTCATTAGGTATTATCACCTTACCCATCACAGTGGGACCTGTAACTTTGCTTACTCCTATTCATGTTATGTCGGGAAATCTAACATACAACTTGTTATTAGGGAGACCTTGGATTCACAGTATGCAAGCTGTCCCCTCTACATTACATAGACAAGTTAAATTTATTTATGACAATAAGACATATACCTTGATAGGCGATACTAATTTTCAAGCTTGTTTGCAAACATCTACTTCCAAAGGGAGTTCTTCTAAACCTTCCTCTTCTAGTGATGACTCTTTAAACAAGATGCCTATGGATGAATCATCACCCTCTAATAATCAAAATTCTTTGGATGAGTCTAAAGCTCCTGAAGAAGATCCTTCTCGACTTGAGTTTACACATGAAAAGGCTTTTGATCCTGAGAAGGTTCTCGCAGAAGACGATTGGGGATCCCTTAACTTTAATCCCACCTTTGTAGGTGAGTATAGGGTTCCTCCTAGAGATCTTAAAGGTAAAAAGAAGGAAGAAACTAGAGATCAATCAGTCTTACCTGAACCTATGAGCAATAATTTTGTGGCCACCTCTCAAACTTCTTCTCCTCACACCTCTAATTATGAAGAGTTTGATTCTTTGTCTTATGAAAAACCACCCTCTCTTCCTGAAATGGCTGATCGTTATGGTCGTGGTTTTCGCATTTTTGCTAAGCATGGGTATCATGGAAATGGTTGTGGCACTCATGAACAAGGGATAAAAGTTCCTCTAGAGACTAATTTTCACAATTATGCCTTTGGACTCGGCTATAATCCCTGCAAACGCACTAAAGCATCTAAAAGACCATCTCTCAATGTGAATGCTATATTTAGTGATGATGATCTCACTTCAACTAAATCATCTTCTACTTCTGTCAACTCTCATTCCCCTCATAAAGAAATCTTGGCGATGAACAAATCTCTTTATGACTCCCCTCAAATTTCTAAATCCACTTATGAATCTTTATCTCCTATTCATCATCAAGTCCTTTCCTCCAAGGACAAGGCTCTAATAAATTACACTCATCCCTCTCCTAAGATTTCTTGTGACTTTTCTTGTTCAATTTTTATCATTTTACACATGTTTTTGATCTCACTTATAGTTGAGCATTTAGCATGTCATATTCAAATTCCTCATTCAGTCTATCATGTCTTTAAATAACATTAATGGCTATTATGTTGCTCATCATTATGTGACATTGGTAGCTCATTTACTGGGGGCTCATTGTCATTCATGATGGTACAATTTCAAGTGCAATCATATTTTTGAAGCAACATAATAGCCTAAATTTTCTATGTTATCTCTTGTTTCTATGGGGACAAGAGTGATTTCATATATCTCTTCTTTTGCTTATGTCCAAATCTCTCCCTAGAAGATTGTGTAAGTCCTTCTCATTTAGGCAATGATCTTTCCTTATTTTTATCTAAGGATCCACTTTTTCCTATTCCGTGGATGGTGTGAACTTTATTATTTGATGTTATTCCTTGTATGCATTTGTTGTTGTTGGTTCAAGGATTCTCTCTTACAAGAGGTATAAGTCCTTGACTACAACCTCTTTTGCACTTGGTAAAATACATCCATAATGAATTCACTCTCCCAATTGGGTTAAAAAGAGCGTCATCCTTCATTAAGAATCACTTTCACCTCGCAAAAGATGGAAGTATTGCATTCTTATTCTCTTCTTTGTCTTATTCTAGAAGATGTTATATTTGTCTAAGACAATTCCTCTTGGGGATAGGCGTCTTTTGTACAAAGATCTCTTCTCCTCTAAGGATCTCCTTTACACATACTACAAGATATCCCTTTTCAACTATCTTATCCTTGCTTAAAGAGTGCAAAACTCTCTTGCTTGGATCTATGACATTGTTGCATTTTTGGGGTATCTTCTTTTGTGATGAAGGTAGGTATCCTTTTTCTAATTTTCTTATGACATAAACATTACACTTTTTGAGCAATAGGTCATTCTCAGAACCAGAGCACAGACTCTTAGAGTGAGATGTCATGCTTTTGTACTATACATATACAGGTTGTAGCATACTCGGGCATAGACTCCTATGAGATGCTTCTAACCTCCCTTACACACACATGCACGAGGTCGAGTGGAACTAGCGGCATAAGGCTAGACTTTCTCACTCTCCTCCCTTACATGGATCACCTAGACAGACTCTAGGGGCTAGTTTTCCATGTCCTTTTTTCCATGGATCACCTAGACATGATCTAGGGGCGAGAAGTCCATGTTTTCTCTCTCACTATTCTTCTCATGGATCACCAATGTGTGTATTCATGCCTTTTTCCTTTCTTTTCTTCTCTTTGCATTTTGTTTCCATTTACATCCTTCATCTTGTGTTAGAGAACTCTCAAATCTTCACACTCTTTGTTGTGTTGGAATTGAGATTTAGTCCTCTTTCTTACCAAATGATTCTCCATTAGTTTTTGATCTCATATCAAATCTTCTTGTGAGCATTTGTCATCAATATTCTTTAACAATTCGAAGTGGTAAACATGATACCCTGTTTCAACTCACTAAAATTAGCAAGCCGAAACAGGGGGGGGCATATAGCTACCCTCGAATTTTCATCACCTTCCTTAGTAAGCATTAGGTGATTTTGTGATCTAACATGTGGTTTTGTAGGGTGCGGTTCCTAACTGTGTACTGCAGATACCGCTGGGGGCTTCGTTCGACAGACTTATGGATATATCCTTTTTCAAATAATGTTTACTTTTCTGTACTTTAGCTTGCATATGCACTTAGTGTTCATATGACCGCTAAAGTGGGGGCTAAATGTAGCATCGTAAATTGTACGCACTTGCTAGGGTGGTACAATTTCACACCTAGTTTAGCACCCGCCTTGGCGCATTTTGCATTTTGCATTGCATTTCCCCTTTAGCACTTAATTAATCAAATTAATTAGGTCTAAGGTTCTATTTCATCATCTCCCACATCATAAAGTTGGGCCCTTTCATTAAAGTGTGCCCCTTTCATTTTATTCTTCCAATACATCATTTAATCAAAAACCCTAATTAGGTCCTATTTCGAGCTTGGGGGCTTGATTTCGGGGGTCAAAACATCTCGAAATCACCTGTAACTTCGGTATTCTCTCTAAAATCATCATATCTGACGGCCCTAAAAATTTGGTGAAAAGTTATCGGGACCATGGCGCCCGGAGTGCACATGGTCCCGGACATTTTTTCCGAAATTTTAGGAGCGCGATCCAATCATAAAATAAAGCTTAACCCCAAGAAATTGGCGGGATATTCAATCTCTAGGTTGGCCAAAATTCAAAATTAAGACCTAGGGTTTCATACATAAAAGCTCTCTTTCTTCATTTGAAAGGAGGGAATTTTTGATTTTCAGGACCTCATATGCAACGAAAGAGTAGATCTTTGAAGACTTCAACAACATTCAACATCCTTCTATCAAGCATTTATCAATTTCATTCATCTATTTAGGGCTTGGAAGACATTGAAGAACAATAGGAGATTACCGACTGAAGATTGGCTTGTACTCCTCCCTTGAGGGTTGGGTATGATTTCATGTTGTTTTCATGTCTTTCCATAAGCTTCAATATATCCTTTATTCATGCTTTAGATCACTTTGCATCTTGATTTAGAGTATTTACACTATCATTTACAAGCAATTAGGGTTTACTTTCTAGGTTGCTCTAGTTTGCTTTCTTGCATTTAAGGACCTTGCACACACACTAGGTCTGCACACACAATACATTTTACAATACAACTTGGCTATCCGTGGAGGTGGAAATCACCAAAGCGGGGGTTTGATTAAGGCAAAACCCTATATAGCCGCCCAAACACCTTTTCAGATATAAGTGTAGGTTTCGGGACTCGGACGACGCCGCAAGTTACAGATCCGGAAGAAGCAGACGGAGACCAAACAACACACCAAATTCCAGCCCAGAAAGCTAGGACAGGGGCGTAGGGCACCCTGGTCCTGCCAGGATAGGGGCGCTGGGCGCCCTGGTCCTTTTGGCAGACAGCAAGTTTCAGCATTTTGACAGCTTTTCAGGTTGCAAAACAGTAGTTTTCGGAGCAGTTTCAGGGGCAGATTCAGGACAGTGGCACCCGCGCCCCCGTCTCGAACATTTTTCAGTTAGATTTTAACTCCGGGTACGCATTTGCATTCTTGTTTTGTCCTTGTGTTTACAGCTTTCCGTCATTTAAGTTCAATTTTGTAATCTTGTTATTAGTTCATACTTGCACTTTGGGGTTAGGGATTGAACTTGCATCATTTCATCTTTCAATTACAACAAAGGAATAGAAATCCTAATAGGTAGCCCGTGGCTCTCTCTTCCACAAGAAGAAGTAGCCAATTGTGTGATACCTCTAGGCTCTTTCGTATTCCACAAATGTGTGATTGAAAGTGAGATTAGGGCATGTTTGCTTAGTCTCGCTTTTTCTCCCACACAAATCCAATAGGACCTTAGTTACATTAGTTGGTTTGAATTATGCCATGGATGTACCAGATGTTTGTCCAACAGTTTTTACAATCTATAATCCACTGGTGTGAGTAACTTCTTTGCTTGTAGTGACCTCTAGTAGGTCAGTTTGTGTTTGCATTTCTCTAAGCAAAGGTTTGGGTTCCTCAGCTTTTGCCGGTGGCACTGTCTCTGCATGAACTTGTTCCTATGAGGGAGCCTGTTGCTCTGCCTATTTCTTAGTGTTGTCTGTTGCCAGTGGTTCCTCTGTGCTGCCTGTTGCTAGTGGCTCAGTAGATGAATCATTATGTACATCTGTGGTCTTTGTTTTTCTAGTGTCCGGGGTCACTATAGTGTTTTCTGCCGGTGGCTATTTTGCCACATTTGATTTCCCAGTGGATTCCTTATCTACCATAATATTGACTTTCTGAGTGTCAATGATCATTGTATATAACACCTCAGAATCAAGATTTGTATCCTCAAGTGGTGTGTCCACACTCTCAGTTGCTGGTTGATTGTTAGTAGTAACTACTGGTGGAGTATTTAGAGGCTGTGGGGATAAGTTGTTTGTTATTTTTATACTGGGTGGTCCACCAACCTTACCTTTTCCTTTGTCTCTTTTCTTTTAATATACCTTGAAGGTTTTAGGTTTTATATACTCTTCCTGTTTTTCCTTTTCTACCAGGAATATATCCCATGCATCTGTTGTTTCCTTTGTTACCTGGTTCACTCTTCCTGCCATCAGAGCTACATGTCGGTGAGCAGTTGAGAATACTGACCGGTTAGCCTTAGAGATTAATTGATCTATCTCATCAGGTGAGTTGACAAGATGTACTGCAAGTAGTTTTTCAATCTTTATCTTCTTATCCAGCTCAACAATAGCCACTCTTCTAGCCTCAAGTCTGTTATACAGATCTGCCGGTATTTCATCAACAACTTGCATCAAAAATTTCTTGTAAATATCTAAGTGTAAGATTACATTGTTTTCTACTTTCTCTTTGTCATCAACGGATAGTGTGTCATATAATTTGTTGATGTTTTTCAACTTTCCATCCTCTGTAATTTCATTTAGAAGTTTATCAATTGGAGCAATAGTTTGTTGAGTCTTCTTTTTGGAGTCATCTTTTTCTTTGGAGTTAATTTCTTTGATGGGGGCCTTACTACTTGTTGCTTCTGTCTTGTCCTCTTGGGTGAAGGAGAAGGTGCCGGTGAGGGTTTTATTTTCCTCTCAACTCTCTTAAATACTATAGGTATGTCACTTTCAGAAGAAGTTGCAATCGGTGACAGATGGGCTTCTGGTTGAAGTTCTTCCAGTTCACTCTCCTTGATACCGGTTTGTCTTAATACATCTTCTTTGATAGCTTTTGCCTACCGGGTTCCTTTTCTAATAGTTGCCTCTACCTTCTTAACTCTTTTCCTTGATTGAATTTGGCTTTCTATAGTTTCAACACTACCAAATATTTTTTCTTCAGGTCCCTTAGGAGCTTCTAGGAGGACGTTTGCATAAATTTCAATAATATTGTCATCTGTTTCATAGCCCATTTCAGTAACCCAGATGGTTCTAGGGACAACTACCTCCATCCAAATTTCATCTTTCTTTATTACAAAACAAATTTCCTTTTGGTACTTATCTACAATAGCTTGTGACAATCTAACTCTAGTTTTCATTCGGGCCTTCAATGCCTGAAAATGCTCATTTATGTTCTTTTCCCTGTTCTCTCCCATGTTGTTCAGTAAATCCAACAATTGTTTGCCTACCGGTATATCAAATCCAAAATTTCTAGGACCAATACTGGGCACTTGTTTGGTTATATACAACATTAGACAAACAAGTAGGTTTCCAAATCTGAATGTACCTTTCTTATCCTTCTTGATCTTTCCTAAATTGTCTATTAGCTCATCTTTAAGCCATTCACATATGTCTATTTTTGCATTATCTTTTACCATATCATAGGCACTCTTAATACACAGGCTAGAAACTGAGTTTAACATATTTGCATAAGTAGCTTTGAAACCTAAGATCATATTGATAAATCTGACATTTATATCCTTTATATCATTTACCCTTAAAGATCTCCTATCAGATGTTGCACCGGTTAGTCTTGTTACTAGATCATTTGAGACCTTCTTAGTTTTGTAAGGTCTGTTGCCGGTGGAGGGTAACCCTGTTACTGCCTTTACTGCCTCTTTGGTAATCTTGTACTAGAAAAATTCACCATGTACCCTGCTTAATACAATTCTTATGATATCCTTGTGGAAATCCGGGATACTAAGAATTTCAGTAAAACCTAGGTGTGTAGGGGAAAAAGCGAGACTAGGTTAATCATGCCCTAATCCTACCTTTTGACACACATTACGGAATACGAAAGAGCCTAGAGATATTGCACAATTGGCTACTTCTTTTGGTGAAAGAGAGAGCCACGGGATATCTATTAGGATTTCTATTCCCTTGTTGAAATTATAAAATCAAGTAATGCAAGTTCAAACCCTAATCCCAAAATGCAAGTATGAACTAATAACAAGATTGCAGAATTGAGATTAAACAATGAACAGCTGTAAGTACAAGGATGAAATAAGAATGCAGATATGTACCCGGAGTCAAAATCGGACTGAAAATGTTCGAGACGGGGGCGCGGGCGCCACTGTCCTGAAAACTGCACCGAAAACCACTGTTCTGCACTCTGAAACACTGTCTGGAAATTGTTTGTACACTGTCTGTCTGGAGGACCAGGGCACCCAGCACCTCTGTCCCAGGGACCAGGGCGCCCAACGCCCCTGTCCTGGCAGGACCAAGGCGCCCAGCGCCCCTGTCCCGGTCTTCTGCTCTGCAATTTCACACAGAGTGCTGTCCCAACTTTCTCCCTCCAGATCTGTATCCCGCGGCGTCGTCCGAATCTCGAAACCTGCAATAATATCTGAAAAGGGGGAGGGGCGGCTATATAGGGTTTTGCCTTAGTCAAACCCCCGCTTCAGTGATTTCCACCTCCACGAATAGCCAAGTTGTTTTGTAAAATGTATTGTGTGTGTAGACCTAGTGTGTGTGCAAGGTCCAAAATGCAAGAAAGCAAACTAGAGCAACCTTAGAAAGTAAACCCTAATTGCTTGTAAATGATAATGTAAATGCTCTAAATCAAGATGCAATGTGATCTAAAGCATGAATAAATGATGTATCAAAGCTTATGCAAAGACATGAAAACAATACGAAATCATACCCAACCCTCAAGGGAGGAGTACAAGCCAATCTTCAGTCGGTAATCTCCTATTGTTCTTCAATGTCTTCCAAGCCCTAAGTGGATGAATGAATTTGATAGATGCTTGATAGAATGATGTTGAATGTTGTTGAAGTCCTCAAAGATCTGCTCTTTCGCTGCATATGAAGTTCCTGGAAAACAAAAATCCCATCCCTCCAAATGAAGAAAGAGAATTCTTATGTATGAAACCCTAGGTCGTAAATTCGTATTTTGGCCGACCTAGAGATTGAATATCCCGCCAATTTCTTGGGGTTAAGCTTTATTTTATGATTGGATTGCGCTCCTAAAATTTCGGGAAAAATGTCTGGGACCATGTGCACGGGCGCCATGGTCCCGACAACTTTTCACCAAATTTTCAGGGCCGTCGGATATGATGATTTTAGAGAGAATCCCGAAGTTACAGGGGATTTCGAGATGTTTTGACCCCGAAACCGAGCCCCCAAGTTCGGAATAGGACTTAATTAGGGTTTTTGATTAAGTGATGTATTGGAGGAACAAAATGCGAAGGGCGCGCTTTAGTGAAAGGGCCCAACTTTATGATGTAGAGAATGATGAAATAGGAACATTAGACCTAATTAATTTGATTAATTAAGTGCTTAAGGAGAAATGCAATGCAAAATGCAAAATGCACTAAGGCGGGTGCTAAACTAGGTGTGAAATTGTACCACCCTAGCGAGTGCGTACAATTTACGACGCTACATTTAGCCCCCACTTTAGCGGTCATATGAGTACTACGTGCATATGCAAGCTAAAGTACAGAAAAGTAAACATCATTTGAAAAAAGGATATATCCATAAGTTGTCAGACGAAGCCCCCAGCGGTATCTGCAATACACAGTTAGGAACCGCACCCTACAAAACAAACGTTAGATCACAAAATCACCTAATGCTTACTAGGGAAAGTGATGAAATCTGTGAGTAGCTGTATGCCCCCCTCTGTTTCGACTTGCTTATTAGGGAGGTGAAACAGGGTAGCATGTTTACTTGCGACAAATTGTGTAATATAGTATTGATGAGGGGTGTTCACTAAATAGGCTTCAGCAGAGCACTTTTTGGAACATCCTGAAAGTAGGAGAAGGAAAATACGATTCCAACGCAACAAACGGTTTGAAAATCGCATCTCCCAAACTCAAGTTATGATAAAATGAATGACAGAGGAGAATTAGGGTTTCAAAAAGTAAGAACAAGCAAACGAGAGTATATACCTCGAAAGTGACACTTGTATTCGTCACTTTATTGATTTCAGGATACTATTCAGTGTAGCGGAGCCCACATAGCCATCATCATGCCTTCACGACAACCGGAGCGTCCCACGAGGATTGAGATCCTGCGCCAGGCCGTGATCGACGACGAGCCACTGGACGAGGTGAGTTGACTGAACGTTTGACTTTTGATTTTTCGCATGTTTGACTTTTTCGTGATCGTATGTGGGCCTCGAAGGCTGACCGGGGCCCACCCAGGGCGCCATGGTCCCTGAGGGGCGCCCTGGTCCCCCTAGGGTGCCATGGTCCCTAATAGGGGTGCCATGGTCCCTGACAGGGCGCCATGGTCCCCAATCAGGGCCTGGCGAGAGGTTCCAGGGCTTAGCATACGATGTGCGACGGTTTGCATTTGTGATTTTGATGATCGAGTACTGATTATCGTCATGTTTTTGTGTTACAGGGTCTCCCATACATGAGAGAGCACACAGCGGGACATATTCTTCGCACTCTGCGAGATCAGATTCCGCGGCTGACCCAGTCAGAGAGAGACACACTATCGATTGTAGGATTGTGGTACGTGATTTTGATGCCGGCCATTCGATTTCATCCTGCGATGCTGATGGCCTTGATGGAGCGATGGGATCCTGACACATGCACCTTTCACCTTCCAGTAGGAGAGCTGACGGTCACACTCGAGGATGTGTACCGTATACTTCGTCTTCCTATCAGAGGAGCGACGGTTACATACGCGACCGATCGGTCAGTGGAGGATCATCAGAGAGAGCAAGTGTATTGCATAGGGAGAGCCATGCCGAGCGAGATGAGAGATCGCATCATGGTCAGCTTGCTCTTACATCCTACAGGGGAGGTACCCCTTCTGAGATGCCTTATGATAGCCATCATAGCACTAGCCGTCTGCCCTAATGGGCGAGGGACACACATGCATGGGGGCCTCACATGGTGTATCAGAGCGATGGAGAGACACAGGAGAGTGTATACTTGGGGTCGGAGTATGCTTGCGCATCTCTATCACGACCTTGGGGAGTATGTATTCGGACAGGGTTGTAGTTTGATGACATGCACACTTCTACAGGTGTGGATTTTAGATCACTTCACATGCACCAGGCCCGTCGGCTTTCCACTGAGTACAGTGAGCGAGCGACCTAGGGTGTTCGCTTATCCACTTACCAGAGAGTGGAGATTTGGAGATTTATTATATTGGAGAGTGATTATTGACAGACTGACATCCGAGGTGATAGTGTGGAGACCTTACCTACTGATGCACAGATGGGATGGTATGGAGAGACAGTTAGCATGTCTACAGAGGAACCGCCTATTGCGAGGACGATATGCACACATCATAGTCCCTTTCTACATTGACCGAGTACGGAGGCAGTTCGGACTAGAGCAGTGTGTTCCAGCCGATGTGCCCATCTATACTCGACACTCACGGGTCCTTCCCAGACCTGGAGCAGTAGCGAGACCGATGGTAGATGATATTGAGACGACAGACTTAGAGGGATCTGATCAAGATGTAGTCACTGACTATTCTGCAGAGCCTGGAGCACAGCGTAGATATGTTTCATGGTTCATGAGATCATATCCAGGTCCTATCTTTCCACCAGATCATCCGACAGGCTATCCAGGCCCATGGAGACATGGAGACCGAGACGAGGACGAGGGATCCAGGTCAGAGGAGTCAGAGGAGGGAGAGGATCATGAGGAGGCGGGAGATCCTGATCCACCTACAGGCGATCAGCCTAGTGACGAGGAGGAGGAGGATGAGGATGCAGATAGAGAGGAGGACGAGGAGGATGCAGGTGATGACGCGGATGAGGACGAGGATGATGATGATGAGGAGGAGGATAGAGATGATGAGGAGGAGTCGGATGCAGCTCCCCATCATTCAGGAGATGATACCATAGCTCTAGATCGACCTCTTATTCCCCAACAGGGGGAACATGAGGCAATACGGAGACCTGTCAGCAGTACCGTCCAGCCTACACCCATCGTGGATAGAGTATACGAGCGAGGGGAGCCTAGCGGTTCTCAGTCACAGATGCTACCATATCATGATCCCTACTGGCGCGAGGGAGATCCAGGTATAGTAGGTTTATATTGATTGATTAATGTTTTGATGATAAAGAATGGTACTAACAAAGATCTGTTCTACTGCCACAGCTAATGTGCAGGAATGGCGTTCCTTGATTCAGCAGGCAATGACAGACATTTCCATGATAGCACAGATCCCCAGTTCCTCACAGATTGCCTATAGGCCTCAGGGGAACGCAGGTCGGCATGAGAATTTATTTTTCCCATTCCGAGTACAGGTAGATATATGGAGGGAGAGAGAGAGAGTCCTATCAGAGGACCTCCAGCAGGCGCGACAGAGAGAGAGAGTCCTATTAGAGGACCTCCAGCAGGCGCAGTAGAGAGAGAGAGTCCTATCAGAGGACCTCCAGCAGGTGCGGCGAGACCTAGTAGCGGCTCAGACCGAGGCTACCACCTATCGTGCGATCCTTATGGATAGGGATCGTAGGAGTTCCTCTCGGAGTCACTCACGATCTGTATCACGCTATACACCCATGGGTCCACCTCCACAGCCAGATCAGGAGGGAGCATCCAGTCGACACTCTCCAGCCACTAGCCCTAGGGATAGGAGATGATTGTATGATGTAGGAGAGGTCACATTTTGGATATACAGTGACCTAGATTTGTATACGATCCACACATATATATGTATATATACATGCTTCTCTTTTGTCTCAAATGTGTTATCTCTAATGCTTAAAACAATGTATGTTTTGTTTTGATTAAATCTAATACATTTGGTGAATGTACATGTATGTTCAGAATTTAATTTCCATGTGATTGATTTCTCAATGCTCCATGATTAAATTGATACATGTGTGACTTAATTAAAATATTTAATCAAGTACGACATTGAGGATAAGGAAGAAATATGCATTAAGTCTAAGAATCATATAACTAATGTGATCTAATTTTGAACTTAAACACAACATGATACGATTCTACTTAACACATAAAGACATTGTATAATATGCTAGCATAATGAAAAAAAATGTAAATCTTTTACAATTTACATAAATGAATTCAAGACAAACTAAAAAGTAAGAAGACATGCTTGTCAGGAACGAAGCAATATAGATTAACATAACATTTAATTCTATTTTGCTTTAATTAAGAAATACTAACATATTATCCAATGTTGCAGAATTTGAAAAAGAAGATAGATAAGAAATGAAGAATTAAGCATAATATCTACGCAAGTGCATAGCATTGATAGGCTCTTTAAGAGGCGTACCATCTACATCCGCTATTTTGTAAGCACCTGATCCATAATCCTCAATAACGATATATGGTCCAAGCCAATTAGGACTAAATTTTCCCTTTTTAGCAGGCAAGGCATTCACATTGCGCTGATTCTCATAAAGGACTAAGTCACCTACTGAGAAGGAACGTTGAATAACCTTGTCATTATAGCTTCGTTGTAGAGTTTTGTGATACGCTTGAATATGCTCAAGAGTGTTTATGCGCTGTTCGTCAAGCATCTCCAGCTGTTGAAGTCGTTGTTCTCTATAAGAGTCATCATCTACTATACCTTTGAGAGAAACCCTAAGTGATGGAATCTCTAACTCTAAGGGCATAATAGCATCAGCACCATAAACAAGATTATAAGGAGTAGTTCCCGTAGCGATTCGTACACTCGTTCGGTAGGCCCAAAGAGCATAGATCAGCTGGTTACTCCAATCCTTACCATGCTTATTCACGGTTTTACGAAGAATTTGTTCAATTATCTTATTGGATGATTCGGCTTGGCCATTTGATTGAGGATAATATGGTGTAGAAAATTGATGTTTGATATGATACTTCTCGAGGAATTTCTTCACATCCTTGTTTTTAAACGATGTCCCATTATTTGAGATAATAGTGGAAGGTATCCCAAATCGAGAAATGATGTTTTCTAGAAGAAATTGACAAATCACTTCAGCAGTAGTAGAGCGAAGAGGAATAGCTTCTACCCACTTCGTAAAGTAATCTGTTGCAGTTATAATGAAGGTGTGTCCCTGAGATGAAGGAGGAGAAATTTTTCCAATAAGATCCAAACCCCATGCGGAGAAAGGCCAAGAAGCTACTTGAGAACGAAGTTCTTGGGCAGGAGCATGAATCAGATTATTATGTTGTTGACATTGATGACATTTTTTAACAAATGAAAAGGAATCCTTCTGCATAGTTTGCCAATAGTATCCCATACGAAGCAACCTATGAACCAGGGATTTGCCCCCAAAATGCCCCCCACAGGCACCTGAATGTGCCTCTTCAAGAGCAACGGGGATTTCCGACTTGTTAAGACAACGAAGGAGGAGACCATCATAACCTCTTCGATAAAGGACATTAGAAAGGATGATATATCTAGCAGACAGCTTGCAGATTCTAGCCCTAGTGTTCCTATTAGAGGAATCAGGAAAGGTACCATCGGTCAAATATCTTATGATATGCGAGAACCATTCATCTGAGTCTACAAAGTCACAACATGTTACCAGGCTAGAATCGTCTACAATAGCTGGAGAAATAAGATTGTGAATAACAAAATTAAGATCGACCATAGGGTCCTCTAAAGATACTAGAGAAGCCACACATGCCATTGCATCCGCATGTCGATTATCTTTTCGAGGAACGGGTTCCATGGTATAAGAATTGAAATTTTGTAATAGAGAGATAGCAAGATCTTTATATTGTGATAATTTGTCTTGTTTTTCTTGATATATTCCTATTACTTGTCTTATAATTAATTGTGAATCTCCATAGATATGTATGTGTTTTATATTCACAGCTAAGGCTGCTTTTATTCCCGCTATAAGAGCCTCATACTCAGCAATGTTATTGGTACACAGGAAATTTAGACGATATGATAAAGGAATAGGTTTCTTTGTAGGAGAAATCAGAACAACCCCTGCCCCCGATCCCGTACGACACTTAGAACCATCAAAGTACAACTCCCAAGTTTCATCTTTCTCTATAGAAAGAATAAAGTCGTTAGGAAAGGACTCAGGGTTAGGGAAGGAGAAAGGTGAAGGGGCCTCAACCAAGTGATCGGTCAACGCTTGTCCTTTAATTGCTCTTTGTGAAACAAATTTAAGGTCAAATTCAGTTAACATCATAACCCACTTAGCTAGACGTCCTGATAAATCAGTTTTAGAAAAAAGATGTTTCAGAGGATCAAACTTTACCATGACGTGGACTTCTGAATTTAAAAGATAATGTCTCAATTTTTGAGTCGCAAACACCAAGGCCAAGCATTGTCTTTCTATCGCAGAATATCAGGTCTCATAATCAAGTAAGGTACGACTTATGTAATAAACCGGACATTCCTTACCATCTTTATCATGTTGTGCCAACAATGCTGCGAGAGCATGAGAGGAAGCAGCTGTATACAGAAGGAAGGGTTTAGAAGGTTCGGCAGGTTGAAGAATAGGAGGACTAGCCAAATACACTTTTAAATCTTCAAATGCTTGCTGACAATCCTCATTCCTTTGAAAAGTGATATCCTTTTTAAGAAGTTGAGTAAAAGGAAAGGTACGATCCGCAAGTTGAGACACAAACCTACGAATAGCTTGAATCTTTCCTTGTAAGCTTTTAAGTTGAGACACATTTCGAGGAGGTGGCATGTTAACAATAGCACCTTTTTTCTTAGTATCCACCTCAATCCCACGATGCGAAACTATGAATCCTAATAGTTTTCCACTATCCACACCAAAAACACATTTTCGGGGATTCAAGCGCATGTGATATTTACGAATTCTTTCAAAGATTTGACGAAGGACTTTAACATGATCCATGCGAAGAAAGGATTTGGCCAAAATATCATCAACATAATCCTCTAAAATCTTATGCATATAATCATGAAAGATAAGGGTCATCGCTCGTTGATAAGTTGCACCGGCGTTTTTAAGTCCAAAAGGCATCATTATCCAACAAAACGTACCCCAAGGAGTGGTGAAAGCAGTTTTGAATTGATCTTGAGGGTTAATAAAAATTTGATTGTAACCTGAAAAACCATCCATGAAGGATAACAAGGCATGTCCTGCCGTAGAATCAACTATCATGTCAATGTTTGGAAGAGGGAAATCATCTTTCAAGGAAGCTTTATTCAAATCTCGAAAGTCAGTACACATTCTTATTTTGTTGTCTGGTTTAGCCACAATGACAATATTTGAAATCCATGGGGAATAGTCAATAGGGCGGATAAATCCAGCCTCCAATAATTTTTCAATCTCAGCCTTAACAAGCAGAGCCACCCTAGGATTCATTTTTCGAATCTTTTGTTTCACGGGCTTAGCGTCAGGAACTAAGACAATATTATGAGTAACAATCTTAGGATCTATACCAGGCATGTCAGAATATGCCCAAGCAATATCTCAGGGAATTCATGCAATAGTTCTTCATATTGTTTCTGTTCTTCTTCATCCAAACATTTCCCAATTTTAATGACTTTCTCTTTATTGCAAGGATCCATCTTAACATCAGTGGTGTCACTTATGAGAAGATTACTTTGTTGAGGAGTATCCTTTAACTGAGGGAATTCTTTCACAATCTTATCGTTATCAATCTCTTTTCCAAAATAGGCTTAAGTGTTCAAACAATAAGGGAGTCCCCTATTGTGATGATAACGAGGAAGAGTGTCATAGGCTCCCAAGAACTCAGCTAAAGCGTCGTCGGTAGGGAAGATATCCAAAGCACAATCACCCAAAGAATCCTCGTCAATATACTCAGGGTGTTGTATTGATAGAGATGTAGAAATAGCATTAACACTAATGCATGGTCTTTTAGAAGCTTTAGTACGTCTGCAGGGATTATAGCCAAGTCCAAAGGCATAATTGTGAAAATTAGTCTCTAGAGGAACTCTTATCCCTTGTTCATTAGCACCACAACCTTTTCCATGATACCCATGCTTAGCGAAAATGCGAAAACCACGACCATAACGATCAGCCATTTCAGGAAGAGAAGGTGGTTTTTCATAAGACAAAGAATCAAACTCTTCATAATTATAGATGTGAGGAGAAGGAGTTTGAGAAGCGGCCACAAAATTATTACTCATAGATTTAGGTAAGGTTGATTGATTTTTAGCTTCTTCCTTCTTTCCAACTTTAATTTCTCTAGAAGGAACCTTATATTCACCTACAAAGGTAGGGTTAAAATCAAGAGATCCCCAATCATCTTCTGCGAGAACCTTCTCAGGATCAAAATCCTTTTTATGCGTATTTTCAAGTCGAGAAGGATCTTCTCCAGGAGGTCCAGACTCATCCGAAGGATTTTGATCATCGGAAAGCGAAGACTCATCGATAGGTTTCTTGTTTAAAGAGTCATCACTAGACGAGGATGGCTTAGAAGAATCTCCTTTAGAATTAGATGTTTGTAGACAAGCCTGAAAATTAGTATCACCCATCAAGGTGTATGTCTTATTGTTATAAACGAATTTAACTTGTCTATGCAATGTAGAGGGGACAGCTTGCATGCTGTGAATCCAAGGCCTCCCTAATAACAAGTTATATGTTAAATTTCCAGGCATAACATGGATAGGAGTAGGCAAAGTAACAGGTCCCACTATGAGAGGTAAGGTGATGATACCCAATGAAGTTTTAGCCACATTGTCAAAGCCACGAATGGGACGAGAGTCAGGCTCAATAAGAGATGTATCCACATTCATCTTATGCAATAAATTGATGCTACACACATTAAGGCCAGAGCCATTATCTACTAGTGTTTGTCTTATAGCAGTGTCTTTCATGACAACCACAATCATCAAGGGATCATATTGTTGTTGAATTTCACTAGTAGGCAACTCATCTTGAGAAAACACAATTTGAGCTTTAGGATTCATCACAGAGTTAACAAAAGATGCTATATTACTAGATGTGTTCGGTGGAGGAACATTCAAATCTTTCAAGGCATCTTGTAACATTCCATGATGAGCGGAAGAAGTTTGAATCAAATCCCAAAGGGATATCTTAGCAGGGGTAGCTTTGAGTTGTTCTATGAGATCATATTCCTTACCCATAACTTGCGAAATACGGGGAGCTTGAGGAAGAATTGGTTGAGGATTAGGAAGAGAGACTGGAATGACAGGAGGAGGATTAGGTTGCCTATTATTTCTGGTATGATAGGTATGGGCAACCGCATGATAACTCTCTCTAGTTATTTGCTTAGCATAATTGTAAGGACTTATAGGTCTTCTTCCTTGCACCGTGATGATTGGTTTATTCAAGGTACGAAAGGAATCATGATCATACCTTCCTTGGACAGTAAGGAGAGGAGTTTTAGGAATTTGAAAGGTGGGAGAAGGATGAGCACCTTGGACTTCAAAGAGAGGCTTGTTATATTCATTCAAATTTATCATGTTAACCAATTTAGAGGTCTTGTTTTTGTTTAAAGGTTTCGACAAAGCCACAAAGTCATCAAGAGCATCATCCAACAAAGCATGATCATATCGGTTAAAAGGTTTGTCTTTTTATTCAAAAGGAGACATCTCCTCATAGAGGGGATTATTGAAAACAACCATGTTACTAGTTTCAGGGGAAGAGTGGATAGGAATGTATCCTTGAGAAGAACCATTCGACTTATCTTTCTCATCACACCTAAATGGCATAGTAACAAGGTTTATGAGTTTTTGGTAAAATGAAGGTTTAGCATCCTTTGGGTTCAAAAACTCATCTAATGCTTCATCTAATTCATCTTGGCTATACTCATAATAATCATCAAAAGCATGAACATTTTGCAAATAAAAATCTGACATTTTGAAAAGATTGCATAAAATTTAAACACACAATGCAAAGAAACACACTCTTTTTTTTTTCTATTTTTCTCTTTTAATGAAATGAAATGAAAACACACTAAATCTAGATCTAGATCTAACAAATGCAATGCAAGAGGAAGCAATGATAGATTCACGTCGGGTTCACCAAAATGTGTAGGGGAAAAAGCGAGACTAGGTTAATCATGCCCTAATCCTACCTTTTGACACACATTACGGAATACGAAAGAGCCTAGAGATATCGCACAATTGGCTACTTCTTTTGGTGAAAGAGAGAGCCACGGGATATCTATTAGGATTTCTATTCCCTTGTTGAAATTATAAAATCAAGTAATGCAAGTTCAAACCCTAATCCCAAAATGCAAGTATGAACTAATAACAAGATTGCAGAATTGAGATTAAACAATGAACAACTGTAAGTACAAGGATGAAATAAGAATGCAGATATGTACCCGGAGTCAAAATCGGACTGAAAATGTTCGGGACGGGGGCGCGGGCGCCACTGTCCTGAAAACTACACCGAAAACCACTGTTCTGCACTCTGAAACACTGTCTGGAAATTGTCTGTACACTGTCTGTCCGGAGGACCAGGGCACCCAGCACCTCTGTCCCAGGGACCAGGGTGCCCAGCGCCCCTGTCCTGGCAGGACCAGGGCGCCCAGCGCCCCTGTCCCGGTCTTCTGCTCTGCAATTTCACACAGAGTGCTGTCCCAACTTTCTCCCTCTGGATCTGTATCCCGCGGCGTCGTTCGAATCTCGAAACCTGCAATAATATCTGAAAAGGGGGAGGGGCAGCTATATAGGGTTTTGCCTTAGTCAAACCCCCGCTTCAGTGATTTCCACCTCCACGAATAGCCAAGTTGTTTTGTAAAATGTATTGTGTGTGTAGACCTAGTGTGTGTGCAAGGTCCAAAATGCAAGAAAGCAAACTAGAGCAACCTTAGAAAGTAAACCCTAATTGCTTGTAAATGATAATGTAAATGCTCTAAATCAAGATGCAGTGTGATCTAAAGCATGAATAAATGATGTATCAAAGCTTATGCAAAGACATGAAAATAATACGAAATCATACCCAACCCTCAAGGGAGGAGTACAAGCCAATCTTCAGTCGGTAATCTCCTATTGTTCTTCAATGTCTTCCAAGCCCTAAGTGGATGAATGAATTTGATAGATGCTTGATAGAATGATGTTGAATGTTGTTGAAGTCCTCAAAGATCTGCTCTTTCGCTGCATATGAAGTTCCTGGAAAACAAAAATCCCATCCCTCCAAATGAAGAAAGAGAATTCTTATGTATGAAACCCTAGGTCGTAAATTCGTATTTTGGCCGACCTAGAGATTGAATATCCCGCCAATTTCTTGGGGTTAAGCTTTATTTTATGATTGGATCGCGCTCCTAAAATTTCGGGAAAAATGTCCGGGACCATGTGCACAGGCGCCATGGTCTCGACAACTTTTCACCAAATTTTCAGGGCCGTCGGATATGATGATTTTAGAGAGAATCTTGAAGTTACAGGTGATTTCGAGATGTTTTGACCCCGAAACCAAGCCCCCAAGTTCGGAATAGGACTTAATTAGGGTTTTTGATTAAGTGATGTATTGAAGGAACAAAATGCGAAGGGCGCGCTTTAGTGAAAGGGCCCAACTTTATGATGTAGAGAATGATGAAATAGGAACCTTAGACCTAATTAATTTGATTAATTAAGTGCTTAAGGAGAAATGCAATGCAAAATGCAAAATGCACTAAGGCGGGTGCTAAACTAGGTGTGAAATTGTACCACCCTAGCGAGTGCGTACAATTTACGACGCTACACTAGGGTTTCAATTATCTTATGTTCAGGCTTGATATTTTTGGACTCATCACAAATTTCAGTTTTATACATATTTTTAATCTCATCATCACCTAGTTCATCAATATGACAATGAATATACATTCTAGGGTCTTCAGCATAAACTTCTCCTTTAGGGATTTGAGAAAATGCACCTATGCTATAATCTTTCTTTGCAATTTCCGGAACCAATTGGAAAACGGGTCTAGGGCGCTTAACTACCTCAACAACAGTAGGGTTTGCAATGAATTCAGGAGTAGATGAAGATGCCATAGTTATAAATACCTTAATCTGCCTTAGGGATAAATGATTTGATGGATTGCTTCACTTCTTTGCTTGGAATGCCTTCGCTCGGGAATTCTCGCACTCTCAAAGATTTGAATGCTCGATGAATGAAAAATGGAGCCAAAATACTTGCTTTATAATGTTATTTTCGCCAACCATCACATTTAATGCATGTCGGTTAAGTTATAACTTAACATATCTGCTGGTATAGAAGTAATTTCAACTTCTCACCATCAACTGAGGGAATAATAGCATGTTTTTCCATATGTTGCTAAACCCTCAAAGGAATTTTCTTTAGTTGGATGAAGAGTCTCCTGCCAGTGGAGTGTTACTCTGTTCTGCCAGTGGAGGAGTATTCCTATCAACATTCTGATCTGACTTTTTGATCCATTGTTTTGAGAATTCTTGCTTTACCTCTTCAACCTTTTCTTTACCTTTCAAACTAGGACCATTATTATTTGCCGGTGGTGCCTTACTTCTACAAAATTTTGCAATATGTCCAATCTTTTTACAAGCATAACAAGTCACATTGTTTTTTTGAATAGCTTTCCCATATCCTATGCCGGTTTGTGTTCTGCATTGGTTAGATAAATGTCCAAATCTCCCACAAACACAACATCTTACATTCATTCTGCAATTATCTAAATTATGACCAATTTTGTTGCATTTAGAACATTGACTGGTGGGTGTATTAGTGTTTTGATAATTTCTAGATCTACACTGATTTGCTCTATGACCATATTTATTACAGTTACAACATTTGCCATTAAATTTATAAGCATTTGCTTGTCTTACTGGTTTTCTATGATCATGTGTGTTTGTAGTACCAGAGCTTTCACCAACTTCAAAGTCAAGGCCATTTGTATCACCATTAGGTTTCTGTTTCTTCAACATGTCAATAAGTTCTTCTGAGCTTTTCTTGAATTTTTCTTTGTGTTGATTTGCAGCAGCCAGTTCTCTTTCCAAGATTCCTTTCTGTCTCATGAGTTTATTTGAGTTATTTTGTGTATGCATTAGATCTATCTTCAACATATCATTTTCATGACTAAGTCTTGTATTTGTATTTTCAACATCATTCAGTCTTCTAGTCAATTCTTCTTCATTTTTCTTCCTATCTTCAATTTCTTTGCAAAATCTCATAGTCATATCCTGCATCTCATTCTTTGTAGTAGTGTTTTCTTGTTTTAGCTTGTTCACCAGATCACTAAGAGTTTCCTTTTCATCTTCATTATTCTGCATCTTTTCACAAAGTTCTCTTCTCTTGTTTCTTGCAATTGTAAGATTTTCTTGAAGTGCTTGAATAATATCCTGTGCAGCCTTTAGATCATCTTCAAGTTTGATATTCTTCAATTTTTTTGTATCATAGTCTGAAAGAGCTATTTCCAATTGCTTCATCAAGTTTTCTATCTCTACCGGTGTCAAGATCTTCCTCAAGCTATTAGGCTTCTGAAAAATAGAGGACCAGACTTTGATACCAATTGTTAGGATTCCCAAAGATACTGAGAGGTGGGGGGGGGGGGTGAATCAGTATTTAACCGGTTATGAATTTACTTGATTTAAAACATGTACAACATATCAATATAGTGTATCGGTAAACCAGAAATAATGCAGTAAACAACAATGACAACAACCACATAAAAAGCACACCATAACACAGTAGTTTAATGAGGAAACCCGATGTGGGAAAAACCTCGGTGGGATTTGTGACCCACAATATTCACTTACTGACCAATAAGTGAATATTACTCTTACAATAGGGGCTTGCACATGCAGGAAGGCCAAGTGCCTAGAGCTCACTGCTCAATTACAAAATGGGAAGTTACACTGACTTACAAAATGGATTATGCAAATCCAATGTCTTGTACTGCCTCAAAATAGCATCTGCTATGCCAGATCCAGTACAGGTTTTAGCTCTGCTTCATACATAAACCCTTAACCTATAATTTGTATATTAGGTCTGCATCATTTCGCCTATCACCTTATTCACAAAATGTTCTACAATGATCTCATACATATATGAGTCATATTACAACTCACCATGTCAGCTTACAATGATTTTACAATTAATTACAAAATATATTATTAACAAAATTCTTGTCGGCCTGGGTGCTGGTATCCTTCCTTTTACTGCCAGTGTTCTGTGTGCCGGTGTAGAGTTTGTCGTTGCCGGTGTTGGTATATTGTCTTGCTAGTAACATATGATTGCAAGGTTGCCATCAATGAAAAAACCTTCAATCACCTACAATATCTCATTGGAGTGTGCATTTGCCAACAATATGATGTTCTTCACTTTTTCTGCATCATAATCTACAAGAGCTCCTTCTAATTGTTTCCTTAAGTTCTCCATCTGTACCGGTGTCAGAATCTTCCTCAAGCTGTTAGGCTTTTGAAAGTAGAGGACCAGGCTCTGATACCAATTGTTAGAATCAATGACAGTCCCAAAGACATTGAGAGGGTGGGACGGAGGGGGGTGAATCAGTGTCTAACCAGTTAGCAGCAAATTTAACCTTATTAAGAACTTTGCATCCCAAAACAGTATACCGATAAAGAAGAATTAATACAATAAACATAAATAATAGAGACAGCATAGAGAGCACACCATAACACAAGATATTTAATGAGGAAACCTGATTTGGGAAAAACCTTGATGGGATTTGTGACCCACAATATTCACTCACTGGCCAATGAATAAATATTACTTACAATGAGGGGCCCGCACATGCAGGAAGGCTAGCAGCCTAGAGCTCATTGCTCAATCAAAAAGCAAAAGTATCACTAACTTACAAAATGGATTATCAAAATCCAATACAATGTACTGCTTAAGATCAACATCAACTATGCTAGGTTTAGTACCGGTTTAAGCTCAGTGCATTACCAAAACCTTCCTTGTCAACTATGTATCATCCTCTCTCATATCCTATACATATTCACTACTACAAAATGACCTATAAGATCTCATAGATATATATGAGTCTTTTACCATATGCCATGTCAGCTTTTACAAAAGATAATTACAATATAAACTATAAACAAAAGTATATACCGAAATTCAAGGATGAAATGACTAGATATGTTCTGAGCAGGGTTCTTAATGAATTCATCTGGATGGACTGGCCTCACATGATCACCAAAGAAGCAATTCAAGCGGTCACTAGATTACCCAAAGTCGGGCAGGAACTTGGGAAGAAGATCTCCAATACTGAGGTTGAAAAGCTCACTGACGCAACCCATGATGGAAGGTCGATGAGGATAAGCACCATTAAAGATACAAATGTAAAATTTTCTAGCATGATCATCGGCTACAAGGTAACACAATCAAGTCGATTAAACTCTATTGTGAGTTCTTGTATCCATGCTGCATATCAAATGATAAAGAATGATGGAAAGTATTATTTGTGTGAATGGTTAAGAAGTGAATTAATGATAAATCTTGGCAAAATCAAAGGTGTTAAGAAAGTGACATTCTGATTTAGCAATCTTATTGTCTGCTTGATGTTATATTTCATGAATGAGCTATCGGGTTTGGGAAAGAAACATTGGGCTCATGACATACCGGTAGGTATGTAGATTAGAGATTGCAATCACCGGTCTTGGCAGCAATAGGGATGAGAAGCTATGGGGATTCTTTAAATCTTTCCAAAGGAACATGAGAATGAGGGAGAGAATCTCCAAACACATTCTGGAGAAATACTCCATTGAAATCTGCTTCGTGGTAAAAACAGATGAGACCTTCATGGAAGCAGTTGAACCAAGAATAATATGGGTCACTGAATTGGGCTATGAATTTGACGACAACATCTTGGAACTATATGCTAAAATGCTTCTTGATGCTCCTTTGGATGACAAGACTGAACACTTTGGTACTGCAGAGGAGAAGGCTCTTGAAGTTAAAATTGGCTTCAATAAGAAAAGAAGGAAAAAGAAAATAGACAAAATGTCTTCCTTCGTTTAAAATGTAATTCACAGGATAGATACAGAACTAGGTTTTGGATCTAAACCGGTAGATCAACCAGCAAAGGCAGCTCCAACAACTGTAGTGAAAAGTGCTCCTGAAGTAAAGAGGCCATAAACTTTCATATCTCCTATCACTTCTGACTTTGATACAGAGGATAATCAACCTCTTGCATTCAGAAGGGTATAGAGGAAGAAAGTTGACAAGCCTCTGATATAGGAGAAGAAGGTGGAGCCAAGGAGGAAGCTAGTAAGAAAGGTAACAATAGCACCCACTTCTCCGACAAGGAAACCTACTCAGAAGAGGAAGCCAGCTCCATCTGCCCTTGCAACCCCCAACAAGAAGAAGAAAAAGAGTGATGAAGCAATTGAATCTGGCAATGTTACCATCATCCCCCCAATGACTTGTGCAGAATTGATTGATGAGGTAACTAAAGATGGAATTTTGAAGAATGTGTCAAATTTCTATTAACATTTAGATGAGAATGAGCAAAATGAAATGGAAGAAGCAATTTTGTTATATTTAGACATATATAAGAAGACTTTGATAGAATTTTTGAAGGAAATTTCTTTATCTTTGTATAATAAGTTAGATGCAAGGAGATTAGATGCAGTTAAGAGAGACAAAAAGATTAAAGAAGTTGAACTTTTGAGTATGTGTGGTTCTATAAATAATGAGAAAATGAAAAGATGTATAGAAGTTTCCAATAGAACAATTTTTAGCAGCAAACCTCAACAAATAAGCTTAATGATGGGTAGAGTCAATGAAATAATAAATGAGACCAGAGAAGGATGGTCTAAATTCTTCCAAAAGAATCCTGATTTCCTTACTTCTCAAGAAGAATTTTCTAAGGCAAAAAATCCCACCATTCCGGACAGATCCAAGGGAAAAGGAATTTTGGGAAGCTCATATCAAATTTTGAATGAACCAGTAGATAATAAGAGTGTACAAACTCCACCGGCAGATAAACCTAAAACTAATGAGAGTGTACAGGATAAACCGTCAGAGACAACATTTGTAAAGTACGAGCAATGTAATATAGATAATGTACAAGATATAGATAATATTATGGATAATAATCCACCTACAGTGACAGATACTGCACCAAGTGGTGAAGCCACCGGTGCAAAAGAGGATGAGAAAAAGGATACACCAAGAAAGGAAAAGGAGACTGATGAGACACCTAGTACCATACCAACAGGTGATTCCTCAACAAAACTTTTGGCAATTGACACTTCTCAAGTTGAGAAGAAGTCCATCACAGAGATGAGTCCTATAGAGATAATGATGATGGCTGCTCAAAAGCTAATGAAGGAGGGATCTGCAGACAAAGGAATAATGGATTAGTCAATAATAGTTTTGCACATACTAATTCCTGAATGTATGATTGAAAATGAAGCAAGCCCTTCCGACAAGGTTAAGGTATTGACAAAACACATCTCTAAAAACTTTCAATCATTATAGCATATTTCCGACCGGCAAGCACTTGAAAGATTTACTTTGGCTAAGAGAGCTGCTTTTGACCAGATTATTGAGATAGAGAAAAGGAAGATTGAAGAGAAACTTATACTTATTGAAAATTCTTTGAAATAGTGTACTAACATCTACATGGTCAGTTGTAATATAGAAATTCTTACAACAAATGTAGATAAAAAAATAAAGGAGTTACAAGAAAAGATTGCTAATATTGCTAATATTGCTAATTCTTTTGATGGACTAACTTCACTTACAACATCTATTGATGGACAAATTTTGACTTTGGAGAACCAACTTTTTGCTTTTGAAAAGGAAATAGATAAGATCATTCGAAGAGAAAGGAGTCTTAGAGGTTTGGTGAGTCCAAGCTAGGATTCACTTGGTGTACATAAGAAGGAATGCATGGATATGCTTGCAAAGCCCACACCGGCATAAGTCACTTAGAAAGAAACACTTGCACATTTACTGAGTGGACTTGTATCCATATCTGAAACATTCAAAACTGGCTGGGATACCTATATACTAGAGAAAGCTTATTCGAAAATCTTGAAATTGGTCAAGCTCTGGTAAAGTAATCTGTAATTATTCATTCTTTTGCACAAATTCCTAACAATTCTTTCAATTCTTTCACCAGTCTTTGACATTGATGCCAAAGGGGGAGGATATATATGTGAAAAATAAAGTATGTATATAATCCTAGGGGGAGGATATCAGACAGAGAGTATATTGCAAACATAGTCAATTAGCTCAGGGGGAGCATGTTTCAGTTTCAGTTTAACCGGTAGGGAATCCATTTTTCACATGAGTGTTGCCATCAATGCCAAAGGGGGAGATTGTTGGCAATTGACACTCATTGGATTCATATGCTATCATTGATGGAAACAAGATTTTGTAGAAGGTAGACACTGACAGATACCGGTAGATACCGACATGGGAGTAATCAGGGTCATAACCGACACCGGCACTGGCACCGACATCCAACACTTCAGTGAAACCGACATCGGTCTGGGATCCGAAAATTTTTATTTGTAAAATCATTTTGTAATTATTGTATAAGGTCGATATTGAATATCTTTTGTAATGTATTGAACGCTGACATAAGGCATATTGTTTTTAAAAGGTATATAAGTCAGTCTATTACGTCATTTTGATATAGGATAGAGTGTATAACAATGTGAAGAAGAAAATGATGCGAAGGATATGTATGCAAATCATTTGGATGTGAAATTAATATCTTGCAATGATCAATAGATGGTTTGCAAAGCATTCTTAGAGGAAAGGGGATACCGGTAAAAGGGTTTAGGGTTTATGAACTGGTACAAAACAAATCTATAACCATAACTATTTTTGGCATAGCAGATGCATTTTGTGAGTTCACCATTACTATTTTATCTCAGCAAAATCTTGTAGTCAGTGAGACCCTTTTGTGTTGAGAAGTGTACTCTAGGCAATGTGCTTTCTTGCATGTGCAGGCCCCCATACTATGTAATATCTTTCATATGGCCAGTGAATTGATATTGTGGGTCACAAATCCCATCGTGGTTTTTCCTCTTTGAGGTTTTCCACATATAAAATTCTATGTGTTATGGTGTTCATTCATGTGGCTGGTTTATTTACTTCATGTTATATGTTTCTTCATTTAGTGGTTTATATATGTATGTTGTAATAAGGTAAAATCTTATGTTACCGACAGAACACTGATTAACCCCCCCTCTCAGTGTTCTTGGATTCCTTCTATTCCAATAGAAACTTCATCAATCATGGGAGGGAGAGAAGAAAATCCCTTTTACAACAGGTGTCAAGATATTGACACTAAAGAGATAACAAATGAGCTAATTCAGGAGGCTCAACAAAATCCCAATTTACAAAAATTCATGGAAAAGCTTATAGAAACAGATCTAGAGAACTACTTTCTAATGCTAGTAAGTTAGGGTACTAAACTACTTGTTGATTTTGATGTGAACCAACTAAGAAGAAATCACAAGAAAACAAAAGCAGAAGAAAGTAATAATCCATTAAATGCCTTAACTCAACAAATTCAAGCCCTACAACAACAAGTGCAAGACATGCAAAGGGGAATAACAAGGAAATATTCCTTAGAGGATATTTTCTCCTATCCATTTGATCGAAGCTTAAACATGATACCATTTCCACCAAACTGTGAAATTCTGAAATTTGAGAAGTATAATGGCAAAATCGACCCCCAAGATCATGTAAGGGAATTCTGCACCATGAGTCTAGAATTTGTGCACAATGACACTTATTTGATGAGACTATTTTTATGAAGCTTAGGTGGCTAAACCATGAAGTGGTTATCAAAACTTACATCAGGCATTAGATCATTTAAAGAGCTGGTGAATAAATTCATATTACAATATTCTTACAACATTCAACATGAGATAATCATGCTTGATCTTTACAATATGAAGCATAAAAATGGTGAGATGTTCCTTACCTTTCAGCAAAGGTGGAGATGATTGTTCACTAGATATTCCCATGAAGTACCTGAAAAGGAAAAGATGGATATCTTCATTGATAACCTAAATAGCGAAATGAGTTATCAACTTCAATTGCAATGTCCACTAAGTTTTGACAAACTGATCGATAATGGTATCAAAATTGAGGATGCCTTGGTCAGAAGAGGGATATTGAAATTTTCTAAGGCACCAATTTTTCCAACAACCATAACAATAAAAATACCAACAACAATAGGGTAAGTGCAAGAAGTTGTGTCCACTTTTTGGCCAAAAAGTGGAAGTTTTTCCCCTTTTTTTCGATTTCATCCCATTTGACCTAAATATTTGAGGCACTTAAAGAATGAATCTTGAAAAAATTTAGTAGTAGAAAATGTAGTGCTTGAAGTCTACTTTCTAAATATGTAATTTATTTTAATATCCAGATCTTAAAAATGAAGTTTGAATAGGCATTACTAAAATCTATAGTTTAAAAGTCACTTTTCAGGACCATACCATGCCTGTGTACGGAAAGCATAATTTGAACTAAATGAAATTATTTTTATAAATCCTTTTGGGAAAAGATCTATAACTCACTCACCTTTGATGATAATATTTTTTTGTAACTTTTTTCTGCATATTTTTTTTTTGTTAATTTTTAATTGGGCATAATCATTGTTTTGAAAAATTCTTGTGTACGACAAGCATAATTTGACCTAAACTTAACATTTTTTTTTTTTTAAAAACTGTATAGAATTGTCTCTAGTTTGATGCCATATAAATTTTTTTTTCAAAAAACTTAGATACAAAAAAGTTATTAAAAAACTAAAAAACCATGTTATTTTGAGTTTATAGACCTCTTTCATTAGTAATTATTTTAAAAATAAAAATATAGATCAATTTTTTTTAAAAATTACATATTTCAATTCTAGACAGTCTCTACTATAATGTGTTTTCATTGTTTAAAAAAATTCTGAAAATTTGGTGTTCAGATATATTTTTGAAGTCATTATTTTATATAAAGATTGATTTGGCCTTCAAGTTGCAGGTCAAACCAGGTCCAAGCCATTTACCAAGCCAAAACCGAAGCTACAACCGAACCAAAGTTTGAAATTTTAAAAAACAGGATCCCGTTTCGTTTTTTAAAATAATTAAAAAAACATTTAGCAAACGGGATCCCGTTTCCCTTTTTTTTAAATAATTTTTATTTTTATTTTTTTAAATAAACTATATATACATTTAAAAAAAAAAAATTAATTTGTTTTTTTTGAAAAACAAACTATATATACATGAAATATAACATTTAAGTTTAAGTCACATTTCCCTTTGTCTTTTTCCTTTCTTATACTTTAAGTTATATTTCATGTATATATTGGCAGGATGTTTGAGAGTGGTTTCAGATCTCTAGGAGTTATAATACAGATTCTAGATTTTAGAAGATCTTATAAATTGTGATGTAATAGGACTTATAATGTCATAATACAACCTATTATGTCATAATAAGTCCCATTGTGACATAATAGGTCCTAATGTGTCATAATAGGTCCTATTGTGACATAATAGGACTTATAATGTCATAATACAACCTATTATGTCATAATAAGTCCCATTGTGACATAATAGGTCCTAATGTGTCATAATAGGTCCTATTGTGACATAATAGGTCCTATTGTGTCATAATATGACCTATTAAGTCATAATAGGTCCTATTATATCATAAGACCCCTCAAAAGGACCTATTATGACATTATACCTCTTAATAAGAACTATTATGACTTAAGACCCCTTAGTAGGACCTATGACATAATAGGTCCTATAATGTCATAAGACCCCTTAAGAGGACACGTCATGTCATAATAGGCCCTATTATGTCATAAGACCCCTTAAGAGGACATATTATGACATTATACCCCTTAGTAGGACCTATTTAAGGGTATTATGTCATAATAGGACCTATGATGATGACGTATTATGACATTATACCCCTTAGTAGGACCTATTGAAGGGTATTATGTCATAATAAGACTGATTATGACATAATAGGACCTATGATGACATAATAGGTCATATTATGTCATCATAGGTCCTATTATGACATCATAGGTCATTTTATGTCATAAAATCCCTTAAGAGGACCTATTATGACTTTATACCCTTTAGTACGACTTGTTAAGGGGTATTATATCATAACAAGACCTATTGTGACATAATATGACCTATAATGTCATAATACGACCTATTATGTCATAATAGGTCCTTTTGTGTAATAATAGGTCCTTTTGTGTCATAATACCCCTTAAGAGGACCTATTATGACATTATACCTCTTACTAGGACCTATTATGACATAAGACCTATTATGACATAATAGGATCGATTATCATATAATAGGACCTATTATATCATATAGGTCCTATAATGTCATAAGACCCCTTAAGATAGCTTGTCATGTCATAATTGGTCCTATTATGTTATAAGACCCCTTAAGAGGACCTATTATAACATTATGCCCCTTAGTAGGCCCTGTTAAAGGGTATTATGTCATAAAAGGACCAATTATGACATAATAGGATCTATGATGATGTAATAGGTCCTATTATGTCATCGTAGGTCCTATTATGACATCATTGGTCATATTATGTCATAAAACCCCTTAAGAGGACCTATTATGACTTTATACCCCTTATTAGGACATGTTAAGGGGTATTATGTCATTATAGGACCTATTGCGACATAATAAGACCTATAATGTCATAATACGACCTATAATGTCATAATACGACCTATTATGTCATAATAGGTCCCATTGTGACATAATATGTCCTATTATGACATCAAATGACTTATTATGTCATAATACGACCTATTATGTCATAATACGACCTGTTATGTCATAAGACCCCTTAAGAGGACCTATTATGACATAAGACCCCTTAGTAGGACCTATTATGACATATGCAGAGAAAGATAAGTTGATTGGAAGAGAGAGATGGTATGTTTAGAAAGAGTTGAGGGGTATTATGTCATAACAGGACCTATTGTGACATAATAGGACCTATAATGTCATAATATGACCTATTACATAATAGGTCCTGTTATGTCATAATAGGTCCTATTGTGACATAATACGACCTATTATGTCATAAGACCCCTTAAGAGGACCTATTATGACATTATACCTCTTACTAGGACCTATTATGACATAAGACCCCTTAATAGGACCTATTATGACATATGTAGAGAAAGATAATTTGGTTGAAAGAGAGAGATGGTACTTTTAGAGAGAGTTAAGGGGTATTATATCATAACATGACCTATTGTGACATAATAGGACCTATAATGTCACAATACGACCTATTATGTCATAATAGGTCACATTGTGACATAATAGGACCTATAATGTCACAATACGACCTATTATGTCATAATAGGTCACATTGTGACATAATAGGACCTATAATGTCATAATAGTTCACATTGTGACATAATAGGACCTATTGTGACATAATAGGTCCTATTGTGACATAATACGACCTATTATGTCATAATAGTGTCCTATTATGTCATAAGACCCCTTAAGAGTACCTATTATGACATAAGACCCCTTAGTAGGATCTATTATGACATAATAAGATCGATTATCACATAATAGGACCTATTATGACATAATAGGTCCTATAATGTCATAAGACCCCTTAAGAGGACCTATTATGACATTGTACCCCTTAGTAGGACCTGTTAAAGGGTATTATGTCATAATAGGACTAATAATGACATAATAAGATGTACGATGATGTAATAGGTCCTATTATGTCATCATAGGTCCTATTATGACATCATAGGTCATATTATGTCATAAAACCCCTTAAGAAGACCTATTATGACTTTATACCCCTTACTAAGACTTGTTAAGGGGTATTATGTCATAATAGGACCTATTATGTCATAATAGGACCTATTGTGACATAATAGGACCTATAATGTCATAATGCGACCTATTATGTCATAATAGGTCACATTATGACATAATAGGACCTATTGTGACATAATAGGACGTATAATGTCATAATGCGACCTATTATGTCATAATAGGTCGCATTATGACACTATAGGTCCTATTATGTCACAATAGGTCCTATTATGACATAATAGGTCCTATGTATTATGACATAATAGGTCCTATGATGTCACAAGACCCCTTAAGAGGATCTATTAAGACATTATACCTCTTACTAGGACCGATTATGATATAAGACCCCTTAGTAGGACCTATTATGACATATGTAGAGAAAGATAAGTTGGTTGGGAGAGAGAGATGGTACGCTAAGAGAGAGGTAGATATGTATATTTAGAGAAATATAGGTAGGTAGGGGGTAAGGGGAGGTGTATAGAGATAGCGAAGATAAAGAGTAAAGAGTTAAGGACGTGAGAGAGAGGTAGAGACATAGTTTTAGATTTTGGGAGAGAGGAGACAAAGTGAGATAGAAAGGAAAAAAAAGACAAAGAGAAATGTGACTTATATATAAATTTTATATTTCATGTATATATAGCTTGTATTTTTTATAAAATAAATTTTAACAAAAAAAAATTAAAAAAATAAAAATAAAAAATAAAAATAATTGTTTTTTTTTTTTAAAAAAGGAAATGAGATCCCGTTTTGTTTTTGAAACAGGATCCGGTTTCTTAGATCTAGGCTTGAGATCCCGAAGCTAAACGGGATCCCATTTCAAATTTGGCTTGGGATCCCAATGTGAAACGGGATCCTGTTTTGTTTCTCATGCGCTCCGTGAGATTTGCCATTTTTTTCTAAGTGTAAAACTTCCACACTGAGTGGACACAACTTTGTGCACTTACCCAATACTGACAAATCAAAATTTTGGACGAGAAACAAAAACATTGTTAATGATGGCGTAGTCGACGCCCATAACATAAAATCCAAGCAACTGATTTTGAACTTATCAGGAAATACTACACCTACAAACAATCCAAAAAAAAATTCTAAACCAACCCCTACACCATATCAAAGAAAATTCACACCTTTGGGGAAATCACTCGAGTCAGCATTCAAAGAGCTCCTGGCAAACAAACTCATAACATTGCCTGATATACAAGATTTTGAACCACAAGTCAAAACATCATGGTGGAATGATGTGCATCATTGCGAGTATCATAGAAGAAAATGTCGTAGAACTAATGATTGCCAAAGATTAAAAAACCTAGTTCAAGATCTACTTGACAAAGGCGATATAACGGTAGAGGGACATAAAACAAATGATGATCATGATGCATTTAAAAATACTCTCCCAAATTATCAAAAGGGAGAACCATCAAATGAGAAGGACAAGAAAGTGAATTATATCTATGATAATGTTATCAATCACATTTCCACATCAAATAACCAGATAAATGTCATCAAGATCAAAGATAAACAAGAACACAAACCTGTCAATGTAACCACATGAGCTCAATCCAAGTTTGTATTGAAAGGAAGTACATCCAAAACAAATCCTTCAAATCAATACAACTTGGTAGATCAATTACTAAAGGCACTTGCCCAAATATCAATACTCGAGCTTCTAAAAATCTCACCACTGCACAAAGACATTCTAGAAAGGGCTCTTGTGGACACTATGGCACCAACCAATTTTGATATTGATCGATTCCAAGCCATGGTGGGACATTTAGTTATGCCTCACACTTTGTCCTTTTTTGAGCATGATGATATCTCCTTGAGTCATCCACATAACACTCCTCTCCATATTGAAGTTTTAGTCTACAAACATCGAATCAAATGCGCACTAATAGATGGAGGAGTTGACCAAAATATATGTACCTTAAGATTATCCATGCATTAGGTTTCTCTGAATATGATATAGATCCAAAGAAGAAAATAACCATCAAAGCATATGGTGATGAAGAGATATCCTTAGAAGGACTAGTGGTCTTACCCATCAGAGTGGGACCAATTCAGAAGGATACTATTTTCCAAGTCTTGGACATAAAATTGTCCTACAACATACTATTGGGTCAACCTTGGATCCATGAAATGTAGGCAGTACCATCCACATGCCACCAATGTGTGAAATTGCCCTACAATGAACAAGAAATTTCCATATCAGCAGACACGAATCCCTTCTAGTACTGCAACAATCTCAAGACAAATCAAAATGTCCTTGTACCACACAACTGGGAAGCTCTCTCTTCTATGTCAGCAAGTAGTGAAACCCAACTCAAATATTTATCAATAGATTTTAAGAAAAAGATTCAGCTAAAAGATAAAGGTATGGGAGAATATTCCTTTGAACCATCCTTATGTCTATCAAAATTGTCAGTTTCACCAAAATCTCATGGACAACCATCAACATCCAAACAAAAATCTTCACAACCCATCAAACTCTTTGGTGGAGCATTTGTTCAAGCAGGAACCCTAGCTAATGAAACAAAGGATAAGGATGTCCTCAATTGGCTCTACAAAGATGAGGAGAAATCTAAAGTAGTTGTTCTTAACATCAAAGTACCCACAAAACAATATGGCAAAGGTTTAAAAATCATGCTACACATGGGATATGATGGTCATGGTCCTGTTATGCCCAACATACCTAATCCCATCAGTTTCCTTGTCTTGAAAATATGGGTCCCCTCTCTTTTTCTTTTGGTAGTTTTTCTTTTCTTAGTTTTTGCCTTTAACACCCCAGAGTTTTGAGGTGTTATTTGCTTTGTTTTGAGTTCTACCCTGGAACCTCAGAGTTCTGAGGTAGGCTCTTTGTTTCATGTCTTTGGTCAAGACTTCGAAACTATGGAACCCTGAAGTCCTGAGGTCTTGCCTTGTTCTTTTTCGTTGAAGCCTCAGAATCTCGGAATCCCAAGATTTTGAGTTCTTTGTGTTTTGTCGCCTATTTGTTTGTGAACGTCAGAACTCCGGATCCCCAGAATCCCAAAGTTGTTTCGTCATCAGAACCCCAGAATCCTGAGATGCCCTGCTTGATGTTGAGACACACTCTGGAACCCCGAAGTCACGAGGTGTGTTCATGTTTCTTTTGTCTGTCATCTCGGGAGTCCGGAACCCGGACTCCTGAGGTTATGTTTAAGCCAATTGTACAGACAACTTATTGGGGGGTATAAATAGGAAAAATGAACTTTTCAAAGTTCATTTGTGCATTCAATCTTTCTAGTTTTCCAACTCTGACTTACAAAGTTAGTGGCTCCGTGTTGCCAAGTTTCGCGCATTTTCTCTCGCCAAGTTGGTGGATTTCTTTCTGTCTCATGTCTTTTCTTAGTTTAGATTTTCTATTTTTTTCTAGTTTAGGTTTTCTCATTTTGTGTGTTTTTGTGTTGTTCGTGTACCCTAGGTCAGGGTTTCTAGAACCCCAGAATCCTGAGGTCCTATGTTTTACCCAACCTCGGAACCCCAGAGTCTAGGAATTCTGAAGTTTTTCCTTAGGCCACTTTTTTAAACCCGGAACCCTAGAGTTCTAGACCATCTTTTTTGACATTTAACTGAGCCACCCCGGGACTTCGAAACTCCAAAGTCCCGTGAATCGTTCCAAACACTTGACCTCGGAACCCGAGAGTTCTGAAGTTATTTATCTTTAAAAGGGTTTTCCCACCTCGAAACCCCAAAGTCCCGAAGTGGGTGATAAAATTGATGTTTTGACTATATTATAAGCTGATTTTTGGTTCTTTCTTGTAGATTAGAGTAATTAAATGGACCCAACATCTAGTAAGAAGGTTAAATAAATGGATTAGCTACCTAAAAACATGAAGTACCACTACCAGGGTCATACTTGTGCTTCCAAACTGGAAGATCAGATCAAATGGGTAACAGATACTGAAGTAGGTCACATAGAGTTAGAAGATATCAGAACATAGTTGGACAAACCAAGGTTGGATGCTCCTTATACGAGGATCAAGAGGTTAGGGCTAGTGGAGGCAATAATTTTTTCCACAATCTTTACAAGCCCCAAAGCTCATAATGACCATTGCATAATTCTATAATGCGGATACTCGGAAATATGTAGATGACAAAGGCCAGACAGTGATAGGCTTATCATCCGACATGCTAGGTTTGGTATTTGGTGTTCCATCAAGTGATGAATTCCCATTGACTACTGAGGAGGAAACTGCAGAAGTATGGGATAAGGGTGCAACTTCCTGTAAGAGGGACATGAATGAACACTAGCTCAAAGAGGAGTGAATGATGGGTTTAAAAGCCAATGATATTGTAAGGGCTGATTTCAAAGAGCCACAACGAGACCTAATAATCATGTTGAGCAAGGTATTTGGTAAACCAGATTGCCGACATTTTCACCCCTGGATGTTTTATGACTACTATTTTTATTGGAAAACAATATTATGACTGGGCCCAAATATTATCTGATAACATACATAATCAACCGATTAATGTGCATAGAACAGAGAAGTTCTTCTTCACTTGTTACGTTATCTGGGTGCCTGCTCGGGCAGACAAGTTTCTGGGGCTTCAAACAAAAGGCCAACTTGGAGATGAGGAATGGCAAAAGGTATGGGAGTATTACACTCAACTCCCTCTAAGAAAGACAAAAGCAAATTTCAAGAGGATAAATGATGCCTTCCTCTTCCCTGTTATCATAAATCTCACAGGTGATGAAGGTTACAGAATAAGCCTAGAGGCAATGGAAGTAATAAGGGAATGGGGATGTTGGTTCCTTTAGAATAAACATTCTATATATATCAGGGTTAGTGGATTTATAGGAAATCCCATGCTATTGCCCAGATATTGTAATGATCGGGTGATACTTTTAGAATATGTCAGGCAAACGGTCGGGTTGCAATCACTACTGTCTTCAAAGCACAAAATAGGTATTCATTTGTCCATGTCAATTGGTTATTTTTCTTGCTAAAAATTCGAGTAGCTAAGGTAGCCGAGCAATAATTACAGGACTTACATTTGAAAGAATTTAATTATGCTCGCAAATATTATGATCCATATGGTAAATTAAAGAAAATGATGCCAAAAGCTTATGATGGACATAAACCTAAGTTGGAAGACTTTTGGCTAACCTTCAACATAGTTTTGAAGTTAGGGAGAAGAATTATTCTCGGCTCAGAGTACCACAAATAAGAGATTTTGAAATAGAGATAAATCTTCCTAAAGAATTGAGGGATGATGGTGAGATATTAAACCAAAAATATAAAGAACAAAGAATTAATAAGAAGCCCCTATCCCATATAAGATGGTTGAGACAATAAGAAGTGGACATAGATTAAGTATCCCAAAATTTTATAAAAATAACTAAACAATCGCTGAGTTTGAGGATTAGGCCTAGTGCTTCAAAAGGAAAACATAAAGAATTAGCCACTGATAATCCTTAGTCAAAGGTACACAAGGAATAAGCTCGAAGAATGAGGTATGGTTCTCAAAAGAATACATCTACATAACCTGAGGAAGCTATTGGACCTGTGCCAACCACAAAGGAGCTCACACAACAAGTAAATAAATAAATGCAAAAGGTTGAGTTGTTGAAGAAAGAAATAGATTATAGAATAAGGGAGGGATTAGGAACCATGTCACTTGTAGAGATACATCCTATTAGGGTTGCTATTGGGAAAATGCCAGGAGAAGGTGCCATGAAGAAATATGAGAAAGGAAAGGCTGCTGAAGAAACAACAACATCAACTCAACCTCCTCCCGACACAACAAAAACATCAACTCAACCTCCACCTATTGCAACAACACAATCTCCTATTTTCACATCATCAACTACTACAATTCCTATAACAATGTCTGTGTCTACACCGACTGATACTTTTGCTACAACATCAGTAATGTCACCCCCATTAACACAAGTAATAACTCCTACTACTAAAAGGGTGACCATTCATAATATTGAGTCCGGTTCTAATAAAGAGGATGAACACCTATTATACAATTGGTACAAAGGAAAGTTGAGAAAAAGAAAAAGGAATAAATCAGTTCTACTTGGGAAACACTCACATGTGATTGAACAAGAACAAGTGGATTCTATGGATGTGGATGAGTGGAATCTACTAGAGAAGTAGCCGGCTGAAGGGGAGAGAGAAAATAATGAGCTTGATGATGAACATGATGAAAGATTGGTTTTAACTCCAGAGGACCAAGAAAATTTGTTGAAAGAAATAGCAGCTGAAGGAGGATTGAAAGAGATAGATAAAGCTGATAAAGGGTTTGAAGAAGAAGTGAGCAAGAGGTTAGGAGAGTTGCATAAACAACAATAGTTGAATATTGATATGGCTCTCCAAACAAACCAAGCTCAACAGAGTGCTTCAACCCAAGATGTTCAAATTCCTAAGCAAGAAGAGGATAAAGGTAAGAGTCAAGAGGAAGAGAAAGATGAAGGAGAAGAACAGTTACAAAAGTTGCACATGGTGACTATGGAGATCATAGCAGATGAAGGTGACAAGGATGAAGACACACCATAGTGGTTAAGCTTCACCTTTGAGAAGAAGAAGAAAGTAGTACTGCCAAAAATTACCTTGCAACAAGAAATCACTGAAGAGCCAAGGGAAAAAAAGAAGGCAAACACCATACAACATTTGTCTAGAACCAGTTCTGGTGAGGTGATTGTTGATATTGCAGCTCCTATACAAGTTGAAGGGGAAATATCCCTGAAATACCAGGTTTCACAAGTTAGATTGGGTAAACAGACCAAGTGGGGAGAATTGGATACTTTGGACTTTGCCACTAGTGTAGTAAGGAGCAAATTAGAGAAAGAACATAGTTCTCAGGCAGAAGTTAAAGCGCAGTTGGAACAATATAAGCAACTACTTGTAGAAATGGGCAAGGAATTGGATGTATGTGTAGATGATAGTTTACCTTCAACTTCATCGCTTCTAGAAGGTGATGTGAGAACACTCATTGAAGTGAGAAAGGTGGCCGCAATTGCAAAAACATGGGCACAAAATAATGCTTCTAAAATTAGATTGTTTTTGCAGAATACTATGGAGGTATATAAGAAAGCCTCGTAGATAGGAGGAGCTTTGGCTTCATGTTCTCAATAGTGGGAGCAAAAGCTCAATATTTTTTCTAAACAATATGAGATATTGAATAAGATTTTGAGCCTCAGAGAAGATATTATAATGGAGGAAGATCTCTTGGGACGAGATAGTATTGGCAACTTGTAGTCTTTTATATATATATATATATATATATTTTAGAATTAAAGATTGGGATGCTTAAACAGTATGGAAAGGACATAACAGATACCTATCTTCCTCTCCTTGGCTCGATAAATAAATATGAAAAGTTTGTAGAGAAGTTGTTTTGTATTTTTGGGCTTGGTATTCTTAGTGCTTGACATTTGGAGGAGGACAATGTACTCCGTCAGTGGGACTCATATGTAGCATGTTATTTTAAAATTTCTGTTGAGTTTAGTGTTGAGCTAATGGATAAATATACATACTTGGTGACTCAATGTCAATAGGCTGTGTAGATAGTAGAGAAGTTAGAGGATAGAAGTAAGAATGCAAAGGAAAATTTGAAGAAGTTCAAGTTAAGAATCAAACATGTTGTTGATCCTCGTGCTGAGGTAGTTGCATGCTTCATTAGTAACTACAAGAGCTATAAAAAAGAAGTAAAAGATAAACATACAGTTTCTAATGATAGCATGATATTTTTGAGAATTTGCATGTCACTAGTAGTGGGACTTTAGCTACTGCTCCAACATTTACTTTAATTATTGAGCAAGTTTTGCATGGTTACAAAGTGTTGGTTCATAGAGCACCGTTTTCGTAATGGTCACCCAGTCACAATTTTGTAATAGTTAACTGGAGTTCAAGGTAGAGACTTGCATGCCAACTGTGACTCCTTGCTTTTTAGTGCTTAATTTAGATAAATTTATTTCCTAGAAAGTAGGACAGGAAACTCTATAAATTGGGGAAGTTATTTCATTGTAAGGGTGCACAATTTGATGATTTGAGGCCCACTTAGAGATTTTAGATACTTTTTATATATAGATTATATGAGTTTAGAAGATTTTTGGACATTCTTTGGAGTTAATACAAGAAGCAACTTATAGATTTCTTGATCTATGCGTATGTGCTATGAATTTGTTCTTTGCAATATGGTAATGTCTATTATTTGAAATCAACAACTTGTTTTGATCTTATGTTTTATTGCTTTATGAATCATATTGCGCATGCAAGTGGTGTATAAGAATTGATGTGATAGAACAATATTGTGGTAATATTCATTTTTCGTGAATTTGTGAGGTTGCATGACTTTGCATATTTATTGGAGGTGTGTTTTTGAATGCTGGTTTGAATGATATTGATGATATTTAGATTGCAGGGTGTTAATAGCGTAGTTCATTAAGTTGTTATTGTATTGGTTTCAAATTTATTTTCTTGTACCCCTGATCTATCTTTTTCTATTTATTTTGAAAGAGAATCTAAATAAGAAAATACAAAAAAAATAAGTTAAGTTATTGGAAGTTGTTTCAACTAGCAGGCCCTTTGACAAGTATAATCACATCAACCATTGAGCTACCCATCATCGTCGAGACCCGACCATAGAGACCTTGGAGTATTTAGTTTCCCAAAACTTATTGTTTTTTAGGAGAGGTGGTGAGTGTTTACATACACTACCTAACTATTGGTGAGTGTGACAAAACACCCGTCAACAGAAACTGGTGCTAGAAGGGGGGCCTAAAACACAAATCCCCTCAACATCCAATTGCATAGTCACACTATGACATAACATGGTACTCCTAGGAGAGGAATTTTTACCATTCACACAACCCAACCTCAATTATGAACAAGATGACATCATTTCCCAGCTATACATTCTTGCTTTGGATAGTAGAAGGAATCATAGTGATTGGTTGCGAGCAAGACAAGTCCTTGACAATGAAAGGCAAAGAGGTATACGCATAGAAGTAGAGGCACAAAGGAAAATTATTGCACAAAGATACCCCCAACCACCTCCTCCACAACCAACAAATTGAGTTATTAAGTTGGATCGTATATCATCTTTGTCTCCGGAGAGGTTTTACAAAGTTCTTAGGAGTAACTCTTCTCCATCGGACTTAGTAGAGTTAGGACCTACAACTAGGAAGAAGAAAAATAAAGCTAAGGGACAACCTTCAACATCCTCACCAACACAATCATCCAAACCCAACGTAGAAGACCAACTAATCCCTAGTCCTCAACCCATCGCTGCACCTTTCATAACTCAATGTTCACCATCACCACCTACAATGGCCTACTTTAAACAAGATCACATGCCATTGGGAAATATACCTGGAGGGATACACAAACTACCTAGGAACCCAGATAAATTTTATAGTAAGTTCTACTTCGGGGGACCTAGGACTGTAGATGAGCATATTGAAGCATTTAAGGATGAAGTGGTTCGTAACAACATGAAACATCAAGATGTGGTATGTAGACTTTTCCCATATTCACTTGGGGAAAACAAGTATAATTGGTATTTGACTCTAGCAGAAAATTCCATTAATGGTTGGGATGTTTTAGAGAAATTTTTTATTGATCAATTTTGAGTGTATGTTGATCCTAGAACATTGTATCATCAGTTTGCCTCCCTTAAGAAGTTAGTCACCTAATGAACCTTTGACAAATTTCAATACCAAATTTCAAAGGGCATGCAAGAGGTTACAAGTTCCTTATCAAGTAGCACCAAATGTAGCAATTGATTCGTATTTGAGAGCCATTGACCCATGGAGTGTGATTATTATCAAGAAGAGTGTGCCTAAAGATCAAAGGAATACCTTGGAAATCAACATGAATGAAGAATTGAATCAAACACTCGGGGAAATTGGATACAACTTGCCCATAGGAGTGAACCAAGGAAATTATAACCAACTCCTTGGGGTAGCATCACCCTTACCAATAAGAGCCCCAACAATGAACCGGATACCACTTTATGCACCTCAACCTCAAGCTAGTCAACAATTTGTTGCTCAAGCTTTAACTTGGCAGAACAATGCTAATGTTGCCCCTATCCAAACACAATACATTGGTCAAATGCATGGACAAGTCAACAGTTTGGTAATTTACACACAACAAACCAAGCCTCGAATACGATGCCTGAGAGTCAAGGGTCACACATATTTGCTGAAGTAGAAGCATTAAAGAAGATGATTTCATTAGTTACTTCAGATCTTAGTTAAGTAAAGATGAATCCTCTAGGAGGATACAACCAACCCCAAGTGTATAATAATCAACGAGGCTATAATAATCAAAATCAAAATCAAAGGTATAACTCCAAACTATACAATAGACAATGGAACATGGGTCCAAACAATGGTGGGGTAAACCATGACCATCCTGACGCAAGAGAACCAAAATAATATGCAAAGTGTTAACTTAGTAGATATGAATTTACTAACTAATTGGTGTAGGTTGCACGATAGAGCATCGCATTCGGAAGTCAATTGTGCCCATTTTGAGAAAATGATTAGGATCGCTCAAGCTAACTCTCAACCGAAAGGGTGCTCTAATGAGGAACCATAAAAGGTTAATACAACAATGTTGGTTGACACATTCCTCTACAAAGAGTTTCAAGAAGAAGTTGAAGGTGAACCATGTGTTTATGATGCGCAAGCCTTTCAAACCAAGAACAATTACAACCTCAGAAGCCAAGGCAAGGCACCATTGACAGAACCACCTCCCCCAAAGGGCAGATTTGTACCTCCTAATGCAAATGCAAGTAATAATCCTCCCCATCCTCAAGCTTTTCAAGGAACACGTCCTAGACAAGGCCAAGGCTAGGAATATGTTGTAAAAGGATCTTTTGATGTTACTAAGGAGATGGAGAGGACTGCAACAACTATGCCATTAATGGAAGTATTGAGATATTGTCTTGAATAGAAAATGACTCTTCCTAAGAAACTAGAACGGTTGGAATCTCAGAGCAGTGAGGTTAAGATGGTTGACTTGAATGAAGTCAATGCTAATATCAGTAATGATGCCATCGAAAACCCACCATTTCTACTCAACTTGAAGATATGTGGAAAGAATTTACATAACTGTTTGGTAGATTCAGGCGCTTCTAGAAACGTAATGTCTTATTCTATATGTCAGAAGCTTCGTCTCAACTCGGTGTGTGTAAACAACTAGGTGGTGGAATTGGACAAGACCAAGGTGAATGTGATTGGGGAATTGAAAGATGTGTATATTCAGTTGGGTGTTGATCCATGCATATCCCGTTACATTGACATCCAAGTAGTTGACATTACATAAGTATATAGGATGCTTCTTAGTAGAGATTGGTCAAAGAATTTGGGAGGTTACTTTTCAACTTGTTTCACATACTTATGGCTTCCATGGAAGGGTGTAAGTAACCAGATCCAAATTGACAGTGAACCCAAGTTAAAGAAATTGGTCATAGATTATGGGGCTCCCAACGAGGTGGCATATGTTGAAGTGAGTCCAGGAGTTTATAGAGTGGATGAAATTATCACCTTCTCTGCACCTACGATCCTCAGTCCCACCAGGTTGATGTGGCAGAGCATATGGGGAGGATTAAGGATTTTATTGCAGGGATGAAAAAAGGGATGTGCCTATTAGGAGATGGCATCAAGGTACATGATTTATTGCTCTCGCAATGGTGTAGGATACATCATCAAGAACACTCAGAGATATCTTGCATCCCTTGTCAAAATGAAGTTACAAAGTTGATGAGTCCAATCCCTTGTGAAGATACTGATTATGATACCAAAGTTAAAGAAATTGAAGTGCCAAACCATGAGAGAGTAATTCTTCAAAGAGAGAATGTTATAATAGAAGCTTCCTAGCCAGAGAAGTGTAAGGAGGTCCTTCTAATTTAGATAGGCAAGTAGAAGAATGAAGAGACTCAATCTCGTATGTAACTTCAAGTAGAATAGTCCACTTCAATATGGTTGAAGTACTCCTGGAGCATGAAAACGAACAACCTCAGATATTCGAAGATATCGAACTCAAGGAACAACAACCACTTTTAGAGACTAATCTTCCTCGGTTGATCACTGAACCTAAGCCAAAGAATGTAAAGAACTTGAAGGATGAAATCTGGTTTCTAAAGTTTGATGGATCTAGATCCAAACAAGGTAGTGGAGCGAGAGTTGATATAACCAGTCCCAAAGGGAAGACCTTTCTAGCCTTTTATTGACTCCAATTCCCTTGCACTAACAATATGACTGAATATGAAGCCTTAGTTAGGGGACTCCTTTGCGCCCATAAAAAGGGGGCTAAATGCTTAAGAGTGCAAAGAGATTCTGAATTGGTGGTTGTATATGGTGAAAATGGATAACAAATAACAACAATATTGAAAGACTAAAATGGATTCAACCACTAAACCCTAGCCTAACAATGAACAAAGATCCACCATAACATATGAAGATAACCTAAGACAATGCAAAATAACTCAAAATCATAAAGATTATACCATCACATGTCCAATAGGGTTTTGATCTCCATTCTTCCTATCTCCATTGATCTTGCTTGATATGCTTGCTCTCAGATTTTTGTATGCACAAGAGCTCAACAAAGAACGGAATGTGGTTGCAAGTAGGATCGTAGTGTAGCCAAGTACTCCAAAATCAGTCATTAGCATGTGTCATTAGGGTTTGACAATGAAGAAAGCATCTCCTTAAATAGAAGACACAATATGAAATGGAGGGATAAGATTGAGAGGTGTAAAAAAGAGAGGTCGGCTAGGATTAGAGGGTAGGTATAAGAAATACCAAAATAATGAAAGAGGTAGGTAGTGTATGAATTAAGAGATGAATGACATGTGTCATGTGTAGAAAAAGATAATGAATTAATTAAATAAATAAAGATTTATTTAATTAATAGAAGAAGTGGGATCAATTAAATAAATAAGATATTTATTTAATTTAGGAAAGGGATAATTTAAATAAATAAATGTATTTATTTAAATGAGAAATAAGGCTAGAAGAGGATAAATGAATTAATTAAATAAATAAGGATTTATTTAATTAATAGAAGAATTAGGCTTAGGTAATTAAATAAATAAAATATTTATTTAATTAGACATGACAATTTTAGGTGTCTACAGTGGTTAAACAAGTAAGAAGTCAATATGCATGTCATGACAAAAAGTTAGCTACATATAGGAATCGGGTATGGGGATTGATTGAAGACTTCGATGCTTTTAATATCTAGTTAGTGCCCAAGAAAGGAAATGGAATATCAGATGCATTGGATTTAGTAGCAAGTACACTAGAACTAGTAAGTCAATCTCCTTTGAAAAATATTTTTCATAGAACTAGTCTCCACACCCGCTGTGCTCGATAACATCAAGCATTTCCAAGTTTTTGAGGATGATAGACACATTCTAGCTTTCCTTTCTAATTCTGGTGCTTTCGAGGAGTAGATTATTGATGAGGAGGATAGATCAGATGCTTTTAATGAAGATTGTGATGAATAAATTGTTAATTTGCCTACAAATGTCATTCCAAAAGGTATGGTCACTCTAGAACGACTTTTTGACTCTGATCCTAGGATAAAAGAAAGGTTGACCATGAATTCGGATGTTGGAAAATATGAACCACATAATATTGGTCAAGAAGGTCAAGAGAAGATTGTCTATATTGGGAAGATTTGCACTCCCATTGAAAGGGAGAAAATTATACAAATCTTAAAAGAATATATAGATGTTATAGCTTGGGGATATGAAGATCTAAAAACATTTGATACCTTAAAAGAATATATAGATGTTATAGCATGGGGATATGAAGATATGAAAACATTATCACACATGTTATACCTTTGAAAACCAATACGAAGCCATTTAGGTAGAAGCAGTGATCGGTCAATTCATTGATAGAGCCTTTGATCTTTAAAGAAGTTCAAAAGCTGCTTGCTGCTAGGATTATTTTTGCAGTACGCCACTCCACTTGGGTTGCCAACCTGGTGCTGGTAAGAAAAAAGAAAGGGGAGATTTGACTTTGTATTGATTTTCGTAACCTCAATAAGGCATCAGAAAAAGACAATTACCCACTCCCCTCCCTGGATGAGGTATTGCAAATTGTTAATGGTTCACAGATGATGTCATTTCTTGATGGTTATTTTGGATATAACCAAGTTTTGGTGAACCATGAAGACAACATTAAAATAACATTTAGTACAAAGTGAGGGACTTATGCATAACACGGGATGCCGTTTGGGTTGATTAATGTCAGAGCAACATTTCAGAGAGCAATGGACACAACCTTCAAAGACTTGATTGGAAAATACATTATCATATATATGGATGACCTTACTATATTCTCCAAAGTTAGGGGAGATCACCCAAACCACCTTTGCAAAGTTCTCAAAAGATGCCTAAGGTATGGGATATATTTTAATCCCAAAAATTGCGTGTTGCGGGTTACTGAAGGGACGCTCCTAAGTCATGTAATCTCTGAAAGAGGAATATCCATCGACCTAGTTCGAGTGGAAGCACTGTTGAAATTGCAGATGACTTGGAGCAAAAAGGAAATGAGATCTTTCTTCGGGAAGATCAATTTTGTCAGGAAATTCATCACTAGGTTTGTAGAGATAGTCAAGCCATTGAACAAAATGATGAAAAAGGATGCTAAGATTGAGTGGATTGTTGAAGCAAGAGAGGCCTTTGCACAGATCAAGAAGTCTATTGTTGAAGCTCCTATACTGACTAGTCCTGATTATACTCTACCATTTTACATATATTCTTTTGCCTCATTGCATTTTGGTGCCGCTGTTCTGACACAAAGGTAAGCAGAGGATGAAAAACTAATTGCATTCATGAGATCCCCTTTTAAGAATGCTGAGGTGCAATATTTTTCTCTTGAGAAATAGGCTTTCACTTTGGTAAGAGCAGTTAAGAAATTTAGATGTTATATCTTGAGGAACAAGATATATGCGATTGTACCTGATCAACCAGTTAAGTCACTACTTATGCAATCAGAGCTGGGAGAACATCGAGGGAAATGGATGACCATTCTACAAGAATTTGATCTAGAAATGCATCCAATGAGGTTAGTTAGAGGCCATGGCCTACCTCAAGCTATGGCTACCGATACCCTTCAAATCTAGTACCAACAATATACATTACAATCATTCACTCAGGACCCATGGTGCACTGATTTGGTTTTTATCTTGCTGAATAACAAGTGTCCTGATGGGTTGACTACAACACAAAGATGAGCTTTAAGGCTCAAAAGTGCTAATTACATTATCAAAGATTCTATACTATAAAGAAAGAATTATGAAGGCATCTATCTTAGATGTCTAGATCAACAAGAGGCTCGTAAGATGATCGAAGAATTTCATGGGAAGTATGGTACAAGCCATGGGTCACCAGATGCTACAACACATTAGATATTGAAAGTAGGCTATTATTGGCCTAGCATTTTTAAAGATACCCATGAACACGTTAGACACTGCAATACCTATCAAATTGTAACTTCTAGAGAAAATAATCCCGCCATGCCTCTCCAGCCAATGTTCGAGGTAAGACCATTTTCCCAATGGGCATTAGATTTTGTTGGTGTTATTAATCCTAATTCATCCGTATGACACAAGTTTATTCTCACAACAATGGATTACTATACTCGATGGACGGAGGCCATAGCATGTAGGAATGCCACTGCAGAAGTCATTTTTAAATTTATTGATGAGTATATCGTCACCAAGTTTGGTATGGCATTTTCTATGGTATGTGACAACAACCCCACTTTTACTTCAACACAATTAATGCAATGGTCATATGAGTACAAGGTAATCTTGAATTTTTTATCTAATTACTATCCACAAGGTAATGAAGTAGCTGAATCCATGAATAAGAATATTTTAGATGTTATTAAGAAGATACTAGAGAAGAACCCTAGGGATTGGCACAATCAATTGAGGTACACCCTATGGGCTGATCGCCCCAATGTTAAAGCCGCCCTAGGGACTTCTCCATACTACCTTGTTTATGGCCAAAACCCTGTTTTCCCGGTTAATTTACTGATACCTGTCCTCTAGCTAATGAAAGAACTTGAAATTGAGGACCAGGTAGAAGTTCGCCTCTTGAATTTATTGAAACTTGATGAGAAAAGGATAAATACCCTGCAACACTTTGCTAAGCATAAAGCAATTGTTAAGCGATGGTTTGATAAAAGAGCCAAGGTGAAAGCCTTTTGGATCTCTGACTTAGTTTTGTTATGGGACAAGGCCAAGGAGAAGAAGGGTGATCATCATAAGTTTGAGAGGTTGTGGTTAGGTCCTTACCAGATTGCTGAAATTTTAGGAGAGAACTCTTTTAGGTTGAGATCCTTGACTAGAGAACTTGTACCATTGCCCATCAACGGTCAACTCCTCAAGCATTATTTTGACTAAACCTCGGTGGAGCTGAATCTTTTGTAGTATAGAATTTCAGTCATTTTATTTTGTTTGTTTTGTTGTTTGCTTAGGTTTGTGAGTTGGTTGCATGGTTTCACTTTTGTTGCGTGTTTATTTCCCTTTGTTTTCTTGGGTTCGTTTGTCTTGTTCTGTTCGTTTTGTTTTGTTGTGTTGGGATACATGTATATTCTCAAGGATTCTTAAGGATAGGTGTTCTTTATATAACAGGTTGGACAATTTTGAGAGTCTTCGACTCTTTATTCTTTACAACGTCATTATTGTTTGGTTAATCTTGAAATCTTTGTCTACACTCGTCCGAGGTGATATATAATGGTTTAATTATGTTTTGAGTTCTTGACTCTCAATTGGAAAAGGCTAACCTGATTACTTAGCACTACCATCACACTAAGTTACATTAGAAAATTTTGTAAGATATCAGATGAACTTTTTTCCAAGTGCAAAATTAGAAGTCAGGATGTTTCATGTTGTCCACCGTGGCTCCCAACCCAGTAATCGGACTTCAATGTTTGGAAGTTGCTTAAAGGTTATGAAGAAATAATCCTTCTATATTATATGATGTGAAAAATGATCTAAAACAAAGAGAGAGAAGAAAGAAAGAGAAAAAGAAATAACTCATTTGTAGCAACTAAATTTGGGTGTTTCGAGTAATCTCCACCATGGCTATGGACATCTGGCTGGTAGTGGAGCACTGCTTGATGGGAGCCAAAGGTATCTCTATCAGGGCTATGGATGCCCAAGTGGCAGTAGAGCTATGCCCAAGATGACCTTGCACAAAACACGTTGATTGACTTCACCTACATAGATTGAGCCCAATTTCTTTTTTTTATCTTCATTATTGAGAACGATGGAGTAGTTCGAATCATGCACACACACTTAAGAGTTGATCTTGTTCAGTTCTAGACTCGATTGTTTGTTCATTAGTTCACTCATCTTTTCACTCTTATACATTGTTTTGAATGATAGTAGCCTTAGGAATCAGGTTACACCAGAGATTTTGAAGTTCTAAAATTCCTAGAGTCATTTTTCCCAGATAGTCGCCATTTGTTATACCCTTCATACCTAACCCCATCATTTTCCTTGTCTTGAAAATATGGGTCCCCTCTCTTTTGCTTTTCTTAGTTTTTGCATTTAACACCCCGGAACCCCAGAGGTTCGAGGTGTTCTTTGCTTTGTTTTGAGTTCTACCCCAGAACCCCAGAGTTCTGAGGTAGGCTCTTTGTTTCCTGTCTTTCGTCAAGACTTCGGAACTCAGGAACCCCGACATCCCAAGGTCTTGCCTTGTTCTTTTTTCCTTGAAGCTTGAGATTCTGAGTTTTTCATGTTTTGTTGCTTGTTTGTTTGTGAACCTCGAAGCTCCAGATCATCGGAATCCCGAAGTTGTTTCGTGTTTTACCTCAGAACACCAGAACCCCAAAATCCTTAGGTGCCCTGGTTGATGTTGAATCACACTTTGGAACCCTGGAGTCCCAAGGTGTGTTTGTGTTTCATTTGTCTGTCATCTTGGAAGTCTGGAACCCCAGACTCCCAAGGTTGTGTTTAAGGTGATTGTACAAACGACTTATCAAGGGGTATAAATAGGAAAAATGAACTTTTCAAGGTTCATTTGTGCATTCAAGCTTTCCAGTTTTACAGCTCTAACCTCCTGAGTTTGTGCCTCTGACCTGTTGCTGAGTTTCATGCTTTTTCTCCCGCCTGGTTGGTGGATTTCTTTCTGTCTCGTGTCTTTTCTTAGTTTATATTTTCTAGTTTTTTCTAGTTTAGGTTTTCTTTTTCGTTTCTTTTTCTTTTTCTCATTTTGCCTGTTTTTGTGTTGTTCGCGTGCCCTAGGCCTGGGATTTCGAAAGTCCTTTGTTTTGCCCAACCTCGGAACCTCAGAACCCTGGAGTCCCAAGATTCTGAAGTTTTTTCTTAGGCCACTTTTTTAAACCTGGAACTCTAGGACCCCGAAGTTTCAGACCATGTTTTTTGACATTTAACTGAGCCACCCCGGGACTTCATAACTCTGAAGTCTCATGAATTGTTCCAACCACTTAACCTTAGAGTCCTGGAACCCTGGAGTCTCAAAGCTAGTAATATTTCAAAGGGTTTTCCCACCTTGGAACCCTGAAGTCCCGAAGTGGGTGATAAAATTGATGTTTTGACTATATGATAAGCTAATTTTTGGTTCTTTCTTACAGATTAGAGTAATTAAATGAACCCAACATCCAACAAGAAGGTTAAAGAATTGGATAAGCTACCTACAACCATGAAGTACAACTACCAGGGTCAGACATGCTTTCAAATTGGAAGATCAGATCAAATGGGTAACATATACTAAAGTAGGTCACATAGAGCTAGAAGGTATCAGAACATAGTTGAATAAACCAAGGTTGGATGCTCCTTACAAGACGATCAAGAGTTCAGGGCTAGGGGAGGCAACACTTTTTTCCACAATCTTTACAAGCCTCAGAGTTCATAATGACTATTTCACAATTCTATAATGCGGATACCCAGAAATGTATAGATGACAAAGGCCAGACAATGATAGACTTATCGGGCGATATGCTAGGTTTAGTATTTGGTATTCCATCAAGTGATGAAGTCTTGCTGACTATTGAGGAGGAGGATACATAAGTATGGGATAAGGATGCAACTTCCTGTAAGAGGCACATGAATGAACATTGGCACGAAGAAGAGAGAAAGTCTGATTTAAAGGGCAGTGATATTCTAAGGGTTGATTTCAAAGAGTCATAGCAAGACCTAATAATCATGTTGAGGAAGGTCTTTGGTAAACTAGATTGCTGACATTTTCACCCCTAGATGTTCTAGTTTATGACTACTATTTTGAGTGGAAAACAATATTATGACTGGGCCCAAATATTATTAGATAACATACATAATCAACTGATTGATGTGCATAGAACGAAGAAGTTATTCTTCACTTCTTACATTATCTGGGTGGTTGCTCAGGAAGGGAATTTTCTGGGGTTTCAAATAGAAGGTCAACTTGGAGATAAGGAAGGGCAGAAGAAGGTATGGGAGTATTACACTCAACTCCCTCTAAGCAAGGCCAAATCACATTTCAAGAGGATAAATGATGCCTTCCTCTTCCTTGTTATCTGATGCAGAGGATCTTGGAAAACCAATCACAACTCTAGGATCATGTTGATACATCTATATTTTTACCATTATAACAATTCATTAGAGGCATATTCCATCATACTTCAACAATCAATCAATCAAGAAAATACAAACTTGATCCAGGTATCAAATTTGCCAACTTGCTGTCCCTTTGGATAGACCTGTACACAGAGCTATATAAATACCTAACCAAATATAAAAAACTCAATCCCTTTGGTTAGAACCTGAATATATTTCTTAAAAACAACATATCCCAAATTTAGCCAAATCCAACGGTTATATTAAAAGTTATGGTCTTTTCACCGAGACCCATTTCTATTGTCCCCAAATAAGACATGTGCATGCCCAATCCATCTAGGGAATCAAATATATTTCAAAAAACAAAACCAAATGATTCCAAACTAAAATAACATGAAATATTTATGGATCTAGTTTCATAATATGTAAGCCATTAAATTTTCAAATGGTTAAATCATTAGATAATCACAAACCTTTGTCTGCAACTCCATTGAAGATAGTTTAAAAATAGTTTTCACCAAAATCTTCATAACTTACACAAATGTGCATAAAAATGACTCAGACCAAAATGAAATGAAAGGTTATTCATATATATTTCCAATGAATCTATTTTGAGGTCATAATTCTTCCCAATGAGTTCATACCAAATGCTGCAACATGTTTGTTCTCAGAAAATCTCAAATCTGCAAACAACCACTTTCACCAAAACTTTCATAACTTATTCATTTATTCATTAAACTACACCAAACCAAAATAATGAGAAAGAAGATTAATTCCACTATCTAACCATTATAAATATATAGGGTTTCCAGGCCATACATGGTTGTACAAGGCCTGGAAACAACAACTTAACACAAAAACACCAATCAAAATGCAAGTTTTAAACACACCAATTTGTTCCAAAACTTTATCCTCCTTCTCTATTCTTCCCATAATGATTTGGTTCAACCAATAGAACATATTTATAGACTCTTTGGTAGTTATAAACCATCCAACTACCTTTATGACCCTTCATCTTCCCTTTTACAACTTTATGTGCAATTTTTGCACTTTTACATTTTTGCAAATGTTGCACTTTTGCAATTTTCTTGCAACTTTGACACGTTTTCCTAATGACTCCCCAAATTGTAAAAACTCTTATAGACTATTTGAGATATTTTACAATGATTTTACCCTTCCATGGGTTATTTCAACAATCTTGACCTTATAGACCAAACTGGGACCTAAAGAACAACTTTTAACAACTTTATGCAAATAATTACAATAATTGATCTTGTCTTTACAAATGGATTCATCATGAATCAATACATCATAAAAATGATCAAAATGACTTAAAACATCACTTTTCTTCTGGTGACCTCATGTTCTTGGGTGCTCCTACACCATTATCATAAATCTCACAGGCGATGAAGGTTATAGAATAATCCTAGAGGCAATGGCAGTAATAAGGGAATGGGGGTGTTGGTTCCTTTAGAATCAACGTTCAACATATATTAGGATTAGTGGCTTTATAGAAAATCCCATGCTGCTGCCCAAATATTGTAATGACCGGGTGATACTTTTAGAATATGTCAGGCGGATGGTTGGGTTGCAGTCACTACTGTCTTCAAAGAACAAAATAGGTGTTGATTTATCTGTGTCAATTGGTTATTTTTCTTGTTCAAAAATTCAAGTAGCTTTAAGGCAACCAAGCAAGAATTAAAGGACTTACATTTTAAAGAATTTAATTATGCTCACGAATATTATGATCCATATGGTAAATTAAAGCGAATGATTCCAAAAGATTATGATGGACATAAACAAAAGTTGGAAGACTTCTAGACTAACCTTTTAGACACTTTTGAAGTTAGAGAGAAGAATTATTCTCGGCTCACAGTACCACAAATAAGAGATTTTGAAATAGAGACAAATCTTCCTAAAGAATTGAGGGATGATGGTGAGCTATTAGACTAAACATATAAAGAACAAATAATTTTATAAGAATCCTCTGTCCCCAATAAGATGGTCAGGACAAAAAGAAGTGGATATAGATTTAGTATCCCAAAATGTTATAAAAATAACTAAACAATGGCTGAGTTTGAGGATTAGGCCTAGTGCTTCAAAAGGAAAACATAAAGAATAAACCATTGATAATACTCAGTCAAAGGTACACAAGGAATACGCTTGAAGAATGAGGTATGGTTCTCAAAAGAATACATCTATAGAACCTGAGGAAGCTATTGGACCTATGCCAACCGCAAAGGAGCTCATAGAACAAGTAAAGAAACAAATGAAAAAGGTTGAGTTGTTGAAGAAAGCAATAGATTTTAGAATAAGGGAGGGATTAGGAGCCATCCCACTTGTAGAGATACATCCTATTAGGGTTGATATTGGGCAAACACCAAGAGAAGGTGCCATGGAGAAAGATGAGAAAGGAAAGGCTGATGAAGAAGCAACAACATCAACTCAACCTCCTCCTGACACAACAAAAACATCAACTCAACCTCCACCTATCGCAACAACATAAGCTCCTATTTTCACATCATCAACTACTATAATTCTTGTAACAATGTTGGTGTCTACACCGACTGATACTTTTGCTAACAACATCAGTAATGTCACCCCCATTAAAAAAAGTAATAACTCCTACTACTAAAAGGGTGACCATTCATAATATTGAGTCCGGTTCTAATCAAGAGGATGAACAACCTATTATGCATTTGGCACAAAGGAAAGTTGAGAAAAAGAAAAGAAAGAAATTAGTTCTACTTGGGAAACACTCATAGGTGCCTGAACAAGAATAGGTGGATCCTATGGATGTGGATGATAAAAATCTACCAGAGAAGCAACTAGTTGAAGGGGAGAGAGAAAAAGATGAGCTTGATGATGAACATGATCAAAGCTTGGTTTTAACTCCTGAGGACCAAGAAAATTTGTTGAAGGAAATAGCAGCTGAAGGAGGATTGAAAGAGATAGATAAGCTGATAAAGGGTTTGAAGAAGAAGTGAGCGAGAGGTTAGGAGAGTTGCATAAACAACAATAGTTGAATATTGATATGGCTCTCCAAACAAACCAATCTCAACAAAGTGGTTCAACCCAAGATGTTCAAATTCCTAAGCAAGAAGAGGATAAAGGTAAGAGTCAAGAGGAAGAGAAAGATGAAGGAGAAGAACAATTATGAAAGGTGCACAAGGTGACTGTGGAGATCATAGCACATGAAGGTGACAACTATGAAGACACACCATAGTGGTTAAGCTTCACCTTTGAGAAGAAGAAGAAAGTAGTACCGCCAAAAATCACCTTGCTACAAGAAATCACTGAAGAGCCAAGGAAAACAAAGAAGGCGAAGACCATACATCATTTGTCTAGAACTGGTTCTGGTGAGGTGATTGTCAATATTGTATCTCCTGTACAAGTTGAAGGGGAAATCTCCCCAAAATACCAGGTTTCACAAGTTAGATTGGGTAAATAGACCAAGTGGGGAGAATTGGATGATTTGGAATTTGCCACTAGTGTAGTAAGGAGCAGTTTAGAGAAAGAACACAGTTCTCAGGTAGAAGTTAAAGCACAGTTGGAACAATATAAGTAGCTACTTGTAGAAATGGGCAAGCCATTGGATGTATGTATAGATGACATTTTACCTTTAACTTCATCGCTTCCGGAAGGTGATGTGAGAACACTCATTGAAGTGAGAAAGGTGGTTGTAACTGCAAAAATATGGGCACAAAATAATGCTTCTAAAAGTAGATTGTTTTTGCAAAATACTATGGAGGTATAGGAGGAGCTTTGGCTTCATGTTCTCAATAGTGGGAGCGAAAGCTCAATATTTTTGCTAAACAATATGAGATATTGAATAAGATTTTGAACCTTAGAGAAGATATTATAATGGAGGAAGATCTCTTGGGAGGAGATAGTATTGGCAACTTGTAGTCTTATATATATATATATATATATTTTAGAATTAAATATTGAGATGCTTCAACAGTATGGAAAGGACATAAAAGATACCCATCTTCCTCTCCTTGGTTCGATAAATAAATATGAAAAGTTTGCAGAGAAGTTATGTATTTTTGGGCTTGGTATTCTTAGTTATGGATATTTGGAGGAGGACAATGTACTCCGTCAATGACTCATATGTAGCACATTATTTTACAACTTTTGCTGAGTTTAGTGTTGAACTAATGGATAGATATACATACTTGGTGACTCAATGTCAACAGGCTACAGAGATAGTAGAGAAGTTAGAGGATAGAAGTAAGAATGCAAAGGAGATTTTGAAGAAGTTAAAGTTTAGAATCAAACATGTTATTGATCCTCCTACTGAGGTAGTTGCATGCTTCATTAGTAACTACAAGATATATAAAAAGAAGTAAAAGATAAACATACAATTGCTAATGATAGCATGATATTTTTGAGAATTTTGCATGTCACTAGTACTGGGACTTCAGCTACTGCTCCAACATGTAATTTAATTATTGAGAAACATTTTGCATGATTACGAAGTGTTGGTTCATGGAGCACCGTTTTTGTAATGGTCATACAGTCATAGTTTTGTAATAGTTAACTGTAATTCAAGGGAGAGACTTGCATGTCAATTGCGACTCCTTGATTTTTAGTGCTTAATTTAGATAGATTTATTTTCTAGAAAGTAGGATAGGAAACTCTATAAATTGGAGAAGTTATTTCGTTGTAAGTGTCCACAAATTGATGATTTGAGGCCCACTTCGAGATTTTAGATACTTTTTTTTATGTAGATTTTATGAGTTTAGAAGATTTTGTGACATTTTTTGGAGTTAATACAAGAAGCAACTTATAAATTGCCTAATCTATGCATATGTGCAATGAATTTGTTCTTTGCAATCTGGTAATGTCTATTATTTGAAATCAACAACTTGTTTTGATCTTATGTTTTATTGCTTTATGAATCATATTGTGCATGCAAGTGGTGTATGGGAATTGATGTGATAGAACAATATTGTGGTAATATTTGTTTCCGTGAATTTGTGAGGTTGCATGACTTTTCATGTTTATTTGAGGTCCGTTATTGAATTCTAGTTTGAATGATATTGATGATATTTAGATTGCAGGGTGCTAATAGCGCAATTCATTAATTTGTTATTGTATTGGTTTCAATTTTATTTTCTTGTACCCCTGATCTATCTTTTGCTGTTTATTTTGAAAGAGAATCTAAATCAGGAAATACAAAAAAAACAAGTTAAGTTATTGGAAGTTGTTTCAACCAGCAGGCCCCTTGATAGGTACAATCGTATCAACCTTTGAGCTTCCCATCACTGTCGAGACCCGGCCATAGAGACGTTGGAGTAGTTAGTTTCCCAAAACTTATTTCTTTTCAGGAGAGGTGGTGAGTGTTTACATACACTACCTGATTGTCGGTGAGTGTGACAAAACACCTATCAATAGGTCTTATTGGAAAGAGAAAAGAGGGTATTCTAGAACCCATACACCTTCCTACTCAAAGTGCCAAAGACAAATTAGGACTAGGCTTTGGTTGGGACATTCTAGTTCGCAGGTAAGAAGAAGAAATAGTGCACAAACAACAACATGGAAAAGAAACTCATAAGTTAAAAAACAAGGAAACAGTCCGACAATGACAAGAAGAAGTATCTCACCAACAATAAGAGACAAAAATAGCCCCAAGTAAACAACAAGAGGAGGAATATGAGCGAAAAAAAGAACAACTTGTTATCAAGAAGGAAGAAGCTACTCACAATCTCTATGAACAAATCCATAAACTACAAGCCAATTTTGAAATAGACTCAAATGAATGGGAATGGGATTCGCTTGATGAAATATCTTGTGATGAGAAAGAGATTGATATAATCCAAACATATGCACCCATGCTCTATAACGGACAAATCTTGGGGTCTAGACCAATTAAATTTACATCACAACATATCGATGACTCTAGTCAGGACGATCAGATTCAAAGTGAGATAGACGATACTGAGGAGAGTATTATCGTAGACCTTGCCTTTGCTATTGAAAACCTTGATAATATATCCATCACGACCCTCACTGCCATAGACCTTAACTTGTTACTATTTACTAAGTTGTCATTAGTTTTATATCCAAAGTCATCCTATATACTCCAGTCAGTTAATACTACCGAAATATTCAGTCAGTAAGTACTAAGGGTGTTGGTTACAAAAGAAAGGCTAGTCACCGAGATGAAATATACCGAGCTGCCTACTGAGTAAAAGTTCTTATGTCCACATTGAGTAAATGATAGAAGCTACCGAACTCACACAGATCTCAATCGTCAATATACTGCAGTACCATGGGATTACAATACAAGGATATGGTGTGAATGCTGTGGAAGATATGGACATATAAGTGCAAATTGTATGGTAAGGTTTGGAATGAACAGCCGGAGATCATGGAGAAATCCTGGAATGGCATGCTTTCATTGTCATAAAGTTGGACACTTGGCTAAAGATTGCAGAGATCAACCTAGAGGAGATACTGAAGAGATAAGAATCAAACTACAAAAAATCTGGAAAAAGAAGGAAAATGGGTCAAATAATGAAGAAAGCACCTTATCTACCGAGTTAGGTGCATCTACTTCTAATTAATCAATAAAGGTATGAAGGGACTATGTCTTCACAAGGTTAGATCTTAACAGTTCCTATTTTAATCATGAACATAATTCCAAAATTTGAATAGCTAAGATGTATTAACATTTTTGAAATTGTATCTAGTCTTATGATTTACTAGTGAAGTCGGTAAATGCAGTAAACCTATCTAGTCGATAAAAGCATATAAGGAAGTCAGTCGGTAAAGTGAAAACAAGTGCATTTAATGCTTATCTTACCTAACTGCACGAAGCTCGATAAGGTAAAGGGTGTATTTACAGTTCTTTGTGCGGTCATTTTACACTTACCGGTTTTCAAAAACCAAAGCTAAGAGAATCAAGGCGATCAAAACATCTCCAGAGCGAATTCAAGGTATTTTCACACAATCTTAAACGCATTTTCAAAGCGAGTTAACCAATCAATATCAGTTGTGAATATTTGCATTATATTTACTAAGTCGAAAGCGTTTTCTGGTTAGTTGAAACCCTAAGCTATTTTATTAGTAGAAATCTAAAGTTTGAAATGGCTCCCAAGATGTAGAAACTAGTTGTAGTTGAGACTATTGAGAAGCCCTCACTTAAGTATTCCTTACCTCCCAAAGTGGCGTCTAAACCCGATGAGAAAACTGCATTTTCTCTTATTTTGAATAGGGTTTTATTGGTTGAAGATGTCATATTTTATACTAAGTGCCATGTTGAAGAGCTAGGTCATACCGAAATTAAGGACATGTATGATGAACTATGCACTGATGGAATCCTAGATAGTAAGTTTGAGCATATCAAGGTTAAGGGATTGATCGAAGCCCTAACCTATCCTTGAGTTTTCAAACCCTAATGGGTCAAATTTGTCTTGAGCAAAGTGCATGATGACTTTATGTGGTTAGAGGAACAACCATTCAAGATCACCAAGGAAATTATTCACATAATAACCAGATACCCTATATTCGACCATGCCCGAGCACAGAAGATGATTTCACAAAAGGAACTGATAAATTTAACCAGAGTTGAGTTTGATTGCAGAGGTCTTAAGTTGAATAATGTAACAGATGCAAAACTAAAATTTGCAATTAGAGTCATTAGTTATTGTTTCTTTCAGTCGGCAAGAGAAAACAATGTACCATGTGCAGCTATGGATTTGGCTTATAAAATTGTGAAAAAGGGTATGAAAATTGATTTATGTGAAGTATTGTTGAAGAAACTCTTTGAAAATCTCAACACAATAAGGAAACCTAAGAAGAATAACACTGCTAACACACTAAATTTTGGGTCACTCTTAGTGTGCATGTTCTTCTATTTTCAGAAGTTCTTTCCTTCAGTCGGTAACATTGTTTGGGAACTACACCGACCAATCACCCATCAGATAAATGATTTTATCAATCAGCTAGGTGATAATTTCAATGAGATAGTGGATGACTACTTTAGCAAATTTCAGGAAAAGATGCATAACAGGTACAGGATCCCACCTCAGCTAGTGGAAAAATATAAGGATACTATATGTTTTGAAGTGGACACCGAATACTGCTATGTCAATGCAGTAGAACCCAAAACTCAATCTTTACCACCTATGGGTTATGAGATTGATTTTGATATTTCTCAACAACAAATAGATGCCTTTCTGGCACTTCCAAGGCACTCGACCGAGATCAGATATGGTACCTATGAAGAGGTAAAAGAGAAGGTAAAAATGAGCATAGTTGTACCAAAGGCTACCAAAAAAGCCACTAAAATGATAAAAGACTTAACTTAGAAATTTGGAGAAGGTTCTACCTCCACACCTACTAAGTCAACAAGTAGGAGAGATGATCAACTTTCAATTGAGGAAGAATTTGAAGCTCAAGAAGCAGCCATCACTTTGAGCACCGAGTTGCCAAAGGGAAAAATATTGAAAAGGAAAAAACAAGATACAACTAAGGTATCACCGACTCCACCAGTTAAAAGACCTAACACTAGATCATCTGCAGTGTCACTCGGTAAGAGGGAGAAAAATGTTGAATTGCCTAAAGTTACAAAGACCGATAGAAAGTCGACTAGGAGACTCATTTTGAATAAGGAGTCAAGTGACACTGAATCTGAAGACAAAAATAAATTTCAGATTGTAAAAAGCACAAAGGAAGATGTACACAGTGTTGATAACTTTTGTGCAAAATTGAAACAATATGGAGGATTCAGGTCGTTCAGGTATGTAAAATATGACTCCCAAACAGAAGAAGAAAGGAGGCAAATAGAAGAGTCAGTAGTATGTACACTTCTCAAATTCTAAGTAGTTCCATTAGAAGTAACTGATTTTCTTCCAAAAGCATTATACTCTCATATTGACAACAGATGGAAATATGCTATGGACTCAGAGAAGTAGATAAGAGAGAGTTTTGGTACATCTCTTTCCATACATGTCGGTAGATGATATAAAAATCATTTGAAAAACTACCAGATAAATTTTCAAGTAAAGCAAAGGGCCTTGAAAATGATGAATGGACTTTATCTTGAAGTTGAAAGGGAAACTAAAGAAAAATGGCAAGCAATCTTCAAAATTCAAACTAAAGAACCTCAAGGTGAAGTGGAAATAGTTGACATCACCGAGCAAGATCCTGCTTCAACCAGTCAACTAGATGAGGATGTCATGGACACTGAGGCACAAGAAGAAGAAATGATAGAAGGAAATGCCTATGCCAAACTGGTATCCAACGAATCAGTCTTGGAACAGGTTAAGTCCTATCCCCCGATAACTCAACAAGTGTCAACCGAGAAACCTCAGGATACCGAACAAGGCAAAGAGGATCAAAAGGCTACACAAGATGAATCTACCTCTCAGGCCATAGGCGAGCAAACTTCTCAAGCTCCTGCAAGCACTGAAACTGTTGCCATTGAGACCCCATGCAAGGAATCATCAAAGGATACAACAAAGGCTACATGAACCGACAAAAGTGTTGCTCCCACCGAGCAACATACCGAGGAAGATCAAGCCTCCAAAGCCATTGTACTCATTCAATCGGTGAAGGCATCATCAAAGGAGAAGAAAGAAAAGAAGCACAGTTTCAAGATAGATCTGTCAAAGCCTATTGTGCTGCCGAATGTTGACATTTCCAAACTAAAAGGGCAAGCACTTATTGAATTTGGTGAGCTTTGCAAAGCCAAAATAGAACAGGAAAAACAGATATCTATTCAAAAGAAGAACCGTGTACTTCAGAAGGTTAAAGAATTATTGACAGACATGCTACTTGAAGCTACCGTAAGTAAAGATGCTGCCATCCATATGCAACTAGATGAACTACTCACTCAATTGGAAACATCAGGAGTAGAGGCATCAGAATACCTTAGCAAATTAAAAGAAAAAGAGCTAACTACCAAGCTAATTGAAGAAGTGCAGAAAGCAATTGCTACAGGTAAAGTCAAGCTTGTTGGATTCATTGCTGAGTTGTCCCCTCAACTCAAGCACATTATTTATTTATTCCAGAAATTATGTACATTCTATTCTTTATTAAAGATATCAAGCATAAGACCGAAGTCATTGAAAAAGAGATTACCGATCTCTCAAATAAACTGACTATCGAGCCAAATTCTATTCAGAATTTTTATACATAGCTACAAACTCTTATGGCTTAGTAGTTAGAACTTTGGAATGAAGAGCACAAAATAAGGATGGATATTATGACTCTTCATACATTATTTATTCCCCATCTGTCATCAGTACAAGAGCAGATTAACCGAGCTACCCAACTGTCCACACAAGCAGAGGGAAGTAATTTAGATGGTTTGATTTCAATTTTAGCTAATATTACAGCTCAAAATTCTTTAATGGAAAGTGTCAAAGGTGCACTTACCAATGCTTTCACCAATGCTCGTACTAAGTATCAATCTATTTTTGATCAGTTTCCCCCACTGAATGGTAACTAGTTTTGATGTTTGTCAAAAATGGGGAGTGTACCAAGTGTATACAGAGTATCTGAGTGTACAGAGTTCATACTATCTACCGAGTGTACAGATGAAATTGACAGGGGGAGCATGGAACATCAGGCGCATGCAAATCAAGTTTTGTACAACATATTGATAAGGGGAGTATGTATTTGAAGGAATGTATATACTGTCATTTCAGTCAAATTTTGTAAGTATATAGATTTTGTGATTATGACTTTGAAAGGAGTTTTGTCAAACATACCAAACTAATGTCAAAAGGGGAGATTGTTACTATTTACTAAGTTTTCATTAGTTTTATATCCAAAGTCATCCTATATACCCCAGTCGGTTAATACTACCAAAATATTCAGTCAGTAAGTACTAAGGGTGTCGGTTACAGAAGAAAGGCTAGTCACCGAGATGAAATATACCGAGCTGCCTATCGAGTAAAAGTTCTTATGTCCACCGAGTAACAAAGAAGGTATACCAAGTTAATCTAAACTAAGTGGAAACGTGTTACCATATTCAATGGACTTGGACACATATGTGGAAACGTGTTATGAGATTCGAGAACAGGGAATCGTTATTACATAGGGAATTGCACTTAAAGATTTTGTATGATTTTGAGGAAGTTTATCCAATGAAATAATTTCTATGTTTATTCATTCGATAAAACATGTTTGTATAATCGATGTATGAACAAGATCATTGCCTCAGAGAGCTATATATACAGAGTGATTTGAGTATCTAAAATATAGAGGGAAGATGATGAGTTGAAAATGAAAATCTTGAGAGAAGTTAAGATGTGATGATTGAACAGAGATATTCAGAGGTCACCAAGAAGATTTTTAGAAAACAGTTTAAGGGACAGAGAATACAGAAGAGGTTCTATCAATTACCAAGGTATGCTATGAGCATGGTAATTTCATATTGAGCACATAGAGTCTGCTATAACATTTTAGATGTAAAGTTGCAGATATTTGTAAAGATTTTGATTGAATTATTTTGAGTTGTGTTAGAAACGTTTAACAAGGTAAAAGACTCTAACAAGGTCTATAAATTGTAAAGCCTTTAACTAGGTACAACATTTTGTAAAAGTGTTTGTAAAATCCTTTAGCAAGGTAGATCTAAAGATCTTGATACTCCTAACAAGGTAAGCTATCAGAAATAGCTAAACATGTAGCTCTAATCGAGCAACCTTTATTATTGCAGTAGTGAAGTTGTGGGTGCCATCCCCACCATAGTTTTTCTCTCTAACCAAGAGTTTTTGCATAGCCAAAATATTTGTGTTATGAAGTGAAATGTGTATGGATGTTATTTCTATGATTACATTTTAGCATTATATATTATGAGATCAACTATACACAGTTTATATTTATTAGTAAGATTGTTTTTGAAGAAAAGTTTTGAAGTACTGATTCACCCCTCCCCTCTCAGTACATTAGCTTTCCTTGTTGGACCTAACATAACCTACCTGATGATTCCTTACCATTAATATATCTAGAACTCATTGACTGGGAACAAGTAGAACCACTTAATATACCTACCTTTCAAGATGATGAAGCCATTATCCATTACCTTTGTTTGGTAAATCCAAAAAATGTTCCACTAGTGAATCTCATAATGAAGCTCTCAACCAATGGAATTCCAAGTCTATTAATCGCAAAATGAATAAAGCAAAAAATCGATCTAATGGTGAAAACCATTCAATGACAATATTAGATCATAAAAAAGTAAAAATAAAGGGTGTATCCAACGGTGAAAACTTCTCTGAGGCACTAATAGATGAGAGACTTGACACTCTTCTGAAAAATTATCAGGAGAGATCACGAATATTGATTGAACCAACTCAATCAATCAACATTGACACTGAAGAGGCAACAAAGACCATACACCTGCCAAATCATTGACAAAAAAAGAACAACCTCATCTCACTAAGTTCTTCAAAGAAAATCAAATCAATTTTGCTTGGTCCTATGTAGATATGCCAAGGATAGATCCAAATTTGATCATGCACCATCTATCCATAGCTCACAGAGCTAAGCCAATAGAAAAAACTAAGAAAGATGAATCTGCATGTTACAATTCTAGTAAAAGCAAAACTAAAGAAACTACTGGACGCGTGATTCATTCAACCAATCAACTAGGCAGAGTCGATTTCAAACATTGTACCTGTTAGTGTAAGTTTTTTTATTTTCCTTATGTTAGGGGGTATTTATTTTTCCTACACATATATTATTAAGCTTGCTTAGGTTATTAGGTGTGGTTAATATGAGGACACGTGGTGGAATACATTAGCTACATGTGTAACTCTCCACCTCACATGGGTAGTTGAGTTACACACCCTTTTTTGACTTGTTGTGCCACCTCTCATAACCACTATTTTGTCATTTCCTAAGTGGGTTATGGGGTAGTTGGGTTTCTCACCCTCTTTTGGCCTTATGTGCCACCTCTTATAACTCTTTTTTTGTTTTCATGTAAGGAGGTTATACCACATGCTTTGACATTTACCAAGTAGGTAAAAACCTCCCACCTTTTATGGGGTAGTAGGTAAAACCTCCCACTTTTAATGGAGGTGGGAGTTAATGCACCTCTTGGTTGTATATGCTATTATTTTTCTATATAATAAGCAATATACTCTCACCTTCACTAGTGAAGTGATAGCTCGGTGAGAGTCTTCTCAAAATTCTCTTCATCTCTATTTTTCTCTCATATCAGATCTATTTTCATTCAACTATTTTGATCTTCGATCAGCCGTTGCTTGGAGTTGCATGTGATCTATGACCGACATCAGATCCTGGCTTGATTCTTGCTTCTCACAGAATTTAACATGGTATCAGAGCCGTGTTGTCTGGTATAGCTCATTGCTTTTCTGATTTATTTGAGAGATTTGAGATTGTTAGATAGCTAATATTTTTCTTAAAAACCAAGTATGCTCTTCTCCTGCATTTTCGTGTGACCTGGAGAATCAGAATAGTTTAAAAGAAAATAAGCTTCTAGTTAAATCTGGTTTTATATATGTGTTCTTTGAGATCTGGGTGATTGTAGCATTTTTGGTAATATTGGAGGCTTCTTTAGCATTTCCAGAGTGTCCAGAAGGCTTGTGAAAATCATAAGTGACTTTTATTTCACCAAATTCAAAGTTTGGAGAACACAGTAAAAAAATCAGAGTGAAATATTTTACTAGAGCTATTTTCATTTCGGCCCTAGTGTTCTAACCTCTGTTCATTTTTAGAAAAAAATATTTCTGGGTTTTGTTCCCAGCATCGAAAAATTTTTGGGTTTTGGAGGGTTTTTCTAGAAAATTAATAATTTTTAAAAAAATTGAGTTTCAACAAGGCTTAAGCCGTTTTTCTATTAGGGAAATTCAGCAACCTTTCTTAAAACTTGCATAACTTTTGCCTCGGGTGTCAGTTTTTTGCAAATGAGTACTTGACGGAAAGCTAGAAATGAGCACTCTTCATAATTGTAGGTCTTATTGAAATATTCTACCCTTCTTTGTTAGATATTGCAGGTTGAATCAGCTGCATGTTTTTTTTCCTTCTATAGATCATATCTTTCTTCTCACAACTCTATTTTACAAAAACAAATAGTTGTTGGAAAGGTATTAAGATACATTGAGTAGCTATAAGGCTAATTTTTTCAGATTTTGTGTTAAATTTATATGTATTTAAACTTTCTATTTTGGCCATTAAAGCCTTAGAAAGCATTGTAATCTGATAAAAGCCTTATAAATGCACTAATTATAAAGTGCCAACCTTGTAATATTTGGGGGGGGTGATTTCAAAGACTAGTGGAAAGGGGGGGTGTCTCTTGTGTCTTCTTTCTTGCACTTTTTTTGACTCTTTGCAATCTTCTTTTCTACTATCATGGATGCATCTACAGTTCCACTTTTAACACCATATAATTACTTTGAATGGAAATCTAAGATGATAATATATCTGAAAAGACATGGATATCATCATGTTACTATGGGACTTGAAACTGAACCTCAAGATGCTGCAGAAAAGATTAAATGGTTTAATAAATGTGATGAAGCTTTTGGTACATTGTGCGTGTCAGTCTCTCCTGACCTTCTTTTTCACATTGAATCTGCTACTACACCAAATGCAGTATGGACTACTTTGGGAAACCTCTTTGGTAAGCAAGATGAACTAAGAGGTCATCAATTGGAGAATGAAGTCATAGGGTTGAATCCAACCAATTTTGATACTATACAAGACTTCTTCACTAAACTTAAGTCTATAAGATTGCAGTTGGAACAATGTGGAACTAAGAAAGATGATAAACAACTGATCTTGAGTATTCTTTCTAAGCTTGGTCCTAACTATTCAGTGTTTGTTTCTACATTCTATGCTACCAAATGTGCCCTAGGTACCACATTCAAAATGCCTTCTTTAGATGATTTTGCTACAAAACTCACTAGGGAGCAGGACAAATTGGTTCAAATGGGTACAATAAAGCCCTCTAAGTCACATGCCTTAGTTGTAAATCAAGGCACAAAAGAACAGAAAGGGTCTAGTAAGCAAGATAAGAAACAAAAGAACCAAGGAGAGAAGAAGAAAGATCAGAAATCTGCTACTTCAAAAATAGACAATGAGACCTCTTCATCAAAAGGTGAACAACCTAAGAAGGAGAAGCTCAAGTGTTCTTATTGTAAGAGGCCTGGTCATGATGAACATAAGTGTTTAAAGAAACAAATTGATCACCTTTCAAATCTTCTTGAAAAGAATAATATCAAGGTTCCTGATTCAGTCAAATAGAGTTCATCAAAAGGATTTTCTAAGGACATAGATAAGAGTAAGGGGAAAGGAAAGGGTAAGGCCCTAGTTGCTATTGCTTCACAACCAAATTCTTGGATAATTGACTCAGGTGCTTCACACCACCTGGCTTCTTCAGAAGATGATTTCACATCTTTAGAGCCATGTTCTATGCCTTCCATCCTAATGGGTGATGACACTCCCATTGAAGTGCATGGGAGAGGGTCTGTTGATGTGGGTGAAGGAACATTTCAAGATGTCCTTTGTGTTCCATCTTTATCAACTAATCTCCTATCTGTTTATCAGATCACTCACACTAGTTCTGGCAAGCGAGTTGAGTTCACACTAGATGCAGTGATAATTAGTGAAATGCATAATGGGTCTACTGTTGCTGTGGGAAAAGCAGATCATCATTCTAGATTATATCAATTTTCTCACTTTTTTCCTGACTCTCCTTCGACAGTTTTACTCACTCATGCAGATGAGGTGAAATGTTTGTGGCATCAACGGTTTGGCCACTTGAACTACCATTACTTGCAACAACTCAGTCAACAAGAAATGGTTTTAGGGTTGCCTTCTATTCAATTTTCTGATGGAGTTTGCCAGGGGTGCATTCTTGGTAAGCATCCAGAGGAGAAGTATGATAAAGGTAAAGCTTGGAGAGCTACACAACTATTGGAGTTGGTACATAGTGACTTGGCAGGACCATTTCCACAACCATCTTTCAACAAAGCTAGATATGTCTTGACATTTATTGACGACTTTTCCAGATATACATGGGTTTACTTTCTCAAACAAAAGTCTGAAGTCTTTGAAAATTTTCTAGATTTCAAAGCTTTTGCAGAGAAACAATCTAGGAAGTTCATCAAGATTCTACGTACAGATAATGGGGGTGAATATGTTAATAATCAGTTTGAACAGTTTTGTGCTTCAGAAGGTATCAACATGCAGCACACAGTTCCATACAGTCCTCAACAAAATGGTGTAGCAGAACGAAAGAATAGGTCCTTGAAGGAGATGGCTAATTGTATGATTCACTCCAAGTCTTTGGCACCTCAGTATTGGGTAGAGGCCATCAACTGTGCGTGTTACATCTAGAACCGAGTTCCTCATAAAGCTGTGAAGGGGGTAACTCCCTTTCAAGCTTGGACTGGTCGAAAACCTATAGTTAAACACTTTAGAGTGTTTGGTTCTCTTGCATGGGCCCACATTCTAGTTGAAAAACACAAGGCTATGGATCCACAGAGTAAGCCTTGCATATTTGTTGGATATCTAGATGATGCCAAAGGGTATAGGCTTCTCCATCCCACTACTCATGAGTTGTTCATTGAGAGGAGTGTTCGTTTTGAGGAGAGTTCTTCTAGTTCTTCTCATACCACTTCTCCATCCACTATCACATTGGAGAAATGGCATTATGATGACAGTTCTTCAGAGGATCTTAATCCTCCTAATCTTGATGAGGAGTCTTCTTCCTCTACTTCAGATGGTGACAATAATGATGAGGATTCACATTCCTCTCATAGTCATCATTCAGAGGTTGATGATTCTCCCCCAGACTCTCCAGCCTCAGTGCTTCTTTGGGCTTGATAAACATTTGAGTCAGCAAGAGATTGGCTTGGTGATCCATTAGATACTAGAAGAACAAGGTCACAATTTCAGCAAGCTCCATATCTCTTCATTGCTTCAGCTTCTGGTCCACAGTCCTTTCGAGAAGCTTCAGGTGTTCTTGAGTGGGATGCTGCAATGTAAGAAGAGTTCAATTCCTTGGAAAGGAATCACACATGGGATTTAGTTCCTCTTCCTAAGGGAAGGAAACTTGTTCGATGCAAGTGGATCTATCAAACAAAATTTGTAGCAGATGGGTCGGTTGATTAGTATAAGGCTCGCTTGGTAGCAAAAGGTTTTTCCCAAGTTCCAGGGGTTGATTACTCTGAGACTTTTGCTCCAGTTGCTAAGATGAATTCCATCTGACTTGTTCTTGCTATAGCTGCAGCCCATCGTTGGGAAGTTCATCAGATGGATGTGAAGAGTGCATTTCTTCATGGTGACCTTCAGGAGGAAATCTACATGGAGCAACCACAGGGGTTTGTTCAGGATCCTTCACTTGTGTGTCGACTTCAAAAGTCTCTCTATGGCCTCAAATAGGCTCCTCGAGCTTGGTATGCCAAGATGGACTCATTCCTTCTGACAGTTGGTTTCACTCGGTGCCATTCTGATCTGAACGTATACATTTTGCAACAGGATGAAACTCTCACATTTCTGGTTCTCTATGTTGATGACTTGTTACTCATAGGGAGTCACTCATCCACCATCAAAGAAGTGAAAATTGCTCTACATGATAGATTTTTGATGTCAGACTTGGGTCTTCTGCATTACTTCTTGGGAATTGAGATCACTCAATCATCTTCAGGAATCTTCCTTGGACAACCCAAGTATGCACTTGATATGCTCTCTAGATTTCACATGGCTGATTGTAAGCCTGCCCCTACTCCATTTTTGTCAGGGGTCAAACTTGAGGCTAAGTGCTCTTCACCCTTGGTTGATGGCACTTTATATCGACAGCTTGTTGGAAGCCTCATTTATTTGAATCATACGAGACCCGACATTTCTTATGCTATGGGCATGGTGTCTAGATTCATGCCGGAGCCACATGAGTTGCATTGGAAAGCAGCTAAGTGGATCCTCCACTACATTTAGGGTACTCACAATTATGGAATTCAGTATGTAGCAGGTGTGGATATTGACTTGGTAGGATATACGGATTCAGATTGGGTAGGTGATTCTCAGGATCACAAGTCTACTTCTGGGTATTGCTTCTCACTTGGTTCTGGTCCAATTTGTTGGTCGAGCAAGAAGCAGTCTACAATTGCTCTTTCATCGACAGAGGCCGAGTATCAAGGGGCAGTCAATGCCACCACTGAGGCTATTTGGCTTCAAAATATTCTTACTGAGTTTGGTATTCCAGTTAGAAAGCCTACCATCATCTTTTGTGATAATCAGAGTGCTATACAGATCTCAAGAAATCCAGTTCATCATCAGAGGACGAAACACATTGAGATACATATGCACTACATTCAAGAGCTGATTCAAGAAGGCATCATTGATCTTAAGTATTGTTCTACATCGGAGCAAACTGGGGACATCTTCACCAAACCTTTCACCAAAAGCAAGTTCCTTCATTTGTGATCTTTGCTTGGGATGCAAAAGGTGTCTACTTCAGGAGGGGCTTCTTAGTCCTTCATTCTTTCTCTCTCTATTTAGGGGGGTCTATTCCTCTTATGGGGGGGCTTCTTCTTTTGGGGGGGATATTTATGTACATGGGTACCTAACATGGCCTCATTTGCCAGGACCCATCTTTTCACCCACCTAAGCTACGCTCAAGGGGGGGTGTTAGTGTAGGTTTTTTTATTTTCCTTATGTTAGGGGGTATTTATTTTTCCTACACATATATTATTAAGCCTGCTTAGGTTATTAGGTGTGGTTAATATGAGGACACGTGGCGGAATACATTAGCTACATGTGTAACTCTCCACCTCACATGGGTAGTTGAGTTACACACCCTTTTTTGGCTTGTTGTGCCACCTCTCATAACCACTATTTTGTCATTTCCTAAGTGGGTTATGGGGTAGTTGGGTTTCTCACCCTCTTTTGGCCTTATGTGCCACCTCTTATAACTCTTTTATTGTTTTCATGTAAGGAGGTTATGCCACATGTTTTGACATTTACCAAGTAGGTAAAAACCTCCCACCTTTTATGGGGTAGTAAGTAAAACCTCCCACTTTTTATGGAGGTGGGAGTTAATGCACCTCTTGGTTGTATATGCTATTATTTTTCTATATAATAAGCAATATACTCTCACCTTCACTAGTGAAGTGATAGCTCGGTGAGAGTCTTCTCAAAATTCTCTTCTTTATCTCTATTTTTCTCTCATATCAGATTTATCTTCATTCAGCTATTTTGATCTTCGATCATCCGTTGCTTGGAGTTGCATGTGATCTATGACCAACATCAGATCCTGGCTCGATTCTTGCTTCTCACAGAATTTAACAGGACCTATATCCAAACTAGATAAAAGCATTAGAATGCACATATTTCAGAGATCTTAACAAGGATTTCAGAGAGCTTAACAAGGCTTATCCAAAGGATGATTTTCCTTTACCCAATATAAACACCATTGTAGATTTAATAGTAGGACATGCCATGTTATCACTCATGGATGGGTTTTTAGGCTACAATCAGATCAAGATAGCACCAGAAGATCAAGACAAGACAACCTTCACCTACCCATTGGGTACATATTGCCGGAACGCCATGCCTTTTGGATTAAAGAATGCATGAAAAAATTATCAACGAGCAATGACCACAATCTTTCATGACATTATGCACACATTCCTGGAAGATTATGTAGATGATTTGATAGCTAAATCATTCACTTGGGAAGGACATTTGACAATCTTAGATAAAATCTTTCAAAGATTTGAGAAATTCAATGTATGGTTGAATCCAAGGAAGTGTGTACTCAGAGTCACATTAGGAAAGCTCATGGGATACATAGTATCAACCAAAGGTATTGAGGTTGATTCGAAAAAGGTCCAAGCAATCATGGAGATGCCACCTCCCCAAAATCAGTTAAGATCTCTACAAGGAAGGTTGCAATCCATCAGAAGATTCATCGCATAGCTGGCTGACAAATGCCTACCTTTCACTCATCTATTACACAAAAATGTACCTTTCAAATGGGAGGACAAATGTGAAGAATCCTTTAAAAAATTAAAGTAGTATCTCATGAATCCACCCATATTGGTACCACCACTAGCCTGAAAACCACTTCTACTCTTCATATAAGCTACTGAAGTATCTTTAGAAGCTTTGCTAGCACAAGAGGATTCTATAGGCAAAAAAAGGGTCGTCCACTACATCAACAAAATATTGAGTGGTTATGAGCTTAACTACACATTCATTGAAAAATCTTGTCTAGTTGTAGTGTTTGTATCCCAAAGGTTGTGACATTATATGCTAGCTCACACAATCAAGATAATAACAAAGATAGATCCCTTTAACTATCTACTTAGCAAGGCCACTCTAACAGGCCGACTGACAAAATGGGTAATGATTTTAAGCAAGTTTGACATTCATTACATGGACATAAGAGCCATCAAGGGCCAAGCAATAGTAGATTAATTAGTTGAAGAACCATTATTAGTCGATCATCCACTGCATATTGAATTTTTAGATACAAATGTTCTAGCAGTTACAACACAATCATGGGTACTGTACTTTGATGGATCTTACACCCAACATGGATCAGGTGCTAGAATCCTATTTGTCACTCCTCAGGGACACACAATCCCAAGATCCTACAGACTGATGTTCCATTGCACAAACAATATTAGCAGAATATGAAGCACTGGTCATGGGTATCAAAGTAGCAATTGTAGTGTCCCTCCTAGACTCACATTTTGATTTATGCTTGGATAGACTTATTGATACTTATGATTGATGTTTTGATGATATTTGGTTGACACTTATGATCTTATTTAGACTATAGATGCTTATGGATGATGATGGATATTTGATTTTACTCATGATGTTTAATGATCTTTATGATTGATGATGCTAGACATACTCTATGACGTGGTAATGGATGATTTCTATGGATATTGGCACTCAAGATCACTGTGATGGATAGATTTATATGATTCATGGATTCTATATGCGTTCATTATTCTTATGAGATTGTGACGTAATGATTAGTACTAACTCCTATTTGCGATCATGGGTTTATGCAATGCTTTGATGATATATTGTGTGACTATCTTTGTGAAAGGGACAATACCTTATCACTCATTGTGAGCAAGATATGGTGTTGCGATTCTCTTTTCACTTGTTTGTTTATTATGGTGTATATATTGTATATGTAGCGTATTGTACTTTCGTGGTAGATGTAGGAATTGCAAGTACCAGACATCGACTCCAACTGGCTTCACAAATTTTCTCGTGTGCTATCCCAATAGAAAGTTGTTGGAGATGGCATAGTTTACCACACACACTCTAGGATTAGGATGTATGCCTTGTTAGTTGCACCACAACGTAAGTTGGTGCTTGAGTCTTGAGTCGTCATTGTTCGATCCTTTGTCAGTTTGCTTGACGAGATGTATGTGCTTGTGTTAATTTAATATTTAGTAATGTTCTAATTATTAAATTATTAATTTATAGTCGAGTGTTTATTGATTTACGGGATATTGATTATTCAGTATTTATTTAATTAAGATTGATTTAATCAAACTATTGATTTATTGTTAATTAATTATTCAATTATTATTTATTGTTTGATCATGATTCATTATCTATTTGATTTTATATTTACTTATCTTTTATTTATTTATTCATTCATTTATTTATTGTTGTTAAATTTCATTAATTGATTATTTAATTATTAATTTATAGTTTAAATATGATTTATTAATTATCCGATCTTATAAATTAATTGGCTTTTGTTTATCTATTGAGTTTTATTTATTAATTGAGCTTTATTTATGATGGATTTATTCATTTGATTATCCTCTATTTGATGTGTAAGTATTAGTTGCTTAATGAGTTACAATAATTATATTATTAAATGGTATATCCTTGTTGTTATAAACTATTTGATTTAATTATATTTCCTACCTACCCTTTCACCCTATTGGTTGTTTTTATTAAATTTGGTAAATAATATTAGTAAATAATATTTGCCTCGTAATCTTACATAGTAGGTATGAAATATAGTTTTATGGAATATTTTGATTGGCTGACGATTTTCTATAGTTTTGAATAATTTTATTTATTTCGCCCGCCTATGCATTGTGTCGGGTTAGTATTTTCTGAATTTTCTTCTACACATTGATTCCTTGGTTGGAGATTGTTGGTTGTTGGATTTTGGCTTGCATTGGCTTTGTGGATTGCTCTTCTTCAGCTTCATTTACCATTACTTCTATTCTTCTAGGTTGGAGGATCTTGCCTTTGAAAATTTTCTTAATTTCTACTGGAAATGAATGTCTGCACCGTGTTTGCTCTTTGTTGGGTTTTGGGAGATTGTATATTGATTATTGAATAAGGATGATAGTATTTTATTTGCATACCAGTGAATAGAATTAATTGCTCGGTTGATTTGGGAGTCTCAGTTGGTTGCTTTGAGTTCTCTAGCATATGTGCATTTCCAAGAAGATTTTGATAATGTTTGTTGTGTGTTTCTTGGTGTTTGATCTGATTTCTTTATTGAGATTTAATGGTTGTTATAAGTTTTATCATGACCTCTCTATGTCCTTTGGGTTTACCGGTTTCCTTATGCAAGGAAGGAGTTGTACGTGTGCTCTGTTTACACATTGTATTCTTTGTTCAATTTGGTAATTTTAGTATTATTGGAGCTCTCGAAGCTTGGTCACAATTTTACTCCAATTTCCGGAGTCTTACATGTTGTGTATGAAGCCTATTGTGCTTTGCGAGCTTTCTATACAGTCTGTGTGTGATTGTGTTTGGGGGATGGAGTCATTTACACTAAACTTGATTGAATTTTCTCATGTTTAAGCTTCCTTTATTTTTATTTTTTCATTCCTACAATTTCTATAAGTGTCTTTTTTCATCTTACAAGTTCTTGTGCATTTCTGGGCAATTTCAGTGCCTGATCTAACTTCTTTTCCTTCATTTTCCCCTTCTTTTTCAAATCCACTATTTTAGAGTCATATGCACTATTTTAAGATTCATATGTTCTATTTTGTTATTCATATGCAATAATTCAAGTGTCATATGTGCTAATCTGTGAGCCAAATGCGCTATTTTGCATCTTGTATGCACTATTTATGTCTATATAATGTAGTTTTTTAGGGTTTCTGGAATTTGGGTTTTGTCAATCTGGTTATGGGGGTTTCCCAGAGGCTTTGAGTAGTTTATTTTAGATTATTTGAGATTCCTATGATTTATATTACTTGTTTTATGTGGATTTGTGCTCCAGTTAAGGGATTGTGCCTTACCGTTGAGGAGATTGCATTCATATTGTATTTCTCTTGCTAGAGGTAGATTATCCTTGCTATTGAGGGATGTTTCTTGATAGCTTTAGTGAGATGTATTTCCTCACTGTAGAGGATTATATGTGATTTAATTATCTCTTGTTCTTATGACTACGCCTTGATGCATTGTTATATTGCTTTTCGTGGAGGCTCTTACTTGTTATGAGTATATGCTTTTTGTTATGTTTCAGATTTATTCTTAGTGTTACTGTGGTTGTATTTATATTCTTGTGAGCCTTCATATTGTTGTTATTTTTTGTACGATCACCTCGAGGTTATGGTCCATGGATGGGAAAGTGGGCTCTTGCATGTATAAGACCTAGGTTGTGAGCAATAGATCTCTAGGAGGGGGTCTAGACCTATGGTTCCACATGAAGATTTTCTTTATAATTACAAGTGATAACCTTAATAATTGATTAGTGGGTTTGGGTAATTAGGATTCACTTAATCAAAATAAGAAATTGGTTTATGTATGCCCCAATGGAGAATCCCAAGGATGTAGTTTTGGGATGAGCTTGGGAAGACCGTTGGAATGGTATACCGATCTCTCTTGATTGACTCCAAGGATGAGACGATTTCCACATGAGTCTAGCATGCAATGGCACTCTTTCCGTACATGAGTCCATAGTCCTTATGCCTTATTTGTTGATCTTTCTTCTGAGAGAGTTTAAAATCTTGTTTTATGATTAGCCTTGTGATGTGATGTGGATCATTGTTATGGTTGTTGTCTTTGTAGATGTCAAGTTGAGTCCCTTGGTTGTTAGGTGTCAGCCTAGGTCTTGAGTGTGGGTTGGAACCTCATGTCATCTCCTAGTACAGGGGGGTGGTTCCTATTTAGTTCCACATGGTCGGGTGGTTTGTTGTCTTCTTCCATTGGGATGTTCTTTGATTGCTAGCGTGCGTGGATGTGGTTTATATGGTTCCTTTCAAGTGGATGAGCTATGGAGCTGATTTATATGTAATTGAGATGACAATGTATCTTATTGGATATGTATAAGTGTAAAAAGGACTATGTATCTTTGTATCACTCTTTATGCAACGTAGTTTGTATTAGGTAAGGTCTTGTAATGAAAAGAAGACGTAAACAATCTATGTTTCTATAAGAAATAATAAAAGGGATGTGTTTATGTATTACTAATATAATTGAGTTCATGAAATGGATAGTTTATGAGTAAATGTAATTGGAATCCTATTGTTAGATTAATACTTGTTGTAATCTCTTGTTAGGCATGCGATGTGATATCTAGGTGAGATGTATCGTGGTACTTAAAGGAAATGGATTACGAGATCATATGTGCTTTTATGTGAAAGAATGGGTTTAGGAACATTTGGTTTGGTGTTTTAAAATGAACCTAGAGTTTGGAGATTAATTAGGTAATGCAATAGTAAGTAGATATGATATTAAGTAGTGACATTGAGATACCCTAGGGAAGGTTAATGAATGGATAGGTGTAACAAGATGTTAGATGTTATGTTGTCTTTATTTCCACTTGCATTATATGATACTATGATCATGTTTATGATGTTCTATGCATTATTGTAGATAGTAAATGTTGCACTTGATATGAATATGGTAGTTGTTCATAGTTGCACATGTTGTTTAGTAGATGTTTTAAATTTTTTTTTATCTCTATTTGTAGTTAGTTTATTTTTATTTCTCTAGGGTATTTTGGCAGGCATTACAACAATATAATGGAACATCACAAAGTTACTAGTCTGCGGGGACTCTCAGTTGGTCATCAATCAAGTCAATGATGACTATCAAACAAAGGATGACAAGTTGATGCCATACAAGAGAATGATGGATGATTTTAAGAAATACTTTGTTGAGATCAAGTTTGGACAAATTCCAAGACTCAACAACAAAGTTGCAGATTCCATGGTGACCATCACCTCTCTTCTACAAATACCAAAATAACAAACTCATTATGAATTCTTGGTGGAACAATTGTTTTCCCCTGTATATGACAATCTCGATACCCAAGTTATATGCCATCTGGTTGGTTCTAAATCTCCAACCTATGGGAAGATCTATACCTATCTAAAAGATAATACCCTTCCACATGATCTATCTCGAAATCAGAAATACAACTTTATTCATCAAATATCCCGTTACACCCTAACTGTCGATACACTTTACCAATGGGGTCTTGATGGTACTCTCCTTAGATGTCTTGAAAGTAACGAATCTAAAATGACCTTAGCAAAGGTTCACAAAGGTATTTGTGGTACTCATTCAAGTGGTCCTACTCTCGCTAAGAAACTTCTAAGAATGGGATGCTATTGGCCAAATATGGAGAAATAATACTATCAGTTTGCTAAGAAGTGCTAGAAATTCCATATCCATGGGAATCTTATACATGCACCATCACAAGAGCTACAACTATTCACAACATCATGGTCATTCTGTCAGTGGGGACTCAACCTCATGGGTAAGATCCATCCCTCCTCTTCAAATGGACACAAGTTCATAATCACAACCACTGAGTATTTTACTAAGTTGATCAAAGCTATTCCATTAACCACTGTGGCCAACAAGCAAATAACCTCCTTCATTTTGAACTACATTATCTGCCGGTATGACATTCCTAGTTCCATTATCACTGATAATGGTAGACCTTTCAAAAACCAAGATGTGCAAGAACTTTGTGAAAAATTCCATATCTAGCATTGTTTTTCCACACCTTATTATCCTAAAGGGAATGGCTAAGCAAAATCTTCAAACAAAACCATTTTGAAAATCCTAAAGAAAATTGTGAATGATGCTAGCCGTGATTGGCATGTTCAACTAAACCTTGCCTTATGGGCATACCAAATTAGCATCCACACACCTACCAGAGCCACACCATATGCACTTGTGTATGGATCAGAGGCTATCTTATCCATTGAGGTCGAAATACCTTAACTCAGAGTATCATTGAAAGGACTCATCCTAGACGAGGAATGCCAGATAAATAAAATACAAGAATTGGAGTTGCTAGATGAGCACCGCCAACATGATTTTGATCATCTAAAAGCACATCATCAAAGAATTTCCATAAACTATAACCAAATATTAAAGCCAAAAATGTTTCAGGTTGGTGACTTGGTACTAAAAGAGAATCCTTGCAATCAATAGGATCAAGAAAAGAAAGGAAAATTTGAACCTAACTGGTTAGGTCTGTTCGTCATCATATAAACATATGGATTAGGGGCATATCAACTATCTACATCAAAAAGGGACTTGTATGACAAGCCTATTAATAGAATTCATCTCAAAAGATTCTACACTTAAGTCACCTGATGCATGGAAAAGCAAAAATAATAATTAAAAAAAAGCAAGAAAATACAAAAAAAAAAAGAAGTAAAAAAAAGGTGCAATAAATGCAAGTAGTGAAAACCTGGCAATAGGCATTATTCGTGATTGATCAAATCTTCCATCTATTAGTATATATATCATATATCCACTTTTCCATATCATTATCCATATATGTAAAAAGGCATTGTATATACCTCGAGTGTCGCAATAATATCTCACCCTAGCTTGGTGATCATCATATATATCCACAATAAAAGGTTGTATTTGGTCTGGGGGCAAAAATAAAACAAAAATCCTAAACTCAGTAGTGGCAATTCACTTTGAGCTTACACAAACAGGCACCCAAACAGTGAGACATACGCATCAAACAAAGATCACAAAAATCAATAAGAACATTGAAACCAAGTTCCCAAACAAATCACAAGCAAAATCCAAGACAAAACCAAGCTAAAATCCATTAGCAGAATGTTTTTTATCTGAAAAGTGGCATAAATAAGCATGAATTTTCATTTGTGGTAGTTTGATTTTTGTTATCATATCTCTTGAGCAACTCAAGGATGTCTCGACACTAGAGAAGCAAGGAAGGGGTTCAATATTTTTTCTTTGTCTACTGTCTATGAGTGAATCCTTAATACTATACAAATTTGTTGCAAGACATGATCGGTAATGCATCATTGAGGATATTTTAGACTTGTATAGGATAAAGGTTAAACTCTTATCTATTTTATGCAAACACCACTCAGGTTGTCTTGGTTTAATTATACATCGACGCTTGTGTCATTTTGCAATATCAAAATCCATGTAAGTTGTACTTAGGTCATCATGGTTCAATTATACCATCGATGTATAAAAAGAGCACAAACAATTAACCAATAGAATGATGACGTTGCACAATTAGGCTTGCATGGTTATTGATGCTCTGCAAAATGGACAAGGTTAGTCTGAGATAAATAACACACACATACAAGAAACCGTTAGTGTTAATCAATCAAAAATTAATCTAAACAGGCATATCAAAAGAGATACTAAAAACATGAAAGCATATTTAACTAAAGAAGCAAATATGATGAGACATCTCCAAATACCTCCTAACATGCTCTTAGCTTCTTCTCCTTTGTTCCTCTCCTCTCCAAGTTCCAAAATAGTGTAGCTCTCAGTAGCTTTTTGCACTATGGATGCTTATGGAGGATTGAGATTTGAGTATTTTGCTCCAAATGTAAAATGAAAAGCTAAAATACTAGATGCTATTGAAAATGATTGATTTTAACTAAAATAACAAAGATATTAGTTTGCTATGCTAAATGCTCTCTAAAATGCCTATAGGTTAAATGCATACAAGTTTTCAGGATCTAGATTATGAAGAAATGGGCTCTATTTATAGGAAAAATGGAGCAATGGATGGTTGAGATTGAGTAATCTCAACAAGGGTCAGGATTGAATGATTTCAAATCCATGTGAGGGCTTTCAACCCAATCCCAGGATGACAAGTGTCAATGTGAGATAGGTTGAGAGGAGAGGGAATAAGCATTAAATGCTTGACATGACTTTGGGAGTTAAGGTCAAGGTTAATTAAATGAATAAACTCTTTATTCAAAGAATAAAGCTTTTATCCAATGGATACATTCTTGTGCAAAGGCAAAAGGGATAAATATGGCCAAAGCAATAAATGCTTGGGGGGACAAGTTTGAAATAACCATAAATGGTTATGTAAGAGCCATAAATGGTCATATAAGAGCCATTAGTGGTCTTTGAAGACTTTGGAGGTTAATTTGTTGAACACACAAAGCATTAAATGCTTTTCAAAGACTTTTGAAGTCTTTGAGAAGTGACTCCATTTTGCTTAGGAATGTGACAATAATTAGGGGATGAATTAGACTAATTAGGAAGGGGTTAGAAGAATCTAGAAGGGGATTAGATTTTGCAATTGGATTTGGTGGGTGAGGGAAAATAGGATTTTTATTTAAAATAAAATTAGTTTATTTTAACAAATGTGTGGAAGTTGCATTTGTAAGAAAATGCAAGTGGGGGGGTTTTTAAATGATTTAAATAAATGTTAATTTATTTAAAAGAGGAAAAGGGGGATTTAATTAAATAAATAGATTTTATTCATTTAATTGATTGTGAATTTGGTATAGTGAATTAATTAAAATAAATTGAATAATTTATTTAATTAATAGGAGAATGCTTGAAGATGAATTAATTAAACATTAATTTAATTAACTGATGGCTAGTGGATTTTTTAATTAAATAAATAGCAAATATTCATTTAATTAAACTGAATAGATTTATGTGACTACATTTGCCCCTCTTTGAGACAGTGCAGTTTATCGCGTCGTTTCAAAGAAAGAAAAATAGGTGTGAAGAATATGCCCCATAAAATGTAAATTTAATGGGTGGTATGCCCCCTTGAGAGATGGGCTGAATTTTTTTTTCGAAAAATCAGGCGATCTCTCGAAAAAGAATGAAAATTGGCAGGGTGGTAGAAGAGAAGAAGTTAGTAACGCGGGTGAAAAAGAGAAGAAATCGGGAGTAAAGTGGAGAAATGGGAGGCTCAGGAAGGTTACGGGGACCACGACGGTGAGCGGGGGAAAATTACGGTGACTACGAAGGGTTTAAATAGAGAAAAATGGGTGAAAATAGGATCATTTGTGACCGTGACCATTGTGAATCCAGAGCTCTGAAAGTGATTTGTGAGAGGAGTGAGCAGCAGTCAGGATGTCTGTATCAGTTGCTGAGCACCGGTTTGAGCGAGTTCGTCGATTCCAACGGCCAGACGGCTACGGACCAGCGGTATGCAAATTTGAAATTTTAATTTTTAAGCATTTTTGATACGTTTTTTGCTAAGTCCAAGTTGAGTCAAAGCAATAGCGTTGAAACTATGTTTTGGCGTTTTTGCTCAATTAACTAGCGCTACTGTGCCGCAATAGCGCTATTGGCCTATTGTTTGAGCGCTTTTGTTTTGTTTTAGCGCTATTGCATTCATGTTTAGGCGCTTTTGATTAATAAGCGCTATTGAGTGCTGATTTGAGCGCTATTGATTTTAATGAGCGCTATTGTGAGGTTGTTTTAGCACGTTTGAGGTTTGAGCACTTTCGTATAGCTGATTAAGCGCTTTTGATAAGGTTTTAGCGATATTGTTGATAAACTAGCACTTTTGTTGGTAAATAGCACTTTTTGTGTTTAGGATAAACAGATGCCCGAGTTTGTTTGAATAAAATCTCCGGATGCCAATGATGGATGGATGGCGATGTGAAGTGGGAGTTGTTTTGAACCATAACAACCTGATGAGACTTAGGTCATTAGGATAAATGCCTGTTGAAGTCTAGGTTGCCATGATTGCTTACCTGTTGAGACCTGAAGATACTTGATCAAAGTATCTGTTGATAGTCTAGGTTTAAAATTAAGAAAATTTGAAAACAAAACAACTAATGAGGAATGATTGATGCCCATGTGCAGGAGGATCTAGGCGTGTTGCAGTTACGCGAGAGACACCGAGCGACATAGGGGTTGCGGGATCGATTGATAGAGGTGAAGATAGATTGTATTGCCGCGACCGGATTGTATGAGGTGATGCACATGCCCGTGATTTGTATGAATCACAGATTGATCACAACATTAGCAGAGCGGTGGCACAACGAGACGTGCACCTTCCATCTGGCATAGGGGGAGATGATAGTGACGCTAGAGGATGTGTGGTGCATCCTGCGGATTCTGATTGGGGGGGAGCTGATCATGTATGACAGATCCTGGGGGACCCTTGCAGTTCAAAGGTTTTTTGATGAGGATGTTGTTATTGATGATGGTTCTATTGCATGGGAGGAGATAGCTGCATTATATGAGCCTCTACCAACAATTCTATTAGGTATCGTGGGAGGACTTCTATGTCCGGACAGACGATCACATGGTTTGGCCGTGGGGTGGGGGCAGGTGATCGAGATGATGATTACTAAGGGGACCCATTTTGCTTGGGGGCCGTGCGTGCTAGCGCACTTGTATCAAGAGCTCCATGAGGTGGTGTACTGGAGGAGGAGTTCCCTAGTAGTGGGAGTGATGCTACTTCATATTTGGGCCTGGGAGCACCTACCAGTGACTCGACCTGTGAGTCTTAGGTTCCACACAGTGGATCAGCCATACATGTTTATGTATAGCAGCATGATGAGTCAGCCCCACCTGGGGAAGTTAGAGTGGTGGCGGCGGGCGTTGGATGATCTTGATGCAGTCATATGGCGACCATACCTGGAGTGTGAGCCATGGGATGATGATGCAGAGGCACTGCCCTATGTTTTTATGACTCAATTTCTCATTGGGAGGACCTCGTACCATGTGGAGAGATAGGTGCCCGGGAGAGTTCTGAGACAGTTTGGACTACAGCAGGGATTGCCTAGTGGATCAAGGGAGTATGCGTGGGTGATTCGGGAGAGGTATGCATGGGGGCCAGTGTTGCCATATGATCAGGCACTAGCGGAGTTTCAGACGCTGCAGGCGAGACCGTGGGACATATGATCGAGGGTCGTGGATGTAGGGGTTTCAGAGGAGTATACATAGTATATTGCGGCCCATCTGATTCCATGCATATCAGATCCAGCAGAGCTAGTGCCCGAGTTTGAGGATGAGAGGGGATGGAGGAGGGGGAGGGGGGGAGGAGGGCGAGGTCTGATAGCAAGCCTTGGAGGGAGAGGAAATGATGGAGACGGGGGAGGAGGTGGTGGAGGTGGTGGGTTGGGGGTTCGAATTCAGCGGAGAGGGAGAGGTGGACTGCCCCTACGGATGTCATAGGGACCATTGGTACAGGGAGGAGTGAGAATGGGTGGGAGAGGGATGGAGAGGGAGATACTGAGGGAGAGAGGATAGGGAGCCACTGGAGAGGGTGGTATAGGTGAGGCTGCTATGGATACCAGGGAGGGATTAGGTGGAGATGTGCGAGAGCAATTGATAGTTCATTTGTAGTCTCATCTTGAGGCATCAGATGCATGGGTGGAGGAGTTGGAGGCGGAGGTGGCGGCTAGGGATGTGCAGCTATTTGCACGGGAGTCAGAGCTGGCTGTAGTGCTATAGGAGAGGGATAGTGCGGTGGAGAGATTAATAGAGCTGTAGGAGAGAGTCCGGATTGGAGTAGGAGCACAGGGGCCTACGGGGGAGGTGATGAGGGAGATGCGGTGAGCATAGGCAGAGAAAGAGTACTGGAGGGGTTTATATGAGTAGGTGGTGCCAACCAGTCAGTGAGTATTAAGCTATTCACAGATGTGACAGGCCAGATCTGAGTGATCACAGAGGATGCAGAGCAGTGGGGGTGTGATGGGTCCTCTACGGAGGGATAGATCAGCGGATGCAGGAGGGAGTGGGGGTTTGATGAGGCCTCCATGGAGAGATGGATCAGGTGGTGCGGGTACTAGTGGGGGAGCAGGTGGCGATGGTGGTACAACATCTGGCCAGAGTGGCATTTGAGAGAGCATTTTTGCATATATATATTGCATCATTGTTTATTTTTTGGACTGTATTTTGGATGGCTCTTGGTAGCCGATTTTGTAGACTTCATTGTACTCTGATATAGGAGATGATATATATGAGGAGGTCCCATATTTTGATGATATGCAGTTGATATGTATGGATGTTTATGTAGGATGTTGATTGTATGATTTTATTGCTTTAGATGGACATGTGTATATGTTATGCATTGATGAGATGATTCCTATGTGCATGTTTTTATGATGTTGTATACTGACAGATGAATGCAGGTTTATATATGTATGATTTATTTGATTTTTGATGTAATACTTTATGTATGTAATGCCATGATGATGATGTATGCATTATGATGATTTATGAACAGGATTTTGGTGTTTCCTATTGCAATATAATGATGAGATAATTTATGTGATGATGTTAATGCAATGGTTGAATGAATGATGTTTATGTATGGATATGCATCTAGATGTTTTTAAGTGAATGTAATATGGATAAACAAAATGTAATGTGCAAATGTTTATATGATAACGTCTAAATAAATGTATATGTATAATGGATATATAACATGAACCAATGTGTTTGTGGAAACAAATGGTTTTTATGATTCTAAATGTGTAAATATGTTTAAGTAAAAATGATAATATGATGATATTACAACTGATGGTTTTAATAACTGTACCTTAATGCAATTAAAAAGAGGATAATGAATGCAATGTGAATGAATCCTAAAATGAGCATAATAAGATACTTTAATAATGGATGAATGAATGCACCTTTTCACTAATGAATGTATGCAATGATAAATGATAAAGAATGATGAAATGATGATGGATAATTGACACTAAATGAATGCCTAGTAAATGATTTAAAACAATCAAAGACAATTTGATCCCACGAATGAATCTAATTATTTATGATTTATGCAATGATGCCAATGATTAATGAAAACTAATGTCAAAAATGAACTATATGCAATATTAAGTTAAAAATGACATGAATGGTCTTAATGCAAGATTCACCTAAATGTGACGATGATATGACCATGAGGAATGCAAGGTTTTTGAGACTTTGCATGATACATTGATGATGTATCAGAGTACTCGGTCGTGATTGTATCCAAGACCAACTTTAAATGGTTATATTTTGCATATAAATCCTACATATGAATGAATGAATGGATGGGTGATATGCAATGGAAGGCAATAAATAAACAGATGAGGTGAAATGATGATCCATAGTGCTCTATTTTCATCATTGAGCTTTAAAATGTTGGAAGAGAATACAAGCATCTTGACATAATGATTCAAGATGACCTGAGTATTCCTTACATGGATTTTATATAGCAAGTTAATACAAACAACTTGATATAAGGGTCAAGTTGACCAAAGTATTGCTTGCAGAACAGACAAGGATTATCTCCGTTCATGCATGACTTGGATCGTCCTCCTTGATCTTAGGCTGATCATATCCTGAGACAAGTACATACCGTAATAAGAGATAAAACCTTTATCCAATTTGGATGAGGAGGAACCAAAGAATGAGCATTGTACCTGCAAACAAACAGTATATACATAAAGAATAAAGAATAAGAATCCTTGGTAATGGTTCATGCTCATATGGTTGAGGTATACGCTGTAGTCAGCAAGCTGTAATGATCTATGACTGCATTTTGGCATAAGATCACGTATCTTGGTGAACTTCCCACGTATACACCATTAGTACATGCCCCAGTACTTCATCGGAAATAATGCGCAAATGATACAAAATAATGCTGAAAGATCCTGATATAGATAAATGAATGATTGTACTCATAAATCAACCAAGTATTTGATAGCTTAACACAATTTTCTTGTCAAAGAAAACGTCATTTTGTCTTTGTGTTGGTAAGGAAGGATGCACCCTCGTTGAAGATAGTTTGATTGTTGATGTTGATTGTTTGGTCAATTTTGAGAAGTGATCATCGTGCAAAAATTGTTCAATGTTTGTTTTTGTATTTGCTCGGATGAGTATGTACAATGTGTTGCCATGTTTTTGTTGGATTTTTGATGTTTTCTGATGTTTTTGGATTTTGTGATATATTTTGAATGTTTTTGTATTTTGAATTGTTTTGAATGTTTTTGGATTTTGAAGTGTTTTTGGATTTTGTGAGATAGTTTTAAATGAAGAACTTTAATGAATCACAAGACAATGTAGAATCCACTTCCATCAATAGTTTAAGGGAATTGCCCCCAGTTTAGACATGACTATAAAAAAGCGGGATGCAGGATGCATGTAGTACTTTCTTGGATTTGTAGATTTATAACAAGCCATGGTTGATGGATGGATGGATGTATGTATGAAGTATAATGTGAGCGCAACAAGTCAGAAAAACAATGGAGCCATAGCCTTTATGATTGGTGCCTATTTGCCAGGTTTTCACCATTGCACTTACCCAAGGTGCCACCGGAGTGGTTGTTCACCGTTTGGATGCATGATTTTTTCTTGACTTTTTGGATGTTTTTGTATTTTCTTTAGGTCATTTTATCTGGATGTTTTTGGTATTTTCTGGTATGCAAGGGAGCCTGATGCTCTGTATAGCTTAGGTATAAAACCATTTGAGGTGCATGCTATTGATTGGATCTGTGAGCGGTTCTCCTTCTGATGTAGCCAACTGATATGCCCCGGACCCGAATACAGCAGTGACAACATATGGGCCCAACTAGTTTGATTCAAACTTGCCCTGATGTTCTTTGTTTGGTTGGTTGCGAGGATTCTCTTGTAGAACAAGATCACCTACCTCAAATGTACGAGGTCTAACTCGGTGATTGTAGCTTCTGCTCATGCGCTGCTGATAGGATTTGAGATGGTTGTATGCAACTTGTTGCTTCTCATCTAGTAACTCTAAGTCCTGAAGACGGGATACTCTATAGGCTTCATCGTCAATGAGATTATGTAAGGAAACTCGTAGTGATGGTATCTTGACCTCAATAGGTAGAATAGCTTCGACACCATAGACCAATGAGTAGGGAGTTGTGCCTATAGGGGTTCGAATACTAGTTTGATATGCCCATAGTGCTGGATTTAATTGAACATGCCAATCACGACCGGCATCATTGACTGTCTTCTTGAGGATTCTTAATATGTTTTTATTCGATGCTTCGGTCTGGCCATTTCCTTGTGGGTAATAGGGAGTGGAAAAGCGGTGTTGGATATGAAATTTATCACAAAGTTCACAGACATCCTGATTTTTGAAAGGAAGACCATTATCTGTGATGATGGACATGGGCACACCATACCGACAGATGATGTAGTTGAGGATGAATGAGGCGATTTGCTTGCCGGTGACTTGGGTAAGTGGAACAACTTCGATCCACTTTGTGAAATATTCGGTGGCGGTAATAATGAATTTATGGCCATTGGATGAAGATGGGTGAATCTTACCCACAAGGTCAAGGCCCCATTGACAAAAAGGCCATGGTGTTGTGATTGGTTGTAGTTCCTGGGCTGGTGCATGTATCAGGTCACCATGAACTTGACATTTCTTGCAATTTCTGAGAAAGTAGTAGGAATCCTTTTCCATACATGGCCAATAGTATCCATTGCGTAGGAGTTTCTTGGCTAGTGACGGATCACTTGAGTGAGTCCCACAAATTCCTTCATGGACTTCTTCCAAAGCCTTTTTTATCTCACTTTGTTCCAGACATCGAAGGAGAGTACCATCAAGACCGCGATGGTATAGGGTTTCAGCAATAATGGTATATTGAGCAGTTTGGCGAATGAAGGTTTTACGTTGGTTATTTGATTGGTTGGGAGGAAGGGTGTGATCATGGAGATAGGTGTAGAGCTCATTGTACCATGGGGATTCAGAACCGACAAGGCGACATATCAATTTGGATTCAGGGATATCATAAGCGGGAATCCAAAGCTATTCTACCAAGAACTCGTAGCATGTTGAATTATGTGGAAGATCTAGGAGAGATGCGATGGTAGCCATAGCGTCAGCAGCTCGATTCTGATCTCTTGGTATCTGCTCAAAAGTGATAGTAGTAAATGATGTCTTTAGATTGTCCACCATTTGTTTATATGGCATGAGTTTATCATCCTTGGTTTGATATTCATCTGTTGCTTGTCGAATGACTAGTTGTGAGTCGCCATATACTTGCAGTTCTTGTAATTTCCATTGTACGACTAGCCTGAGTCCTGTGATCAAGGCCTCATACTCTGCTATGTTGTTGGTGCATGGAAATGTGAGCCTGTAAGACTTCGGGATGCTATCACCTTGAGGTGTGATAAACAGAATGCCTACCCCCGAGCCATGCCTAGTGTATGAACCATCAAAGTATAGTTTCCATGGCCGTGTTTTTGTGATCATGAATATCTCTTCATCTGGAAAATTGGAAATGAGAGGATGATCACCTATGAGTGGTGCATCGACCAACTGATCTGCAATAACTTGACCTTTGATAGCTTTACGGTCTACATACTCGATATCAAATTCACTCAGTATCATCACCCATTTGGCCAAGCGGCCTGTCAATGCTGCTTTGCTGAGTAAATACTTGAGTGGATCAATCTTTGCAATGAGTTGTACCTTATGTGTTAACAAATAGTGCCTCAGTTTAGTAGCTGCTAAGATTACTGCTAATCAAGCTCGCTTAATAGGTGTGTAATTGAGTTCATAGCCCACCAGTGTGTGAGAGATGTAGTAAACAACACACTCTTTTCCTTCAGTATTATGTTGTGCCAGTAGTACACCCAATGCTGTACTTGTTGCTGAGATATAGAGTAACAACGGTCTACTTGGATCTGGTGGGATCAGCAATGGTGGATTCATGAGATAGTTTTTAAGCGTCTGAAATGCTTGTTGGCATCGGGCATCCCACTGAAAGTGGATGTTCTTGTGTAGCAGGTGTGTGAATGGGTGACACTTATCAGCCAATTATGCAATGAATCTGCGGATGGATTGTAGCTATCCTTGTAACGTCCTTAATTGATTGATGTTCTTTGGTGGTGGCATGTCCATGATTGCTTTTACCTTTGCTGGGTCGACCTCAATGCCTTTGCTTGAGACAATGTATCCTAGAAGCTTCCCAGAGGTTACTCCAAAGACACATTTCTTTGGGTTGAGTCGAACATGGTATTGTTCTAGTCTATCAAAGATTTTATCTAATATGTTGAGATGCCCTTCTCTGGTGAGTGATTTTGCTAGTAAGTCATCAACATAATCTTCCATTATAGTATGCATCATGTCATGGAAGATGGTGGTCATTTCTCGTTGATAGGTCACTCCTGCATTCTTTAGATCGAAAGGCATTACATTCCAACAATATGTGCCCCATGGACATGTGAAGGCTGTCTTATGTTGATCTTCTGGTGCGATCTTTATTTGATTGTATCCTGAAAAGCCATCCATGAGTGAAAGCATGGCATGTCCTGCTGTCAGATCCACTATGATGTCAATATTTGGTAGGGGGAAGTCATCCTTAGGACATGCCTTATTTAGATCTCTGAAGTCAGTACAAATGCGGATGCTCCTTTTTGGTTTGCCGACAAGAACAATGTTGGATATCCAATCCGCATAATCAATGGGTCTAATGAAACCAACATCCAGGAATTTCTTAAGTTCTGCTTTGACTAGTACTGTAATTTGAGGATACATCTTACAAAGCTTTTGCTTGACAGGTTTGGCTCCTTCTGCTATGGTGAGGTGATGCATGACTAAATCAGGATCAAGCCCAGGCATGTCTGCATATGACCATGCAAAGTTGATCTGACGCTTCTGGAAGAACTCTATAAATTTAGGCTATTCCTTTGGAGTGACAAGAGATGCCAGATGTATGAGATGAGGATTTTCAGGAGTCCCTACATTGTATTCTTTAGTTTCCTCGATGAGAATCATTGATCGTTCTTGTTGTGTACTAGCGGGGAGGATGTCAAACCCTTCATCCTCAGGTGCCTCAGAGAGGCTTTCACCATTGGATACGCTCTTTCTTTTTACTTTTGTCAAATCAAACAGTGCCATAGTGTGGTTTTCACTGGAAGATCCATGTTTTATCGTTATATTTTTGTAGCTAAAGGGTTTGGCATTCGCCCCAAAGTATGTTGCGCTATTAAGTTCAATGGCGAATCCAGCTTTGTGATCCCTGCTTGGTAGGTTATCCCTTAATTCCAAAAAGTCAATGATGGCCTCATCATTTTGGAAGAAGTCAAGACATGGGGGATTTGGTTGTTTCCATTCGATGAGTTCAGGGTGGATAATGGGCATTACTTCATCGATTAGGTTAAGTGCGTTAGATGTATCAGTGAGGGTTAAGATGTTATGGTGAATGTCGTTGATGGTACTCTCCCTGTCAGAATCAGGCGTAGGATGAGACGTAGGGTCTGTGGAAGATGTTTCTAGTTCAGGAACCCATGTGGTCTTTATATGTGCTTCTCCATAAATAGGGATGTCTTTGCGTGGCGGAGGTAGTGATGCATCTTCCTCATCTAAAGTGTTAAGCTGTACAGAATCAAATTCCCACTCATGTGAGTCGGTCTCTGAGTCACTTTCTAGCATCTGATTACTATACCATACTGGGATGTCTTTTGAGTTAAATACTACAGGTGTGATTGGTTGATGTACCTTTGTAGTGATTGGTGCTACAGGAAGGTTGATGGGGATTAAAGAATCTGGTATAGGGAGTATCAGTAATATTGACTCAGTGGCTTCTGCTGGAACTGCTGGTGCCATAGATGCTACTGTGGGTTCTGATACAATTGCTACTGCTAATGGTGCTGCTGATGGGATTACTGGTTTGTTGGGTGGGATGATTGGTATTGTAGCTAATTGTGCTGGGATTTTGAGCCTCAGTGGGGCAGCTGCGATGGTGTTTGATGTTGCTCTGATAATAAAAGGTGTCCTCTTTGCAATAGGCTGATATAGTGGTTTGCTGTGTTTTCCTTTGATTCTGAGCTTAGGAAAGATCTCCTTTTCAAAGCTTAGGCCTGCATTATCCTTGGGCTTTAATTACAACAACAGTGGTTCATGTCATCCTTGTTTGCAATATCCCAAAGCACTCTGACCATCATACCCCATTCTTTGCATAATGAGGAGGCCTTTGCCATATTGATCCGTAGGAAGTTTAACTTTCGGTATATCAGTGGCGATAGGATCTTTATAGATCCATTCCGCTAAGTCCTCATCTTGGGTTTCTTCTTCTTGAATTTTTCCAAGGATGAAAGGCGTCAAAGCACATGCTGGTGTGATTAGTGGTTGCTAGAGTACCTGCTGTGGTTTACTATGTGTTCTAGGAGAAGTGGGCATTTGTCCCACACAAAAGAGTTGACTCAAGTTGTATTCCCCAGGACCTTCCTCTGCTATCTTCATCTTAAGCTTTTCTTGCTTGGGTATAGTGGTGTTTGAACTGGCAAGAGAGGCGGGACTTATATATGATGTGGAGGAAATGGCTTCTCTATTATTAGGAACAATAATCTCTGGTTGATGGCTGATATTATGACAGTATGCAAAGGGATTTGCATCGCCCAGGATTGTGATCTTTGCACCGTTATGTGGGAACTTGATACATTGATGGTAGGTAGATGGAACGACTTGTATGGCATGTATCCAAGGTCTTCCTAATAATAGATTGTATGGCAGAGGAAGGTCCAGAACTTGATAGATGATGTGTTTTACCACAGGGCCTACTCGGATTGGTAGTACCACAACTCCTTTGGAGGAACACTCCGCATCGTCATAGGCTTTGATTGCGATCTTCTTATGGGGATCCACTGATTCTATTGCATATCCCAATGCTGTGACCAACTGTAGTGTACAAATATTCAGGCCTGCTCCATTATCGATTAAGACTCGCTTGATCCTATGCTGGTTGATAAAGCCTTCAATGTGTAGCGAAGCATTATGAGGTTGTTGGAAGGAAGAGTTGTCACTTTCGGAAAAAGTGAGACAAGGTGATGACTTTAGACTTCCAACCATGGCTTGAAATTGGTTTGTATTCAGCTTTGCAGGGATTGACGCCTCTTGGAGTGCTTGATCCAAGATTGTTTTATGACATGGTGATAGGTGCAATAGCTCTAAAATGGATATAAGCACGGGCGTTTTATCTAATTGTTCCACAAGATTGTACTGCTTTGGGATGGAGGTGGTGCCTTGTGGAGCTGCTTTTATGGTGACCTTGCTACGTCGTGTAACAACATTACAATTTGAGTTGGGATGTTTGAAGGTTATAGTTGCAACTTATTCACTAGCATCATACAGATGATTTATAGTGTAATTATATGCAGCCTGTGTATAGTCAGTGGTATCAGTGCCTCGCCTGGAAGTGGAAGGACCCCTTTGATCTTGTGATGGAAGTGGATTTTTGAACATCAGATGATCATTATTTGTTGTTTTTGGGTCATGTCCTTCTATTTCAATTTCTCCTCAGTCAATAAGGTCCTGAATGAGATCTTTCAATCAGTGACAATTACTTGTCTTGTGTCCTCTCCCTTGATGGAATTCACAGTGTTCAGTATCTCTCCACCATGCTGGTTTGACCTGAGGCTCATAGTTTGATAGTTTAGGTAGAGTGACCAAATTTTGAGAAATGAGTTGTCGCAATACTGTTTCAATGGGTTCCCCTAAGGGAGTGTATGTTCGTTTTTGTTTTTGTTGACGAGGTCTAGGTTCATCATGAGATGTGATGCGACCTTGATTCAAAGGAACATTTGTGTTGTTCTGAGGTGGAGGATTTTGTCCTGCAAACCGAACCACAGGTTGTGCATTTTGGATAGTCTGGGCATCCACAACCCCATCGTTGATGATATTCTTGTTTTTGTTCCAGAAGTTTGGTTTATCACTATTGAAGTGCGAGCGAGGACCATCCTTTGGTTCATTAAAGATTTTGACGAGTCCTTTCTTGATGAGTGCCCTTTCACATTTTAAACCCTTGGTGAACATATCATTAAAAGAGTTTGTGTCTTTGACATCCAGGTGAAATTCCATTTCTTCGTTTAAGTTGGAAATGAATATTTCCACTAGTTCTTGTTCAGGTAACTGAAGAGAACGTCTGCTAGACATTTGATGCCATCGTTGTAGGAATACTGAGAATAGTTCACCTGGTTTTTGTTTAGTGTTGCACAGATCAGCCATGGTGATGTCGCGTTCAATGTTATGAGAGTAATGAGCTAGGAACTTCTGGATGAGTTCCTCAAATGTTCTAATGCCACCTGGTAGTCAAGAAAACCATGATGTGGTTGTTCCTCCCAAGCTTTAGGGAAAGAGGCGCATTAGGTATGTGTCTTCATATGCCACTTCGAGGCAAGCGGAATGAAATTCTCTGACATGGTCACGAGGATCTCCCTTTCCTCTATATTTTTTGAATTTGGGTGTTTCGAATCCTCGTGGAAAGGGTGGCATATAAAGATTCCGATCAAAAGGATAGGGACAGATGTCATTGAGTGAGTATTGGTTAGTCTTGACACCATTATGAAGTTGTTAGGTGAGATTCTCAACTTGTTGCCGCAACATCTCTATTTCATTTGGAGGAGGAGGTGGTGGGTTACCTCGAGGAATGTTATATTTGATGGGATCTCTACCTCTTTCCTCTTCATGGTGAATTTGTCTTTCTGATGCTTGTCTTAATTGGGCAAGATCAAAGTCAGAGGGGAGTTTTTCTCCTTCTTGAGTGAGTTTTAAGAAGTGAGCATCTGCATTGCTCCTGAGTATTTCATCAAAAAGTCTGTTAAAGAGAGGGTTATGCTAGGCCCTTTCTATTGTTGCAGGAGTAGGAGTACTTGGGTTTTCATCATTTGCATTTCCTCCAAGTGCTTCTTGAAATTCATTGAGATTTTCCTCTTCTTCTTCTTCCATTTCTATTTCTCATTGCCTTGACTGTGATCGGGTTTGGGCCATTTTGCTTGCAAGCTTTTGTTGAAGTTGTGTGAAAATGATGATGAGTTTTTGATGAAATGAGAGATTGATGGTTGGTGAATTATGTTGCATGTAGATCTCTAGCACTTTTAAGGTAGATGTAACCGAAATTCCTTCTTTGAATTGCTTGCTTGTTTGATAAGTTTTGATGTGATAAGGTGTAGAGAAATCTAAGATGTGTTATAGATTGAACTACCTAGTAATGAGAGGATTCACTCATGAACTAGTTTTACCCTGCGTAGATGTGTCTCTTAGGATGAGCTTATCCTAGATGTAGAAACAATCTAAAAAGTGATGTGATGTGTTTGATCCAAGCAATATATAAAAGAGAACTTGGGACAAGAACCTCTTAATGTTTTGAGAGTTGGGACGGATTGATGATGAAGTGATGATGTATGAGTAAGATAATGGATGAAATGTTTTCCACTTCAATAAAAACTTTGTGTCACAAATGGGACAAACTCTACCTCTTCTCTTTCAGGTGTTGGTGGTATTTCTTGAGCTGTGTTGTATGTGATACAAATGTTTGGGAAAAAGTTGGGATTAATCTTACCTCCTTGGTTTTTGTGATAACTCAGAGCTCTATATTGCATAAAAGCTCTGCGGTTTAATGATTCTGAATCAAATTCGTTTGTTTTGCCTTGAAGGTAGAGATGCATGTGATGCAGAAAAACTCTATGGGAGACAAAGATTTGTCTATTTATATAGAAGGATTTCCTCCTTTTGATCAAAGCCTTTGAGCTTAATGGTCTTCTTTTCAAGTTGATATTCTAATGATGCTTCTTCTTTCGCAAGATGTGAAGAATGGTCATAAAGTTTTGATACTTTTGTTGTTTACACTTTGTTTTTGATGTGTTTGGTTGGATGAATACTTTGTTTTGAAATTGATTTTTGATTCTTCTTTGACAAGAAAACAAAGCAAGCACACAAACACAAGAATGTTGCCTAAAAGGCACAAATGAGTATGGGTCTAGATCAAGCCAATCTTTGGACTTTGTACAACTCTTTCTTTTAGATGTATTTTAAAGTGTATTTCCAAAGCCTGAAGTCAGCTCAATTTGTACTTGGTCTTGAATGACACGAAGACATTTCAAACACTTTTTATCCCTAAGGTCAAATGGCTAGTTGTGATAAATTTAGCCCACATCTTGATATTTCTTCGACTTTGGTACTACATACCTTATGAATCCCGCCGTGGCAGGTAAGGATGTGATATACTAAGTCTTGCATGAGCATAACAAAAAGATGATCCCTATGATGTGGGAGTCACCACTTTTATCAAGTCACAAGTGACTTTTCAAAAATCTATGTTTCTACTCAAAGAAATATGTATGGTGAGTATCTTGGGAGCAAAACCATCTATGCTCTTGCACTAAATTATATCACAAATATACTCAATCAATAGAACAGGTGGGCTACTACTTAAAGGTGTTTAGTCATGTTTGATGTTTTTGGACATAAGTTCATTCTGCAGTGACTCACTTAAGAGCCTTGTAACTGGTGGTGGGGCCCATTTGTCCTTTCGACCAGTTACACTATAGGAACAGCTATACCCAAGGCTATAGCTTTCGCTCTCATCTGATTTTTATAGCAGCTCAAAGGATTTACCGCGCGAGGTCGTTCCCAAGAGTGATGTGTCTCCGGCAGGCCTCTCTTAAAAAGATAAATTTTTTTGAGTGTTACTAACACTTTTCTCTTGCACCTAGGACCACGAAAGCCAAGGGAGAGGATAGTGTGTGTTAGAAGTAGGACCACTCGACCAACCTTTTTGCACAAGTGTGCCAAGCACGAAAAACACTTGTTCTTTTTAATCTGCCATTGCAATGTGATCTAACTATTTGGAGATGTTGCTCCAACATTCATGGTGTTCTTTTTAACTTCAAAGACAATATGTTTGAGTAAACTAGAATTTGAAATCCTAGTCAACTTAATGAAAACACGTTTGCATGAAGTAAAATCGCTTGCAAAAATCAAAACAAGTGGATTGTGTATTTTATGTGCACCAAAAATTGAAGTGTGGATTGTAAATTCTTTAGTTTGATGCAAGAAAATGGAATTGTTGATTTTAAGCACCAAATAAAGTGTGTTTCCTAACTTGCAAGAAAACAAATGTTGTTTTGTTCAGTTTTAATGCACCAAAGAAACAAGTGATCCTAACTAGAAGACAAGGGAAAGATTTGTTTGTTCAAGTTTTAAAACACCAAAATAAATTTTGATTTTAAAAAGGTGAGTTTTTAAACCTGCATAATCAACAACCGGTTAGTAAAATCCATATCTAAGGGGGGCTTCCACAAGCCTAAAATTTTTCACTTTTTCTGTTACAAGGTCTTTTTTTACAATGTTCTGTTGCAATAGCGCTAGTCTGTGTTTGAACAGAAGCGCTATTTAATACAAACACGCTAAAAGAAAAAGAAAGACAAAGAGGGAAAAAGAGCTGAAAAAAGGTCAATAGCACCAAAATAGTTTCAAAAGCGCGAAAACAGTTTCAACAATGCTAATAATGATGCAATAAAGCTATTTTAAGAACAATAGCGCTAGAACAACAAGTATCAATAGCACTAGAACATGATCAATAGCGCTAAAGCACAACCTGTGTGACAATTTCAACATGCAAACGTGTTATTGGTTAAAAAAATAATTTCTTGGGTGTTTGATTCACGTCGGGTTCACCAAATGATGTTCTGCAAAATGGACAAGGTTAGTCTGAGATAAATAACACACACACAAGAAACCGTTAGTGTTAATCAATCAAAAACTAATCTAAACAGGCATATCAAAAGAGATACTAAAAACATGAAAGAATATTTAACTAAAGAAGCAAATATGATGAGGCATCTCCAAATACCTCCTAACATGCTCTTAGCTTCTTCTCCTTTGTTCCTCTCCTCTCCAAGTTCCAAAATAGTGTAGCTCTCAGCAGCTTTTTGCACTATGGATGCTTATGGAGGATTGAGATTTGAGTATTTTGCTCCAAATGTAAAATGAAAAGCTAAAATACTAGATGCTATTGAAAATGATTGATTTTAACTAAAATAACAAAGATATTAGTTTGCTATGCTAAATGCTCTCTAAAATGCCTATAGGTTAAATGCATACAAGTTTTCAGGATCTGGATTATGAAGAAATGGGCTCTATTTATAGGAAAAATGGAGCAATGGATGGTTGAGATTGAGTAATCTCAACAAGGGTCAGGATTGAATGATTTCAAATCCATGTGAGGGCTTTCAACCCAATCCCAGGATGACAAGTGTCAATGTGAGATAGGTTGAGAGGAGAGGGAATAAGCATTAAATGCTTGACATGACTTTGGGAGTTAAGGTCAAGGTTAATTAAATGAATAAACTCTTTATTCAAAGAATAAAGCTTTTATCCAATGTATAAATTCTTGTCCAAAGGCAAGAGGGATAAATATGGTCAAAACAATAAATGCTTGGGGGGACAAGTTTGAAATAACCATAAATGGTTATGTAAGAGCCATAAATGGTCATGTAAGAGCCATTAGTGGTCTTTGAAGACTTTGGGGGTTAATTTGTTGAACACACAAAGCATTAAATGCTTTTCAAAGACTTTTGAAGTCTTTGAGAAGTGACTCCATTTTGCTTAGGAATGTGACAATAATTAGGGGATGGATTAGGCTAATTAAGAAGGGGTTAGAAGAATCTAGAAGGGGATTAGATTTTGCAATTGGATTTGGTGGGTGAGGGAAAATAGGATTTTTATTTAAAATAAAATTAGTTTTGTGTGGGGGAAAAAGCGAGACTAGGTTATCATGCCCTAATCCTACCTCTTGTCACACATTACGGAATACGAAAGAGCCTAGAGGTATCACACAATTGGCTACTTATTTTTGTGAAAGAGAGAGCCACGGGCTACCTATTAGGATTTCTATTCCTTCGTTGTATTTGAAAGGTAAGATTATGCAAGTCCAATTCCTAACCCTAAAATGCAAGTATGAACTAACAACAAGATTGCAGAATTGAACTTAAACAATGGAAAGCTATAAACACAAGGATAAAACAAGAATGCAAATGCGTACCTGGAGTCAAAATCGGACTGAAAATGTTCGGGACAGGGGCGCGGGCGCCACTGTTTTGATTCTGTCCTGAAAACTGCACCGGAAACTACTGTTTTGCACTCTGGAACACTGTCGGAAACTGTCAGAAATGCTGTCTGTCCGGAGGACTAGGGCGCCCAGCGCCTCTGTCCCAGGGACCAGGGAACCTAGCGCCCCTGTCCTAGCAGGACCAGGGTGCCCAGCGCCCCTGTCCCAGTCTTTTGCTCTGCAATTTGATGCAGAGTGCTGTCTCGACCTGTTCTCTCCGGATCTGTATCCTGCGGCGTCGTCCGAGTCCCGAAACCTGCACTGATATCTGAAAAAAGGGGGTATGGGCGGCTATATAGGGTTTTGCCTTAGTCAAACCCCCACTTCGGTGATTTCCACCTCCACGAATAGCCAAGTTGTTTTGTAAAATGTATTGTGTGTCCAGACCTAGTGTGTGTGCAAGGTCCTAAAATGCAAGAAAGCAAACTAGAGCAACCTAGAAAGTAAACCCTAATTGCTTGTGAATGATAATGTAAATGCTCTAAATCAAGATGCAAAGTGATCTAAAGCATGAATGAATGATATATTGAAGCTTATGCAAAGACATGAAAACAACATGAAATCATACCCAACCCCCAAGGGAGAGGTACAAGCCAATCTTCAGTCAGTAATCTCCTATTGTTCTTCAATGTCTTCCAAGCCCTAAATGGATGAAAGGATTTGATAAATGCTTGATAGAGGGATGTTGAAAGTTGTTGAAGTCTTCAAAGATCTGCTCTTTCACTGCATATGAAGTTCCTGAAAACAAAATTCGGATCCTTTCAAATGAAGAAAGAGAGCTCTTATGTATGAAACCCTAGGTCGCAATTTCATCTTTTGGCCGACCTAGAGATTGAATATCCCGCCAATTTCTTGGGGTTAAGCTTTATTTTATGATTGGATCACGCTCCTAAAATTTCGGGAAAAATGTCCGGGACCATGTGCACTCCGGGCGCCACGGTCCCGACAAATTTTCACCAAATTTTTAGGGCCGTCAGATATGGTGATTTTAGAGAGAATCCCGAAGTTACAGGTGATTTCGAGATGTTTTGACCCCCGAAATCAAGCCCCCAAGTTCGAAATAGGACTTAATTAGAGTTTTTGATTAGATGATGTATTGGAGGAATAACATGAAAAGAGGCACACTTTAACGAAAGGGCCCGACTTTATGATGTGAAGGATGATGAAATAGGACCTTAGACCTAATTAATTTGATTAATTAAGTGCTAAAGGAGCAATGCAATGCAAAATGTAAAATGCACTAAGGCGGGTGCTAAACTAGGTGTGAAATTGTACCACCCTAGCAAGTGCGTACAATTTACGACGCTACAAGTTTATTTCAATAAATGTGTGGAAGTTGCATTTGTAAGAAAATGCAAGTGGGGGGGTTTTTAAATGATTTAAATAAATGTTAATTTATTTAAAAGAGGAAAAGGGGGATTTAATTAAATAAATAGATTTTATTCATTTAATTGATTGTGAATTTGGTATAGTGAATTAATTAAAATAAATTGAATAATTTATTTAATTAATAGGAGAATGTTTGAAGATGAATTAATTAAATATTAATTTAATTAACTGATGGCTAGTGGATTTTTTAATTAAATAAATAGCAAATATTCATTTAATTAAACTGGACAGATTTATGTGACTACAGTTACAATAGATCATTTATCATTATTACATTTAGTTGCATTTATATCGATTACATTTAGTTGCATTAATATCAATTACATTCATTATCATAATACATCCTTATCATTGAAAGGAAACTTGCAGCCAATTTTTTGACAATTTCCACATAACCCAATTTAGATCTTAATCAAATCAACACATAGAGTCCAAATGCGAAGAATAGACAACATACCCATGAAAATGTGACACAAGATATACTCTGTGAAAACCCTCACGAGGGAAAAAACCCAACCTCCAAAAACATCATCCACCATGTATTATCAGGTATGCATCCATTACAATACAACTATGGAAATCTTCTAAAAACCCAACCATAACAAGCCATCAACAAGAACTCCATGTGACCAAGCATGAATCCACACATCCTATGCCATTCTTCCTTCACAAATGCTAACCTGGCTAATTGACCAACCCAAACAACTACTCTTGTGGTTGCTTTTATAAACACAAGCTCCCACAAAACCACCAAGTGGTATTACATCAAACCATGTGCCCAAAACCATATGACAATAAAATATAATATTTTTCCTACCTACCCTTGACCCACATTTAATATTGGGTGGTACTTCATCACAATTACATTCCCCAATATTAAATAAATACAATATAATAATACCAATGTGTCAATACAACTCATCAAGTGGTTATAAGAATATTCCAAAGGAATCTCTACATGTTGCACATCCATCTAGGTGTTCCTAGGTGCAACAATACAATATGATATTACAATATAATTCCATGTCCACCTAACAAAATAATAAAATAATACAATAATAAAACATTATTATGCAAGGTTTACAACACCATTTTCCCAACATTCTCCCACTTGTTGTATATATTGTATAAGGGCCAAGAAGTAATCCATCACACGAATAAGAGACTGATCTCACCATGCACATATACCATCATGGAGTCCAAGTGGTCCATGTGCTCCATCAAGATATCTGCAACAAGAAATAAAGTGACCACCATCTCATACATGAATGCTCCTACCCTCCATCATGCCACTGCCACTGGACATGAAAAGGTCATCCAAAGAGAAAGCCACACAATCTGTCACAACAAATGATAAGTCTTGCACCAACTGATATTCGACCACAAACACTAATCCAAATGTATCCAATGCAAAGGTAGCTATTTACATAGCTGAAATAACACCCACAACAAGTGCTAACACATCAACTATACATGCCTCCAAGGCATACAAACCAAGTGATTAACATCTCATCAACATATGCAACCAGTAACATGCAACCATAAGCCCCAAGTGCAATACCTTCCATGTATGTACACCAAGTTATTCCCACTACATAGGTAATGTCAATATCAGAAATGAATCCACTAACATATCATATAGGTGTAACCATGTAGTATCAAGAATATCCACATCAATATGAACATCATGTAAACTGATAACCTGCAAGAACCACTCTCACACCATGTCTCCAACATTCTCCCATGTTCTCCACACCAACAAAAGAAAGAGATAAAGGAACTTCTATGCTATCTCCTACATGACAACACATGAACATAAAACCAGTGAGCACATAGCTCTAAACAACCTCCAACCAATGTAATGTGAATACAAACATCCAAGAAGATAACCAAAACAAAGAGAGAAACACTACAAATCAATTCTCGTAGTATGTCCTTCTACACACACCTCTAAATGATAACTGTGTCAAGTATGATCTCCCCCATAAAACCCCACATAAAAAGCATAACACCCCAAAACCATTCAGTCCCTTGGACTAAACCAACATATATAACATGCAATCAATCATGGATGTAAGCCTCTCATAACCAAGAAGATCAAACTAAATATCCATTCCCAATCCCAAGGGAACATGCCCAATAAACTATCTCCCAAACTAATATCAATGAATGCCACCATCATAATAATAACTCAAATGCACAAGGAGATAACCAATGCCATACATCTCTCAAATGAACCCTCAAGAACTAAATATTTATCCATAGCTCAAGATCCATATCTATGAAAGATAAGCATAAACATAATGCACCTAAAAGTAAACAATGGGCAATACCTCTCAAGTAGTAAACTGCCGAGTAGACCAAGAGTGGTGAATGAGAATGCTCATCAAGCTATCCAAGTCATCATGGCTCACACTAAGAACAATCTCCTCTCAATCTATAAATGAATTAAATTATCCTTAGACTTCCAGTTGAAACAACAACCTACCTCAACACATACCTCTAATCACAAGAGACTACTAGCATCACCAACATCCTCCAATTATCCATGAGTACCCATAACCAATCAATCCATGCCAAACTCCAAATGCAACATAGAATCATCATGAAGTATCAAACAAATGAGCATACACTCAATACAAAGAGATCCAACCAAGATCAATGTCAAATCTCCAACCATGGAATCATGAACATAAACATTACAACATGATCTAATCCATCTCAAAGAGATAACATGCTCTATATGAACATATCAAATAACCACATCATGCCAAAACCCTAAATGCACATCAAGAGTGTACCATGACATAATATAATTCATCCAAACAACAAGGATAACCATGTCAAATGAAATCATAAAACCACACCTATACCAAGAACTTTGTGAGTCCTCAAGATGCAAACATCTCCTAACAGTGTACGCTCAAATGCAAGAGAACCCTTCTACAACAACGGGATCTAAGGTATCCTCCAACATCTGCACACAAAGATGATCATCCACCAACCAACATGGTGAATACACATCACTGCTACAAGCTCCGATTGAACTGCGATACCAAGCTCTCCATAGCATCGTGATAAACCATCTCCTAAATGAAGAACATCCAGGTCTACACACATCAACTGAAATGCTAATAGTAACAAGTAAACAATGAGCTCCATATCAAGAAGATACGACCACCACCAACAAACCACTAATCAAGAATAAATCCTCCATCGCCAACTCATCACTGTTAAAAGCTCCCACTAAAAGTGCATCAATAAATAACAAAGCTATCATGACATCGTGATCAAATACATGCTAAAAGTCCCAATCCAACTATCCAAGTACCATAACGTCATCGATTCTCTCATCTCAAAACAACCATACCAATGCACAAATGACCACAGACAAGTTCAACTAAGAAGTATGCACCACAATGAATCAAACCTGGTGGATATAGACAGTCCACATCCGAGCCATCCCACTGCAATTGGAGGACTGGCCATAACCTACAATTCACATAGCTCGTAGATCCAATCACTAAACATGTAAACTCATCATCACATTAGTAAACTACAAACTGATATATCAAAGAGAATAATCCATGTAGACAACCATGACTCAAACACCAAATCGCCATCTGATATGATTTGCCAAACATGTCCACAAATTAGTACCATAGTCAAAGGAACCAAATAAGCATCAAGGGGGATAAGAAAAAACTCCTAATATGAAACCAAATCACCACAATCATGACTATGTCGTGTCAATGCAAAACATGTACTTACATACCCATGACACCATAATCATCACCTACATCCAAAATGTCACCCACATAAAACTCCAAGTCTCAAACCAAGTCAAATCATGTCCTCAAACCAAGAACAACCTATGCACTTGTAGCCATCAAATTCTAACTCTGAAACACACCTGTAAACTTGTACCAAGGAAGCATCAATTTAATAATCTGTATCATCATAAATATCCAATGAAAACATGCACTCCGTCAAGGTTATGTCCCTTGACTCATACAAATGCTCACATAATCACACCCCGAATCTTAGGCACCTACAAGTGATCAAACAAGTGCACACATCTTCATACCCATAAAAATGATATAATAATAGTACCAAATTGAAGTTCACTGAACACCCTCTCCAACTCCTATTCGAAATCGAAAAATCAATTCCATATGCAAATGATATGACCAACAATGCATCAAGGAGAATATCAGGCTTCTAGGCTCCCAAAACATGTCCAAACAACAAAATCACTAAATTAAACCTATACGAAATGGTAGTACTCAGAACCACCTCTCCAACGAGTATAAGAAGTCAAAAAACTGACTCCCTAGGTGAAAGTTATGCCAGTTGGAAGAAAACGTCCAATTTCGCGATATGGGAAATATATAAGCACAAAAAACAAAATCCCTCCGATTGAACTAAAAGTATTTTCCAAATTTTATAATAATGTTCTTGTGGGGCCCACTAGCCGGGTCCTCACACATCTCATCTTCCAACCTGAATAATACATTGGGAAATTTTAATAATTTACTTATTGCAAAAACATTTATTCAAAATGCTTTTTAAAAGAAGGCGGATTTATTTATTGTTAATTGGCATTTAATTTTTATTTTAATATCCCCTGCACGGGGGGGCCTAGCCCACACCCCACAATGGCCATCGACTGCATGGTACCCTTGCCGGTAGTATCCTTGCCAGCATTGGTACCACTTGGTACCACTACCGGCAGTAGTACCAACCGACAATGGTACCACTGCGGCGGTACAATCCGTAGAGGTGGGGATGGGGGGTGGTGGCCCTGCCCCACACTAAAGAATATAATTTTTTTTTAAACTTCTACATTTTATCATTTCCTTTTTTTTAAATTTTTTTTCTTTTTCAAAACAAAAGGCCCTACAGGTTTAATAAACAAGAAGATTTTTTTTAATATTATTTTCTTATGACTGTGTAGGCGGTACGACTGTATAAAATATTTTCAAAATTATTTCTCTATCACCAAAATAGGGCAAGTTATATATCAAAATTTGTCTCCTGGTCTTTCTAATCACAACAATGGGGTTCATTTTGTTCCACAGGGTCAAATTTGAAACTCCACCCCCAAAACCCCCAAAATACAAATCAATGGAAACCCATTTTGAAACAAATTTTTGTAACACTAGATCTTCAACAAATGCCCACAAATCTGCAACCCACAACTTGCAACAAACCCTCATATCTTGTCTTGTCTTTTATTCATACATGCATTCATGGATTCCAACTAGGGTTATAAACACTATTAAACCATATAGCTCTGATACCACTTGAAAGGAAACTTGCAACCAATTTTTTGACAATTTTCACATAACCCAATTTAGATCTTAATCAAATCAACACATAGAGTCCACATGAAAATAATAGAAAACATACCCATGAAAATGTGACACAAGATATACCCTGAGAAAACCCAGCGTCCAAAAACATCATCCACCATGTATTATCAACAATGCATTTATTATAATACAACTATGGAAAACTTCTCAAAACCCAGCCATAACAAGCCATCAACAAGCACTCCATGTGACCAAGAATGAATCCACACATCCCATACCATGCTTCATTCACAAATTCTAACCTGGCTAACTGACCAACCCAAACAACTACCCTTGTGGTTGCTTTTATAAACACAAGCTCCCACAAAACCACCAAGTGGTATTACATCAAACCATGTGACAATAAAATATAATATTTTTCCTACCTACCCTTGACCCGCATTTAATATTGGGTACTTCATCACAATTACATTCTCCAATATTAAATAAATACAATATAATAATATCAATGTGTCAATACAACTCATCAAGTGGTTACAAGAATATTCCAAGGGAATCTCTACATGTTGCATGTCCATCTAGGTGCTCCTAGGTGCAACAATACAATATGATATTATAATATAATTCCATGTCCACCTCACAAAATAATAAAATAATGCAACAATAAAACATTATTATGCAAGGTGTACAACACCATTTTCCCAACAATCATATCATTTAGATCATCATTTACATCCTTATCACTAAGAATATCATGTACATCATTATCATATCATTTAGATTATCAATTACATCCTTATCATATCATTTGCATCATTACCATATCCTTTAGATTACATTTCAAAACATTCATCCATTTTATTTTAACAAATTAGTCACATGTGCATGTTCATCCATACCATTCTTAAAACACTAGTAACATTTACATATATTCACATCATTTAGGTGCATTGTCAGATAAATTCATAAACATTAGTACCAAACAAATAATACTTTACATTATATAGGCATGCATCCCATCATAATCAATGCATAACCATATAGCATCATGACCATTTATCATAGAGCATTATTATTAGCCATTTCATAAGTACATCCACACGCATTATTGTCATAATTATATTACATTTTGTCATCACATCATCACAAAAAAATCATACAGGCATCAATAAACATATTCTCATAGTACACACCTAATCATATAGCATCATGACCATTTATCATAGAGAATTATCATTAGCCATTTCATAAGTACATCCACACACATTATCATCATCATAATTACATTATATTTTGTCATCGCATAATCACAAAAAAATCATATAGGCATCGATAAACACATTCTCATGGTACACACCTAATCATCCTGTCAACATGTTACAATAAAATCATGTAGGTTACATCATCATAAAATCAAATGCATCCATCTATACAAGAATGACATTCATAAACAAAACATCTATAAGCACATAGAATAAAAATTAAATGCATTCATCATATATAAAATATATAAACACCATATCATTAAGCATGAGTACCATATCTGGATCCAAAGGAAAATCGCTGGTGTATCTCATATAATCATAAAAAAGGAATCATTGTAAAAAGTATACAAATATCATATCCATAATGAGAGATACATCACAAATGGTCGAAATCATATAAACTATCCACATAAATCAATGTGTATAAAATGATACAAAAATCGGGGTGGACATATCTGTGCGTGACTATCAATGAAGGCTGTAGGCCTAGCTCCCCCTATACTCGAATGACCAACACCTGCACTGCCACCACCTGGATCTCTCTAGGGGCCCGTAACACCCCAAATCTTTGTACAATGCTATGATCCCCCATGCCTAGAACTCTCTGTGCATAGGATATTGCCCGTCTCTCTAGAGGCACAATCTGAAAGTAGAGAGCCCTGTAATAATCAATCCATCCTATCTGATATACTAGATCCCTCATCGTCTCTCTAGTCAGTCCATGGTTGAATTTTTGCTATAGAGTTTGTACCAATGACTCGACACAATCATATCTCTCTATTGTTGTATCTTGCTCAGTCGTCAACTGAGAAATCTATGCCTGTGCCTGAGCTAACTGCCCCTATAACCCCTGCACAATAGACTGTAAGGCCGCTATCTGGGCCTATTACTAATGGGGTGGAACTATAATATGTACTCTCGATTGTTGTGATGGCCGAGGATCCTAAACTGCCTATACCAAGATATCCTAAAGAGGAGCTGATGATGGAGGCATATCTCTTCACCCCCTCCTAATTAAGGGCTCCCCCTCCTCCTTGGTCTCCTCAGAATCTGAATCACCCCCTCTATAACCCCCAATACCACCAATATTTGAATCAGACTTCGATTGAGAATCATCCCCTCCAATCTGCAATGGTCCTCCCTGACCTGCATCTCTCCAGCTGCCTCCTCTCCCCATTCGACCCCCATCTCTAGCTCCACCTTGTCTGCCCATCCTGCTTGCACCTCTCCTATGACCCTGACTGCCTGCTGCTACTTCTCTCTGTCCCTAACATCGAGGATGATCCTCATCATCACCAACTACCTCTAAGAGTGGTATATGCTCTCCTGGTCCTATCAATTGAGGGAAAGGATGCTCAACCTTGTACTGTGCATACTACGTTGTCATGCCCCTGTTTGTAACATGAAGAGCCATATCCCACGCTGATTGAGGTAATGCATTAAAATTGACTCAAGCTGTCTCAAAATCAAGCGTCAAACCCCAATCTTCTCTATCCTTGTGTGTACGGGCATATAGGGAAGAACTCTGAGGTATCCCCTGGGTCCAACCAAACTGCCTCAACACACGAGTCAAAATGAATCTCTCCACAATGTAGGGTGTCCCATCTATCAGATATTGGCTCCGCATCAGCACTGACATCTCTGTAGAATTCTCCTTCTAGGCCTTACAATAAATGTATGACCTCTATATCACTCGATCCATATCATCAAGAGCCTATCTCAAATACTCCAGTTTCCCAAGCATTGACTGGGAAACTGCATGCCTATATGCATATAGGTAGGGTTGTCCTGGTGCTCGTGATCTCTCTACTATAGGTTGCAACATTGCTATGTGCTCCCAGGCCCAAATCTACAACAATGTAACCCCCACAGATAAACTGGCCACTCTATCATATACAACCTGGTGTAAATCATGATATAAGTGGGCTAGGATGCAAATCCCCCATGCATACTGCATACCCTGTGTAACCATCCACTCTAACACATGGGCCCATCCCACTGCAAATCCACGAGACCTCCTATTTGGACATAGGAAGCCTCCCACCAAATCTGCCAATATCGATGGGAGCAACATATACATCTCCACCATGTACTCTCAGAAGATATCGGGTCCGTCGATCTCTTCATCCCCCCAAAAATCACCATAAGGCCGTTGTACCTCTTGCCTCATGCCGATCATACTGTACCAATTCTCCTGTGATCGAGATTTGAAGAATCCTATATACATCCTCTAGAGCCACTGTAATCTCTCCAGTGGGTAGATAGAAGGTGTTGTGGTCATTATGCCACCTCTCCGCCAGTGCAGTCAATAAAGTCCTATTCATCCTAGAAATCAGACATGAACAAAATGTGAGATAACTCGCAAGAATCAATAATAGCCATGTTAGCATCAATAAGGTCTCCTCTCATGGAGAAGGTCTTCGAGTATCACTCTTGAGACATCAATACACTCGCATGCTCCTGCAAGGGGATATCAACAAAATGTCAACTCTGTATCTGACTAATCAAATTCATCAATCAATCAATCAAGTTATCTTATCTACTCATGTGAGATCTTAATCAATCTCTTTGCGCACCTATCAGTGACATAGTCACACAATCATCAAAATTTTGAGTTACAATCAATAACTCTTATCAATCAGGAGGTTCATATAAACTTAACCTATCAGTGATGCAATCACATCAACTTGGGAGTTTCTATCATAAACTCTTATCAATTAGGCAACCAATCAAACCTAACTTATCAGTGACGTAGTCATGCAATCATCAAAATTTGGAGTTACAATCAATAACTCTTATCAATCAGAAGGTTCATTTAAACCTAACCTATTAATGTTGCAATCACGTATTCATCAACTTGGGAGTTTCTATCATAAACTCTTATCAATCAGGCGGTCAATCAAACCTAACCTATTAGTGACGTAGTCACACTATCATCAAATTTGGAGTTTCTATCATAAACTCTTATCAATCACACCTATCCTATCATCTAAACCTCAGCTTAAATTTTAGACATACATCGATGATCTACTCAATTAAAATCTATCAATCATCAAAACCAACAACAAGCATCAACAAAATCAACAAACTAACATTTTTATCACTCAAAAATTGAAAAAACCATCGAAAATCACTCACTGTCTCAAAAGTGCCAAAACATTTATCGTAGGCGTTGCAACAAATTATCAAAGGTGCTACTTAAATTATCAAATACGCTACAAACATATTCAAAATCCCCACATCATATGTCAAAAGTGCCACAAAAATTCTCAAACGTGCTACAACAACCCCACTGAAATGGCAAACCCTAAAATCAAATGGGCTAGAACTTCAATTAAAAGCGCTAAGAAATGCATCATATGCCCTATGATAATAGTCAAATGCACTAATGAAAACATAAAAAGTGCTAATTCAAAAATCAAAATGTGCTAAAACTACAAAAAAGGCCTACGCACACAAAACCGCAGAAAAAACATCAAAAAATCGATAAAAATCATTCAAAATTCACACAAAATCAAATAAGATAGGTTCAAAATCAACTCACCAGAGATACATATGTTGCTGGCCTCTTGAATTGGTGAACTCTCTCAAATTGGTGGGTGGCATATGGTGGCACCATTTTTCTCCTCTTCTCTCCAAGCTCTAATCACCAAATGACAAATGAGCAAATGAGCTGGAAAGTGACCCCCAAGGGTTTATATAGCAAGTGGTGATGTAAGTGGGACATACCACATGGATGGACATGTGGTGCATATGCATGTTATACTCGCATCATATTTTCACAAATCAAATCATTTTTATCGGGAGATCAATTTCAGGAAAAATTTAAAAAATAAAAAAAATAAAATTTGAAAAATCCAAAAAAATCAATAAATTTTGAAAATCATCAATTTTTCTTAAGTAATCTCCCAAGGGGGCATACTTGCACTATTTATCCAACAATTAGTACCTAGGGAAAATCAAATTTTTTATTAGTATCATCAAGCGATTTTTCTTTGAGTCAATGTGTGGACACACATCACTTCAAAGAGAGGCAAAATGTAGACACATAAGGGTAAGTGCACAAAGATGGTGGTAAAAAAGGGGGTATAAGTGGACACTTTTTTTTTCTTTTCTGAAATCAGGTGAACTTGAACTTAGAGGCAAAATTTGAAAGTCATTCACTCAAGATATGAAGATAATCAAAGAACAAATATTGTAGTACTCTGAATCTAGTTTCCAAACTACTAAACTTTTTCAAAATTGGATAAGATTAAGGGGGTCAAATCCTTCGCGCAGGAAAAATAGACCCTGATTTTTTTTTGAAAAACATAACACTAGTCTGACATGCACATCAAAAAAGTCATAGTTAGATTTAGTATTTTGACAAATACTTTGGCAAAAAGATAGTTAAGAGTGAGCACTAGAAGATGTGTATTTTTTTTGTTGAGTATTTTGTTTTTTATGATTTTTCCAATCGAGCACATCCTGAAAATTAGGTACCTGTTCGTGCGTGAAGCATAAGTTGCACCAAACAAATCGAAAATACAATTTTTTTAAAAAATTGTAAATAATCAAGTGCACTACAATAATATATAAAGTTTTTTAAATTTGGATAAGTATATCGAAAGTTATTAAAACAATGGTGCACCTATGTCTGTGAGAACTATGGAGACACTGGTAAAAGAAATTCAATAATAATATGTTTTTGTTGTTCAAATTTTAAAAAAATTATATGGTTAGAAAGCTCAGAAGATGGGTGAAAATATGGTGGCAATTTTAGAAATACCTACTTGATGAAGTCTAAACCTGATGATGAAAAAGTCAATAAACCAAGTTGATAAAATAAAACACGTCAAAAATGAGAGAAATGGAGGGAAATCAAACTTCCAAACCGTAGCTTTGTCATCTAGGCCTATTTTCAAGACTAAATAGTCAAAAGCACGAATGAGGTGCTACAAGTTTAAAAAACATGTACGGGGTACTTATGGTGTAAGCAGTGCGTACACGCTCATTTTTCTATAAACAGTGCGTACGCGCTCTTTTTACTATAAATAGCGCGTACGCACTATTGTATAATATGATATTGTATATATATAATATATAATATTTATATATATATATGTATATAATAATATATAATATATTAAGTATATATATACACATATAAGTGTATTGTTTCCCCCTCTCAAATGCATACAAGGTGCCTCTCTCTCTCTATCTCTCCCTCTCCCTCTCTCCCCCTCTCTCTCCCTCTCCCTCTCTCCCGTTCTCCCTTCCTCCATACTCCATAACCCATCCCTCTCTCTCTCTCCCTTCCTCTCTCCCCTTCTCCCCTTCCTCCATACCCCATCCCTCTCTCTCTCGCTCTCTCCCCTTCTCCCTTCCTCCATATCCCATCCCTCTTTCTCTTCTTCTCTCCCTCCCTCCCTCCATACCCCACTGCAACTGTGTCTGCACTTCTATAGATGTTAGTGAATTTATTTCTTGTCTGCAACTTCCTCTTTGATTTTTATCATGTATGCTCTCCTAAGAAAATTAACTAATGGATTTGTGTGTGTATATTGAATAGGAGGAATAGGGTTTGAAATTGAACCACGGGTGCATTACCATGACAAACAAGGAAACCTACAACAATATTCTCCTTGAATGTGTTTTTAATGAGCAGAGCAGATGTGGAAAATAGTGTCAACAAAGCAACATGATGAGTTAGAGTACCTACAATATGTTTTTCAGAAGGAAACAACTGGTAGGAAGAGAAAGAGGGAGAGTAACATAGATGATGTCCTGGAGAATGATAGTGGTGGGTATGCGAGAGTTCCCATGTTGTTACACAACACCTGTCACCTAAAGAAATTAAAGTTTGTTGTATGCATGGTAGTGGTAGTATATGGTGATCATCACTCGTCAAACAGCTTGGAACGGTACATACCCATGAAAGAAATCAAGTGTGTAATTCCTATAGTCACAATCGAGATCAGTCCTATAACCTTGCAAATTTAATAGCATCATATGTTTTAGAACTTAGGCAATACTCTTAGGGTTAGGTCAAGCTCTTATACTTGCTTTTTAGTGAAGCCTCCTTGTTTGTTTGCTTGGAGTCTCTCTTATGCTGATAATGGTATAACTTAGCTATATCAAAACTAAACTACTGATGTTTTATTGTATGATGTTCTATTCATAACTTTAAATTTAATATATCATTTTATTAGCCCACCATATGACCCCTTAGGTGTCATTAGAGGTCGTATTGTTTCCTAAGAGGTCATATGGTGTCTTGTGACCCCTTAGGATACCATATGACCTCTTAAGACACCATACGACCCATAACAACACCATATGATGTCCTAAGGGGTCATAGGATGCCATATGACCCCTCGGGACACCAATTAACTATAACAACACCATATGGTGTTCTATGAACCCTTGGGACACTATTTGGTGTCGTTATAGGTCCTATGGTGTGCTAAGGGATAATATAGTGTCATATGACTCCTTAGGACACCCTATGACCCCTTAGATGTTGTTAGGGGTCATATTGTGTTCTAAGGGTCATATTGTGTCCTAGATTCGATCTCTCTTCCTCTCCCTCCCCACTCCTTCTTCTTCTTCTCTCTCTCTCTCTCCATACCCCATCCCTCTCTCTCTTTCTCTCTCCCCTTCTCACTTCCTCCATACCCCATTCCTCTTTCTCTTCTTCTCTCCCTCCCTCTTTCTGTTCTTTTGGAATTCCTATAGTCACAACTGAGATCAGTCCTATAACCATGCAAATTTAATAGCATCACATGTTTTAGAACTTAGGCAGTACTCTTAGGGTTAGGTCAAGCTTTTACACTTGCTTTTTAGTGAAGCCTCATTGTTTGTTCACTTGGAGTCTCTCTTATGCTGACAATGGTCTAACTTAGCTATATCAAAACTAAACTACTGATGTTCTATTGTATGATGTTATATTCATAACTTTAAATTTAATATATCATTTTATTAGCCCACCATATGACCCCTTAGGTGTCATTAGAGGTCGTATTGTTTCCTAAGAGGTCATATGGTGTCCTGTGACCCCTTAGGACACCATCTAACCTCTTAAGATACCATACGACCCATAACAACACCATATGGTGTCCTAAGAGGTCATAGGATGCCATATGACCCCTCAGGACACCAATGAACTATAACAACACCATATGGTGTTCTAAAGGGTCATATGGTGTTCTATGAACCCTTGGGACACTATTTGGTGTTGTTATAGGTCCTATGGTATGCTAAGGGATAATATAGTGTCATATGACCCCTTAGGACACCCTATGACCCCTTAGATGTTGTTAGGGGTCATATTGTGTCCTGGATTTGATCTCTCTTCCTCTCCCTCCCCCCTCCTCCTTCTCTCCCTCTCTCCCTCTCTCTCTCTCTCTCTCTCTCCCTTCCTCCATACACTATCCCTCTCTCTCTTTCTCTCTCCCCTTCTCCCTTCCTCCATACCCCATCCCTCTCTCTCTTCTTCTCTCCCTCCCTCTTTCTCTTCTTCTGTAATTCCTATAGTCACAATCAAGATCAGTCCTATAACCTTGCAAATTTAATAGCATCATATGTTTTAGAACTTAGGCAGTTCTCTTAGGGTTAGGTCAAGCTCTTACACTTGCTTTTTAGTGAAGCCTCGTTGTTTGTTCACTTGGAGTCTCTCTTATGTTGACAATGGTCTAACTTAGCTATATCAAAACTCAACTATTGATGTTCTATTCATAACTTTAAATTTATTATATCATTTTATTAGGCCACCATATGGCCCCTTAGGTGTCATTAGAGGTTGTATTGTTTCCTAAGAGGTCATATGGTGTCCTGTGACCCCTTAGGACACCATATGACCCCTTAAGACACCATATGACCCATAAAAATACCATATGGTGTCCTAAGGGGTCATAGGATGCCATATGACCCCTCGCGACACCAATGTCCGATAACAACACCATATGGTGTTCTAAAGGGTCATATGGTATTCTATGACCCCTTAGGACACTATTTGGTGTTGTTATAGGTTCTATGGTGTGCTAAGGGATAATTTAGTGTCATATGACCCCTTAGGACACCCTATGGCCCCTTAGATGTTGTTAGGGGTCATATTGTGTTCTAAGGGTCATATTGTGTCCTGGATTTGATCTCTCTTCCTCTTCCTCCCTCCTCCTTTTCTCTCTCTCTCTCTCTCTCTCTCTCTCTCTCTCTCTACCTCTCCCTCCCTCCCCTCTCTTTCTCTCTCTCTCTCTCTCTCTCTCTCTCCTTCTCTCCTCTCTCTCTCTCTCTCTCTCTCTCTCTCTCTCTCTCTCCTTCCCTCCTCTCTCATTCCCCCTACTCTCTCTCTCTCTCTCTCCTCCTCTCTCTCTCTCTCTCTCTCTCTCTCTCTCCCCCTCCCTCCCTCTCCCTCCCTCCCTCCTTCTCTCTCCCTCCCCCTCCTCTCCCTCTCCCTTCTTCCATACACCTTCTTCTCTCCCTCCCTCCCCCTCTCCTCTCCCTCTCTCCCTCCCTCTCCCTCTCTCTACCTTCCCTCCCCTCTCTCTCTCTCTCCCTCCCTCTCCCTCTCTCTACCTCCCCCCCCCCTCTCCCTCTCTCTCTCTCTCTCTCTCTCTCTCTCTCTCTCCCTCCCTCTCCCCCCTCTCTCTCCCTCTTCCTTCCTCCATACCCCCCCCTCTCTCTCTCTCCCTCCCTCTACCTCTCCCCTCCCTCCCTCCCTCCCCCCCTCTCTCTCTCTACCTCTCTCCCTCTACCTCCTTCACTCCTCTCTCCCTCCCCCCAACTCTCCCTCTCCCTTCCTCCATACCCCTTCTTCTCTCCCTCCGTCCCCCCTCTTCTCTCCCTCTCTCCCTCCCTCTACCTCTTTCCCTCTCTCTACCTTCCCTCCCCCCTCTCTCTCTCTCTCCCTCTCTCTGCCTCTTTCTCTCTCTTCCTCTTCCTCTCCCTCCTCCCCTCCTTTCTCTCTTCCTCTCCCTCCTTCCCTCTCTCTCTCTCTTCCTCTCCCTCCCTCCCCCCTCTCCTCTCCCACCACCCCTCCTTCTTCTCTCCCTCTCTCCCTCCTTCCCTTCTGCCCCCCCTCCTCTATCTCCCTCTCCCTCTCTCTCTCTCTCTCTCTCTCTCTCCCTCCCTCCCTTTTCATTCACATTTTTTCTACTACCAATAGCACGTATTGGGTACTGAACCTATTAGTTCACTGCCTTGCCATAACTTTTTTAAAATGTAGGAGCACATATGTGGTACTTATTACTTGTAAGCATGTATGGGGTACTGAGCCTATTATTCACTACCTTGTGATAACATTTTTTAGGCTTAGGAGCGTATATGCGCTACTTATTAGTATAGAATGGGAAAAAAAAATACCGTTGGGCTTGCCAACATTTTATGGACTAACAGTGCGCACGCGGTTATTAATGTAGCGCATACACAATATATAGACATAGTTTTAGTTTCCCAAGAGCCTCAATGAACTCAAAAGAATTTTTTGAGGTAGTTGAAGGCCCCATTGGAACTGTGTCTACACTTCTATCACTATTTTATACATAGAAGTAAGTGATTTTTTTGTTTTTGTATGATTTTTAATAATTGAATTGTTGTTCTTATTAGTTTTGACTATAGTATTGTGATTGTTTAATAGTTTGATTCCAAAAAGTTGTGATAAGATGCATGTTTATGGTTATTTGTTTGTTTATGAACTTTTGTTTACATATATATGTAGTATGATTCTATTTAGGACAATGAATATCAACCATGGGAAAGAACAAGCGAGGAACAATGGAACAACAAGAGGTTGAAAAGGAAAGACAAAGACAACGTATGAAGAAATTATGTGACACAAGAGAAATGAGAGAAGAAGGTATGTCATCCTCAACATCTGAATTCGATTTACCAAACAAACATAATGCACCTAATGCAATTGAAGAAGAGACATTTGATTTACTGTATGAACCTAATGCAATTGAAGAAGATACCGTATTGAATAATCAATTAAATGATGAACATAAACCTTCTCTATTTGATGAATTGAATGTACATAATGCACCGACGTTAACAACTCCTAGAATCATTTGTAGGAAACCAAAGTATCTAATTGACATTGATGAGAATATATTGAAGCCAATGCCCAATAAAATGAATGAACGAACTTGGGAGAATATTTAAAAGAATATGGCAAAAATATTTTGAAAACTTAAATCAAACCACAAGATGTCAATTAATTGTTCAAATGATTAAAAATTTGAATTTTAGAGAGACAATGAAAATTCTAGGCCTAAGATCATCTGAAAGTAACAGTGAAAGAACTATTGTGAGAAATCTATTTGATGCATATCAAGCTATTGGTTCAAAATCACATACTAAAGATTCTAATGCTACTCAATGTGTCATTACATCAACATAATGAGCAAGAAAATAAAAAAAGATCGTTTGATAAGCAAAACAAGTAAGTCATTAAACGTTAGTAGAACAACATTAAGTAAAGCATTAAAGAGGCGGGAAAAAATAGAGAAACCTAACAATAATTCTCTTTGGGAATTCTTGGGTAGACTACCACGCAAAGACAAGGTTGTTGTTGATGCAATAAGAACATTAATTGATTTTTTTTGGCATGACAACACAAGAGTTTTGCCCAACCAAAGAGATGTTGTTAGAAGGCGAATTGGGTCTACAAATCGTGAGCGACATGCCAAACACTATTTGGATATGACTCAAACTAAATTTTATGAAAGATTCCTTCAAAAGTTTCCTCAAATAAGAATTTCTCAAAGATTTTTTGAAATGACAAAACCTTTTTATATTAAGATTAATCATGTATGCACCACGTGTTGTTGTAGGATGCATATTGAATTTTCTATGCACTATGATATTTTTCATCATATTTGTTCTACTTTGCACACTAACGATGTTTTGCAGGAATGCAATATACAAGCACCTCCTAAGTCGGTAAGAGAATTTATTTCAAGTGTGTTATGTAATAGACATGATGGTTGCATTTATTATAAGATTCCTTGTTTGGAAGGTTCTTGTGCTATATGTGGTGGTTTGCAACATTTACCAAGATGCGTACATTTGGAGAGCACATATGAAATTGGTATGAAATTAGTTTCTTTCAGAAAATACAAGACAGTGACATATGGAGTTAAAGATGGAAAAGATTTGAAGAGATGTGAGCTAGTGAAAAATGATATATGTGTAGCTCAATTTATGAAAATGTTTCAAGAGAAAATAGTTTATGAGTACATAATGCATACACATAGAGCTCGATGGTTAGACAAGCAAATCAAGTTATGCAAGGACACATTTCCTCTTGGCACCATTGTCTCTATCATTGATTTCGCTGAAAATTATACACTACAACCTCAAAATGAAGTGCAATCTATGTATTATCACTCTACACAAGTTTCTTTTTTTGTACACATGGCATTCACGCATGCAGATGATAGAACAGAGGAGGATAGAAAGTTTGTAAGAGAGTATCACTTCTACATAAGTGATTATTGTACTCATTCATCGAAGTTTGTACAAGGATGCTTTAAAGTTTTTTATGATAGTTTAAGGGAAAGGAACATAGAATACAACCGACACTTAATATGGTCAGATAATTGCACCGCACAATTCAAAAAGACAAGGATGTTTTATTGGTTGACAAGGATGTATATGACAAGCGGTGTACAACATTTTTGGAATTTCATTGAGGCTGGACATGGTAAGGGAGAGCACAATGGTGCAAGAGCATGTGTGAAAAGAGGCCTAGCTAGAGAAGAATTGAAGTACAAAGGTGGTACTGAGTTGATAGATGAAGAAACAATTGTGCGATGGCGTAAGTCTACGATGGTTCATGGTAATCCAGGTACGTCAATGGCTCATAGATATTTTTGGTTGATTATTGAATCTAACATTGAAAACTATCTAGATTGTTGCATAGTTGCAGGATCAAGTGACATGCACTCATTTATGAGTTCAAATTCAAGTTCATTGGTAATTTATACGAGACAAATGGTATGTTTTTTCTCTTCATGCATGTATTATTTGTGGGAAGAATGTGAATCACAAGAGTGGGTTGACAAATGGTCTTGTAGACCGTTTGTTCCCATTGATTCATATCAAATTCCCAAAGCACTACAATTGAGCCAGATGGAGACATCAGTGGATTTTGACCATGTATCCGACCTAGTGGATTCAGGTGATTTTTTGAGTTAATTTTTTTGCAAGTATTGTTTTTTGTTCATTTTGTTGTACATCATACTTTATTTTTGGTATTAATTAACATTTTATAAAATGCAGGTCATGTGTATGCATTTGTTGCAGAAGAGAATAATGAAGAAGGAACAAATTACTATTTGTGTCGTTGTGTTGAGCCTAAAAGAAAATTGACAACCACAATCATTGACGGAGAGGGTATAGAGTACCCAATAGGGTATGTTGTCGTGACAGGAACATGGCTTCAGAGATACCCTATCAAGAATTCTGATGTTTGGTTGTTCGAGAACTTTGAAACACACAGACATATTCTTCATTTCTCTAACCTTGTTGTTGCAACATATATTCATTTGATGAAGTATCATGGTAGACCTCATAACAAGATTTTATGGAAATATCGTGAATCTGACCACGAGGCAATACTTGACACAATACAGGCTAGAGCTGATCCTGAAGGCTCACTTGATTGATTCTATGGTTCAGAGTAGAATGATATTGAGAATTTTTTATAAATTGTTGATGAATTATTCTATATTCATTTTTTGTATATATAATTGCCCATGACCTGATTTTTACATGTTTAGGGGCATAATTTTGTATTTTTAAATGGCAATGAGCTGATTTGTACATATGTACATGCCAAATTTTATATATTAAAATGGTGATGAGCTGAATCGCACATATTGTAATGCCAAATTTTGTATAAAAGCCCATCAGATGATTTGTAAGACATTTTTTTGTATAATCAAATAGCCAAGAGCTGATTTGACCATATTTAGAGGGAAATTTTTGAATAATATGTGACAATGTTTTGTGATTATTTTGTGTGTCAATGTTTTGTGACTATGTTTTGAGTATATGTGACGTGTCCTTGGTCAATCATGAGTATTCTTGATTCTTTTATAATCATGGAGAATTATTTGAGTCATTATCGGGTCATAGGGGTCATAGATTGAGACTAGATACAATTTGAGCAAAAATTGTCATTGTTGTCAAAAAAGTTGTCAAAAAAGTTTTCAAGCAACTTCTACATTGCATCGGTAGGGTATGACTCTCGACGTTCTGACGCTTTGGGATGCATGACAGGGGTATGCCTAGTGTACAACTGCCCACCAGGATGTGCTCATGACGTCGGTTTGTGCACACGACGAACCAAATCAATTCTATCCAATCCTGCAACTTTGCATTGCATGCAACTGACAGTTTTTGCAGCAGGCGAAAAAATGCTACCAATTGAAAATGGCTCCGAGTCGTCAAAAAATGAGATAGGCCATTATAGAGGAGCCTCACATGACCCCATAGGTTCAAATGGATCGACCATATGTGTCTTGGATTTGAAGAAACGGTCCATCAAATTTTGATAATTTTTTGGACTTAGGGCACTTGAGAGATCGCACGGGTATGGTATGACTCTCGACGTTCCGACACTTTGGGATGTATGATAGGGGCATGCCTAGTGTAAAAATGCCCACTTGGGTGCACTCGCGATGTTGGTTTGTGCACATGACGAACCGAATCAATTCTAGCCAATCTTGCAACTTTGCATTGCATGCAACTGACAGTTTTTGTAGTAGGTGAAAAAATGCCACCAATTGAAAATGGCTTCGAGTCATCAAAAAATAAGATAGGAAATTGTAGAGGAGCCTCACGTGACCCCATAGGTTCAAACGGATTGACCATATGTGTCATGGATTGGAAGAAACAATCCTTCAAATTTTGATTATTTTTTGGACTCATGACACTTGAGAGATCGCCTCGGTACGGTATGACTCTCGATGTTCCGATGCTTTGGGATTCATGAAAGGGCCATACCTTGCGTAAACCTTCCCACCTAGACATGCTCGTGATGTCGGTTTATGCACACAATGAACCAAATCAATTCTAGCCAATCTTGCAACTTTGCATTGCATGCAACTGACGGTTTTTGCAGCACGCGAAAAAATGCTACCAATTGAAAATGGCTATGATTCATCAAAAATTGAGATAGGCCATTATAGAGGAGCCTCACACAACCCTACGAGTTCAAACGGATTGACCATATGTGTCTTGGATTTGAAGAAACAGTCCGTCAAATTTTGACAATTTTTTCAACTCAGGGCACTTGAGAGATCGCACGGGTACGGTATGACTCTCGACGTTTCGATGCCTTGGGATGCATGAAAAGGGAATTTTGAGTGTAAAAATGCCTACCCAGATGTGCTCGTGATGCCAGTTTGTGCACAGGATGAACCAAATCAATTCTAGCCAATCTTGCAACTTTGCATTGCATGCAACTGACGATTTTTGCAGCAGGTGAAAAAATGCTACCAATTGAAAACACCCCCGAGTCATCAAAAAATGAGATAGGCCATTGTAGAGGAGCCTCACGTGACCCCACAGGTTCAAACGGATCGACCATATGTGTCCTGGACTGGAAGAAACAGTCCATCAAATTTTGACAATTTTTTTGACTCATGGCACTTGAGAGATCACCACGGTACGGTATGACTAGACGTTCCAGCGCTTTGGGATGCATGATAGGGACATTCCTAGCATAAACCTGCCCACCTAGATGTGCTCGTGATGTCGATTTGTGCACACGATGAACTGAATCAATTCTAGCCAATCTTGCAACTTTGTATTGCATGCAACTGACTGTTTTTGTAGTAGGCGAAAAAATGCTACCAATTGAAAATGGCTCTGAGTTGTCAGAAAATGAGATAGGCCATTGTAGAGGAGCCTCACACGACCCCACGAGTTCAAATGGATTGACCATATGTGTCCTGGATTTGAAGAAACAATCCGTCAAATTTTGATAATTTTTTGGACTCAGGGCACTTGAGAGATCGCATGGGTACGATATGACTCTCAACATTTCGATGCTTTGGGATGCATGATAGGGGCATGCCAAGCGTAAACCTACCCACCCAGATGCGCTCATGATTCGGTTTGTGCACATGACGAGCCGAATCAATTATAGCCAATCCTGCAACTTTGCATTGCATGCAACTGACAATTTTTACAGCAGGCAAAAAAATACTACCAATTAAAAATGGCTTTGAGTCATCAAAAACCGAGATAAGCCATTGTAGAGGAGCCTCACGCGACCCCACGGGTTCAAACGGATCGACCGTATGTGTCCTAGATTGGAAGAAACAATCCGTCAAATTTTGACAATTTTTTGGACTCAGGGCACTTGAGAGATCGCACTGGTATGGTATGACTCTCAAAATTCCAATGCGTTGGGATGCACGATAGGAGAATGCCTAGCTTAAACCTGTCCACCCGAACGCACTCACAACATCAGTTTGTGCACACAATGAATAAAATTTGACCATTGCGAGTGTGAGGGTGCTCTCGCACCAAACACATATTGTTGTTTATATTCATATTGTCGATTTTTGCTGTTTATATTCATATTGTTGATTACATATGCAAATATTCATTTAAATTTATAAAAGGGCAACCACCAAATACAACGAATACACAATAATGAACTGAATACAAGGAGTTTTGTAGGGTTAATTCAACATTTTAAATTTTTTATCAAATCATATTCCACGATTGCAATATTTTATATCATATATTTTTGCTGTTTATATTCACATTGTTGATTACATAGGCAAATGATCAATTAAATTTATAAAAGGACAACCACAAAATACAACGAATACAAAATAATGAACTTAGTACACATTTATTGGATCGAATATCGACATTTATATATAAAAAAAAGGCATGTCTGCCAAGTCAATACAAGTATTGTAAAAATGTGGCATATGCCATGTCCAAATCGATACAAAATAAAAATGTAGAATATATCTACATGTATTGGTCATTCTATGACCACAACTAACACTATATGATCCTAAACTTGTGGTTGATCATCAAAATCAAGCCTCTTCGATGCAGTACGCGGCTCTGTAGATGGCTGCAAAACCACAATTCAAAAGCCAAGTTAGAATTCTTTTGTAGAAAATAGTTCACAATTAACAACATAACTATGCATTTAACTATAATTCCTTTGTAATTGAAATGTAGATTACCTCATCGGTTGATCTAGGAGCTAATGTATTCGCTCTCCTCTCCTTGTCACTCTTAGAAGTTTTCTTGAAGACATACTTAAATAGATCCATGTTATGGTCGTACCGTGAAGGGATCTATTGTAGATTAAATGTACAGTTAATACAATGTACTAACATAAATATATCAAAAACACTCAAAAGCTATAATATAGAGAACAATGATGTACCTGTGCCTGAGATGCTTCTCCAATGGACTGAGGATGGCTCACCATTGATGGAGAAACTATTGCTATTACCTATACAAAAAATGTTCAAAGATTAAATACAATTAAAATAATGATAAGTATTGTAGGTTAAAAACAATTAATTTTACATATCAAACAAAAGTGTACTGGATCCTGAGATGCTTCTCCAGTGCACGAAGGAGGGTTCGCCATTGATGAAATAGGTATGGATATTTCTTGTATGAAAAAAATATAAGATTATTATATATATCACAAGTTCACATGTACGCATGCACATAATCATGAAATCAAGAAAATAAAGTAGAGATACATACCTCTGCCCTCTCTTGATCCACAGGTGAATCAGGTGCATTCAACAAATCCACATAGCTTAATGGCCACTGCACATTTAAAATAGACAAAAAACACTAATCAATCTACAAACCCCAACTAATACTTGATTTCAACATTTTCAAACAATTGTACAACTAAAAATGTGTTCAATTACCTTCTTCCCATGTTTTGGCGTCTTCGAGGAATTCTTTTTCTTAGGATGAGCCCTAGACGTGGAGGGGGTACCCTAAAAAAACAAAATTAACATGAGATATTAGTACAAATAATAAATTAAACATAATTTTAAAAATCTAAAATGAAATGAATTGCATATTCCATCAAAACAATACATAAAAAGGGTTGTACAAAATATGATACTGTATAGCCTTGCAGGCCAAAATCGATCGCTGAGAGCATGATGTCATCAATCTGGGACATTTGGTCCCCTGTCAACACCTACAAACTAAAAATTGGACCAAGCATTAAAGATAGTTAGTATATCTTGTATTTTTTTGAATTCAAAGTGTACTATTCTATTTTAACATGTTACAAAATTTATACCTCAGGTATCAAAGTTGCAGTTATAGTAACTCGGGGAGGAGTATGGGATACTGCTGCTACATCTTGAAATGCATATTGTTTATCTCAATTCAAATCGATGTATAAATGAAAATTCATTTATGTAATTACAAATTTAAAGTGACTGATAAATAAAATGCTATGAATTCAAATCAACACACTTGTGTCTGTCGCTCATGGGCAAACACTATGTCCATCAACGCATCTGTCAGCTCAAAATCCTCAGCTATGCGGGCCTGACATCTACTACCACAAATCGTGCACAAATGAGATGTGGATCTATTTGCATTGGCTGCATCATCTATCCCTGAGCAATTGATACACATATGCTGGATGGGCTCTCTGTCGCCACCTGGAGCAACTAATGGCTCATTATCCAATACAATAGGGTGTGCTAATGACATCCCATGCTGGATGAAGGCACCAGTCAATGCTGTGGCCGCCTGAAGAGTCTGTAGCTCCATCAACTCTTTCAGCTCTATTGGGACAACCTGATGCACCTTGGGTTTGGGTGCTAGGGGGTGGCGATTCTCTGCGGGTAATCGCCTACGGGCTCCAGGTCTATCTTGGGCAGAGTCACCACCTCTACCATGAAACTCTCTCATGTCAAAATAGTTTGGGCGCACATTGAGCAAAAACTCACAATATACTTTTCTCAATAAATATAATGGCACCTCATAATTATTACAAGGTGGATCATCAAAGACCATCCACCACCTCTGCCAAAAAAGATTCTTCATCTGCACATTGGTACACCAATGTAGGGGAAACCTCTTTGCATTAAGAGGTAATGACTGACCAGTTTTGGGATCAACGAAAAGGGCACATATTTGTTGTTTACTAATATTTTTGTTTTTTACTCCCTCGTATGATAGCCCATCGGCATAGAATTGACGACACCTATCCCTAAAGCTTCCCCATTTGGTAATTTGTGTGGAAACAACTATGGCACCACTAGCTAATGTTTCTAGGCTAGTGGCGAGGGATTGATGATGCTCAAGTTCAGATGTTTTCAATTTAACAATCAATCTATTGATTTTAGACATATTTTGTCTTAATTGATTAATTAATTGCTCCTCTGTTTCAGGTGTGTGGTCAAAAGGAGGACTTGGGGGTGTATATTGTGGGTTTTCAGGAGGTGCATTTGGTTGTTCTTGTTGTGGATTAGAAGAATTTGGATTTTGAAACAAAAAATGAAAAAAACCTAATCAAAATTAATGAAATTAAATTCAAAATGTAAAACAAATTGAACAAACGGGAAAAAAGACAAAAATAAACAAAAACTAACCTTGATCCATAGTGTTGGAGGAGAAATCTAGCACCCCGTTCGCGGTTTAGGAGAGAAAATGAAGAAAAAACAAACTAAAAACGTGCTATTCACGGGAAAATAAGACCCAGTTTTTTTTTAAAAAACTTTTTTTGATAGGCACCGCGTATGCGGTTCTTTTGGGATTATTAGCATGTATGAGCTCATTTTCCTATAAGTAGTGCGTACGCGCTCATTTTCCTAGATGTAGCACGTATGCGCTACTTTCCCTAAAAGCAGCGCCTACGCGCTACCTTCTCTAGGCTCGGGAACAACAAACCTAAGCGCGTACGTGGTCATTTCAAATTTTAGAACCGCATATGCGCTGCTTGTTTTTCCCTTTTTTTTTGGGTGGTGTCCACTTTTTTGAGTACCATCTTTGTGCACTTACCTATAAATTTGACCACCAAATTAAATAAATATTTAATATTCATTTAATTCACTAGAAATTCTTCTATAGGTTAAATTAATATTTAATTAATTCACTTCCTTCCTCTAATAATTAAACAAGTTATTTAATTTATTTGATTTAATTTATCTAGCCAAATTCAAAACTTTAATTAAATAAATCATGTTTATTTAATTAGATCCCCTATTACATTTAATTAAATTTATATTTAATTAAATACCCTTCACCCATTTAAATAAATCAATATTTATTTAAAAATCCATCAAATGCAAGTTGCAACCAATAATTGAAATAAATTAATTTTATTCCAATTAAATCCTAAAAAAACCCTCCCACTTACATTCTCCTACAAATCCACCAATCCTTTCTTCTAGATTCTTCTAATCACTTCCAATTTAGCCTAATCCCCTTCTAATCATTTGCACATTTCTTAAGGAGTCACTTCTCAAAAATAGAAAGTCTTCATAAAGCATTAAAAGCTTTATCTCTTCAACAAGATAACCTCCAAAGTCTTACAAAACTTTTAAGGTTCTTACATAACTATTAATGATTATCTCAACCTTGACCCTTGGTTAGAGACTTTCTCTCTAACTCAACCATCCATTTAACCCACAAGGTTTCTTCAAGCATTCATTTCTTTAACCATGGGTATCCCTTCAACCCTTGCACAAGAGTTTGTCCTTTGGATAAAAACTTGATCCATTAACTTAACCCTAGCCAAACCCCCTAGGGTAACCACCATGTATTCTCAAGCATTTAATGCCTCTTCTCTTTCCTCTCAAGCCTTCTCATGTTGACAATTGTCACCATTTCATTGGTGAAAATTTTAAACATGGATTGGGGATCCTGCAATCCTGATCCTTGTTAACATTATTCAATCTTGACCATCCAATTGCCCATTTCTTCTATAAATAGGCCCCATTCCCTCATTATCAAGGATCACAAGTTTTTATGCATCCAGATTATAGTCTATCAAACTCATCAAATCTTAGCATAGCTTCTCTTTGTTTTAATCATAATCTTTAACATTTTGGAGCATTTCAATCATTAGTTTAGCATATATCATGTTAGCATATCATGTTTAGCTTCATTATCATAGCATAAATCTTCATCTTAGCAAGCTTTGTTATCATCATATAGATCTTAGTTGCTTTGCATATAGATCATTTTAATCACATATCACTCATTCTTTGAGTTGTCATTCCAAAGGTTAGTTTCTCAATAATATGAGAGCAACCATGACTTGAGGAATCCTATGAGATAGAGAACAATGGGAAATCTTGGAGGGATTGAGTGTTTAACTTGTTTTGTTTATTAAATCCTTCACATATAATGTTTCATTGGTATGCTTGATATTTGATCTTAATTGACATCTAACCACATTTCAGGTATACACAAACAATTGACAATAATAATTGGGGGCAAACGCATCCAATCACTTACATTAAGAGCTTAAACACCAAGCCCTCATTGTTGCATCTTCTACCAACATTATAGATCATTGCCACTCTAATCACAGATGATATGAGACAATTTATGTTACCACCTAGAAACTGATCTTGGCTTGAGTCCTTTTAGGAAAAATAGTTTTGTCACTAATGTAATTTCATGACCCCATTGCTAGTGATTGATGAGAGGTCATTGAATGTCCTCCAGCCTCTTGTGCATCCATCCTCCAATAGATTTGATTTAGAGAACATATTCCTCCTCACTATCTTTGTGTGGAGTGTTTTTAGTAGCCATCCCATGAAGGTATTCTTCATTATCATCTATAACCAATGCCTTATTTGTATTTAACTTGCCATCAAGGAGATCATTGGCATGCTGAGTGCAATTCATTACAATGTGTCCCTTCTTCTTACAATAGTAGCACAAAATTCTATTCTTGAAGAAAAGGTTTCCCTTTGATGTAGAAGAATTGGATTTGAAGGAATGGTTGGGCTTGTTTTACTAAACATTACAATTTCATCCATAGCTGGGTCCATTTTCTTAGCTTCTTCATCAATTAGAGTAGAATTGTATCTTTTAGGCGAGAATCTACTTTGTTTAATGTGAATACAATATACCATAACTAGGAGGCATGTTATTTAACAAACTAGTTTTTGAATCATCATCATCTACTTTAGCATCTATCCCAAGTAGTTGATTAAATAGGGAGTGAAACTTACTAATATGTTGAACAATGTTGTCAAATTATATCATTTTCAGCTTCCCGAACAATTTATGCTTTAAGCCCATCTTTGCACTTGATGCTTTTGATCCAAACAAAGCGCTCAAATTAGCCCACACTTCATTTGAGGTCTTTGATAAGTAAATGAAGGTATGCATTTGAAAGTCCAATACCAATCGAAGCTATTGATCTTCGATCCTTCGAAGTCCACTTTGCACTTTCATCAACATCAGTTGGCCTCATTGTTGCTCCACTTACTATATCCCACAAGTCCTTTTCAATAAGGGTCAACCATAATTTGATTTGTCATGTATGGAATTTTGAACCTTCAAAATTCTTTATTAATATACTTTTTTTTTAATATTTAAAATGAAATATTATTTTACTCTAAAGCTTAATTTAAGAATGTCCCCCATAATGTGGGGATGTTGCATACAAGTGAAAGTGCATCCAATTATAATTGAAATAATATATTTTTTTGCTTTTTTTATACTTTTGATAGCATGACCATTATTGACTTGTGAATATGGACCCAATGACAATTCGAGATACTATAGCAATTTAACTTCTACCTATAAATTATCACTAACACTCAACTACAAATGTAGATTCATTAAAAACAAACTGAATACTATTAATGACATGACTCATTTATTCTAAACAATCATACAACAGAAAAAAATTATAACATGTTTATGATTTATACTTTCTTAGATGTAAAATACGTCACATCTTTCAGATCGAGGCCATATATTTGTTGCATGCAATTCCACAAGACCCAAATGCTCTACTATTTTTAGTTTCCATTTTGAATTTCTCTCGACTAGGGACCAAACACTACTTCCATGAGAAAAAATTCCTTCATGGGGAGCAAAATTAAGGAGATCTATTCAAGAAAACATAATTAGTGTATTGTGCTCACCTTAGCATATGATTTGCGGATCGCCTTGCCCACACAAATAAACAAGGGTTGAAATTATTTTTCCCCATCAATGTAAGAGCCAAATCTAAAATATGAAAGAATGTTTTTTGAGATATACTATACCTAGAAATAACATAGACGTGCAACTCACATGAATTAGTGCAGTATTTGATTGAATCATAGTCGGTGGATGCTTTTTAATAGATAATAAACATTATAATAATTTGTTATATTATTAGAAATATTTTCTTAATTTATATAATTTAAAAAAAAATTAAGATACTGGGTAAGTGCACAAAGATAGTGGTCAAAAAGAGGGTATAAGTGGACACTTTTTTTTTTGAAATCAGGTGAACCTGAACTTGGAGGCAAAATTTGAAAGTCATCCACTCAAGATATGAAGATAATCAAAGAACAAATATTGTAGTACTCTGAACCTAGTTTCCAAAATACTAAACTTTTTCAAAATTGGATAAGATTAAGGGGGTCAAATCCTTCATGCATGAAAAAATGACCCTAATTTTTTCTGAAAAACATAACACAGTGTTTGACGTACGCATCAAAAAAGTCATAGTTAGATTTAGTATTTTGACAAATCCTTTGGCATAAATATAGTTAAGAGTGAGAACTAGAAGATGTGTATTTTCTTGTAATTTTTTGTTGAGTATGTTTTTTTTGGTGATTTTTCCAATCGAGCACATCCTGAAAATTAGATACCTGTTCGTGCGCGAAGCATAAGTTGCACTACAAATCAAAAATACAATTTAAAAAAAAAAATTGTAAAGAATCAAGTGCACTACAATAATATATAAAGTTTTTTAAAATTGGATAAGTATATCAAAAGTTATTCAAAAAATGGTGCACCTATGTCTATGAGAACTATGGAAACACTGGTAAAGAAATTCAATAATAATGTTATTGTTGTTCAAATTGAAAAATAATTATATGGTTAGAAAGCTCAAAGATGTGTGAAAATATGGTGGCAATTTTAGAAATACCCACTTGATGAAGTGTAAACCTAATGATGACAAAGTCGATAAACCAAGTTGATAAAATAAAACACGTCAAAAATGAGAGAAATGGAGGGAAATCAAACTTCCAAACCATAGCTTTGTCATCTAGGCCTATTTCCAAGACTAAACAGTCAAAAGCATGTACAGAATACTACAAGTTTAAAAAGCGCGTACGGGGTACTTATGGTGTAAGCAACGCATACACGCTCGTTTTTCTATAAACAACGCGTACGCACTCTTTTTACTATAAACAGTGCGTACGTGCTATTGTATAATATGATATTCTATATATAATATGTGTATATACATATAATATATGTAATATATAATATGTGTATATACATATAATATATAATATATGTATATATATAATATATTAAACATATATATACACATGTAAGTGTATTGTCTCCCCCTCTCAAATGCATACAAGGTCTCTCTCTCTCTCTCTCTCTCTCTCTCTCTCTCCCTCGCTCTCTCCCATTCTCCCTTCCTCCATACCCCATCCCTCCCTCTCTCCCCTTATCCCTTCCTCCATACCCCATCCCTCTCTCTCTTTCTCTCTTTCTCTCTCCCCTTCTACCTTCCTCCATACCCCATCCCTCTTTCTTTTCTTCTCTCCTCCCTCCCTCCATACCCCACTGCAACTATGTCTGCACTTCTATAGAAGTAAGTGAATTTATTTCTTGTCTGCAACTTTCTCTTTGATTTTTATCATGTATGCTCTCCTAAGAAAATTGACTGATGGATTTGTGTGTGTATATTGAATATGAGGAATAGGGTTTGAAATTGAACAACGGGTGTATTACTGTGACAAACAAGGAAACCTACAACAATATTCTTCTCGAATGTGTTTTTAATGAGTAGAGTAGATGTGGAAAATAGTGTCAACAAAGCAACATGATGAGTCAGAGTACCTGCAATATGTTTTTTAGAAGGAAACAATAGGTAGGAAGAGAAAGAGGGAGAGTAACATAGATGATGTCCCGTAGAATGATAGTGGTGGGTATGCAAGAGTTCCCATGTTGTTACACAACACCTGTCACCTAAAGAAATTAAAGTTTGTTGTATGCATGGCAGTGGTAGTATATGATGATCATCACTTGTCAAACAACTTGGAATGGTACATACCCATGAAAGAAATCAAGTGTGTAATTCCTATAGTCACAATCGAGATCAGTCTTATAACCTTGCAAATTTAATAGCATCATATGTTTTAGAACTTAGGCAGTAGTCTTAGGGTTAGGTCAAGCTCTTACACTTGCTTTTTAGCGAAGCCTCCTTGTTTGGTCGCTTGGAGTCTCATTGTATGATATTCTATTCATAACTTTAAATTTAATATATCATTTTATTAGCCCACCATATGACCCCTTAGGTGTCATTAGAGGTCGTATTGTTTCCTAAGAGGTCATATGGTGTCCCATGACCCCTTAAGACCTCTCGGGACACCAATGACCCATAACAACACCATATGGTATTCTAAAGGGTCCTGTGGTGTTATATGACCCCTTAGGACACCATTTGGTGTCGTTATAGGTCCTATGGTGTGCTAAGGGATAATATAGTGTCATATGACCCCTTAGGACTGTTGGGTCCTGGGGACAACTGAGAGGGGGGGGGGGGGGGTGAATCAGTTGTCTTGATAATACTAACAAAAAACAATTTAATCAATTTACTGCTTAATACCGGTGAGACAGTCTGTTATATCGGTGGATATAATTAACTGATAAATGCAATACCGGTGAAGATTAATGCATGAAATTAAAAGACAAAGTCATCCGCAACAGATAACACCAATATTTGTACGTGGAAACCCTATAAGGGGAAAAACCATGGTGGGAAACCTTACCCACAATTAGATGATACTACTGCAGATAGTAAGTGTACATAAATGGGGTCTGCACGTGCAAAAAGGCCAAGCGCCTAGAGCTCACTGCTCAAACACATAAGGGAAGTCACACTGACTTACAGTTGGATGGTTAAATCCAATAATAATTTACTACTCAAAATAGCATCTTCATATGTTGGATTCAGTACCAGTGTAGTTCTGATATGCTTTCACAAAAAACCTAGCTTCATCTTCAAATGATGTCTGTGTGTGTAGCTCTGCTTAATCTCGTATATACCTTCATGCAAAACCTTTTTTGCATTCCCACTTCGATCTTACAATTAAGACCTTGTATTTATACCATAACCTAAGACCAATTTTAGTAGGTTGGCTCTACAAGATATTACAATAAAATATTTTATGAACAAAACAAATATCTGATGTAATAACCGATTGAACATGTCAGCTTAATGCATTTACAACAATAATTAATCATCTCCATAGCGTGCCATGTTGATCTGGAAAAGATAAACCTACCAGTGTAACCCTGGACCTATTTGCCGGTAACAACAAATATGCAAATACGAATATGCCAATAAACAATTCTCCAAGATAAGATGTCCAAACAATGTCTTCAACATTACCAAGTGTTTTCCAAGTCATTCCAAGTGCCGATGATCATTATTTCCTGCCGGTGTACCATATACCAGTGACTGTGCAAAAGTCACTTGCTTGCCAGTGAATGTTGTTGGATCTTCAGAGTGCTTAGAGTTTTAGTAGGTGTTGACATCAATGACAAAACCATACCAAAATACCAACAATCTCCCCCTTTGGCATTGATGGCAACACAAGATGGAAAAACCATCAAAGTGCCAAAAATAGAAATGCCAAATATAAAAACCAATAATCTCCCCAAAGTAATAATCTCTCCCCCTGAGAGTAATATGAGTTTCTTTATGTTTTTTTGTACCAATCTTTTCCCAAAAGATAATGTATAAATGTGTTTTTCTATGTTTTTCCAATAGATATCTCTCCCCCTTTGACATCAAATGCCAAAGTTACAAAGACAGTATACAAAATACCAACCAATTTACAATATACCAACTACTCCCCCTGAGAAGTAGCTTCCTCATCAAAGCCAGAGTAAAAGATTTCTTCTATTTGTTCTACTGGTTGATGACAATCATCAACTGTCTAAGTGTCTACCGGTGGGGGTATGACCCCAAACTGATCTCTTAGATACTCAAAAGTCTCCTTAGGTAGGGGTTTAGTGAAAATATCTGCAATTTGCTCTTTAGTATTCACATAAACCATTTTGACTATTTTTGCTTCAACATTTTCTTTCAGAAAGTTCAGTTTGATAGAAACATGTTTAGTTTTAGAATGTTGTACCAGATTCTTTGATATGTCAATTGCTGCAGTGTTATCACAGTAGATAGTTATAGGTTCCTTGCAATTTACCTTTATGTCTTTTAACATTTGTTTAAGCCATAATACTTGTGTACAATTTGTTGCTGCTGCAACATATTCTGATTCTACTGTTGATAAAGATATACAACTCTGTTTCTTACTTAACCAAGAAATTAATCTGCTTCCAAGGAAAAATGCTCCGCCGGTGGTTCTTTTCCTGTCATCTACATCTCCTGCCCAATTTGCATCTGTGTATGCACATAATTCAAAGTTTTCATCTCTAGGATACCATAAGCCAAGATTTGTAGTGCCTTGTAAGTACCGGAAAATCCTTTTTACTGTTGATTCATGATTTTCTCTAGGATTACTTTGAAATCTTGAAACAATACATATTGCATTCATAATATCTGGTCTTGTTTGTGTTAAATATAGTAAACCTCCTATCATAGATTTGTACCAAGTTGGATTAACAGGTGTTGATTCATCCCTTAGTGATAATTTGTCATTTGTAGTCATAGGTGTGCTTACCGGTTTAGAGTTCTCCATCCCAAATTTCTTTAGTATCTCTTTTAAGTATTTTGATTGACTCAAGAATATACCTTTGTTAGTTTGTGAGATTTGCAATCCTAAAAAGAATTTTACTTCTCCAATCATAGACATTTCAAATTCTTGTTGCATTTTGATAGCAAAATCCTTACATAATCCATCTTCTCCTCCAAATATTATATCATCAACAAAAACTTCTATAACCAAGATGTCATCATTAGTTATTTTATAGTATAAATTACTATTTGCATTTCCTTTAGAGAAACCAATCTTCAAAAGATACTTATCTAATCTTGCATACCAAGCTCTTCGAGCTTGCTTTAACCCATATAAAGCTTTCCTTAACCTGGAAACCATATCTTTGTCTTCTGTCAAAGAAAATCTATTAGGTTGTTCAATGTAAACTTCTTCTTCAAGAATTCCATTCAAAAATGCACATTTAATATCCATCTGATATACTTTATAGTTCTTATGAGTTGCAAAAGCCAAGAATAATCTAACTGCCTCAATTTTGGCTACCGGTGCAAAGGTTTCATTGTAATCAATTCCTTCTTTCTGAGAATATCCCTTACACACTAGTCTTGCTTTGTTTTTGATTACTTCACCATTTTCATTAAGTTTGTTTCTAAATACCCATTTGGTTCCAATAACATTTTTATCTTTAGGCCGGGGAACTAATGTCCATGTGTCATTCTTTTCAATCTGTTCTAATTCTTCTTCCATAGCTTTAATCCAAAATTTATCTTCACATGCCTCATTAATTGATGATGGTTCAATTTGAGAAATAAGACATACCTCTTCATTTACCAATCTTCCTCTTGTCATAGCTCCTCTATATTTGTTTCCTATTATCTGATCTTCAGAATGATTCAATCTTACATACTGGGGTGTCTTTGTTTGCTGTTGTTCGTCAGTCACTGTGGAATTTTTAGATGATACCGGTGTAACTAGATCTTCACTCTGTACCGGTGGATTCCGTGTAGGTTCATTTGTCAGAATTTCTGTTGCCAGTTCATAATCCATATACCTTGAAGTTCCTCTGAATTGTTCATCAATCTTTACATTTGTGCTTTCAACAATTTTCTGCAATCTCTTGTTAAAACATTTATATGCTTTACTCTTAGATGAATAACCTAAAAATATTCCTTCATCACTTCTAGGATCAAATTTCCCAATGTACTCATCTCTTCTAATATAACATTTACTTCCAAAAATTCTAAAATATTTAAGAGTAGGAGTAATACCAAACCATAGTTCATGAGGGGTCTTACCGGCTTCACCTTTGATGTGAACTTTGTTGAATGTATAGACTACTGTACTTATTGCTTCTCTCCAATATACATGTGGTAGATTTGATTTAGACAACATACTTCTTACTGCATCCAAGATAGTTCTGTTCTTTCTTTCTACAACTCCATTATGTTGTGGTGTTTGAGGTGCTGATGGCTGTCTTCTAATTCTATTCACTTCACAGTACGTATTAAATTCCTTAGATGTAAACTCACCTCCTTGATCTGATCTTAAACATTTGATTTTCTTACCGGTTTCATTTTCAACCATTGCTTTGAATAATTTGAACTTTCCAAGCGCTTCTAATTTTTCTCTGAGAAAAGTAACCCAACACATTCTAGAGTAGTCATCAATGATTAGCATGAAGTATCTATCACCTTGCAAACGTTTAGTTCTAGCTGGACCACATAAATCAGTATGAATTAAATCAAGAGCATTATTTTATTTTTCAGGAATACTTTTGAAACTAGCTCTAGCCTGTTTTCCAAATTGACATTCCTTACATACTGTGTTGTGAGGTTTGACAATTTTAGGTAAATCTCTAACTGCCTTAGTAGTACTGATCTTTACCATGCAATCAAAATTTACATGACAGAGTCTCTTATGCCATAATCAACTTTCATCAATATGTGCAATCAAGCATGTCTTTTCACTGTTATTCAAATGAAAGATATTACCTCTAGTCTGATTACTAGTTGCAATTTCTAAACCAGTTCTATTCATTATTTTGCATTTACCATTCTTAAATTGTAACTGAAATCCTTTCTTAACTAATTGACCAACACTCAAAAGATTATGCTTTAATCCTTCAACATAGTAAACATTGTCAGTGTTATGCTTACCATCAAGAGATATTGAACCCTTACCTTTGATTGAACAAGCTTTGTCATCTCCAAATCTTACTAGACCTCCATTGTACTCCTGAAAAGTTTAGAATTTACTTTTGTCACTAGTCATGTGATGTGAGCATCCAGAATCAATGATCCATTCATCCTTAGTTTCAATTCTAGGAGCCAAGGCCTGTTCTATAGGTTGCTCTGCAGGTGCCGGTTGATCTTCTGTTATAGCAACAAAAAACCATCCATTGTTTGTTGGATCCTCATCAGAATCATCAGTCACTCCTTCATCAGCAACATAACAAGATTTGTCCTTATTCTTCTTGAATTTGTATCTCTGATATTCAGGGTTAGGCTTGTATGTCCTTCTAGCTTCTTCTCTTAACCTAGCATGTCTATCAGGGTATCTTGAAGCCATATGACCAAAATTATTGCAATTAAAACATTTAAAGGGTGCTTTACCTTCATACTTACTTCCAACTGGACCTCTAGGCATTTTTCTTGCAAATAGTGCTTCAAGTTGTTCAAGTTCTTCATTTTCTCTTCTGCTTTCTTCAAGTTCTTTTGCATAAAAGGCTTTCCAATCAGATTTGTCAAATGATGGTGTAGATGATGTTGATGCTTTAAAAGCTAAATTTGTTTTTATAGTAGTAGCAGGACCAAATTCCTCAATTTCAAAGGCTGATAGTTTTCCAATCAATGTATCCCTAGTTACTGAAGTGTTAGGCATTGTTCTAACTTCATTTATTGCAATAACCTTCATTTTATATGCTGGTGGCAATCCTCTTAAAACTTTTGAAACAATTTCATCTTCACTTAAGGTTCCTCCATAACATTTAATACCCAAAACAATTTCATTTACTCTTTCCATAAAAGAAGAAATTCTTTCATCCTCTTCCATTTTCAGACTTTCATACTTGACCCGGAAGCTTTCAAGTTTTGCAATCTTAACTGTGGAATCTCCTTCATTCAGTGTTTCCAAGTGATCCCAGATAGCTTTAGCAGTAGACCTATCTGATAATCCCAAGATTTGTTGATCTGATAGAGCACTTAAGAGTGCTTCTCTTGCCTTGCAATCATTTTCTTCATCCTTAGTAAGATTCAGTGGATTAGGCTGACTTTGAGTAGGAGCAGTATATCCATTCTTTGTTACATCCCAAATGTCCTTTCCAATGCAATTCAGATGTGTCTCCATCCCGATCTTCCATATGCCATAGTTGGTTCCATCAAGTTTAGGACTGTCCTTCCTGAAATAGTTAGTAGACATTGGATCTCCTCAAGTTGTTAAACTTTTGCAAAAAAGGACTAAGCTCTGATACCAATTGTTGGGTCCCAGGGACAATTGAGAGGGGGGGGTGAATCAGTTGTCTTAATAATACTAACCAAAAACAATTTAATCAATTTACTGCTTAATACGGGTGAGACGGTCTATTATATCGATGGACAGAATTAACTAATAAATGCAATACCGGTGAAGATTAATGCATGAAATTAAAAGACAAAGTCATCTACAACACATAACACCAATATTTGTACGTGGAAACCCTGTAAGGAGAAAAACCATAGTGGGAAACCTTACCCACAATCAAATGATACTACTGCAGATAGTAAGTGTACATAAATGGGGTTTGCACATGCAGAAAGGCCAAGCGCCTAGAGCTCACTGCTCAAACACATAAGGGAAGTCACACTGACTTACAGTTGGATGGTTAAATCCAATAATAATGTATTGCTCAAAATAGCATCTTCATATGTTGGATTCAGTACCGGTGTACTTCTGATATGCTTTCACAAAAACCTAGCTTCATCTTCAAATGATGTCTGCATGTGTAGCTCTGCTTAATCTCGCATATACCTTCGCACAAAACCTTTTTCGCATTCCCACTTCGATCTCAGAATTAAGACCTTGTATTTATACCATAACCTAAGACCAATTTTAGTAGGTCGGCTCTACAAGATATTACAATAAAATATTTTATGAACAAAACAAATATCCGATGCAATAACCGTTTGAACATGTCAGCTTAATGCATTTACAACAATAATTAATCATCTCCATAGCGTGCCATGTTGATCTAGAAAAGATAAACCTGCCGGTGTAACCCTAGACCTATTTGTCGGTAACAGCAAATATGCAAATACGAATATGCCAATAAACAATTCTCCAAGATAAGATGTCCAAACAATGTCTTCAACATTACCAAGTGTTTTCCAAGTCATTCCAAGTGCTGGTGATCATTATTTCCTGTTGGTGTACCATATACCAGTGACTGTGCAAAAGTCACTTGCTTGCCGGTGAATGTTGCTGGATCTCCAGAGTGCTTAGAGTTTTAGTAGGTGTTGACATTAATGACAAAACCATATCAAAATACCAACAAGGACACCTTATGACCCCTTAGATGTTGTTAGGGGTCATATTGTGTTCTAAGGGTCATATTGTGTCCCGGATTCGATATCTCTTCCTCTCCCTCCGTCCCCCCTCCTCCTTCTCTCCCTCTCTCTCTCTCTCTCCCCTTCTCCCTTCCTCCATACCCTATCCCTCTCTCTTTTTCTCTCTCCCCTTCTCCCTTCAACCATACCCCATCCCTCTTTCTCTTCTTCTCTCCTTCCCTCTTTATCTTCTTTTGTAATTCCTATAGTCACATTCGAGATCGATAATATGGTGTCCTATTTCCTTTCTCTCTCCCTCTCCCTCCTTCCCTCCCCCCTCTTCTCTCCCTCTCTCCTTCCCTCTACCTCTCTCCCTCTCTCTACCTTCCCTCCCCCCTCTATCTCTCTCTCCCTCTCTCTCCCTCTCTCCTTCCCTCTCTCTCTCCCTCTCCCTCACTCTCCCTCTCCCTCCCCCCCTCTCTCTCCCTCTCCCCTCTCCTCTCCCTCCCCCTACTCCCCCTCTCCCTTCCTCCATACCCCTTCTTCTCTCCCACCCTCTCCCCTCTTCTCTCCCTCCTTCCCTTCCACACCCCTCCTCTCTCCCTCCCCCCTACTCTCCCCCCTCTCCCTCTCTCTCTCTCTCTCTCTCTCTCCCTCCCTTCCTCCATACCCCTTCTTCTCTCCCACTCTCCCCCCTCTTCCCTCCCTCTCTCCCTCCCTCTCCCTCTCTCTCTCTCCCTCTTCCTTCCCTCCCCCCTCTCTCTCTCTCCCTCCCCCTCTCTCCCTCTCTTTCCTTCCCTCTCTCTCTCTCTCTCTCTCTCTCTCTCCCTCCCTCTCTCTGTCCCTCTGTCCCTCTCCCTCTCTCTGTCCCTCTCTCTCCTTCCCTCCCCCCTCTTCTCTCCCTCTCTCCCTCCCTCTACCTTTTCCCCCTCTCCCTCTCTCTCTCTCTCTCCCTCTCCCTCTCTTCCTCCATCCCCCCTCTTCTCTCCCACCCTCCCCCCTCTTCTCTCCCTCTCTCCCTCCCTCTACCTCTCTCCCTCTCTCTACCTTCCCTCCCCCCTCTCTCTCTCTTCCTCTCTCTCCCTCTCCCTCCTCCCCTCTCTCTCTCCCTCTCCCTCTCTCTCTCTCTCTCTCCCTCCTTCCCTCCTTCCCTCCTTCCCTCCCCCCTCTTCTCTCCCTCTACCTCTCCCCCCCCCTCTCTCTCTCTCTCTCTCTCTCTCTTCCTCCATACCCCTTCTTCTCTCCCACCCTCCCCCCTCTTCTCTCCCTATCTCCCTCCCTCGACCTCTCTCCCTTTCTCTACCTTCCCTCCCCCCTCTCTCTCTCTCTCCCTCTCTCCCCCTCTCCTTCCTTCTCTCTCTCTCTCTCTCTCTCTCTCTCTCTCTCCCTCCCTCTCTCTCCCTCTCCCTCCTTCCCTCCCCCCTCTTCTCTCCCTCTCTCCCTCCCTCTACCTCTCTCCCCTCTCCCCCCTCTCCATCTCCCTCTCTCTCCCTCTCCCTCCTTCCCTCCCCCCTCTTCTCTTCCTCTCTCCCTCCCTCTACCTCTCTCCCTCTCTCTACCTTCCCTCCCCCCGCTCTCTCTCTCTCTCTCTCTCTCTCTCTCTCTCTCTCTCTCTCTCTCTCTCCCCTCTCCCTCTCCCTCCCCCCTCTCCCTCTCTCTCCCTCTCCCTCCCTCCTCCCTACTCTCCCTCTCCCTTCCTCCATACCCCTTCTTCTCTCCCACCCTCCCCCCTCTTCTCTCCCTCCCTCCTTCCCTTCCGCCCCCCTCCTCTCTCCTCCACCCTACTCTCCCCCCTCTCCCTCTCTCTCTCTCTCTCTCTCTCTCCCTCCCTTTTCATTCACATCTTTTCTACTACCAATAAAGCGTACAGGGTACTGAAACTATGAGTTCACTGCCTTGCCATTACTTTTTTAAGGAAAAGGAGTGCGTATGCGGTACTTATTACTTTTACTGAGCCCATTATTTGTTACCATGCGATAACATTTTTTAGGTTTAGGAGCGTGTACGCGCTACTTATTGGTCCAGAATGGGAAAAAAGAATACCGTTGGGCTTGTCAACATTTTATGGACTAACTACACGTACGCGGTCTATAGACATAGTTTTAGCTGCCCAAGAGCCTCAACGGCCTCAAAAGAATTTTTTGAGGTCGTTGAAGGCCCCACTAGAACTGTGTCTACACTTCTATCACTGTTTTATACATAGAAGTAAGTGAACTTTTTGTTTTTGCATGATTTCAAATAATTGAATTGTTGTTCTTATTAGTTTTTGTCAACAATATTGTGATTGTTTAATAGTTTGATCCCAAAAAATAGTGATAAGATGCATATTTATGGTTATTTGTTTGTGATGCCCTCCTAAATGGCACAAGATTAGTCTATGATCAAATAACACAAAAACACACAAAACATTAGTGTTAGTCAATCGAAAACTAATCTAAAAAGGCATACCAAAAGAGAGACTACAAACATATTTAACTATCAAAGCAAACATGATGAGGCATCTCCAAATACCTCCTAACATACTCTTAGTTCCTTCTCCCTTGTTCCTCTCCTCTCCAAGTTCCAAAATAGTGTAGCTCTCAGCAGCTTTTTGCACTATGGATGCTTATGGAGGATTGAGATTTAATATTAAGCTTCAAATATGAAATGAAAAGCTAAATACTATGCTATTGATGCTAAAATGATTGATTTTACCAAAAAGACAAGATTTTAGTTATGCTATGCTAAATGCTCTCTAAAAATGTCTATAGCCTAAATGCATACAAGTTTTCAGGATCTGGATTATGAAGGAATGGGCTCTATTTATAGGAAAAATGGAGCAATGGATGGCCAGGATTGAAAGGTTTAATCAAGGGTCAAGCTTGAAAGTTGGGGATCCATGTGCACAATTTGCACCAATGAAATGGTGACAAGTGTCAACATAAGATTGGGTTGAGAGAAGAGGTTGGAGGCATTAAATGCCTGAGGAGACCTCATGGTTATCTAGAAGGTAAGGGTCAAGCCTAAATTAGGATTACCCACTGGATTAGGAGTTAATGCAAGGATAAACCTTTGTGCAAATGATTAAGAGATAATCAAGGTCAAAAAGGCTTGATGAGACCCTTGGGTTGGGTAGAGGTTGAGTCAAAACAAATGTTTTAACCATGTAGGAGGGTTTGGGTTAACCATTAATGGTTTTTGAAGACTTTGTGGATTAAGTGGTTGAAGGTTGGAAGCTTTCAAAGGTTATCCAAGACTTTGAGACATTTAGTGGTTGAAGGTTGGAAGCCTTTAATGGTTATCAAAGACTTTTAGGCTTTGAGAAGTGACTCTATTTTGCTTAGGAATGTGACAATAATTAGGGGATGGATTAGGCTAATTAGGAAGGGGTTAGAAGAATCTAGAAGGGGATTGGATTTTGCAAGTGGATTTGGTGGGTGAGGGAAAATAGGATTTTATTTAAAATAAAAATTCATTTATTTCAATAAATGTGTGCAAGTTGTATTTGGATAAATATTCAAATAAATATTAATTTATTTAAATAATAAAAAAAAAGGAAGATAAAGCATTAAAATGCTTGAAGACTTTGAGGGGAACCATTAAAGGCTTGAAGACTTTAAGGGAAGACATTAAGTTTGAAGACTTCAAAGCCATCAAGTTTGAAGACTTTAAGGGAAACCATTAAAGGCTTAAGAAGACTATAGAAGGAAGCCATCAAGTTTGAAGACTTTAAAGCCATCAAGTTTGAAGACTTTAAGGGAAACCATCAAAGGTTTCAAGTGGGTGAGGATAAATAGGATTTTAAATAAATAATTTATTTAAAATAGTTGTGCAACTTGCATTTGTAGGAAAATGCAAGTGGGTGGAGGATAAAGGTGATTTAAATAAATGATTTATTTAAAATAGTTGTGCAACTTGCTTTTGTAGGAAAATACAAGTGGGTGGAGGATAAAGGTGATTTAAATAAATGATTTATTTATTTAAATGTGAGAGGTGGGATTTTGGGGGATTTAAATAAATATTAATTTATTTAAATGTGAGAGGTGGGATTTTGGGGGATTTAAATAAATATTAATTTTTTTAAATGTGAGAGAAGATTTAATTAAACAAATATGATTTATTTATTTAATTAATGGTATGAATTTAGTTAAGTGAATTAAATCAAATAAATTGAATAATTTATTTAATTAATAGGAGAAGAGGGTTAAGATGAATTAATTAAATATTAATTTAATTAATTATTAATTGATGGTTAAATAATCAAATAAATACTAAGTATTCATTTAATTAAGTGGACAGATTTATGTGACTACATTTGCCCCTCTTTGAGACGGTGCGGTTTATCGCGTCGTTTCAAAGAAAGAAAAATAGGTGTGAAGAAATGCCCCATAAAATGTAAATTTAATGGGTGGTATGCCCCCTCGAGAGATGGGCCGAATTTTGTTTTGAAAAATCGGGCGATCTCTCGAAAAAGAATGCAAAGTGGAGGGGAGGTAGAATAGAAGAAATTAGAACTAATGATGAAAGAATGGGAGAAAATGGAGTGAATATGAAGAAACAACAAGCCAACGAGTACCCTGAGGTCATGCAAGAGATACATAGCAGATGTAGTGTGGGGTTTGGATTGATGCTATACAATTGATCAAAATTGGTTGGACAATCTGGTGCAATCGGTTTAATTGCCCCGGTCAAGTCAAAGCGTGACAGTTGATGCCAGTTGGTCGCTTGGCCATGATAAAGTCTGGATAAGTGAATCAAAGTGACCTGATGTGACTTAGACAATTGATGTAATTGCCCGATGAAGTCAAGGTATATGAAGCAAAATACTCGAGACGTAGACAATTGATGTAATTGTCCGTTGGATTGTGTTTGATTGGTTGATCAATTGATAGTATGTGCGTGTGATGGATGGTTGTGGGGAATCATGGCAGCACCGTTGAGACTAGGTCATTATGATAAATGCCTGATGTAGTCTACGATTACCATGATCGATTACCTGTTGAGACCCGAAGATACTTGATCAGAGTATCTGTTGATAGTCTAGGTGTGTGGGAGTCCATGTATCTATGTAGACAGAGTAACTGGCTTAATTTTGTGGATGAGTGAGGATGGGAAGCGATGAAGGGATTAGGATGATGTTGATGATCAAGATAGGGAGGGTGAGGGGGGATTCGATGTTAGATAGAAGATATGGAGGATTAGGACTGAGTCCTATGGAAGAAGAGGAAAATAGAGTATGCATTATTATGACTATGTATGCATGATATGCAGCTATTATGAATGTATGGATGGTTGGAATGCAACGGAATGCAGTATATATAGATGAGATGGAATGACGATCCATAGTGCTCTATTTTCATCATTGAGCTTTAAAATGTTGGAAGAGAATACAAGCATCTTGACATAATGATTCAAGATGACTTGAGTATTCCTTACATGGATTTTATATAGCAAGTTAATACAAACGACTTGATATAAGGGATCAAGTCGACCAGAGTATTGCTTGCGGAATAGACAAGGATTATCTCCGTTCATGCATGACTTGGATCGTCCTCCTTGATCTTAGGCTGATCATATCCTGAGACAAGTGCATACCGTACTAAGAAATAAAAACCTTTATCCAAATTGGATGAGGAGGAACCAAAGAATGAGCATTGTACCTGTAAACAAATAGTATATACATAAAGGATAAAAGAATATGGATCCTTGGTAATGGTTCATGCTCATATGGTCGAGGTATATGCTGTAGTCAGCAAGCCATAGTGATCTATGATTGCATTTGGCATAAGATCACGTAGCCTAGTGAACTTCCCACGTAGACACCATTAGTACATGCCCCAGAACTTCATCGGAATAATGTGTCGAAGATACACAAACAATGCCATAGGAACTTGATATAAATAAACGAACGATTGTACTCACAAATCAACCAAGTATTTGATAGCTTAACATAATTTTTTTGTCAAAGAAAACGTCACTTTTGTCTTTGTTTTGGTAAGGAAGGATGCATCCTTGTTGAAGACAGTTTTGAGTGTTGATCTTGATTGTGTGGTCGATTGATAAATGGTCATTTGTGTGAGTATTTTGTCAATGTTTGTTTTGGTATCTGCATGGATGAGTATGTATAAGGTTTTTGCCATGTTTTTGTGTGATTCTCGATGTTTTCTGATGTTTTTGGATTTTGTACTGTTTTTGAATGTTTTTGGTATTTTGTGACACATTTTTTAATGTTCTTGGATTTTGTTGAGACATTTTTGAATGTTTTTGGATTTTGTTGAGACATTTTTGAATGTTTTTGGATTTTGTTGAGACATGTTCCAATGTTTTTGGTATTTTGATGATTGCTTGAATGAAGAACTGAATGAATCATAAGACAATGTAGAATCCACTTCCATCAATAGGTTAAAGGCATTGCCCCCAGTTTTAGACATGACTATGAAAAAGCGGGATGCCAGACGCATGAAGTACTTTCTTGGATTACAGATCAAATAACAAGCCATGGTTAGATGGATGGATGGATGTATGTATGAATGTGATCGCAACGAGCCTGAAAGATACTGGAGCCATTGCCTTTACGAGTGGCACCTGTTTGCCAGGTTTTTGCCATCATACTTACCCAAGGTGCCACTGGAGTGGTTGTTCAACGTTTGGATGCATGATTTTTCTTTATTTTTTTTGAATGTTTTTGTATTTTCTTCAGGACATTTTTCTGAATGTTTTTGGTATTTTCTTTAGGACATTTTTCTGAATGTTTTTGATATTTTCTGATATGCAGTGGAGCCTGATGCCTTGTACACCTTAGGTATAAAACCGTTTGAGGTGCATGCTATTGATTGGATCTGCGAGCGGTTCTCCGTCTGATGTAGCCAACTGATATGCCCCGGACCCGAATATAGCAGTGACAACATATGGGCCGAGCCAATTTGATTCAAACTTGCCTTGATGTTCTCTGTTTGGTTGGTTGTGAGGATTTTCTCGAAGAACAAGATCACCTACCTCAAATGTACGAGATCTAACTCGGTGATTGTAGCTTCTACTCATGCGCTGCTGATAGGCTTTGAGGTGATTGTATGCAGCTTGTCGCTTCTCATCTAGTAACTCTAAGTCCTGAAGACGAGATACTCTGTATGCTTCATCATCGATGAGATTGTGCAAGGAAACCCATAGTGACAGTATCTCGACCTCAATAGGCAAGATAGCTTCTGCACCATAGACCAATGAATAAGGAGTTGCACCTGTAGGAGTCCGAATGCTAGTTCGATATGCCCATAGCGCTGGATTCAATTGAACATGCCAATCACGACCGACATCATTGACTGTCTTCTTTAGGATCCTCAATATGTTTTTATTGGATGCTTCGGCCTGACCATTGCCTTGTGGGTAATAGGGAGTGGAAAAGCGGTGTTGGATATGAAATTTCTCACAAAGCTCACGAACATCCTGATTTTTGAAAGGAAGACCGTTATCTGTGATGATGGAGATGGGTACACCATACCGGCAGATGATGTAGTTGAGGATGAATGAGGCGATCTGTTTGCCGGTGACTCGGGTAAGTGGAACAGCTTCTATCCACTTGGTGAAATATTCGGTGGCGGTAATAATGAATTTATGGCCATTGGATGAAGATGGATGGATTTTACCCAAAAGGTCAAGGCCCCATTGACAAAAAGGCCATGGTGTTGTGATTGGTTGCAGTTCTTGTGCTGGTGCATGTATCAGGTCGCCATGAACTTGACATTTTTTGCACTTCCTGACAAAGTAGTAGGAATCCTTTTCCATAGATGGCCAATAGTATCCAGCTCGCATGATCTTCTTGGCTAGTGATGGACCACTTGAGTGAGTCCCGCAAATTCCTTCATGTACCTCTTCCAAAGCCTTTGTTATCTCACCTCATTCTAGACATCGAAGGAGAGTACCATCAAGACCGGGTCAGTATAGGGTTTCGGCAATAATGGTATATCGAGCAGTTTGGTGAATGAAGGTTTTACGTTGGTTATTTGATTGGTTGGGAGGAAGGGTGTGATCGCGGAGATAGGTGTAGAACTCACCGTACCATGGGGATTCTGAACCAACAAGGCGACATATCATCTCGGATTCAGGGATATCATAAGCGGGGATCCAAAGCTGTTCTACCAAGAACTCGTAGCGTGTTGAATTCTGTGGAAGATCTAGTAGAGATGCGATGGTAGCCATGGCATCAGCAGCTCGATTCTGATCTCTTGGTATCTGCTCAAAAGTGATAGTAGTAAATGATGCCTTTAGATTGTCCACCATTTGCTTATATGGCATGAGTTTATCATCTTTGGTCTAATATTCATCTGTTGCTTGTCGAATGACTAGTTGGGAATCGCCATATACTTGTAGTTCTTGTAATTTCCATTGTACGGCTAACCTGAGTCCCATGATCAAGGCCTCATACTCTGCTATGTTGTTTGTGCATGGAAATGTGAGCCTGTAAGACTTCGGGATGCTATCACCTTGAGGTGTGATAAACAGAATGCCTGCCCCCGAGCCGTGCCTAGTGTATGAACCATCAAAATATAGTTTCCATGGTTGTACTTCTGTGATCATGAATATCTCTTCATCTGGAAAATTGGAAATGAGAGGATGATCGCCTATGAGAGGTGCATCAGCCAACTGATCTGCAATAACTTGACCTTTGATAGCTTTACGGTCCACATACTCAATGTCAAATTCACTTAGAATCATTACCCATTTGGCCAAGCGACCTATCAATGCTGCTTTGCTGAGTAAGTACTTGAGTGGATCAATCTTTGCAATGAGTTGCACCTTGTGTGTCAATAGATAGTGCCTCAGTTTAGTGGCTGCTAAGATTACTACTAGGCAAGCTCGCTCAATAGGCGTGTAATTGAGTTCATAGCCCACCAGTGTGCGAGAGATATAGTAAATAGCACACTCTTTTCCTTCTGCATTATGTTGTGCCAGTAGCACACCCAGTGCTGTACTTGTCACTGAGATATAAAGTAACAACGGTCTACTTGGATCTGGTGGCATCAGCAATGGTGGATTCATGAGATAGTTTTTAAGTGCCTGAAATGCTTGCTGGCATTTGTCATCCCACTGAAAGCGGATGTTCTTGTGTAGCAAGTGTGTGAATGGGTGACACTTATCAGCCAATTGTGTAATGAATCTTCGGATGGATTGAAGCCGTCCTTGTAGTGTCCTTAGCTGACTGATATTCTTTGGAGGTGGCATGTCCATGATTGCCTTAACCTTTGCTGGATCGACCTCAATACCTTTGCTTGAGACAATGTATCCTAGAAGCTTCCCGGAGGTCACTCCAAAGACACATTTCTTTGGGTTGAGTCGAACATGGTATTGTTCCAGTCTATCAAAGATTTGATCTAAGATGTGAAGATGTCCTTCTCTAGTAAGTGATTTTGCTAGTAAATCATCCACATAATCTTCCATCATAGTATGCATCATGTCATGGAAGATGGTGGTCATTGCTCTTTGATAGGTTGCTCCTGCATTCTTTAGACCGAAAGGCATTACATTCCAGCAGTATGTGCCCCATGGACATGTGAAGGCTGTCTTATGTTGGTCCTCTGGTGCGATCTTTATTTGATTGTATCCTGAAAAGCCATCCATGAGTGAAAGCATGGCATGTCCTGCTGTCAAATCTACTATGATGTCAATATTTGGTAGAGGGAAGTCATCCTTAGGACATGCTTTATTTAGATCTCTGAAGTCTGTACAAATGCGGATGCCCCCTTTTGGTTTGCCAACTGGTACAATGTTGGAGATCCATTCTGCATAATCAATTGGTCTAATGAAACCAACATCCAGGAGTTTCTTGAGTTTTGTTTTGACTAGCATGGCAATCTGAGGATGCATCTTACGAAGCTTCTGCTTGACAGGTTTGGCTCCTTTTGCTACTGTGAGATGATGCATGACTAAATCAGGATCAAGCCCAGGCATGTCTACATATGACCATGCAAAGTTGATCTGACGTTGTTGGAAGAACTCTATAAATTGAGGCTGTTCCTCTGGAGTGAGAAGAGATGCCAGATGTATGATATGAGGGTTTTCAGGAGTCCCCACATTGTATTCTTTAGTCTCCTCAATGAGAATCGTCGATCGTTCCTGTTGTGTACTAGCAGGGAGAATGTCAAACCCTTCATCCTCAAGTGCCTCAGAGAGGTTTTCACCGTTGGATACGCTCTTTCTTTTTACTTTTGTTGGATCAAATAGTGCCACAGTGTGGTTTTCACTGGAAGATCCATGTTTTAATGTTATATTTTTGCAGCTGAAGGGTTTGGCATCCGCCCCGAAGTATGCTGCGCTATTAAGTTCAATGGCGAATCCAGCTTTGTGATCCCCGCTTGGTAGATTATCCCTTAATTCCAAAAAGTCAATGATAGCCTCATCGTTTTGGAAGAGGTCAAGACATGGGGGATTTGGTTGGTTCCATTCGATGAGTTCAGGGTGGTTAATGGGCATTACTTCATCGATTAAGTTAAGTGCGGGAGATGTATCAGTGAGGGTTAAGATAGTGTGGTGAAGGTCATTGATGGTACTCTCCCTATCAGAATCCGACGTAGGATGAGACGTAGGGTCTGTGGAAGATGTTTCCAGCTCAGGTACCCAAGTGGTCTTTATCTGTGCTTCTCCGTAAACAGGAATGTCTTTGCGTGGCGGAGGTGGTGATGTGTCTTCCTCACCTAAAGTATTAAGCTGTACAAAATCAAATTCCCACTCATGTGAGTCGGTCTCTGAATCACTTTCCAGCATCCGATTGCTATACCATACTGGGATGTCTTTAGAATTAAACACGGCAGGTGTGATTGGTTGATGTACCTTTGTAGTGATCGGTGCTACAGGAAGTTTGATGGGGATAAAATAATCTGGCATAGGAAGTATCGGCAGTGTTGACTCAGTGGCTTCTGCAGGAACTGTTGGTACCATAGATGCTGCTGCGGATTCTGATACAGTTGCTGCTGCTAATGGTACTATGGATGTAATGGCTGTTGCGAATGGGATTACTGGTTTGATTGGTGGGATGATTGGTATTGTAGATGGTGGAGTTGTGAGCCTCGATGGGGCAGTGGGGATAGTGCTTGATGGTGCTTTGATTATGAAACGTGTCCTCTTTGCAGTAGGTGGGCAAAATGGTTTGCTGGGTTTTCCTTTGAATCTGAGTTTAGGAAGGATCTCTTTTTCAAAGCCAAGGCCTGTATTACCTTTGGGCTTGAATTCTGGTAGCAGAGGTTCATGTCGTCCTTGTTTGCAGTATCCCAAAGCACTCTGACCATCATATCCCATTCTTTGCATAATGAGAAGGCCTTTGCCATACTGATCCGTAGGAAGTGTAACTCGCGGTATGTCAGTGGTGATGGGATCTTTATAGATCCATTCCGCCAGGACCTCATCTTGTGTTTCTTCCTCTTGACTCTTTCCAAGAACGAAAGGTGTCAAAGCACATGCTGGTATGTTTAGTGGTTGCTGGAGTAACTGCTGTGGTTTACCATGAGTTCTAGGAGAAGTGGGCATTTGTCCCACACAAAAGAGTTGACTCAAGTTGTATTCCCCAGGACCTTCCTCTGCGATCTTCATCTTAAGCTTTTCTTGCTTCGGTATAGTGGTGTTTGAACTGGCAAGAGAGGCGGGATTTATATATGATGTGGAGGAAATGGTTTCTCTATTATTAGGAACGGTAATCTCTGGTTGATGGCTGATATTATGGCAAAATGCAAAGGGATTTACATTGCCCAGGATTGTGATCTCTGTACCGTTATGTGGGAACTTGATACATTGATGGTAGGTAGATGGAACAGCTTGCATGGCATGTATCCAAGGTCTCCCTAATAATAGATTATATGGCAGAGGAAGGTCCAGAACTTGACAGATTATGTGCTTTACCACAGGGCCCACTCGGATTGGTAGTACCACAGCTCCTTTGGATGAACGCTCTGCATCATCATAGGCCTTGATGGTGATCTTCTTGCGAGGATCCACTGATTCTATTGCATATCCCAATGCTGTGACCAACTATAGTGTACAAATGTTTAGGCCTGCTCCATTATTTATCAAGACTCGCTTGATCCTGTGTTGGTTGATAAAGACTTCAATGTGTAGCGAAGCATTATGAGGTTGTTGGAAAGAAGAGTTGTCACTTTCAGAAAAAGTGAGACAAGGTGATGACTTTAGATTTCCAACCATGGCTTGAAACTGGTCCGTATTCAGGTTTGCAGGGACTAACGCCTCTTGGAGTGCTTGATCCAAGATTGTTTTATGAGATGGCGATAGGCGCAATAGCTCTAAAATGGATATAAGCGCAGGCGTTTTGTCTAATTGTTCCACAAGATTGTACTGCTTTGGGACGGAGGTGGTGCCTTGTGGAGCTGCCTTGATGGTGACCTTGCCACGACGTGTAACAACATTGCAATTTCAGGTGGGATTTTTGAAGGTTATGGTTGCAATTTGTTCACTGGCATCATACAGGTGATTTACAGTATAATTATACGCAACCTGCGTATAATCAGTGGTATCAGTGCCTCGCCTAGAAGTGGAAGGACCCCTTTGATCTTGTGATGGAAGTGGATTCTTGAACATCTGATGATCATTATTGGTTGTTTTTGGGTCATGTCCTTCAACTTCAATTTCTCCTCGATCAATAAGATCCTAAATGAGATCTTTCAATCGGTGACAATTACTTGTCTTGTGTCCTCTTCCTTGATGGAACTCACAGTGTTCAGTATCTCTCCACCATGCCGGTTTGACCTGAGGCTCATAGTTTGATAGCTTAGGTAGAGTGATCAAATTTTGAGAAATGAGTTGTCGCAACACTGTTTCAATGGGTTCCCCTAAGGGAGTGTATGTGCGTTTTTGTTTTTGCTGACGAGGTCTAGGTTCATCATGAGACGTGATGCGACCTTGATTGGAAGGAGCATTTGTGTTATTCTGAGGTGGAGGATTTTGTCCTACAAATCGAACCACAGGTTGTGCGTTTTGGATAGTCCGAGCATCCACAACTCCATCGTTGATGATATTTTTGTTCTTGTTCCAGAAGTTCGGTTTATCGCTATTGAAGCGCGGGCGAGGACCATCTTTTGGTTCATTAAAGATTTTGATGAGTCCTTTCTTGATGAGTGCCCGTTCACACTTTAAACCCTTGGTGATCATATCATTAAAAGAGTCTGTGTCTTTGACATCCAGGTGAAATTCCATTTCTTCGTTTAAGTTGGAAATGAATATTTCCACTAGTTCTTGTTCAGGTAACTGAAGAGAACGTCTGCTAGACATTTGGCGCCATTGTTGCAGGAATACTGAGAATAGTTCACCTGGTTTTTGTTTGGTGTTGCATAGATCAGCCATGGTGATGTCGCGTTCAATATTATAAGAGTAATGAGATAGGAACTTCTGGATGAGTTCCTCAAATGTTCTAATGCCACCTGGTAGTTGGGAAAACCATGACGTGGTTGTTCCTCCCAAACTTTGGGGAAAAAGGCACATTAGGTATGTGTCTTCATATGCCACTTCAAGACAAGCGGAATGAAATTCTCAGACATGATCACGGGGATCCCCCTTTCCTCTATATTTTTCAAATTTGGGTGTTTCGAATCCTTGTGGAAAGGGTGGCATATAAAGATTCCTATCAAACAGATAGGGACAGATGTCGTTAAGTGAGAATTGATTGGTCTTAACACCACTATGAAGTTGTTGGGCGAGATTCTCGACTTGTTGCCGCAACATCTCCATTTCCTTTGGAGGAGGAGGTGGTGGGTTACCTCGAGGAATGTTATATCTGATGTGATCTCTACCTCTTTCCTCCTCATGGCGACTTTGTCTTTCTGATGCTTGTCTTAATTGGGCAAGATCAAAGTCAGAGGGGAGTTTGGCTCCTTCTTGAGCGAGTTTTAAGAAGTGAGCATCCGCATTACTCTTGAGTATTTCGTCAAACAGTCTGTTAAAGAGAGGGTTATGCTGAGCCCTTTCTATTGTTGCAGGAGTAGGAGTACTTGGGTTTTCGTCATCTGCATTTCCTCCAAGTGCTTCTTGAAATTCATTGAGATTTTCCTCTTCTTCTTCTTCTCTTTCTATTTCTCGTTGTCTCGACTGTGATCGGGTTTGAGCCATTTTGTTTGCAAGTTTGTGTTTGAAGTTGATTGAAGATGATGATGAGTTGGTGATGAAATGAAAGATTGATGGTTGGTGATTTGTGTTGTATGGGGATCTCTAGCACTTTAAGGTAGATGTAACCGAAATTCCTTCTTTGAATTGCTTGTTTGTTTTGAGGAGTTTGGATGTGATAAGGTGTAGAGAAATCTGAGATGTGTTACAGATTTTGACTACCTAGTAATGAGAAGATTCACTCATGAACTAGTTTTAACCTGCGTAGATGTGTCTCTTAGGATGAGCTTATCCTAGATGTAGAAACAATCTAAAAAGTGATGTGATGTGTTTGATTTCAAGCAATATCTAAAAGAGAACTTGGGACAAGAACCTCTTAATGTTTTGAGAGTTGGGATGGATTGATGATGAAGTGATGATGTATGAGTGAGATGATGGATGTTTTTGTTTTTCAACTTCAATAAAAACTTTGGGTTATAAATGGGACAAACTCTACCTCTTCCCTTTCAGGTGTTGTAGGTATTTCTCGAGCTGTGTTGTAGGTGATGCAGATGTTGGGGAAAAAGTGGGGATTAATCTTTCCTCCTTGATTTTTGTGATAACTCAGAGCTCTATATTGCATAAAAGCTTTGCGGTTCAGTGATTTTGAATCAAACTCGTTTGTTTTACTTTGAAGGTATAGACGCATGCGATGTAAAAAGACTCTATGGGAGACAAAGATTTGTTGATTGATATAGAAGAATTTCCTCCTTTTGATCAAAGCCTTTGAGCTCAATGATCTCCTTTTCAAGTTGATATTCTGATGACACTTCTTCTTTCGCAAGATGTGAAGAATGGTCATAAAAGTTGTCACTCTGTGTTGTTTGCACTTTGTTTTTGGTATTTTTGGTTGTGTTGACAGATGTTGGATGAATACTTTGTTTTTGGGATTGATTTTCTGATTTTTCTTTGACAAGAAAACAAAGCAAGCACCCAAACACAAAATTGTAGCCTCAAAGACACAAATGAGTATGGGTCTAGATCAACCCAATCCTTGGACTTGTTTTTGACCCTTCCTTTAGATTTATTTTAAGGTGTATTTCCAAAGCCTGAAGTCGGCTCAATTTGCACTAGGTCTGTAAAACGAACACACTTCAAACACTTTTTATCCCTAAGGTCAAATGGCCAGTTGTGATAAATTTAGCCCACATCTTGATATTTCTTCGACTTTGGTACTACATACCTTATGAATCCTGCCGTGGCAGGTAAGGATGTGATATACTAAGTCTTGCACGAGCATAACAAATAGATGATCCCTATGATGGGGGAGTCACCACTTTTATCAAGCCACAAGTGACTTTTCAAAAAGCTATGTTTCTACTCAAGGAAATATGTATGGTGAGTATCTTGGGAGCAAAACCATCTATGCTCTTGCACTAAATTATATCTCAAATATCCTCAATCAATAGAACAGGTGGGCTACTACTTAAAGGTGTTTAGTCATGTTCGATGTTTTTGGACATAAGTTCATTCTGCAGTGACTCACTTAAGAGCCTTGTAACTGGTGGTGGGGCCCATTTGTCCTTTCAGCCAGTTACACTGTAGGAACAGCTATACCCAAGGCTACAGCTTTCGCTCTCACCTTATTTCTATAGCGGCTCGAAGGATTTACCGCTCGAGGTCGTTCCCAAGAGTATCGATCCCTTGGCAGCCTCTCTTAAAAAGATAAAATTTTGAGTGTTACTAACACTTTTCTCTTGCACCTAGGACCACGAAAGCCAAGGGAGGATAGTGTGTGTTAGAAGTAGGACCACTCGACCAACTCTTTGCACAAGTGTGCCAAGCACGAAAAACACTTGTTCTTTTTAATCTACCATTGCAATGTGATCTAACTATTTGGAGATGTTGCTCCAACAATCATGGTGTTCTTTTTAATTTTCAAAGGCAATTGTTTGAGTAAACTAGAATTTGAAAATCCTGGTCAACTTAATGAAAAACATGTTTGCCTGAAGTAAAATTGCTTTAAAAATGAGACAAGTTGATTGTGAATTTTATTTGCACCAAAAATGGAAGTGTGGATTGTGAGTTTTATCTTGATGCAAGAAATAAAATTTGCCTTGTTGATTTTAAGCACCAAAACGAAGTTTGTTTCCTAACTTGCAAAAAAAAAAAAAAAGTTGTTTTTGTGTAAGTTTGTGGTTCTTTTTACCTTGGAACAATGAAATTCTTTTTAAGAGCCCCAAACAAATGTGTGATTCTTTTTTTAAAAGCCCAAATTTGAAATGTGAAGTTAATTTTAAACCAAAATAAAAAGTGAATTCATTTTTAAAACCAACTTCAAAAAACAAGTTAGTAAAAAATATAAATCTACTTTTTAATCTAATTTAAATCTGCACAAAAGAGAAAAATAGTTAGTAAAATTTGCCTATTTGGTGGGCTTCTACAAGCCTAATTTTTTTTCTTTTTTTTTTTTGGTTACAAGGTGATTTGTACAACGTTTTGTTACAATAGCGCTAGTCTGCGTTTGAATAGAGGCACTATTTAACACAAACGCACTAAAAGAAAGGGAAAGACAAGAGAAGGCAAAAGCACTGAAACGGGGTGAATAGCGCCAAAATAATGTCAAACACGCCAAAACAGTGTCAAAAACGCAACCTGTGTGACATTTTCAACATTCAAACATGATATTGGTTAAAAAAAAAAGTTGATCTTTTTGGTGTTTGGATTCACGTCAGGTTCACCAAATGATGCCCTCCTAAATGGCACAAGATTAGTCTATGATCAAATAACACAAAAACACACAAAACATTAGTGTTAGTCAATCGAAAACTAATCTAAAAAGGCATACCAAAAGAGAGACTACAAACATATTTAACTATCAAAGCAAACATGATGAGGCATCTCCAAATACCTCCTAACATACTCTTAGTTCCTTCTCCCTTGTTCCTCTCCTCTCCAAGTTCCAAAATAGTGTAGCTCTCAGCAGCTTTTTGCACTATGGATGCTTATGGAGGATTGAGATTTAATATTAAGCTTCAAATATGAAATGAAAAGCTAAATACTATGCTATTGATGCTAAAATGATTGATTTTACCAAAAAGACAAGATTTTAGTTATGCTATGCTAAATGCTCTCTAAAAATGTCTATAGCCTAAATGCATACAAGTTTTCAGGATCTGGATTATGAAGGAATGGGCTCTATTTATAGGAAAAATGGAGCAATGGATGGCCAGGATTGAAAGGTTTAATCAAGGGTCAAGCTTGAAAGTTGGGGATCCATGTGCACAATTTGCACCAATGAAATGGTGACAAGTGTCAACATAAGATTGGGTTGAGAGAAGAGGTTGGAGGCATTAAATGCCTGAGGAGACCTCATGGTTATCTAGAAGGTAAGGGTCAAGCCTAAATTAGGATTACCCACTGGATTAGGAGTTAATGCAAGGATAAACCTTTGTGCAAATGATTAAGAGATAATCAAGGTCAAAAAGGCTTGATGAGACCCTTGGGTTGGGTAGAGGTTGAGTCAAAACAAATGTTTTAACCATGTAGGAGGGTTTGGGTTAACCATTAATGGTTTTTGAAGACTTTGTGGATTAAGTGGTTGAAGGTTGGAAGCTTTCAAAGGTTATCCAAGACTTTGAGACATTTAGTGGTTGAAGGTTGGAAGCCTTTAATGGTTATCAAAGACTTTTAGGCTTTGAGAAGTGACTCTATTTTGCTTAGGAATGTGACAATAATTAGGGGATGGATTAGGCTAATTAGGAAGGGGTTAGAAGAATCTAGAAGGGGATTGGATTTTGCAAGTGGATTTGGTGGGTGAGGGAAAATAGGATTTTATTTAAAATAAAAATTCATTTATTTCAATAAATGTGTGCAAGTTGTATTTGGATAAATATTCAAATAAATATTAATTTATTTAAATAATAAAAAAAAAGGAAGATAAAGCATTAAAATGCTTGAAGACTTTGAGGGGAACCATTAAAGGCTTGAAGACTTTAAGGGAAGACATTAAGTTTGAAGACTTCAAAGCCATCAAGTTTGAAGACTTTAAGGGAAACCATTAAAGGCTTAAGAAGACTATAGAAGGAAGCCATCAAGTTTGAAGACTTTAAAGCCATCAAGTTTGAAGACTTTAAGGGAAACCATCAAAGGTTTCAAGTGGGTGAGGATAAATAGGATTTTAAATAAATAATTTATTTAAAATAGTTGTGCAACTTGCATTTGTAGGAAAATGCAAGTGGGTGGAGGATAAAGGTGATTTAAATAAATGATTTATTTAAAATAGTTGTGCAACTTGCTTTTGTAGGAAAATACAAGTGGGTGGAGGATAAAGGTGATTTAAATAAATGATTTATTTATTTAAATGTGAGAGGTGGGATTTTGGGGGATTTAAATAAATATTAATTTATTTAAATGTGAGAGGTGGGATTTTGGGGGATTTAAATAAATATTAATTTTTTTAAATGTGAGAGAAGATTTAATTAAACAAATATGATTTATTTATTTAATTAATGGTATGAATTTAGTTAAGTGAATTAAATCAAATAAATTGAATAATTTATTTAATTAATAGGAGAAGAGGGTTAAGATGAATTAATTAAATATTAATTTAATTAATTATTAATTGATGGTTAAATAATCAAATAAATACTAAGTATTCATTTAATTAAGTGGACAGATTTATGTGACTACAGTTTGTTTATGAACTTGTGTTTACATATATATGTAATATGATTCTATTTAGGACAACCGATATCAACCATGGGAAAGAACAAGCGAGGAACGATGGAACAATGAGAGGCTCAAAAGGAAAGACAAAGGCAACGTATGAAGAAATTGTGTGACATAAGAACAATGGGAGAAGAAGGTATGTCATCCTCAACATCTCAATTCAATTTACCAAACGAATATAATACACCTAATGCAATTGAAGAAGAGACATTTGATTTACCGTTTGAACCTAATGCAATTGAAGAAGATAGCGCATTGAATAATCAATTAAATGATGAACATATTACACCTTCTCTACTTGATGAATTGAATGTACATAATGCACCGATGTTAACACCTCCTAGAATCATTCGTAGGAAACCAAAGTATCTAATTGACATTGATGAGAATATATTGAAGTCAATGCCCAATAAAAGGAATGAACGAACTTGTAGGAGAATGGTTAAAAGAATATGGCAAAACTATTTTGAAAACTTAAATCAAACCGCAAGATGTCAATTAATTGTTCAAATGATTAAAAATTCAAATTTTAGAGAGACAATGAAAATTCTAGGCCTAAGATCATCTGAAAGTAATAGTGAAAGAACTATTGTGAGCAATCTATTTGATGCATATCAAGCTATTGGTTCAAAATCATGTACTAAAGATTCTAATGCTATTCGACGTGTCATTACATCAATTATAATGAGCAAAAAAAAAAAAAAAGATTGTTTGATAAGCAAAACAAGTAAGTCATTAAACGTTAGTAGAACAACATTAAGTAAAGCATTAAAGAGGTGGGAAAAAATAGAGGAACCTAACAATAATCTCTTTGGACATTCTCGGGTAGACTACCACACAGAGATAAGGTTGTTGTTGATGCACTAAAAACATTAATTGAAATTTTTTGGTATGACAACACAAGAGTTTCCCCCAACCAAAGAAATGTTGTTAGAAGGCGAATTGGGTCTACAAATTGTGAGCCACATGCCAAACACTATTTGGATATGACTCAAACTAAATTTTATGAAAGATTCCTTCAAAAGTTTCCTCAAATAAGAATTTCTCAAAGATTTTTTGAAATGACGAAACCTTTTTATATTAAGATTAAGCATTAATCATATTGAATTTTCCATGCATTATGATATTTTTTGTCATATTTGTTCTACTTTGTACACTAACGATGTTTTGCAGGAATGTAATATTACAAGCACCTCCTAAGTCGGTAAGAGAATTTATTTCAAGTGTGCTATGAAATAGACATGATGGTTGCATTTATTATAAGATGCCTTGTTTGGAAGGTTCTTGTGCTATATGTGGTGGTTTGCAACATTTACCAAGATGTGTTCATTTGGAGAGCACACATGAAATTGGTACGAAACTAGTTTCTTTCGAAAAATACAAGACAACCACATATGGAGTTAAAGATGGAAAAGATTTGAAGAGATGTGAGCTAGTGAAAAATGATATATGTGTAGCTCAATTTATGAAAATGTTTCAAGAGAAACTAGTTTATGAGTACATAATGCATACACATAGAGCTTGATGGTTAGATAAGAAATTCAAGTTATGTAAGGACATATTTCCTCTTGGCACCATTGTCTCTATCATTGATTTTGCTCAAAATTATACACTAAAACCTCAAAATGAAGTGCAATCCATGTATTATCACTCTAAACAAGTTTCTATTTTTGTACACATAACATTCATGCATGCAGATGATAGCACAGAGGAGGACAGAAAGGTTGTAAGAGAGTATCACTTCTACACAAGTGATGATTGTACCCATTCATCAGAGTTTGTACAAGGATGCTTTAAAGTTTTCTATGATAGTTTAAGGAAAAGGAACATACGATACAACCGACACTTAATATGGTCAAATAATTGCACCGCACAATTCAAGAATGCAAGGATGTTTTATTGGTTGACAAGGATGCATATGACAAGCGGTGTACAACATTTTTGGAATTTCACTGAGGTTGGACATGCTAAGGGAGAGCACGATGGTGCAAGAGCATGTGTGAAAAGAGCCCTAGCTAGGGAAGAATTGAAGTACGAAGGTGGTGTTGAGTTGATAGATACAGAAAAAATTGTGCGATGGTGTAAGTCTACAATGGGTCCAGGTAATCCAGGTACGTCAATGGTTCGTAGATATTTTTGGTTGATCATTAAATCTTACATTGAAAACTGTCTAGATTGTTGTACAGTTGCAGGATCGAGTGACATGCATGTTAGAGTATTTGGGTATTTACTTGATTAATTAAATATTCTTTGTTTAATTATTTAAGTTCCCTTTATCTCTTTTATACTTAAGCTAACTTTAGGTGCATATAATTAATTATTATGTGCAAACCTAGGTTTTCCCTTTTTAGGGTTTCTTGACCTATTAAAGGTTGAGTTCTTTCTTTTCATTGTAAGAATCACATTACATATTTTTGTGAATATTGAGCTCTCTCTTTTTGAGCATATTCTCTGTGTTTTGTATGTTCTTCAGATTTTGCTTCATTGCTTCTCCTTGTAACAGGTTATTCGGCTTGCAAAAGATCTTTAGGCTCCTGTGGTGTTGTATTTTCTCAACTCCTATATGGTATCAGAGCTCAGATCTGTAGTTACCTGTTCCTATTTTTTGAGAATTTTGCACTTGAAGCAGATCTGGGGTTTCAGACATTTTTTGTGTGCTTAGGGTTAAGTTTTTTTTTTTTTTTTTTAAAAAATAAAATTCTGAGCACTTTGGACCTAAACGAACCTCACCATTGTGCTCAGAAGACCCAAAAACCACTATAGTCATCTAAAATTTGTCCATTTTTGACCCCTGAGCATCTGGGTGATTTTTTTCCTCCAAGCCAGGCCGTACAACCTTGGCATGCAAAACGAGAAAAAAATTTTGTGCAAATTTTTTTTTTTTGCCTTTTTATGGCATGCAGGCCGAAATTTGCTTTAAAAAAAAAATTCTTTCAAAAAAGTGAAAAAAAAAGGGAGGTTTGTTTCTTTTTAAGATTTTTTTTTTTTTGGGCACATTTTTTGTGGGTACTACAGGGTACTAGACTGACAAGCCTGTCAGACCTGTCAGTTCAGCCCCTACGGCCCTCGCCGGCGACCCCTCCATCCTTCTCCGCCCACCACCGCTATTTCTTCGGCCCCTGCTGACCCGGTCTTTGGCCCCCGCCGGCCATGCAGATCCCGATCCCCCGCGCGTTGCTTAGCCTGGCCCTGCCGCTCCGCCTGGCTCCACTGCCGCCACCCTGCCTGGCCCCGCTGCACCGCCAGGCGCCCAGCTCCCTGGCCTTCCCGCCACCCGGCTACTACTTCCCTACCGGCCGTCGCCTCCCTACGCTATCGGCTGCCCAGCCCGCCGCCCCCTGCAGCCCCCGGCCTCCTCCTTGGCCCCCGCCGCCGCTTCCGGCCGCCCTCTGCTCCGCTCCCCGGGTGCTTTTTTTCCTGGCTGGCCACCGCTCCCCCACTCGGCCACCGCCCTGCCACCCGGCTGCCACCGGTGTGCCACCTGAGCACCGCTCCCTGGCCACCAGACCACCCAAGAGCCACCAGACTCCCTTTTTTGGCTTTTTCAAGGGGGTTTGGTTTTTTGGCCCTATCTTGGGCATACGGAGTCATTTTTTTGAAAATGAATAGGCATCAGAAATCTAGTTCCGAGGCCGATCTCATGGTGTTGGTAATTTTTTTCCAATTTTGCTGTTTGACTATATTTTTTTACAGTCAAAGTGAGGTCTCGTTTTTGCACTCCAGGGGACGTAGAATGAGCATCTGAACTCCGTTTTTCAAAAACTTTATATTTTTGGAAAGCTTGTGCCTTGTACTTTCTAGAAAAATGAGTTTTTTTTTTCTATATTCTTCTCCATGCATATTTTATTTAGTTTTTTGCTTTTCAGCACTCTAGTGGTTATCATGGTTGTTTCAGGTCCTAGGATCTCTTTTCTGAGTAGGGTGTCTCTGTTTTGCTTCTTGTTTCTATTTCCAGTCTTCTTATCATTGTAGCTTGTAATTATGCAAACGCATTGAGATAAAGTGCCATCATGCATTGTTTACTTGGAATCTTGCATATCTTGTGTCTTGTTGTATATGCACTGTTGATCAAGTGCCATGAGGGGGTTGATGTTTGCCTTTGTTTGCCATCTTCCTTTGTTAAGTGAGTGTTCCTTCCACGACATTCGCCTCATGATGATGTGTCTCAGCACCTTTGATGTTCTTGGTTCTTCATCATGCAGTTGTTTTTGGCTGTCCTTTTCAGTGTTCCTGTCCCTCTCCCACTTCCGTATTATGGGGAGGTTTATCCTGTTGGTTCTAATGCTCCCATGGTTCGATTGATTAGCTCTTTAGGCTTTGGTTTCTCATGCCATCTGTATCTTTGATTTCAGTTGTTTTGCCTTGTTTGCCTCCTGATTCGAGTAGTGTCATTTGAGGAACTCATGCAGATTACAGTCTTCTCTACCTGGTCATGTTCTAGTTCAGTGGATGTTCTTCAGATTAGCAGTTATTCTTCGACAGAGTTTGCATGTTCTTCATGCTTCAGTGGTTTTCTTTTATCTCTTTTTGGAGAGGAGTTTTTTCCCACTCGGTTTTCTCCTTTGTCTCCGTTTCATAGAGATTTCATTGTATTTGGGTACTTGATCAGGCCTTGTTGCCGGGACCCATCTTTATTGCTTTCAGTAGCTATTCTAGGTTTTAGCTTCTCCCTAAGTCTAGCTTAAGGGGGGGTGTTAGAGTATTCGGGTATTTACTTGATTAATTAAACATTCTTTGTTTAATTATTTAAGTTCCCTTTATCTCTTTTATACTTAAGCTAACTTTAGGTGCATATAATTAATTATTATGTGCAAACTTAGGTTTTCCCTTTTTAGGGTTTCTTGACCTATTAAAGGTTGAGTTCTTTCTTTTCATTGTAAGAATCACATTACATATTTTTGTGAATATTGAGCTCTCTCTTTTTGAGCATATTCTCTATGTTTTATATGTTCTTCAGATTTTGCTTCATTACTTCTCCTTGTAACAGGTTATTCGGCTTGCAGAAGATCTTTAGGCTGCTGTGGTGTTGTATTTTCTCAACTCCTATAATACACTCATTTATGAGTTCAAATTCAAGTTCACTGGTAATTTATACGAGACAGATGGTATGTTTTTGCTCTTCATGCATGTATTGTTTGTGGGAAGAATGTGAATCACAAGAGTGGGTTTACAAATGGTCTTATAGACCGTTGGTTCCCATTGATTCATATCAAATTTTCAAAGCACTACAATTGAGCCAGATGGAGACATAATTGGATTTTGACAATGTATACGACCTAGTGGATTCAGGTGATTTTTTGAGTTAATTTTTTTGCAAGTATTATTTTTGGTTCATTTTGTTGTACATCATACTTTATTTTTGGTATTAATTAACACTTTATAAAATGCAGGTCATGTGTATGCATTTGTTGCAGAAGAGAACAATGAAGAAGGAACAAATTACTATTTGTGTTGTTGTGTTGAGCCTAAAAGAAAATTGACAACCACAATCATTGACGGAGAGGGTATTGAATACCCAATAGGGTATGTTGTCGTGACAGGAACATGGCTTCAGAGATACCCTATCAAGAATTTTGATGCTTGGTTGTTCGAGGACTTTGAAACACACAGACATATTCTTCATTTCTCTAACCTTGTTGTTGCAACAAATATTCATTTGATGAAGTATTGTGGTAGACCTCATAACAAGATTTTATGGAAAGTTCATGAATCTGACCACGAGGCAATACTTGACACAATACGGGTTAGAGCCGATCCTGAAGGCTCACTTGATTGATTCTACGGTTCAGAGTAGAATGATTTTGAAAATTTTGTATAAATCGTCGACAAATTGTTCTATATTCATTTTTTGTATATATAAATGCCCATGAGCTGATTTTTACATGTTTAGGGGCATAATTTTGTATATTTAAATGGAAATGAGTTGATTTGTACATATGTACATGCCAAATTTTGTATATTAAAATGGTGATGAGCTAAATCACACATATTGTAATGCCAAATTTTGTATAAAAGCCCATGAGATGATTTGTATATTAAAATGGTGGTGAGTTGAATCACACATATTGTAATGCCAAATTTTGTATAAAATCCCATGAGATGATTTGTAAGACATTTTTTTGTATAATCAAATAGCCAAGAGCTGATTTGACCATATTTAGAGGCAAATTTTTGAATAATATGTGACAATGTTTTGTGACTATTTTGTGTGTCAATGTTTTGTGACTATGTTTTGAGTATATGTGATGTGTCCTCGGTCAATCATGATCATTATTGATTCTTGTATAATCATGGAGAATTATTTGAGTCATTATCGGGTCATAGGGGTCATAGATTGAGACTAGATACAATTTGAGCAAAAATTGTCATTGTTGTCAAAAAAGTTGTCAAGCAACTTCTACATTGCATCGGTAAGGTATGAAACTCGACGTTTTAGTGCTTTGGGATGCACGACAGGGGCATGCCTAGTGTAAACCTGCCCACCTAGACACGCTCGTGATGTTGGTTTGTGCACACGACAAACCAAATCAATTCTAGCCAATCCTGCAACTTTGCATTGCATGCAACTGACAGTTTTTGCAACAGGCGAAAAAATGCTACCAATCGAAAATGGCTCTGAGTCATACAGGCCATTGTAGAGGAGCCTCATGTGACCCCATGGGTTCAAATGGATCGACCATATGTGTCCTGGATTTGAAGAAACACTCCATCAAATTTTGACAATTTTTTGGACTCAGGGCACTTGAGAGATCGCACCGGTACGGTATGACTCTCGACATTCCAATGCTTTGGGATGCACAATAGGGGCATGCCTAGTGTAAACCTACCCACCTGAATGTGCTCGCGACATTGGTTTGTGTACACGACAAACCAAATCAATTCTAGCTAATCTAACAACTTTGCATTGCATGCAACTGATGGTTTTTGCAACAGGCGAAAAAATGCTACCAATCGAAAATGGCTCCGACTTGTCAAAAAAAATCTGGTTGTTCTTGTTCTGAATTAGAAGAATCTAGTTTTTGAAACAAAAAATGAAAAAACCTAATCAAAATTAATGAAATTAAATTCAAAATGTAAAACAAATTGAACAAATGAGAAAGAAAGACAAAAATAAACAAAAACTAACCTTGATCCATAGCTTGGAGGACACATCTAGCACCCCGTTCGCAGTTTAGGAGAAGAAATGGGTAAAAAATGAAGTAAAAAATGCCTATTCATGGGTAAATGAGACCCTATTTTTTTTCAAAAACTTTTTTTACCAGGCACCGCGTACGCGGTTATATTTGGATTATTAGCGCATACGCACTCATTTTCCTATGGGTAGCGCGTACTCACTCATTTTTCTAGGCGTAGTGCATACGTGCTCATTTTCCTAAAAGCAGCACGTACGCGCTATCCTCTCTAGGCTCGGGAAGAACAAACCTAAGCGCGTACGTGAGAATTTCAAATTTTAAAACTGCGTATGCACTGCTTGTTTTTCCATGTTTTTTTTGGGTGGTGTCCACTTTTTTGACCACCATCTTTGTGCACATACCCTACTCATATATATAAAGCTATCTTACTCAAAAGATATTTTTCTTGAGGGTCTAAGGGCTCTAAGTATGTGTGTGTAAGAGAGGAAAACTTCATGTTGATTACAAAGGATCTTGATTTTCTTATCCTTACTAAGGGGTTCATAGATAGTCTATATTGATAGAATAATATATTTCATACAAAAACTATCAATAGTTTCTATTTATTTTAGTAGATACCTCTCAAGGATTGTATAAGATGAAATATGACTACTTTTATTATCTATTTCAAGTATGCTATTTGGAAAGAAGATTAAGGTCTCAAAATGTGTTTAGATAAAGATAAGATAATTATTACAAATTAGGCTTGATGAATCTTTATATCTTATTGAATGGCTTATCTTTGGATGGAAGCACTTATAAAATATAGATGTCTTGTTGTAACCTTAATCATTCCATATATACTATTTGTTAGGTTTAGAAACCTTATAACCATATATAGATAAGGGGTAAATGTAATATAAGCTTCATAAGTATTGGTTGAGGATAACCTCTGACTATCTCGAAATGGCATAAGAATCTACATGAGTAAAAGGGTACATGTTTTACTAAGGGAACAATTAGGTTATTGTGTACTTTAGACCTAGTTGAGAATGCTATGTATGCTTAATTGTGTTTATCTAATCCTAAACTTGAAGTAATATAATGTGATCAATATCAATATTAGTTAAACATAAAGATGATAGAGTGTTGACCTTAATAATATTTTATAAGTTAGTGATGCTTGCCATAATTAACTTCTTCAAGAATACCTAATAAGGTGTAGATTATCCATGGAAAACAATTGACAAATACATTAGCCACATATTTTAAAGGGGTTATGTATAAGATTCTTGGAACTTGTGAGGTCGCATATATTAATTTTGGCATGCTCATTATTATATACTTATGTGTTTTGAATGCACTTGATTGTTCTTGTATACTCTTGTAATCTCTATATGCTCTTGTATGTATTTATGTGAACTCTCGTATGCTATTGTATGCACTTAAGAACTCTTGTAACTTTTCTATGCACATGTACATTTGTCTTAGCCTTTAAATGCATGGTTGTGTGTTCATTGTGTATCACGTGTGTATTGGATGGGTGCCGAAGATGGAACGAAAGGAGAGGGTAAGTCTTGACACCTAATTTACCTATCGATAGTCAGCATAAATATTTGGCCAAAGTGTTTAATCAATATGATGTATAAATATTAATTTATTTTCTTACCTCCTACCATATCATGAAAATCAGACTACATAGTCATAGGTGATATGCTTGTCAGATATTTTCATGTTGCGCCAAATTCCATCCATTGCTAGTTTCAAGTCACTAGACTTTTTCATGCAGGGTTAGTGGTTCTTCATGTTAGGAAGAACTCCAAGGAAGCGTAAATGTTTCGTGGCTGGGTAGAAAAGTGCTCTGGTAGTGTTCTCACCTGTGATGTAAGCGTGGAAGATAGATGTTGGGAGTCCCTAGTAGGATGATATTCAACCTTGTATTGTATATTCATAGTAAATAGACCTTATGGTCTATTGTAACTAAAGTAATTTTCTTATGTTTTGCAAATCTCATGGCTCATGAAATTTAAATATTGTGTCGAGTTATACTAAACAATTTGTCAAGTTATAACATTAAGTAATTACTTTTTGGTATAATGAGCATAAAGTATTAATTAGTAAAATATTTTCTTATTTATGTGTAATTATGGGTAAAATTGTTGTAATTCTGCAAATTATATATTTTGATAATATGGAGGTCATTACATAGTCACAACTGTCTTCAAACTAGGGCACCTAACAACTATGTCTAGCATTTTTTTTCCATTTTTTACATCTAGGTTTCTTTCTATATCATCTTTCCAAATTTGGCTTAATATTATTGGTGAGAAGACTCATTTTTCCATAATTAACCCTTGATCTCATACACACACTTCATAATCTCAATTCTATTAAAATAAAGGAATAGAATCCAAGTTCTCATATCTCCTATCATGACTTTAGTTGAACCTATCCATTTTCTAATGTTGTATAACAAAATCCTCAGATCTTAATTTGTAACCGTAGGCCTAGGATCTCATTTCTATACATATTAAAGAAAAACGTATATCCATACTTGAATGTAGAATGCTTTTAGTTTGCTGCTTCTTGATTGAATTGGAGTGTTGGAATTTAGGTTGATATAAAATGGTCAAGTTAAAATATTGATACCAAATTTTAAAAAGTAAAGGTAAACACTTTCAACACAATATTTTTGAGAGAATTTGGGCTAGATTAAGGAGCTAAACACCCTATTCCTCCCAAAATAACCTCTCTAAAAGAGAATTTTAGTATTGATTTTGTGATATTAGATCCGATCCTATTTTTAGCAGTTGATATGATCAAGTTGAGGGATTAAAGATGAAGTTTAAGAGTAGAATAAAACACAAATATTCTTAAAATCACTTAAGGGAAAGAAAACTTGTAGGTTTTAGGTAGCCTTTGAAACTATAAAGGGATACAATGTGTGAGACTACATTAGTAATCATCACATCTAGGTGATGCTCACAAAGGTGAAGCATTGAGGATTTCTAGGAGGTTGCCTATCTAAACACTACTTCAACCCAATCACATTTAACCTTGAATTTTCTTCTACTTTGAAGCTAAGTTAGTTTGTTACATCATTCAAAAAAATGTAGAGAGTGTTGTATCTTATGAACCATTCATCGTAGGGCCATTTTAAATCATCCACTAACAAGTCAGTGACATATTTTTGGTGGGTCAATTATGTTGTTTTACTAGGATTTAGCTATATATTTTTTTAGTAAAAATCAATGAATCATATTTCATCTATGGTGGTTCCCATGAACACATCTCATTAACATTTATAGTCCACTTAGCACTGAGTACATCTAGGTGATGATTATAGGGTGAATTATTTGGACTTCCTAGGAGGTCATACATCCTAATAATGTACTCTAAAGAAGACATTCTTAACTATGGTGTTTCATCCAAATCAAGACCACTTAGCTTACTATCCCATAGGAAAAGTGTTCATCATATGTTATTCCTTATTGATCATTTATCATAGAGCTCCTTTAGCTCATCCATTGATGAGTAGAAGATAATTCAAATGAATAAGTTTTCCATAAATACCACATAATTGAAGCTTGATAAATGATTATAACTTAACATACTAACAAAAAAACCTTGCATTTTCATGAATGTGATTAACAAATTGTAAATTCTATAATTTGACATGTATATGCATTACACTAAAAAAATTAATCATTTATTTCCAATCACTTTGAATGTCTAGCCAAAGTATATCTCATTTAACTATTTCATTTTCACATACATTGATTTTCAAATTATTTTTCAAATGGAAAAATAATTTGATTTGAGTATAAGTAAAATAGTCAAGGCTTTTCATGTAATTGTGATGTGTTTATTAAATACAAGTGAGAATGAAACCTTATACTTAGTTTATTGTTTGATGAATGTATATTGAAATAAACTATGTTTTTCTATATGGTAGAAAATTGTTTAGAATAGTCATTTATTTTAGAAGAATTTCTTTAACAAGTTCTCTATAGGCATTTTTGGTCTTTATATTTTTGTGATGTTTCTTGCATTGGGATAATTATCCTTTTTACAATTAATAAGACCCTTAGCCTCTCAACTAAAAAGGGCTCCTCAAACTTAAAGCTTTGAAATCCTTGAATATGAAAAAGTGAGCAAAGTATGATTGAGTGACTCTTTCAAGTGTACCATCCACTCAAATGCTAAGATACTTTTAAAATATTGGATGCACAAAAGAATTTAAATTACACTTGAAAAGTAATTTTAGTCTATATGTATAACATCAAACTATGACTAAAATGCACTTTATAGTTGTAGGCATGTTCCTAGCCTTCAATTGTCAATGCTATGTGAAGGGGGGAGAGTCATCTAAAATAGTCAAAAACCCTTATTACTAGATTTTAAATATTATAATTATACACTCCAAGTGCTACCTAACTACACTCTGTAGCTTACTTTCTATTATCAAATTTTACCAAATTTGATGTTTTGTTCAATTTTCATATCTATTTATGTAATGTAATTATTGCAATTATCTATTGACATGATCAATGCACAATAAGAGCGTGATTTCTTATTAAGACTTCAAAATAAATACAAACTTAAGAGTTCAAAAAGAAAAAAACTAGTTTAAAGAGTGTTAAGTGTGCAAACTTGAAAATAGAACTATATGTATAACCATAAAATAAACCATCTTTTATCATTAAATATTTTTAAAAAAATCATTTCTAAAAATGATACATGATAATTTTCTTGAAATTAACAATGATAAATAAATGAATATTATTCTCTTAGAACTTGTTTCCAGCAAAACCGCTCACATTCACCAAAAGAATTAAAAAATCTCAAACCTTTTGTTCACTAAATTTATTGGTTGATTTATGTGTATTGATTTTTTTTTCTATGGTACAAAATATCTTTTAATCATCATTTGATTTGAGGGGAATTTTTTATCAAGCCCTTAATAGCCCCCTATATTTTTGATTATGTTTCTTGCATTGGGAGAAATAACCTTTTTCAATTAATATGACTCTTACACTCTTAGTTCTAAAATGGCTTCTTAAACCTAAAAATTTGAAGTCTTTAAATGTGACTAAGTGAGCAAAGTATGATTAAGTGACTCTTTCAAGTCCACCAATCACTTAATATTTAGGGTATAGGGTTTATGCTACCGGCCTAATTGTTGTCTATAAGGTCGATGAGTTTTGTTATTGTAAGAGTTGGCAAAAGTTGTAATACTTTTAAAATCTTGGATACAAACAAAGACTTAATCAAATGTGAAAATTAATTTGGGTCTAAAATTGACATGAAATTGAGACTAAGATAATTCAAAAAAATCTAGCTATGGGATCCAAATGTTCCCTAACTACACTTTATAGCTTACTTTCTATTGTGAAATTTTAACAAAACTTGCATTCCGTTCAATTTTGATATCTATTTATATAGTATGCTTATTGTATATATATACCTATCAACATGTCTATAACACAATCAATATGATCACTAATTAATAATAATAATATTTAAGTTACCATGTATAGCTTCAAGAATCAACTGTGTGAATATTTTTGCTCGACGTTTCGGATCAATTGATTCTTGAAGCTGTACATGTTAACATTATAGCCTGTGGAAATCATATATCTACAAGAGTTAAATTGTCAAAAAATCTTAACAAATTAAAACATTGTTAAAATTGTAAACTTCAAAATAGAATTATATAGATTGCCACAAAATAAATCATCTTTTATCATTAAATATAATAAATAAAATTCAGTATATATTTTAATTTTATAATATTAAAAATAATCAATAAATAATATTCATTCTCTTTTAATAGAAGAATCTTTCTTTCATACCAACGAGCCACTCACATTCACCAAAAGAGCTAAATTTACGATTAATTCCGAAGAGTTCGGAGAAGATTGGAGAGGAGTGCATGTAGACCGTTCCCCATATTAAAGAAAATAATGGACAGCTCTCACTAAAAATGATGTAGACCGTTGAACTCTATGGACAGCTCTCACTAAAAATGAATACTTTATAACAATTTCCAAGACGACTCCATTTATGAATGATATAGCTTATCAACAATTGCACGTAACACATGCACGCCATTCCCTTTTACCCAAAAACCCCCCTTCAATATTTCACAATTCCTTAGAGTATGACGCTCGGAGTTCGTAAAAACCATTCTACGAACTACCATTGTAATTATCCATTCTCCTTGTTGCAACTGAAATCTAGGGTGGAAAAGTTTATTTACCTCTTCTACCGGAGAAGAGCTATCGACCTTTATCACAAGGCATATAATGAATGCATCCATTGGCCTGTCGCCACTAGTTAGTGGATAGGTTTCAAATTCAGGAAAGGAGAATTGGTTTAAAGTTGACTCTGCTCCATCCACTGCCCTTCCAATCAAAACAGTGGTTAAAAATGGCTGCACATTCTGTAATAACAGACAAAATACTTTCAGTTCATCGTCAGTAATTTCTTTTCAATTACAAATCACTTAACTTACGTAAATATAGAGTGTCTTGTAAGAACGGAAGAAAACACAAATCTGATAACCAATATTCAAAAACACACCAAATTGATATTTACGATTCCCTGATAAAAAGGAGGATTGAAATAATTACCTTCAACTTACGAATGGAACTCCGTATTAGTGCATTGCTGCAATAACAGAGACTCATATTGTCTGATACATCCCATTCTTCAATACCTGATATGTTCTGGAGTTTCTCACAGCTGTGAATTATGATGCTCCACAAATAGCCCAGTCTGTCAAGATTCGACACCTCTTCAAGCTCAGGACAATTTATAATACGCAACTGCCCAAGCTTATTAAAGTTACCAGACACACTTTTCAAATTTTGACAACCATCCAATTGAAGAGTTTTGAGCTTTCCACATCCATCAATTATAATCCTCTCCAGGCAACTCAGACCTGCAAAAATTGGTAATTCCTCAAGCTCCGGACATCCCCGAATGCTGAATTCTACAACTTCCTCACAATCAAACTGCATTGTTTTCAAATTTTGACAACCTTCTATTTCAAAATAATTCACCTTTCCATTTCTATGGAATGTCATTTTCTGGAGACAATTCATACCACTGAGACACAAGTGATCAAACTCTAGCTTCTCACAATCACAAATTTCCAGTTGTGCAAGATTTGCAAGATTAGATAGTCCTAGCACACTTTTCAAATTTTGACAACCATCCAATTGAAGAGTTTTGAGCTTTCCACATCCATCAATTATAATCCTCTCTAAGCAGCTTGGGACTCTGAAAATGAGCAATTCTTCAAGCTCCGGACAGCCCCGAAGGTTTAATGCTACAAGCTCGTCAGAGCTAAACTGGATTGTTTTCAAATTTCGACAATCATCCACTTGAAGACATTTCAGCTTTTCACATCCATCAATTATAATCCCCTGCAAGAAACTTGGCCCTCTAAAAACTGGCAATTCTTCAACCTTTGGACAGCCTCGAATGCTAAATTCTACGAGATCTTCACAGCCAAACTGTATTGATTTCAAAATTTGACAACCATCCAATTCAAAATATTTGAACTTTACAAGTGTATCAAATTTAATCCTCTCGAGACACTTGAGACCACTGAGAGACAAGTGATCAAACTCTTGCTTCCCACAGCCACAAATTTCCAATTCTGCAAGCTTTGCAATAGATATTCCTAACACACTTTTTAAATTTTGATAATCATCCACTTGAAGACATTTGAGCTTTCCGCATCCATCAATTATAATCCTCTCCAGGCAATTTGGGCCTCTAAAAATTGTCAATTCTTCAAGCTCCGGACAGCCCCGAATGTTTAATTCTACAAACTCGGCAGAGCCAAACTGTATTGTTTTCAATTTTTTACAACCATCCAATTGTAAATATTTGAACTCTCTGCATCCATCAATTATAATCTTTTCCAGGCAACTTGGACCTCTGAAAACTGGCTCAAACTCAAGCTCCAGACAGCCCTGAATGCTTAATTCAACAAGCTCTTCATAACCAAACTGTATTGTTTTGAAATTTTGACAGCTATCTAATTCAATATATTTCACCTTTACATATTTATCAAATGTCATCCTCTCGAGACATTTCATACCAGAGAGACACAAGTGATCGAACTCTAGCTTCTCACAATAATAAATATCCACTTCTACAAGCTTCAGAAGATAAGATATTCCCAGCACACTTTTCAACTTTCTACAGTAACCGATTGTGAGCCTTTCAAGACAGCTCGGATGAGCAAGCCTTAGCTCCTCAAGGTCTGGACATTGAGTAATCCTTAACACGACAAGATTTGTAAGATGAGATGTTCCTATCAATCTTGTGAGTTTATTACAATATAGAATAGTAAGTGACTTTAAGCTATTTACACTTCTTAAATTTACTTCCATAAGATTTCCCATGTATTCAAGTGCGATCGAGTCAAGGCTGGGATAGTGAATTCCACTAATTAATATCTTGGACATAAAATATTCACCGCTAATCACAAGCTTTTCAAGGCTTTCGAAAAATCCATTTTCTAAACTATCTGAAATTCCTGATAAATCTGGAAACTCTTTCAAAGAGTTTTCATAAATCAGCAGCTCTTTCAAGCGGGAAAGTGCCTGAAATTCAAGATAAAATTTAAGTAAAGATTTCAATGATTTAAAAAAATAGTTCAGAGGCAACCATAACATAAGGAATTCCACAATACAGTTTTAAGGGAATTTAATTTTTAACATAGAATATCAAAATACCTCTATGTTATTCTCCCACAACGTTTTGAGCTGTCCAGAGTGGATTTCTAGATGATGCAAATTTTGAAGAGGAATCCATGAAGGAATACTTGATTGTTCCGTGGAATTCCCTTCGATCTTGAGCCATAGCAAGGAAGCTGACGTCTCAAAACAATTATCTGATTGGCCTAAAAAGAATGTAACTTGAGAACCAATGGACTTGTCAAAAATGGAGTGGAAACACCTCATATTGGTTTTGGTGAGGACATTTTTGAAACCCATTAAAGCCTGAAGACAAAGAAGAATCTCAATTTTCCATTGATATAGCTAGTCACAAGATAAGATTTGTAATATTACAGTATTAAGAAGAAATTTGAGAGGATAACAGACATACCGAAGATTTCAGATCTTGAGGACGCCACAGGCGTTGGGGAGGGCTGAGCTCAAGTGCCATTTCTCTTCCCAAGTCCCTCAGGTGGTCATGCATTCTCAATAAAATTACATCTCCCCGAATCTCGTTGATTTCTTCCACAAGGCATTTATCTTTGAGTGTCTCCAGTGCATGTTGAGCATTCCATCCCGATGCCTCCCATACTCTTTCGGCTGTACCCTTAGATCTGCCCACAAAAAAACAGGCAATATCCATGAAAACCTGTTTTTGTTCATCATCCAATGCCTCAAAGCTTATTCTCAATCTTTGCTTTACATCTCGAGGCAGCATCATTCTAGCTTTAATCAATTGTGACCTCCAATAACTGTGAGCTCTACCATGGACATGTCGGCCGAGAACCTGGAGAGACAGAGGTAGCCCTCCACACACGTCTACAAATTCATTAACCAGTGACTCGTACCCAGTACATGGATGGGATTGGCCAAAGGCATGCCAGCAGAAGAGTTTCCTCCCGTGGTTTTTATCCATTCCTTTTAAATTATAACCAAGAGTTATCCCTGAGGTAACAAGTACCCCAACGTCTCGGGTTGTCACAATAACCAGAGCTTTCTTTATGCCAGATTTTTTAAAGATATCTCTGACCAGTAGAGCGTTTAACTGCTGGACATGATCGATATCGTCTACAACAATTAGGAAGCTTAAATGCCCAGGGCTCCTTTGTAGATTATCTTTGAGATAGCTTGTTCCTTCTTCTGTACTTGTGAAATTCAGATGATGTGTGTCAAAGAGATCTTCGAGAAGCTTAAGTTGCAAAGAAGGTAAGTTGCTTCTCGCAGATGCTTCTCGCACATCAAACAGAAAACTTGCACTAGAATAATTAGACTTCTTTCGGTTAAACAATTCTTTGGCAAGAGTTGTCTTTCCCAACCCACCCATGCCAAAAATGCCAACTACCACAACCTTATTCTTCAGAGTCTTCAGTCTGCACTGGTTTTCAAAATCTTGTACAAGTTCATCAAGGCAATGCCTTTCAAAATCTTCCACAAGGTTGTTAAGCCCCACTGGATATTCAGCAACATGTAAACATGTTTTCCTATTTACCTCTTCTTGCACTGCTACTATTATATTTTTACAGTCACTGAATCTTTAAAAAACGAAAGAAAAATTACATAAGAAAATAGTTAACCTCATTTGAAGGAACAAAATACTTATACGAATTACAACTACCAAAACACAGAAATGTTACCTGTCAAATTCTTCCCCAGCTATTAATGAAAGTGACTGAAGAGCTTCTTTCCACTGGTTCTGCTTGTCCAGGTACCTGCCCTTTTCCTCATATTTCTTGAATGCATCAGCGTATGCTCCCTTTTCAATGTGGCGGAGGTCACTAGGCTTCACTTCGTAAAACACAGGAATAATTTTGGCCTGGCTGTTTAACATGAGAACTAGCTCAGCCAGGCACCAAGGTGACTCTGCATATCTTTTGGAAAAGATGGCTATGTGTACCTTAGCAGAGCGGATGGCAGTCTCGATGGTAGAAGGAAAAGAATTTCCAAGTTCCTTCTCTTCCTTATCAAGAAACGCCCGTATTCGCAACTGCTGAAGAGAGGTGTAAAGCTGAGTAGCCAAAGTTTCTTTGACATCGGGGCCTCTGTGATTTATGAAAACATCGAACAATCTTGAAGATTCAGAAACCTTTCTTCTTTTGCCAGCAGGTTCTATAGCAGAGAAGGCAGTAAATTCCTGATTTTGTTGCTGAGATGATGAAGAAGACGCCATTGATTCCAACATTAATCACTCGTTGAAAAAAGAAAGAAAAAAAAAATGCAGGGAGAAATAGATTTGATTGCAGTATACAGAAAGAAATACGAGCTCATATCAAAAGAGGAGGGCAGAGTGAATTATATTTAATTAAATCATTGTCCAGGCGAATTCAGCCCTTTCCTCGAAAGAACGAGGAAAAGAAATTAGACAAGCGCCGACCTGTGAAAGGAAAAGTGAAGGAAAATGCTTTGGGTGTAGACAACTCACTACTTGGACGAAAAAGATTGGTTGAGAGACTTGAGTGCGTTTGGGACCCTTTTGGTGCCGTGTTGAGTAGGATAAATAATGCAACCAGATTTTCTGGAAGATATAATATTTTGTAGAAAATTAGAGATTTTATAATAATATCATAGAAGAAAATATTTTTTAATAGTTAAATTAGTATATTTTTGTTAATTTTAAATATTTATGTTGATAAAGTGGTTTAATATATTGATATATAGTATATGTTACTCTTAAATTTATTGAAGAAGAAGACTATTCTCTAGAGTCAGTACACCCACCCGGGAATTATAGCGACTGTGGGGTTGGGTGGGAGGTAAGATTGTGACCCATTCATTGAAAATGCACGCCCAAATGCAGGCTTATTAATTAAGAATTTGAGCGGCGTTGCGGACCTACTATTCCGAATTGACCGGAAAGCATAGATCGCCTATGGATTGAACAACCCCAGGATGTTATTTCCCTACCATTCCGAATTGACCGGAAAGAGCTTGTCGTGCGTGTGCTCAAACAAAGACTGGGCGGCTGATTACTAAACTATCCCCTACGGGAATCGAACCCGTGTCTTCGACATGAAAAGACGATGTCCTAACCACTAGACGAAAGGGACCGGCACGATAATATATTTGAGGGCGGGCAAGACGTCGAACGCTCATAAACGTGCAGAGTGGCCCCGGCCGAACCGATGGGTATAGATTCTATCACACCGAACCCCGGAACCGGGAATCCCGTAACTTCGGGAGAAGGGGTGCTTTCCCATCCATGGGAAAGCGGCACATACCAGGGGGTAGCGACTGTTTCTTAAAAACACAGGACTCTGCCAAGTAGTAACACGATGTATAGAGTCTGACACCTGCCCGGTGCTGGAAGGTTGGAAGGAGAAGTGTAGCTTCGAATGGAAGCCCCGGTAAACGGCTCTGGAGTTTGTAAGAGGACTTTTTTTTTTTATGAGAATTAAATAAAGTATGATCAACAATTCGTGTTTTGCTAAAAGGGAAAGGTCAAGTATCATAAAGGACCAAATCAAAATGACATGAATGATTATGTTACATCTTTCCTATGTTGTTTTCTTGATCAAGTATGGTATTTCCTTCATGCTATTTCATATTTAATTATTCATAATTTATCACATAGATTTAATAACTTAATTAAAAATAAATTTAAAATAGTGTAAGGTCTAAAAGTAGGGATAAATAAAATGTAAGTTGTAGACTTTAAATTTTGTACCTTGGTGTCAAAATAGGAATCGGGTTGACCTTTCTTACATCTTTCAAAATTTTGGCACTCAAGACTATCTCTTTATAACCCTCTTGTGACTTTTATTAAGGATGGTGGACATTTTGATTACCAATTAACTATTGAAATTTAAATACGGAAGCTATACTAAAAATTATAATTGATTCATATATTCAAAGTAATAAAGGATTATTCCTAAATGTTTTTGAGTGTTTTCAGCCATGGTAGTATTTAGTTTTATTTTATTTCCGTTGGGGGAAAACTTCATGAGATCTATTTTATTGTACTTGCAGGGTGATGTATTAGATATATGCATGGAATATAATAGTTCAATCACATTCAACTTAAAATATCTTCATTATGATTTTCCTCCAATTCTTGCACTCATGTTCAAGATGGATGTGTGAATACTAATCGTTGTAATATTGACTTCTTTTAGTTTCATTTGACCATTTAAAACTAATGAACGTAATTAAAATTAATCATTTTCTATTCTCTTATGTTTATTTTATTTTTAGTTTATTTTCTCAAAACCTCTTACCCTATTTTTATATTTATTGTACCAATCCTAAGCTTAAGAAAGACTAATCAAATGATGTAAATTTTATATTGTGAAAAGATTGAAAAACCATCTCTTCTCAAAATAAACATCATGAGTTAATGAGGTGAAATCCATCTCTATTATATTAAAAAATTCATGTAGAACACAAGGAGAAGCAAAGCACAAGAAAGATCCTTCAATAGCGCAATTGAAATCATACACATCAATAATGGAAAAACATAAAACTTAATTATCACATAAGATCTAAAACATAAAAATTCAGTTTAATAACAAGCTAATTTACTAAATACAAATTAGTAAATTAGTAAACATTAAAAATCTTATCAATATTAAGATTCTATTCCTTAAAATTGGTTGAAGGAACAAGCACGAGAGATATTAAAAGAGTATGAAGAATCTTTCCCCTCCTTGTTTTATCTTACATATTTTATGTGCATTAATTTATTTGATATAATTTACATGTAAGTCTTGTTTAGTGACGGTGAATTTGTATATTTATGTTAATTTTTTTATTTAGTTTTGTATTTATATATATATATATATATATATATATATATATATATATATATATATATATATATATATATATATATATATATTAATTATAGGGTCATTATATATTTATTTGTATAGTTGATGATCAGTAATAATATTTATCTATTGATGAGCAACATATATTGTAAAATTGATATAAGAATCGAGGATATAAAGCTACACATTATCGATAAACATAAACAATAATCAATAAGTGTTTAAATATTTTCTCTTGTATTATTTGTGAGCATACATGAGTTGAAATTCTATCACATTGATGATTTAGAAATTTTTGGTTTTTGCATCCAAAATTATATGGTGTACATTCATTCTAGAAAGCTTGGAGTACATTCTATAAATATTTGATTTGATTCCTACTTTTGCATATACTTTTGCATATGTAGCAAGGGATGTATTGACTCCATGAAGTGTCTTAAATGTTTATAATAAATATATAAAAAAAATTGATGATGTCACAACCATTAAGGGGAAAAGCCTTATGACCATGTACATGGTAGATAAAATGTCATATCTAATAATAAAAATTGAAATAAATTTAGTTAAAAAATATATTATTTGAATTCATGAATTTCATTTGAATGATTACATGTGCCCTTAAATTTTTTTATAATATTATGATTTTATATAATTGTATATGTGTTTCATGTTTTATTGCAATAACTTGAAAATATTAGTTATTTTACATGTTGCATAATTGCATGGTCATATTCTATAACTTGGATGTTGTAAATTTTATTTAGACATGTTAATATTCTACAATATATTTAGCACATTCAAGTCACCATTTCCAAGATATTAAGTGTTTAAATAGATTATTTAAGCTATTAGTTTTTATTAGAAACTATTCACATTTCAAGGTTTGAGTAAACAAAATTTACAAAATCAAGTATTTTCTTTAAAATAATTATAATAAAATGGTTTCTATTGTAAACCTGAAAGGCCTTTGGTAATCTCTTAGGGACTCACTCTATCTACCTCTCCACTCAAGATGAGCACAAAGTGTGGTAGTTGTCAAGTGTTAGTAGATCACAGGGTTTTAACCACAAAATCTAAAAGGGTACATCAAAAAGATCTTCTAGTGGCCTATGCTAACTCTTTATTCAAGGATGCAAGCATAGGTCATGGAGGATAATGTGACATGTTGGCATCTTGTACAAGTAGAGTACAAAGTTCTATACCAAAAAATACAAAGTGACAAAGTACGGGTTTTTGATGTGTTTCAGTTAAATAAATGATTAATAAAAATTAAACTAACTGTAAATGAGGATTGAAAAGATAAGGGAAAGGAAGAAGAAGATTGAAATGATTCCATGGATGAAGCCTCCAACAAAGATAACTTTTTCATCAATGACCCACACACAAAATAGAGAAACAAAAATGTTGGGGTTATGTTTTACATGTCTACCATAGTCAAACCCTTGTTTTTATGTTTCCACCTCCACAAACAGTCAAGATAGATAATAGATAAACCAAAAAATGAAATAGAAAATAAAAGAGATAATATATATTCTATGGAGATAGGTAAAATGTAAGGACAATAAGGAATAAACTCTCCTTCCACATTCAAAAAATAAAGAGATTGCTAGATCTAAAAAAGAAGGATGAAACCCTCTTGAAGCACAAAGTGATGACAATGGTGATGGATTATCAAGTACAAAGTAATGAAGTGAGCCAAGATAAACCTTCAGAATGTGAGAGAGAAAAGAAGTTAGTTAATTGCTAGGGAGCTTACTTAGATTAGTTATAGTGTAAGAATGGTTGAAAGATTGATTAGAGAGAAAAAGAAAGCCTCATATGGCTAGAAAAGAAACTCGGAAGTAAATCCAATATCGGTGCATGCTGTAGGCGGTATTAGAGCTTGTACCAATTACAGGTGTAATGATTCAATAGTCACCCTCAGATTGCATTTTTGTGTGATTCTAGAGTGGTGGGAAAATGTCTCTATAGTCAGTAGATATTGATGAGTTAGATAGTAAACAAGGTCAAAAGAAAGAACAGAAGAAAGGGTGATAGGCAAGCGAACAATAGCTGAAGGGGTTGTCCAATTGTCTTAAAGTGGAGGCACTTAAATGTAGCGTAGAATTACATAAGGTACAATTTATAACAAGATGTGAGGTAAAGTGAAAAGGTTGAAAATATTTTGTCCCCACTCTGGCAAGCATATCATTATTAAAAGATGTGAGGTAAAGTGAAAAGGTTGGAAATATTTACCAGGATACAAAGGGGATGCAAAATCCTCTAACTGTATAGAGTTTCCCTTAAGGAAGAGATTTGAACCTTTGTGAGATACCACTAGGTTGTTTCATCACAAACATGTTAGCTATAGACAAACATGATAGACAAAAAAGAAAAAAATTGATATGATCAAACATAGAGATAGCAAGATAGTGATCGATAAGATAAAAAAGATTGTGTTGGTATGGTGATTGATGATAAAATAGATAGTGTTTTTTACCCCTCAAAGGAAATAAGATAATAAAGATCAATGAGATAGTGGCTTGGTCCCCACAAAGGCATCAAATACAAGATACAATACATGATCATTAGATAAATAAATATTGAGATAAACATGATGCTAATGTAAATATGTTGAAATGTAGAGATATGATAGTCCCCTCTTAAAATAGTATGTGTTAGATGCATGCCGTTTTAAGGAGACGAGATGTTGTGTTACTTCAACACAATGAGGTGTTTTCATGGAATTCCACCATGCAACAAATGACACATGATACCCACAACATAAAAACACACACATAGAGACATGGGAATTTGATAGTTTGACGTCAAAAGAACTCACAATAGTGAACTTAAATTATACATATGGCTACATATTAATTACTCATTATGGTCCTCAAGTTTTTGAATTTGAAGAAGGCACGTGAGGATAAAGATAAAATAAAAAATTGGGTCAACATGAAAGAGATCCTAAATGAATAATTAACAAATAGAAGAAGTGCACGATAGATAATCCACTATTTCCAAGCGCTTGCACAGAGTGAATTGGGTCCTCCTGGAGAGCACAAACATATGAAGACTCTATAAGTATTATAGAGTATTCTTGGAAACATCTAGAAGGTCTTACTAATTCTAAAATTGCCTTCTTCTCTTTGGTAAAGCTTAGAAGTTTTCGATGAAATGGAGACTCCAACATGACTATTGGCAACCAAAAGGAAAATAGAATTTTTACAAGAAATAACTAATAAGAGATTGAATACTATTTTGAGGTATATGCATTCGTTAGTATTGTGTGTGATTAAATCCTTGCTAGGGGAGGGTTTTATAATGGCTGACCATAGTTATCATGTGAATTCAAACATAGAAGGTGAGGTAGAGTGTTAAAGAGAGAAAGATATAAGCACATATAGAGAGGGGGGAGAGTGCCATAGAATGCACATATTGGTTCAAGAGTCTAAAATATCAAAAGAGAAAGTTGAAAAGATCAAAATGTTTAAATTTTGTGGGGTGCATGGTAATAGCTCCGAGGGAGCATCAAGGGGAATTGTCACCTTTTGGAACCTGAACCTCATTAGAGGATATCTGATTTTTGAAAGTGTTCATCATGTAGCTACTAAATTTTTCCATATAAGAGATATTTTTTGCTCGATCTAGTCCAATATCTATCATCCTAATGGTAGAGGCGCAAGAAATCTTTTTTGGAAATATCTTATGGATTTTTGTAGAAAGTTCAATAATGAAAAATGGATTGTGATTGGTGAATGTAATAGTCTTCTCTAGGACAGTGAAAAATTTGTAGGCTCTCAGTTAAATTTGGAAAGCAAAATGGATCTTCTAGACTTCATTGACTCTTAGGCGCTCATGGATATTGATCTTCAAGTAGTTTCCTACACCTGGTCAAATAGGAGAATAGGTAATGAGTTGATTCAATTTAGGTTGGACAAAGCCTTAATTTATGACCAATGGTTCTTATCTTATTTTTGTTCCTTAAAATCTCTCTCAAGGATTGGCTCTGATCACTTCCCTATAGGTTTTGTGGCGAACCCCATCTAGGAAAAAATGAACTTTCCATTCAGATTTGAAAGAATCTGGTCATCTCACCCTGAGATCTTTGAAGAAGTGAGAAAATGGTGGAATATTACAGTTTTTGGAACTACTATGTTTAGGGTGGCCAAAAGGTTGAGGGAGGTGAAAAACAAAGTTAGAAAATAGAACAAGGACACCTTTGGGAACATTTTTGGTATGAAGTTAGCATTATAGATGGAATTAAATGACATCTAGGAGAAAATCTAGATGGAAAGATATATAGCTAACTATAAATCAAAGGAAAATGAGGTGCTTGGTAAGATACGTGATTTAATTTCAAAGGAAGAAGAATTTTGGAAACAAAGATCAAGAGCCCTGTGGCTCTCAGCTAGATATAAGAATACAAGTATTTTCACATGACAACACTTAAGCACAAGGCAACCAATACAATTTCTTATATTGATTACAACGACAATATGTTTGATAAGGAGGAAGATATTAGAAAGAATGTTGTCCTTTTCTTTAGCAATCTCCTTAAGGTAAATGGTTGCATTAACAATGACATTCAAGATACTTTAATAGAGGCTATCCCCAGTCTTGTCAAGGAAGAAGATAACAAGATAAAAAAATGCTCTCCACTCCCTCAAGGGATGAAATCAAAAGAGTTGTTTTCACCTTTCAAGGTAATATGGCTCTCAGACTTGACGACTTCCCCATGTTCATTTTTCAATATTTCTGGGAAATTGTTGCTGATGAAGTTGTGAATGTTGTCAAAGAATTTTTTTGTGTCCAGGTGCCTTCTTAAGGAGCTTAATTCTACTCTCGTGGTTCTTATCTCTAAATGCCCTAGAGTGGCGGATTTTGAATCTTTCAGGCCCATCAGTCTATGTAACTCCTTTTACAAAATTATTTCTAAGGTCTTGGCTTCTAGGTTGTGGAGATTATTGCCTTCCCTCATCTCCCATTAGAAAAATAGATTCATTCTAGGTAGGCATATCCTTGACTCTATTGTTACAATCCATGAGAATGTCCATTCCCTTACGATTTCAAAGACTGAGGGATTTCTTCTCAAACTGGACATTTCCAAAGCTTATGATAGAGTTGATTGGGATTTTTTTCTCAAAATTATGAAGTCTTTTGGCTTTAACAATCAGGTCCTCCAATTGATTGGCCAACCTATATCTACAACCACCATTTCCATCATGGTGAATGGTTCTGCCTCACATTTTTTTAGGAACTCTAGAGGGCTAAGGCAGTGGGACCGCATTTCCCTAATTCTTTTACTCTAATAGCAGAATGTCTTGGAAGAAACTTACAAAAAATGGTTGATTGGGGAGCCTTAATGGCACTAAAACCTTCCTCAAATTTTTTGGTGTGTACTCATCAATAGTTCATGGATGATACCATCCTAATGGGAAGATCTACTATTGCTGAAGCTAGAAACTTGAGAAAGGCCCTAGATGATTATGAGTCGGCTTCTGGTCTTATGGTGAATAGAGAAAAAAACTCCTTATTTTTATTTAATACCTTGGAGCCGAGGAAAAGGAAAATGGATAGATTCTTTAAAGTAGAATTGAAGCATTACATTCTATTTATCAGGGTCTACCTCAGGGTCTATAATCGTTGGGCCGAGGCAAAGGAAAATGGCCCGATTTGTGAACTTGGAAATTTTCAAAAAAAATTCACTTCCCCAAGTCTTAGCTTTGTTATTGAAAAATCTCATGACTTTAGTCTTTATGTTTGCATAAGTCTATAATTTTGAACTTTCTGATTGAACCCCGTGGTTCAAATGTTTAAGGTTCAAGGTTTGACAATTCACTCTGCTGTCAAAATTTTGTGGGAAATGGAGTTTTTTCAGTTGAAAGTTATGAATTTTCTTTCTGTGTTAAACCTTTGAACCAACATAAAAAGGTTTAAAGGTTTAGTCGGTTTAGTGGTTCAACGGTTTAGTTTGATAGTACGATTCTGCACATATATCTGCCAGTCCAAAAATGCAACAAAACAAAAAGTTTCAAATTTTCAAAATCTAAAGACAACCCACCTAATATTTTGGCCTTTAATTCTTTCAAATTTAATTTTGTGACCATATGAGCTCACATAATGTATTATTTTAATATTTTCTTATTGCAACAATATGGCTGATAGTGTTAGTTTACAAAACAAGTACCCTAATTTGGTGAGTTGTTAAAAAATGGTTAAAACCCCATCTGTAATTTTAAATATCATAACAACTCACAAATTTTCATGGCCCTAGGATGTCCAATTAATCCATGGTGAATTTAATAAAAAGTGGTTGTAGGAAAAATTAAAACTTTCTCAATTGTTTATGTGCAACAATTTTAAACATTTAAACATTTTAAATCAGTTTGAAAGAAACAATTTTAGAGGAGGTATTTAAGAAGGACAAATATGTTAACCAACAAGATTACTGACTGATTTTGTTGAACTTTAAAATTATACTTTCTAATTAAATTGGGACACATGCATAGAAATATTATCTTTAGTTTTAGATAATTTGATGAAATATAATTTCAATTCAATTTTTAATTTTAAGTTTGATGGCTATCTTCAACTACTTTCTATAAATTAAAATATCTTTTTTTTAAAACAAAATAAATTAATGTTAATTAATGTTAGAGTTAAGATCAAGGTTGGATTTTAATTAAGGCTACCTTGTTAGTGTTAGTGTTAATAATATTTAGGTCATATTTAACCTATTAGAATTAGAATTACAATATACATAGATCAATTCTAAGAGATTTCCACAATACATTATATATAAGAGTATGCGGTTTCTGGATTCGATGCAAAAATATTACACAAATCGAATCCAAAAACTACATACTCTTAAATATACATAGAGTAAATTAAAATTAGGATTATTATTTAGGTTAGGATAAATAAAATTAGTTATGACCTTAATCATAATGTTATATCCCCAATACTAACACTAAATCCAACCCTCGTTATTTGAAAGCCTTGCATGTGTTGGGCTAGGATTAGAGGTTGAGTTAAATTAGGGTTAGGGTTTAAGTTAGAGATAGGGTTTAATTAGGGGTTTTGATTAAGGTTATGGTTAGTATCAAGTTAGTGTTAGAGTTCTAGGATAAATCTTGAGGTCAAGGTTGTGGTTGTGGTTATGGCTGGGGTTTAATTAGGGTTAGGGTCATAGTTTATTATGGTTAGGATTAATATTCTAGGAGAAAGCTTGGGTCAGAGTCAAGTTTAGGCTTTAGTTTGGTGTGATAGTTCATTTAGAGCTAAGGTTAGAGTTAGGGTTAAATTAGGGCCATGTTTAGCAATACATTTGTTGAACTTGCTATAATTAATGTCTTTCATCATTAGGTTAGGGTTATGGTTAATGTTAAAAAGTTATAGATTAAACTTTGTTATCAAAGTTAAAATTTACATTAAGGTTGCACTAAGGTTTAGGTTCAAGTTTAATTAAGATTAAAAATAGAATAAGGATTTCCATTACAACTAGGCTAAGTGTTAGGTTTAAGGCTAGGTTAGGATTAGGGTTACATTACGAATATAGATTCAATGGCATTATGGTTAATATTAGATTAAGGTTAAGGTTAAGGCTAGGATTAAGGTTAATGTTAAATTGTGATTCAATAAGGGAAAAATATTTTATTTATAATAAGGTTTGATTTAGGGTTATGTTTGGGGTTTAATTTGGGCTATAACTAAAATTAGAGTTAGGGCTAAATTGAGGTCAGGATTAATGTCAAGCCATGGTCTAAACAATTTTAGCATTAGGGTTAAATTAGGGTTAGATTCAATATTAGACTAGGGTTAAAGTTAGGGTTAGAATAAGAGTTAGAGATAGGATTTGGATTATGGTTAAATTACGGTGAGGTTTCAATGGGTTAGAGCTAAGATTAAGGTTAATGTTCAACTTCATTTATAGCTTAATAAGTGTTAAAGTTAGGATTTCTTTAAATTAGGATTAATATTCAATTAAGGTTATCAATAGGTTTTAGTTATGACTAGGGTTCAATTAGCATTAGAGTTAGGGCTATGGTTTAATTAAGTTAGGATTTAGTTAGTGTTAAAAAAATGTTGATGTTATAATTCAATTACAGTTATGGTTAGAATTAGAATTATAAATAAGAACTTCAATTAGGGTTTTAAGAGAAACATTTAACTTAGGGTTAGGGTTAAAATAAGTCAAGATTAAAGTTTAATTATGATTATGGTTGAATGTTACCAAGGTTAATATTAGGATAGTAAGGTTAGGGTTAGGAATAATGTTAGAGTAGGGTTCAATAAAAGTTAGGGCTAGGGTTCAATTAGAGATAGGGTAAAATTATGGTTATTTGAGTTGGGATTAATATATGGTTAAGTTTTAAATAGGGTTAAGATTAGAGAATAATTATGGTTAGGGTTTAAATAGGTTTAGCATTAGCAATCAATGAGGGTTAGATTTAATGTTAGATTAGGTTTAAGGTTAGGTTTAGAATTGAAATTAAAAATAGGATTAGGGTTAGAGATGAATCAACAATAGGATCAATGTTACATTAGGGTTTAATTAGGGTTAGTGTCTAGATTCAATTGGGGTTAGATTTAATGTTAGATAAGGGTTAAGGTTAAGGTTAGACTAAGAATTAGATATATGATTAGGGTTAAGTTTCAATAAATATCATATATATTAAACATAATATTTATTTATAAGTAGATCATTATAAATCAAATGTTAAATATTTATATTTTGAATTTTCCTTCAAGTAGCTTCAAGTAGTCTAAGTGATTTATTAAACGATTTCACATCAATTTTATGTTTATATACCTCAAGAATTGTCTCCCAAAGTAAACCATATAATTATAAACCGTTCAAATAGTAACAATGAGCTATCCACCATCCATGACCTCTTTCTTGAGGTGCACACAATTGTTAAACGCTAGCAAGAAGTACCATTTAGTCTTAATAAGAATAAGGAAAAAATACATAATACAATGAAGAGGCCATTGTTCAAGATTTTAAGGAGCCATTTGTGGAGCTAGTGGCCCCATGAACAATATTTTATTTGCTTAAATTTAAGCAATCAATTTAAATTCTTTTGCCATTTAAAATTATTTGAATAGTATTAATAATAATTTGTGTAATAAATCTTTGAGAGAAAAATTGATAAAAATGGAGGCAAAGAAATTTTTGCAATCATGTAGCATTTCTTTTCATATGCAGTTGTTGCTTATTTCCAATTTCTTTTCATTCGCAGTTGTTGCTTATTTTTAACCTCCATCTTCTTTTCACAGCTTATTTCATTTTTCAAGCAGTGGTTAAGTAAAAAATGGACTTAAACAACAGTATGAGAAGATGAGGTTATTTTGTTCTTGCAAGTGTGAGAGCTATCACTATGTAGTGAAATGCCAAAGGATGATGCTAGATATAGAGTGAAGTTAGCTATTGTAATGGAGGGAATAATCTTAAGCATGTGGACACTTTCCCTAACTTGTGATTATTTCTCTGGTTTTTTTAAAGAAAAAATCTCGTCATTGTTGAGCGAAGTGTTTCAACGTATATGGTTTTGTCTCTTTCCTTAGTCCACGAAAATGAATTCTTTAGGGAGTTGCACCTCTCAACATTAGGAAAATTGGTTAAACATATTACGTTGCAACTTATTATTAAACATATGAATTGAACCAGTCATAGGCTTTGTTAATCATTAAAAAAATGCACATATTATGATGTGCATACTCATCGTAGGTATATTTTAATGGGCGATAACGCAGATTTGTTTGGCATCTTTATTGAAACAAATAATAATATTATTTCCATAAATATTTTGGGACAATTAATAAAATTCCAGTAATAAATAAATTTGAATAGGATAATAAGTTCAAAATGATATCAAATAAATGAAATAAATGTTTAATAAATAAAATAAATTATATTATTTTATTAAATTCTAGAGATGGAAAAATGAGGTTGAAGATGTTAAGAACCAACTTATTATAGTGCTGAAATCTTGTTTAGAAAAATGTTTCAAAATCTACAAACTTACATGCTTGATATTCATGAGTGCAACCTAAACCTAACATGTGAATCTAAAATGCAAGCCATGTGATTGACCTAATAGAAATTGACTACTATAATTCACTCACCTTAATTTTTGATGTCTAAATCTTTGTAAGGGTGGATTTAAATATACTTAATTTTGAGGCTCACATTCTTAGTGAAATTCATGCTTGAGTTTAAATGACTTTGTAACAAAGATCAAGGAGAATAAATAAGTGTGCATTAGACCTAGGACAATGTGTTCTAATGTAATGCTTTGATACTACTATTGTAATATTCTCATAAATTCTATATGATTACTATCTTTGAGTGATTATTGTAAACATAACAAATAAAAAGCATGCAAATGCAACTTACTAAATTATAAATTACAAATAAATAAGATGCAAATGCAAATTACAAATAAAGGCTAGAAGGAACATGATAAATAAAAAACATGCAAATTGAGTACTAAGAAGTATGCACCACAATGAATCAAACCTGGTGGATATAGACAGTCTACATCAAAGCCATCCCACTATAACTAGAAGACTGGCTATAACCTACCAATCACATAGGTCGTAGATCCAATCACTGAACATGCAAACTCATCATCACATTAGTAAACTGCAAACTGATATATCAGAGAGAATAATCAATGTAGACAACCATGACTCAAACACCAAATCACCATCCGATCTGATTTGCGAAACATGTCCAGAAACTAGTACCATAGTCAAAGGAACCAAATAAGCATCAAGGGAGATAAGAACAACCTCTTGATATCAAACCAAATCACCACAACATGAATATGTCGTATGAATGTAAAACATGTACCTACATACCCATGACACCATAATAATCACCTGCATCCAAACTGTCACCCACATAAAACTCCAAGTCTCAAACCGAGTCAAATCATGTACTCAAACCATGAACAGCCTATGCACCTGTAACCATCAAATTCCAACTCTGAAACATACTTGTAAACCTGTATCAAGGAAGCATCAATTTGATAATATGTATCATCATAAATATCCAATGAAAACATGCACTCTCTCAAGGTTATGTCCCTTGACTCGTACAGATGCTCACAGAATCACACCCTGAATCTTAGGCATCTACAAGTGATCAAAAAAGTACACACCTCTCTATACCCATCAAACTGATACAATAACAATACCAAATTGAAGTACACTGAACACCCTCTCCAACGCTTATTAAAAATTGAAAAACAAATTCCATATGCAAAAGATATGACCAAAATTGCATCAAGGAGAATATAAGGCTTCCAGGCTCCCAAAACATGTCCAAAAAAAAAAGTGACTAAACTGAACCTGTACCAAATGGTAGTGCTCAGAAGAAGCTCTCCAACGAGTATAAGAAGTCAAAAAAGGGACTCTCCAGGTGAAACTTATCCCAGTTGGAAGAAAATGTCCAATTTCGCTATATGGGAAATATATAAGCACACAAAAAAAAACCCCTTCGATTGAACTAAAAATATTTTCCAAATTTTATAATAATGTTTCTATGGGGCCCACTGGCCAAGACCTCACACATCTCATCTTCCAACCCAAATGATACATGTGGAAATTTTAATAATTTATTTACTGTAAACACATTTATTAAAAATGCTTTTAAAATGAAGGTAGATTTATTTATTGTTAATTGGCATTTTACTTTTTGTTTTAATATCCCTTGCGTGGTGGGGGGGCCAGCCCACACCCCACGAGGGCCATCGGCCACATGGTACCCTACCGATAGTATCCTTGCTAGCATTGGTACCACTCAGTACCATTATCGACAGTGGTACCACTGTGGTGGTACAATCCATAGAGATGGGGATGGGGCATGGTGGCCCCACCCCATACTAAAGAATATAATTTAAAAAAAAACTTCGGCCTTTTTTCATTTCCTTTTTAAATTTTTTTTTTCTTTTTCAAAACAAAAGGCTTGATAGGTTTAATAAACAACAAGATTTTTTTTAATATTATTTTTTGACGACTGTGCAGGTTGTACGATAGTGTGAAAAAATTTCAAACTTATTTCTCCATAACCAAAATAGGGCAAGTTATATATCAAAATTCGTCTCCTAGCCTCTCTGAACACAACCATGGGGTCTGTTTTGTCTCACAGGGTCAAATATGAAACTCCACCCCCAAAACCCCCTAAAATGAAAATCAATGGAAACCCATTTTGAAACAAATTTTTATAACATTAGATCTACAACAAATGCCCAAAAAATTGCAACCCACAACTTGCAACAAACCCTCATATCTTGTCTTATCTTTTATTCATACATGCATTCATAGATTCCAACTAGGTTTATAAACACTATTAAACCATATAGCTCCGATACCATTTGAAAGGAAACTTGCAGCCATTTTTTTGACAATTTCCACATAGCCTAATTTAGATCTTAATCAAATCAACACAAACTTCACATGCAAAGAATAGACAACATACCCATGAAAATGTGACACAAGATATATCTTGAGAAAACCCTCATGAGGGAAAAACCTAGCCTCCAAAAGCATCATCCACCATGTATTATCAACAATGCATCCATTAAGTTACAACTATGGAAAGTTTCTGAAAACCCAGCCATAAGAAGCCATCAACAAGAACTCCATGTGACCAAACTTGAATCCGCACATCCCGTTCCATGTGCTTCCTTCACAAATGCTAACCTGGCTAACTGACCAACCCAAACAACTACCCCTGTGGTTGCTTTTATAAACACAAGCTCCCACAAAACCACCAAGTGGTATTGCATCAAACCATGTGACAATAAAATATAATATTTTTATTACCTACCCTTGACCCAAATTTAATATTGGGTACTTCATCACAATTACATTCCCCAATATTAAATAAATGCAATATAATAATATCAATGTATCAATACAACTCATCAAGTGGTTAGAAGAATATTTTAAGGGAATCTCTACGTGTTGCACATCCGTCTAGGTGCTCCTAGGTGCAACAATACATATGATATTACAATATAATTCCATGTCCACCTCAAAAAATAATAAAATAATACAATAATAAAACATTATTATATGCAAGGTGTACAACACCATTTTCTCAACAATCATATCATTTAGATCATCATTTACATCCTTATCATTAAGTATATCATGTACATCATTATCATATCATTTAGATTATCAATTACATCCTTATCATATCATTTGCATCATTACCATATCCTTTAGATTACATTTCAAAATATTCATCCATTTTATTTTAACAAATTAGTCACATGTGCATTCATCCATACCATTCTTAAAACACTAGTAGCATTTACGTATATTCAGATCATTTAGTTGCATTTTCAGATAAATTCATAAACATGAGTACCAAATAGATAATACTTTACATCATATAGGCATGCATCCCATCATAATCAATGCATAATCATATAGTATCATGACCATTTATCATAGAGCATTATCATTAGCCATTTTATCAGTACAACCTCAGACATTATCATCATAATTACATTACATTTTGTCATCACATCATCACAAAAAAATCATATAGGCATCAATAAACATATTCTCATGGTACACACCTAATCATATAGCATCATGACCATTCATCATAGAGAATTATCATTAGCCATTTCATAAGTACATCCACACGCATTATCATCATCATAATTACATTACATTTTGTCATCATATTATCACAAAAAATCATACAGGCATCAATAAACACATTCTCATGGTACACACCTAATCATCCTGTCAACATGTCACAATAAAATCATGTAGGTTACATCATTATAAAAGAAAATGTATCCATCTATACAAGCATGACATTCATAAGCAAAGCATCTATAAGCATATAAAACAAAAATTCAATGCATTCATCACATATAAAACATATAAACACCATATCATTAAGCATGAGTACCATATCTGAATCCAAAGGAAAATCGATGGTGTATCTCATATAATCATAAAACAGGAATCACTATCAAAAGTATACAAATATCATATCCAAAATGAGAGATACATCACAAATTATTGAAATCATATAAACTATCCACATAAATCAATGTGTATAAAATGATACAAAAATTGGGGTAGACATATCTATGCGTGACTTTCACCGGAGGCTATAGGCCTAGCTCCCCCTGTACCCAAAGGACCAACACTTGCACTGCCACCACCTTAATCTCTCTAGGGGCTCATAACACCCTAAATCTTTGTACTATACTATAATCCCCCATTCCTAGAGCTCTGTGCATTAGATGTTGCCCGTCTCTCTAGAGGCACAACCTAAAAGTAGAGAGCCCTATAATAATCAATCCATACTATCTGATATACTAGATCTCTCATCGTTTCTCTAGTTAGTCCCTGGGCGAATGTCTTCTTTAGAGTTTGTACCAACGCATCGACACGGTCATATCCCTCTATTGTTGTATCTTGCTCAACTGTCAAATGAGAAATTTGTGCCTATGCCTGAGCTAATTGCCCCTATAACCCCTGCACAATGGACTATAAGGCTGCTATCTGGGCCTATTACTGATGGGGTGGAACTATAATCTATACTCTCAACAATTGTGATGGCTGGGGACCCCAAAATGCCTGTACCAGGATATATTGAAGAGGAGTTGATGATGGAGGCATATCTATTTGCCTCCTCCTAATTAAGGGTTGATCCTCCTCCTTGGTCTCCTCAGAATCTGAATCACCCCCTCTATAACCCCCAATAGCACCAATCACTGAATTAGACTCAAACTGAGAATCATCCCCTCCAATCTGCAATGGTCCTCCTTGACTTGCATCTTTCCATCTACCTCCTCTCCCCATCTGACCCCCATCTCTAACTCCACCTCCTTTACCCATCCTGTCTGCACCTCTCCTACGGCCTCGACTTCCTGCTGCTACTTTTCTCTGTACCTAACATTGGGGATGATCCTTGTCATCACCAACTACCTCTAAGGGTGGTATAGTCTCTCTTGGTCCTATTAATTGAGAGAAAGGATGCTTAGCCTTGTACTGTGTATACTATGTTGTCATGCCCCTATTTGTAACATGAAGAACCATATCCCAGACTGATTGAGGTAATGCATAAAACTCAACTTGGGCTATCTCAAAATAAAGAATCAGAACCCAATCTTCTCTATCCTTGTGTGTATGAGCATATATGGCACAACCCTGAGGCATTCCCTAGGTCTGACCAAACTGCCTTAACACATGAGTCAAAATGAATCTCTCCACAACATAGGGTGTCCTATCTATTAGATATTAGATCCTTATCAACACTGACACCTTTGTAGCATCCTCCTACTAGGCCTTACAATAAAGGTACAACCTCCATATCACTTGGTCCAAATTATCAAGAGCCCATCTCCAATACTTCAGTTTCCCAAGCATCAAATGGGAAACTGCATGCCTATATGCATACAGGTAGGGTTGTCTTGATGCTCATGATCTCTCTACTATAGGTCGCAACATTTCTATGTGCTCCTAGGCCCAAATCTACAACAATGTAACCCCCACAAATAAATTGGCCACTCTATCATATACAACCTGGTGCAAATCATGCTATAAGTGGGCTAGGATACAAATCCCCCATGCATACTGCATGCCCTATGTAACCATCCACTCTAACACATGGGCCCATCCCACTGCAAATCCATTAAACCTCCTATTTGGACATAGGAAGCCTCCCACCAAACCTTCCAATATCAACGGGAGTGACATATACATCTCCACCATGAGCTATCAGAAGATATTGGGTCCCTCGATCTCCTCATCCCCCAAATACTCACCGTAAGGCCGTTGTACCCCCTGCCTCATGCTGATAATACTATACCAACTCTTCTGTGATTGGGATCTGAAGAATCCTATATACATCCTTTGGAGTCACTATAATCTCTCCTGTGGGTAGATGGAAGGTGTTGTGGGCATTATGGAACCTCTCCACCAATGCAGTTAACGAAGTCCTATTCATCCTATAAATCAGGCATGAACAAAATATGAGATAACCCACAAGAATCAATAATAGCCATGTTAGCATCAGTAAGGTCTCCTCTCATGGAGAAGGTCTTTGGGTATCACTCCTAAGACATCAATACACTCGCATGCTCCTGCAAGGGGATATCAATAAAATGTCAACTTTGTATCCAACTAATCAAATTCATCAATCAATCAATCAAGTTATCTTATCTACTCACATGAGATCTTAATCAATCTCTTTGTGCACCTATCAGTGACATAGTCACACAATCATCAAAATTTGGAGTTGCAATCAATAACTCTTATCAATCAGGAGGTTCATATAAACCTAACCTATCAATGATGCAATCATGCATTCATCAACTTGGGAGTTTCTATCATAAACTCTTATCAATCAGGCATCCAATCAAACCTAACTTATCATTGACCTAGTCATGCAATCATCAAAATTTGGAGTTACAATAAATAACTCTTATCAATTAGGAGGTTCATTTAAACCTAACCTATCAATGTTGTAATCACAAATTCATCAACTTGGGAGTTTCTATCATAAACTCTTATCAATTAGGCGGTCAATCAAACCTAACCTATTAGTGACGTAGTCACACAATCATCAAATTTGGAGTTTCTATCATAAACTCTTATCAATCACACCTATCCTATCATCCAAACCTTGGATTAAATTTTGGACATACATTGATGATATACGCAATTCAAATCTATCAATCATCAAAACCAACAACAAGCATCAACAAAATCAGAAAACTAACATTTTTATCACTCAAAAATTGAAAAAACCATAAAAAACCACTCACTATCTCAAAAGCACCAAAACATTTATCACAGGTGATGCAACAAATTATCAAAGGCGCTACTTAAATTATCAAATACACTACAAACATATTCAAAATACCCACATCATATGTCAAAAGTGCCACAAAAAATCTCAAACATGCTACAACAACCCCACTGAAATGGCAAACTCTAAAATCAAATGGGCTAGAACTTCAATTAAAAGCGCTAAGAAATGCATCATATGTGCTACGATAATAGTCAAATGCACTAACAAAAACATAAAAAGTGCTAATTCAAAAATGAAAATGCTCTAAAACTACAAAAAAGCCCTAGGCGCACAAAACTGCAAAAAAACATCAAAAAATCGCTAAAAATCATTCAAAAATCACACAAAATCAAATAAGATAGGTTCGAAATCACCTCACCAGAGGTCCATACCTTTTTGTCCTGTCGAATTGGTGAACTCTCTCAAATTGGTGGGTGGCACCATTTTTCTTTTCTTCTCTCCAAGCTCTAATCACCAAATGACAAATGTGCAAATGAGCTGGAAAGTGACCCCCAAGGGTTTATATAGCAAGTGGTGATATAAGTGGGACATACCACATGGATGGAAATGTGGGGCATATGCGTGTTACCCTCGCATCATATTTTCAAAAATCAAATCCTTTTTATCTGAAGATCAATTTCGGGAAAAAATTAAAAAATTAAAAAAATAAAATTTTAAAAAAAATTCAAAAAAAATCAATAAATTTTAAAAATAATCAATTTTATCAAATAATCTCCCGAGGGGGCATACTCGCACTATTTATCCAACAATCAGTACCTAGGGCAAATCAAAAAATTTATTAGTATGATCAAGCGATTTTTCTTTGAGTCAACGTGTGGACACACATCATTTCAAAGAGGGGCAAAATGTAGACACATAAATATGACCACCAAATTAAATAAATATTTAATATTAATTTAATTCACTAGAAATTATTCTATTGGTTAAATTAAGATTTAATTAATTCACCTCCTTCCTCTGATAATTAAATAAATTATTTAATTTATTTGATTTAATTTATCTAGCCAAATTCAGACCTTTAATTAAATAAATCATGTTTATTTAATTAGACCCCCTTTTACATTTAATAAAATTTACATTTAATTAAATACCCTTCACCCATTTAAATAAATCAATATTTTTCAAAAATCCATCAAATGCAAGTTGCAACCAATAATTGATTATTCCAATTAAATCCTAAAAAACCTCCCACTTGCATTCTCCTAAAAATCCACTTAGCCACTAATCCTTTCTTCTAGATTCTTATAATCACTTCCAATTTAGCCTAATCCCCTTCTAATCATTTGCACATTCCTTAAGAAGGAGTCACTTCTCAAAAATATGCAAAGTCTTCATAAAGAATTAAAAGCTTTATTTCTTCAACAAGATAACCTCCAAAGTCTTACAAAACTTGTAAGGCTCTTACATAACCATTAATGATTATCTCAACCTTGACCCTTGGTTAGATACTTTCTCTCTAACTCAGCCATCCATTTAACCCACAAGGTTTCTTCAACCATTCATTTCTTTAACCATGGTTATCCCTTTAACCCTTGCACAAGAGTTTGTCCTTTGGATAAAAAATTTATCCATTAACTTAACCCTAGGCAAACCCCCTAGGGTAACCACCATGTATTCTCAGGCATTTAATGCCTCTTCTCTTTCCTCTCAAGCCTTCTCATGCTGACAATTGTCACCATTTCATTGGTGAAAATTGTAAACATGGATTGGGGATCCTGCAATCCCGATCCTTGTTAACATTATTCAATCTTGACCATCCAATTGCCCATTTCTTCTATAAATAGGCCTCATTCCCTCATTATCAAGGATCACAGGTTCTTATGCATCCAACTTATAGTCTATCAAAGTCATCAAATCTTAGCTTTGCTTCTCCTTGTTTTAATCATAATCTTTAACATTTTGAAGCATTTTAACCATTAGTTTAGCATATATCATGTTAGCATATCATGTTTAGCTTCATTATCATAGCATAAATCTTCATCTTGGCAAGCTTTGTTATCATCATATAGATCTTATTTGCTTTTCATATAAATCATTTTAATCACATATCACTCATTCTTTGAGTTGTCATTCCAAAGGTTAGTTGCTCAATGATCTGAGAGCAACCATGACTTGAGGAATCCTATGATATAGAGAACAATGGGATGTATTGGAGGGATTGTGTGTTTAACTTGTTTTGTTTATTAAATCCTTCACTTATAATATTTCATTGGTATGCTTGATATTTGATCTTAATTGACATTAACTATATTTTAGGTATATATAAACAACTGGCAATAATAATTGGGTACAAACACATCCAATCACTTACATAAAGAGCTTAAACACCAAGCCCTCGTTGTTGCATCTTCTACCAACATTATAGATCATTGCCTTTGTAATCACAAATGATATGAGACAGTTTATGTTACCACCTAGAAATTGATCTTGGCTTGAGTCCTTTTGGCAGTAATAGTTTTATCACTAATGTAATTTCACGACCCCATTGGTAGTGATTGATGAGAGGTCATTGAATGTCCTCCAACCTCTTGTGTCTCCATCCTCCAATATATTTGATTGAGAGAACATATTCCTCCTCACTATCTTTGTGTGGAGTGCTTTTAGTAGCCATCCCATGAATGTATTCTTCATGATCATCTATAGCCAATGCCTTATTTGTATTTAACTTGCAATCAAGGAGATCATTGGCATGCTGAGTGAAATTTATTACAACGTGTCCCTTCTTCTTACAATAGTAGCACAAAATTCTATTCTTGAAGAAAAGGCTTCCCTTTGATGTATAAGAATTGGATTCGAAGGAATGGTTGGGCTTGTTTAACTAAGCATTGCAGTTTCATCCATAGTTGGGTCCATTTTCTTAGCTTCTTCATTAATTAGAGTGGAATTGTATCTTTTAGGCTAGCATCTACTTTGTTTAATGTGAATACAATATACCATAACTAGGAGGCATGTTATTTAACAAAATAGTTTTTGAATCATCATCATCTACTTTAGCATCTATCCCAAGTAGTTGATTAAATAGGGAGTGAAAATTACTGATATGTTGAACAATGTTGTCAACTTATATCATTTTCAACTGCTCGAATAATTTTTGCTTTAAGCCCATGTTTGCACTTTATTCTTTTGATCCAAACAAAGCTCTAAAATTAGCCCACACTTCATTGGAGGTCTTTGATAAGTAAATGTGGTGAAGGTATGCATTTGAAAGTCCAAGACCAATCGAAGCTATTGATCTTCAATCCTTCGAAGTCCACTTTGCGCTTTCATCAACATCACTTGGCCTTGTTGTTGCTCCACTTACTATATCCCACAAATCCTTTTCAATAAGGGTCAACCGTAATCTAATTTGCCATGTATGGAATTTTGAACCTTCAAAATTCTCTATTAATATACTATTTTTTTTAATATTTTAAACGAAATATTATTTTACTCTAAAGCTTAATTTAAGAATGTCCCCCATAATGTGGGGATGTTGCATACAAGTGAAAGTGCATCCAATTATAATTGAAATAATGTTTTTTTTTCTTTTTTTATACTTTTGATAACATGACCATTATTGACTTGTGAATATGGACCCAATGACAATTTGAGATACTATAACAATTTAACTTCTACCTATAAATTATCACTAACACTCAACTACGAATGTAGATTCATTAAAAACAAACTAAATACTATTAATGACTTGACTCACTCATTCTAAACAATCATACAGCAGAAAAAAAATTATAACATGTTTATGATTTATACTTGCTTAGATGTAAAATACCTCACATCTTTCAGATTGAGGCCATATATTTGTTGCATGCGATTCCACAAGACCCAAATGCTCTACTATTTTTAGTTACCATTTTTCCTTTCTCTCGACTAGGAACTATAGCTAGAAATAACATACACAAGACCCAAAGAATGTTTTTTGAGATACACTATACCTAGAAATAACATAGATGTGCAACTCATATGAATTAGTGCAGTATTTGACTGAATCATAGTCGGTGGATGCTTTTTCATAGACAATAAACATTATAATAATTTGTTATATTATTAGAAATATTTTCTTAATTTATATAAAATTTTGTTAAATTAAGATACTCATATATATAAAGCTAGCTTAGTCAAAAGATATTTTTCTTGAGGGTCTAAGGTCTCTAAGTATGTGTGTGTAAGAGAGGAAAACTTCATGTTGATTACAAAGTATCTTGATTTTTTTATCCTTACTAAGGGGTTCATAGATAATCTATATTGATAGAATAATATATTTCATACAAAAACTATCAATAGTTTCTATTTATTTTAGTAGATACCTCTCAAGGATGGTATAAGATGAAATATGCCTACTTTTATTATCTAGTTCAAGTATGCTATTTGGAAAGAAGATTAAGGTCTCAAAATGTGTTTAGATAAATATAAGATATTTATTACAACTTAGGCTTGATAAATTTTTATATCTTATTGAAGGGATATGCATATAAAAAAATCATGTCTTAGAAGAGTCATTGGCTTATCTTTGGATGGAAGCACTTATAGAATATAGATTTCTTGTTGTAACCTTATTCATTCCCTATATACTATTTGTTAGGTTTATAAACCTTATAACCATATACAAATAAGGGGTCAATGTAATATAAGTTTCATAAGTATTGGTTGAGGATAACCTTTGACTATCTCGAAATGACATAAGAATCTACATGAGTAAAATGGTACATGGTTGACTAAGGGAACAATTAGGTTCTTGTGTACTTTAGACCTAGTTGAGAATACTATGCATGCTTAATTGTGTTATCTAATCCTAAACTAGAAGTAATATAATGTGATCAATATCCATATAAGTTAAACATAAAGATGATAGAGTGTTGACCTTAATAATATTTTATAAGTCAGTGATGCTTGCCATAATTAACTTCTTAAAGAATACCTAATAAGGTGTAGATTATCCATGGAAATACAATTGACAAATACATTAGCCACATATTTTAAAGGGGTTATGTATAAGATTCTTGGAACTTATGAGATTGAATATATTAATTTTGGCATGCTCATTATTACACTTATGTGTTTTGAATGCACTTGATTGTTCTTGTATACTCTTGTAATCTCTATATGCTCTTGTATGTATTTATGTAAAATTTCATATGCTATTGTATGCACTTAAGAACTCTTGTAACTTTTCCATGCACATGTACATTTGTCTTAGCCCTTAAATGCATGGTTGTGTGTTAATTGTGTATCATGTGTGTATTGGGTGGGTGTCGAATATGGAACGAAAGGAGAGGGTAAATCTTGACACCTTATTTACCTGTCGATAGTCAGCATAAATATTTGGCCAAAGTGTTTAATCAATATGATGTAAAAATGTTAATTTATTTTCTTACCTCCTACCATATCATGAAAATCAGACTACATAGTCATAGGTGATATGCTTGTTGGATATTTTCATGTTGCACCAAATTTCATCCATTGCTAGTTTCAAGTCACTAGAATTTTTCATGCAGGGTCCATGGTTCTTCATGTTAGGAAGAACTCCAAGGAAGCGTAAATGGGTAAGTGCATGAAGTTGTGGTACCAAAAAGGTGCCTGTTTTGAACTTTTCATAAAAATGCGTCATTGGCATGAAAAGGTCATCCAAACCTATGGGTTGGATGCCCAAGGCAAATCTAACCCAAAGGGTTGGTATTCTCCCAAGCAAACCATTTGGCAAGTCATATGATGTTCTAAGGGGTCATATGGTGTTCTATGGCCCCATAGGACACCATAGGACCCCTTAGGTGTCACTAGGGATCATATTGCATACTAATGGGTCACATGGTATTCTATGACCCCTTAGGACACCATATGGTGTTGTTATGGGTTGTATGGTGTCCTAAGGGGTCATATGGTGTCCTATGATCCCTTAAGACACCATGTGACCCGTTAGGACACCATATAGTGTTGTTATGGGTTATATGGTGCCCTAAGGGGTCATATAGTATTCTATGACCCCTTAAGACACCATATAACCCCTTACATGTTGTTAGGGTTCATATTGTGTCCTAAGGGGTTATATGGTGTCCTATGACCCCTTAGGAAACTATATGACCCCTTAGGTGTCATTAGGGGTCATATTGTGTTCTAAAGGGTCATATGGTGTCCTATGACCTCTTAGGACACCATATGACCCCTTCGAACACCATATAGTGTCAATATGGGTCATACGATGTCCTCAGGTGTCATATGGTGTCCTATGACCCCTTAGGACACCATATGGTGTTGTTATGGGTCATATGGTGTCCTAAGGGGTCATATGGTGTCCTATGACCCCTTAGGACACCATATGACCCTTTAGGACACAATATGGTGTTGTTATGGGTTGTATAGTGTCCTAAGGGGTCATATGGTATCCTATGACCCCTTAGGACACCATATGACCCCTTAGGTGTTGTTAGGAATCATATTGTGTGCTAACGGGTCATATGGTGTGTTATGACCCCTTAGGACACAATATGACTATTGGTATTATGAATATGTTGCATTGGTTTTATCATTGATGTCAACACTTATCCTTCTAGAGATCTTTGGTTATGTTCATCGACAAGTTCAGTGACTTATGCACAGTCACCGGTATTTGGTTCACTGACAGGTTATATTGTTCACCGACATTGAGGATGACTTGTTATCATATGGAGATCACTTGGTTATGTCGAAGACATGGTTTTGACACTTGGTTTTGATGATTTTCTTATTGGTCTAATCCGGTTGACATATTTGCTGTTATTGGCAAATTGATCTAGGTTATGGGTCGACATGAGTTATCTATTCCTGATCAGCACGACACATTATGAAGATGGTTTAATTAATTGGTATTATTGTTGAGCCGACATGATGCATCGCATCTTGACTTGTAATTGATTTTATTGCAATATTCTTAGTAAGTCGACCTACACATTTGGTCTTAGGTTTTGGTATGCATATAAGATCTCATTTGTGAGATAATGTAAGGAAGAAGTGAAAAAATAAGTAGAAGGTATATGGTTATGGTATTGTAACATGGTATGTGTGAATATTGAAGATCATATGAGTAGACCATAGAGAAGGAGATAATCAGAGCTTAACTGGTACTGAATCTAGCATTGGAGATGCTACTTTGAACAGTACATTATCATTGGATTTAATCATCCAATTGTAGTCAGTGAGACTCCTATTTTGCGATTGAGTAGTGAGCTCTAGACAGTTGGCCTTTCTGCATGTGCAGACCCCATTTATATACACATACTATTTGCAATAGTATCATCTGATTGTGGGTAAGGTTTCCCATCGTGGTTTTTCCCCTTACAGGGTTTCCACATACAAATATTTGTGTTATGTGTTGTGGATGTTGTTTCTTTTTGTGTTTCATGCATTAAGTTTCACCGGTATTGATACTAACTGTTAATCTGTTTACTGACATTAAGTTTGGTTTACCGATATTAAGTATCAAGTTTGATTAAATTATATTTGGGTTGAAATTATTAGACAACTGATTCATGCCCCCCTCTAAGTTTCCTCTAGGTCCTAACAATTGGTATTAGAGCTAAGTCCTCTTTTTGTAGAAGTTTAACAACTTGAGGAGATTCTATGGCAACTAACTATTTCAGGAAGGACAGTCCGAAACTTGATGGAACTAATTATGGTATATGGAAGATTAGGTTGGAGACACATCTGAATTGCATTGGAAAAGACATATGGGATGTTACACAGAATGGCTATGTTGGTCCTACATCGAGTCAACCTAATCCAACTACATTGGGTAAGGATCAAGAGAATGATTGCAAAGTAAGAGAAGCACTTTTGAGTGCCTTGACAAATCAGAAAATCATGGGATTATTAGACTGATCTACTGCTAAAGCTATTTGGGATAAATTGGAAACATTGAATGAAGGTTATACCACTATCGAAATTGTAAAACTAGAATGCTTCTGGGTCAGGTATGAAAATCTGAAAATAGAAGAAGATGAAAGAATTTTTGCTTTTATGGAAAGGTTTAATGAAATTGTTTTGGGAATATAATGTTGTGGAGGTTCTGTAAGTGAAGATGAAATTGTTTCTAAAGTTTTAAGAGAATTACCATTGGCATACAAAATGAAATTAACTGCTATTAATGAGTTAAGAACTATGCCTAATACCATCAGTATCTAGAGATTCCTTGGTTAGAAAATTTTCAGCATTTGATCTTGAGGAATTTGGTCTTGTTGCTACAATTAAGACAAATTTAGCCTTCAAAGCATCATTATCTGCAACATCTTCATCATCAGCTGATAAATATGATTGGAAAGCACTTTATGCAAGAGAACTTGAAGACATCGGGAGGGAAAATGAAGAACTAGAAGAACTTGAAGCACTATTTGCAAGGAAAATGCCTAAAGGTCCTGTTGGAAGTAAGTATGAAGGTAAAGCACCCTTTAAATATTTTAACTATAATAAAATTGGTCATATGGCATCTAGATGCCCTGATAGACATGCAAGATTGAGAGAATAAGCTAAAAGAACATATAAGCCTAACCCTGAATACCAAAGATACATATTTAAGAAGAATAGAGACAAATCATGTTATTATGCTAATGAAGGAGTTACTGATGATTCTGATGAAGAACCGACAGACAATGGATGTGCTTTTGTTGCAATAACAGAAGATCAACCAACACCTACTATTCCACCGGTAGAGCAGGCCTTGACAATTAAAATTGAAGAAAAGGATGAATGGATTGTAGATTCTAGATGTTCACATCATATGACTGGTGGTAAAAGTAAATTCTTATCTTTTCAGGAATACAATGGAGGTCTAGTAAGATTTGGTGATTACAAAGCTTGTTTGATTAGAGGAAAAGGCACTATATCTTTTGATGGTAAGCATAATACTGACAATGTTTATTATGTTGAAGGTTTGAAGCATAATCTTTTGAGTGTTGGTCAATTAGTTGAAAAGGGATTTCAGCTACAATTCAAGAATGGTCAATGCAAAATCATGAATAGAACTGGTTTGGAAATTGCAACCAGTAATCAGACTAGAGGTAATATATTTCATTTGAATAACAATGAAAAGACATGCTTGATTGCACATATTGATGAAAGTTGGTTATGGCATAAAAGACTCCGTCATGTGAATTTTGATTGCATTGTAAAGATTAGCTCATCTAAGGCAATAAGGGATTTACCTAAGATTGTAAAACATTATAGTCTGGTATGTAAGGAATGCCAAATGGGAAAGCAAGTTAGAACAACTTTTAAGAGTATTTCTGAGAAAACCAATTATATTCTTGATTTAATTCATACTAAATTATATGGTCCAGCAAGAACAAGAAGTCTACAGGGAGATAGATACTTTATGCTAATCATTGATGATTATTCTAGAATGTGTTGGGTTACTTTTCTCAGGGAGAAATTAGAAGCTTTTGGGAAATTCAAATTATTCAAGGCACTTGTAGAGAATGAAACCAGTAAGAAAATCAAATGTTTAAGATTAGATCAAGGAGGTGAATTTACATTCAAGGAGTTCAATACATTTTGTGAAGTGAATGGAATTAAAAGACAACTATCAGCACCCTGGACGCCTCAACAAAATGGAGTTGTGGAAAAGAAGAATAGAACTATTCTGGATGCAGCTAGAAGCATGATATTAGAAGCAAATCTACCTCATGTGTATTGGAGAGAAGCAGTAAAAACAATGGTTTATAGTTTCAATAGAGTTCACATCAAAGGTAAAACTAGTAAGACACCCTATCAATTATGGTTTGGTAATATTCCTACTCTTAAGTACTTCAAAATATTTGGAAGCAAATGTTACATTAGGAGAGATGAGTATATTGGTAAATTTGATCCTAGAAGTGATGAAGGAATATTTTTTGGTTATTAATCTAAGAGAAAAGCATATAGATGTTTTAATAAAAGATTGTAGAAAATCATTGAGAGTGCAAATGTGAAGATAGATGAACATTTTAGAAGAAATTCAAGGTCTATGGATTCTGAACCGACAATTGAGATAATCACAAATGAACCTATACAGAGTGCACCGATACAGATTATTGATCCAGTCACACTGACGTCATCAGAGAATTCCACAGAATCACTCTAAAAGTCAAATAATTGGGAATAAGTATCAAGGAGTTATGAGAAGAGGAAGACTAGAAAATGAAGAGGCATGTTTAATTTATCAAATTGAACCAACATCTGTCATTGAGGCATGTGAAGATAAACATTGGATTAAAGCTATGGAAGATGAATTGGAACAAATTGAAAAGAACAATACATGGACATTAGTTCCCCGACCTAAAAATAAAAAAGTAATTGGAACTAAATGGGTATTCAGAAACAAACTTAATGAAGATGGTAAGGTAATCAGAAACAAAGCAAGATTAGCATGTAAAGGATATTCACAGAAAGAGGGAATTGATTACAATGAAACCTTTGCACCGGTAGCTAGAATTGAGGCAGCTAGATTATTTCTGGCATTTGTAGCACACAAGAACTACAATGTATATCAAATGGATGTTAAATGTGAATTTTTGAATGGTGATCTTGAAGAGGAAGTTTACATTGAACAACCTGATGGATTTTCATTGACAAATGATAAAGATATGGTTTGTAGATTAAGGAAAGCTTTATATGGATTGAAGCAAGCTCCTAGAGCTTGGTATGCTAGATTGGACAAATATCTTTTGAAGTTTGGTTACACTAAAGGCAATGTTGATAGCAACTTATATTTCAAAGTGACTAATGAAGACATTTTGGCTATTGAAGTTTTTGTTGATGACATAATTTTTGGAGGAGAAGATGGATTGTGCAAAGACTTTTCTAATAAGATGCAGGAAGAATTTGAATGTCTATGATTGGGGAGATAAAATTATTTTTAGGATTGCAGATTTCATAGACTGATAAAGGTATATTATTATGTCAATCAAAGTACTTGAAGGAATTATTGAAAAAGTTTGGTATGGAAAACTCTAAACTGGTAAGTACTCCTATGACTACAACTGATAAACTATCATTGAAGGATGATTTAGCTCCTATTAATCTGACAAGATACAAATATATGATTGGAGGTTTACTATATTTGACATAAACAAGACCTTATATAATGAATGCAGTGTGTATTGTTTCAATATTTCAAAGTAATCCTAGAGAAAATCATAAATCAACAGTGAAAAGGATTTTCCGATATTTACATGGCACAACAAATCTAGGTTTATGGTATCATAAAGATAAAAATTTTGATTTATGTGCATACACCGATGCTAATTGGGTAGGAGATTTAGATGATAGAAAGAGCACCACCAGTCAGGAATTCTTTCTTGGTAGTAGATTGATTTCATGGTTGAGCAAGAAATAAAGTTGTATATCATTATCAACAATATAATCAGAATATGTTGCAGCAGCAACTAATTGTACTTAGGTATTATGGATTAAGCAAATGTTGAAGGACATAAAGGTAAAATGAAAAGAACCTATAATCATCAATTGTGGTAATTCAACAACAATTGATATATCTAAGAATCCAGTATTTCAATCTAAAACTAAACATGTTTCTATCAAATACAATTTTCTGAAAGAGAATGTTGAAGCAAAAGAAGTGAGATTGGTTTATGTGAATACTAAAGAGTGGATTGCAGACATCTTTACTAAGCATTTGCCTAAGGAAACTTTTGAATATCTCAGAGAGTAGCTTGGGGTTATACCCTCACTGGTAGAGACTTAGATAGTTGATGTTTAGCATCAAACTGACAAAATTTATAGAGAAATCATTTTTTGCCTTTGATGGAGGAGAGCTACTTCTCAGGGGGAGTAGTTGGTTACAACAGTTGGTATTTGTAATTGGTTCTATGAATTGGTTGTATTTGGTATTTGTATTGCTTTGGCATTTGATGTCAAAGGGGGAGAGATATCTATGGAAAAACATTAAAACATTGTCCTTTGGGGAGAGATTATTCATTGGGGGAGAGATTTTTACTCTCTGCATTTGTATTTTGATTTTTGGTATTGATCTATTTAGGAGATTGTTTGTTTTTGGTGTTTGGCTTTTCTGATTTGGCACTTAGATGGTTTTTCCATCTTGTGTTGCCATCAATGCCAAAGGTGGAGATTGTTGGTATTATGGATATGTTGCATTGGTTTTGTCATTGATGTCAAAACTTATCAACACTTATCCTTCTGGAGATCTTTGGTTATGTTCACTGACAAGTTCAGTGACTTATGCATAGTCATCAGTATTTGGTTCACCGGCAGGTTATATTGTTCATCGACACTAAGGATGACTTGTTATCATCTGGAGATCACCTGGTTATGTCAAAGACATGGTTTGGACACTTGGTTTTGATGATTTGGTTATTGGTCTAATCGGGTTGACATATTTGCTGTTACCGGAAAATTGGTTTAGGTTATGGACTGACATACATTATCTATTCCATATCAGCATGTCACGTTATGGAGATAGTTTAATTAATTGTTATTATTGTTGAGCCGACATGATGCATCATATCTTGACTTACTTGTAATTGATTTTATTGTTATATTCTTAGTGAGCCGACCTACACATTTGGTCTTAGGTTTTGGTATATATGTAAGATCTCATTTGTGAGATAATGTAAGGAAGAAGTTAAAAAAATAAGTAGAAGGTATATGGTTATGGTATTGTAACATGGTATGTGTGAATATTGAAGATCATATGAGCAGACCATAGAGAAGGAGATAATCAGAGCTTAACCAGTACTGAATCCAGCATTGGAGATGCTACTTTGAACGATACATTATCATTGGATTTAATCATCCAATTGTAGTCAGTGAGACTCCTATTTTGTGATTGAGTAGTGAGCTCTAGGCGGTTGGCCTTTTTGCATGTGCAGACCCCATTTGTATACACATACTATCTGTAGTAGTATCATCTGATTGTGGGTAAGGTTTCCCGCCATGGTTTTTCCCCTTACAGGATTTCCATGTACAAATATTTGTGTTATATGTTGTGGATGTTGTTTCTCTTTCCGTTTCATGCATTAAGTTTCACTGGTATTGATATTAACTATTAATCTATTTACAGGCATTAAGTTTGGTTTACCGGTATTAAGTATCAAGTTTGATTAAGTTATATTTGGGTTGAAATTATTAGACAATTGATTCACCCCCCCCCCTCTCAGTTGCCTCCAGGTCCTAACAATGACCCCTTAGGACACCTTATGTTGTCATTATGGGTCATATGGTGTCCTAAGGGGTCATATGGTCTCCTAAGGGATCATAGGACACCATAGGACCATACTGACACCATATGGTGTACTAGGGGGTCATATGGTGTCCTAAGGGGTCATAGGACACCATGCAAACCATACCAACACCATATGGTGTACTAAGGGGTCATATGGTGTCCTATGACCCATTAGCACACCATATGGTGTAGTTATGGGTAGTATGGTGTCCTAAGGGGTCATATGGTGTCCTAACCACTTAGGACACCATATGGTGTTGTTATGGGTCGTATGGTAACCTAAGAGGTCATATAGTGTCTTATGACCCCTTAGAACACCATATCACCCCTTAGGTGTTGTTAGGGATCATATTGTGTCCTACTAGGTCATATGGTGTGTTATGACCCCTTAGGACATAATATGACCCCTTAGGGCACCTTATGTTGTCATTATGTGTTGTATGGTGTCCTAAGGGGTCATATGGTGTCCTAAGGGATCATAGGACACCATAGGACCATACTGACACCATATGGTGTACTAGGGGGTCATATGGTGTCCTAAGGGGTCATAGGATACCATACAAGCCATATCAACACCATATGGTGTTCTAAGGGGTCATATGGTATCTTATGACCCATTAGGACACCATATGGTGTCGTTATGGGTCATATGGTGTCCTAAGGGGTCACATGGTGTCCTGGCCACTTAGGACACCATATGGTGTCGTTATGAGTAATATGGTAACCTAAGAGGTCATATGGTGTCCTATGACCCCATAGGACACCATATGACCCCTTAGGTGTCGTTAGGGGTCATATTGTGTCCTAAGGGGTCATAGGACGTTAGGGGTCATATTGTGTCCTAAGGGGTCATATGGTGTCCTATGACCCCTTAGGACACCATATGGTGTCGTTATAGGTCGTATGGTGTCCTAAGGGGTCATATGGTGTCTTATGACCCCTTAGGACCTCATATGACCCATTATATATTGTTAGGGGTCATAATATACAAGGAAAGAGAGATGAGAGACCTCATTGACAAGAGAGAGGATTGAGATAGATAGAGGGGGTGTGCGAGAGGTGAGTAATGAGACTTTATGTAAAGGTAGATAGGTGGAGAAGAAGGAAGTATGAAACCTAGAGAGGGGAGAGAGAAAGTTGATGACATAGAAAGTAGAGAGAGAATACAAGAGGAAGAGAGAATAAAAAAGTGGGGGAGTGAGATATATATGGGGGTATGTATGGATGGGGAGATAGAGAGGGAGAGGGGAAGAAAGGAAGAGAGATACCTAGAGATGGGAGAGAGGGAGAAGATAAAGATAAAAGAAAAAGAGAGGAGTAAGAGGGGACAAATGGAGAGGTAGACATGAAGTGAGAGACCTATGGAAGGAGGAGATAAAGAGGTTAGGGGAGGAAGAGAAGAGGAGGGATCTCATAAAGGGATAGGGTTAAGGAGGAGGGAGAAAGAGAACTATAGAGGGGACATATAGATAGGTGAGAGACCTATATTTAGGGAGAGGAGTGAGAAAGATAGAGTGGGATAAAGAGAGGTGCGTAGCGAGACCTATATGCAAAGGTAGATAGGTGGAGAGGAAGGGAGGGAGAAAACTAGAGAGGGGAGAGAGGGCGGGTTGGAGAGTTAATGAACTAGACAATGAAGATAGAGAATAAGAGAGGAAAAAATATAATGAGAGAGTGGGGGAAGGAGATATAAATGGAGAGGGGAAGAAAGGAAGGGAGAGATCTATAGAGGGAAGGGAGAGAGAAGAGAAGAGATATAATAAAAAAGAGATGAGTAAGAGGGGATGGATGGAGAGGTAGAAATAGAGGGAGTGAGAGACCTAGAGAATGAGGAGATGGATCTAGGTTTGGAGAGAGAGAAGAGAGGGAGAGTGTTCATAAATGGATAGGGGCAAGGGAAAGGGGAAGAAAGGTGGATAGGGAAGGAGGGAACTAGAGGGTGGACAATTAGATAAGTGAGAAACCTAGAGGGGGAGAGAGAGGTGGGTAATAATATAGGGAGGGAGAGGTATTGAGGTGAATAGAGAGGGAAGGAGAGCCCTATATATGGGGAGAGAGAGGATGGAAGGGATCGATAGTGAACAAGAGAAACAAGTGGGAGGGGAGAGAAATAATATGAGAGTGAGAGAGAAGAGAGACAAAGGGAGTCAAGGATATAAATAAGGGTACAAGGAAGGGATGAAAGGTAGAGAGGATGGGATATACCTAGAGAGGGTAGAGATACGTGAGAGAGACAAGAGAGGGAGAGAGATAGGTGTAGAGTTTAGGAAAGATAAAGATAGTGAGATATGGATCTAAAGAATGTTAATAGGAGCATGTTGATTACTAAAATTTGACTAAGTATGAAATTCAATATGATCCTCTAAAAACTAGAATCTACATTATAAATCCTATAGAGTTGAAACCACTCTCAAACATCCTGCCAATATATACATGAAATATAACTTAAAGTGACTTAATACTTAAATGTTATATTTCAGGTATATATTCTGCTCTCAGGATGGGTATAAATTTTGCCCAAGTTGAAAAATTTGCATCACAAAAACTTAAAATTGGACAATGTAGGACATTTGGTGTGCACCAAAATTGGCGCTTGCTAAATGAAAAAGTTGACTTTTCTCATTTGGCACACATCAAATGGGAAAAGTCATTTTTTTTTTTCATTTGGTGAGTGCCGAATAGGGTGAGCGCCATATTTGGTGCTCACCAAATGGTTTGCATTGAAAACCATCGACCCTTTGGGTTGGATTGTACTTGGGTATCCAACCCAAAGGGTTGGACGATCATTTCAGGCCTGAGACGTGTTTTTAACAGAAGATTAAAAAAATTTCACATATTTTTTGTCGTGCTCTCCATTAGGTTTGCACGTGTTTCAATAAAACTAAAAAAAATACCATAGAGATCTCAATCTCTCTCTTAGCTATCCAAACATGTAATTATTTTCACATTTTAATTTCGTTAAGGCTTTCATCTATAATTTCTTGTGTTAGTGTCTTCATTTTTGGTAAAAAACAAACATGCGCTATTTTGGGTATAGTTTTTTACACGTTCATTGGATTTTGAAGAAACTTACATTTTTAGAAACTAGACTCCATTCTACACAATTTAAAAAAAAAAATTAATTTTTGATTAGTTATCAATGATTTTAGGGGGGAGCAAGCTCAAATTTTTGTTTTTCAGGATGTGTCCACTTCGAAAATTAGTAAAAAATCATATACTAATTAAAAAATTAGCTGAAAAATATGGCATAAACTACAAGGTGTTGGCTAATTTCTCACCAAAGCGATTTAAATAATTCAAAAAAATAGTTAACATTTTAGGGGGGATACAATAGACACTATGTTATGGTTTTTGCATAAAAACAGGACCACTTTTTGTGGCCCCCCTTTTTCAAGCCCTTAATCTCCACCATTTTCAAAACAAATTAGTAGTTTAGAAAGTAGACTTGAAGCACTCTAACTCTTGTTCATGTTGCATTTTCAAATTTGGAGTGTAACTATCTTCAGTTTGTCATTGAAGTTCAAACTTTGTTGATTTCAGAAAAAGGTGGCATCTTAAGACCCCCTTTTGGTACCACAACTTGGTGCACATACCCAAATCTTTTGTGGTTGGGTGGAAAAGTGCTCTGGCAGTGTTCTCGCTTGTGATGTAAGCGTGGAAGATAGATGCTGGGAGTCCCTATTAGGATGATATTCAACCTTGTATTGTATATTCATAGTAAATAGACCATATGGTCTATTGTAACTAAAGTAATTTTCTTATGTTTTGCAAGTCTCTTGGCTCATGAAATTTAAATATTGTGTTGAGTTATACTCAACAATTTGTCATGTTATAACATTAAGTAACTAGTTTTTGGTATAATGAGCATAAAGTATTAATTAGTAAAATATTTTCTTATTTATGTGTAATTATGGGTAAATGTAGATGATTATGCTAAATGCTCTCTAAATTTCACTATAAATTAGATGCAGACAAGATTCAGGATCTAGATTATGAATAATTGAGATCTATTTATAGGTAAAATTGGGCAATGGATGGTTGAGATTGAGTAATTTCAACAAGGGCGAGGATTGATGGGTTTATGATCCATGTGGTGGATTTCAATCCAATCCTAGGATGACAAATGTCAACAAGAGATGGGTTGAGAGGAGAGGGAATAAGCATTAAATGCTTGACATGACTTGAGGGTTAACTTGGGAGGTAAGGTTAATGTTGAGTTGAAAGAATAAAGCCATTATCTAATAAATAATGTCTTTATCCAATGGATAAACTCTTGTGCAAGAGTTAGTGAGGATAACCATGGTCAAAGAAATAAATGCTTGAAGAGACCCATGAATCAAATGGGGGTTGAGTTAGAGGTAAAGTCTCCAACCATGGGGGCAAGTGGATTTAACCATAAATAGTTATGTAAGAGCCATTAGTGGTTTGGAAGACTTTTAGGGGTTAGCTTGTTGAACACATAAAACATTAAATGCTTTTCAAATACTTTAGAGGCTTTGAGAAGTGACTTCAAGTTGCTTAGGAATGTGATAATATTTAGGAGTGGATTAGGCTAATTAGGAATTATTAGAAAGTGGTTACAAGGGTCTAGAAGGGGATTTATGATTGCAAGTGGGTTTGGTGGGTGAGGGAAAATAGGATTTTAATTAAAATAAAATTCATTTGTTTCAATTGTGGTTGCAACTTGCATTTGTAGGAGAATGCAAGTGGGGGGAGTTTAGTGATTTAAATAAATATTTTATTATCTATTTAAAAGAGGAAAGGGGTCAAATTAAATAAATAGGATTTATCCATTTAATTGATTTAGAGGTGTGGTTTTAATGAATTAATTGAAAATAAATTGAATAATTTATTTAATTAATAGGAGAATTGTTGAGGATGAATTAATTAAATATTAATTTAATTAACTCTTGGCTAGTGGGTTTATTAATCAAATAAATAGTAAATATTCATTTAATTAAATGGATAGATTTATGTGACTACATTGCTCCTCTTTGAGACGGTGTGGTTTATCATGTCATTTCAAAGAAAGAAGAATAGGTGTGAAGAAATATGTCCCATAAATGTTAATTTAATGAGTGGTATGCCCCCTTAAGAGATGGGCCAAAAAATTTTGAAAAATCGAGCGATCTCTCGAAAAAGAACGAGAATTGGCAAGGATGTAGAAGAGAATAAAATAGAAATGACGGTGAAAGAATAAAATAGCGATTAAAATAGAGAAATGAGAGGTGCTGGAAGTTCACAGGGACTACGAGGGTGAGCGGGGTAAAATTAGGTTTAGGGATGAGGGTATATATGGGGGTGAAGGGGTAAAAACAAGGTCATTTGCATCCATCTCCATAGCGATTTAGAGCTTTGATAGTGACTTTTGTGAAAGAGCAAGCAACAATTAGCATGCCAGTACCGATAGCAGATCATCAGCTAGAGCGGATTCGTTGATTCCAGTGGCTAGATAACTACGGACAAGTGGTACGCAAATTTAATTTTTTTCTTTTCATGCATTTTTGATATGTTTTTGTAAGCATCCAAGTCCAACTAAGACAATAGCGCTAAAACTGTGTTTTAGCACGGTTGTCAGCTAAAATAGCACTTTTGTGCTGCTATAGTGCTATTGTATAGTGGTTTTAGCGCTATCGGCTCTTTGTAGCGTAGTCCTGTAGTAGTATTAGCGCTAATGTAGTTGTAGCACAATTAAGTCAATGTTGTAGAGCTATCGCCATGTTATGGCATGTTTGTGTAAGTCTTATAGCGCTAGTGTGTAGTTGTTTTAGCGCGATTGTTAGCAGAATAGCGCTATTGTCCAAAAAATAGATGGCCTAGTGTTTAGAAAAAATGGTCTCCTGATGTCGGTGTTGGGTGGGTGGATGGATAAGTTGTTTTGAATCATAGCATCCCCGTTGAGACTAGGTCATTATGATAAATGTCTGTTGTAGTCTAGTTTTGTCATGATTGCTTACCTGTTGAGACTCAAAGATACTTGATCAAAGTATCTGTTGATAGTCTAGGGTTAAACTTAAGAAAGTTTGAAACAAAACAACTAATGATGATGTTGATGTGTGTGTGTAGGAGGATCTTCCTGTGCTTCAGATGTGGGAGTGGCATCTGGCCACACAGTAGCTGCAAGATTAGTTGACTGAGGTAGAGATTGATTGTCTCATGGTGACTGAGTTATATGACATGATGTACATGCCCATGATTCGGATGAATCGTGAACTAGTGATGACATTAATTGAGTGGTGGCACAGTGAGACCTGCATATTCCATTTTTCAATGGGAGAGATGTCCGTTACACTAAAGGATGTGTGGCAGATTTTGCATATTCCTATCCGAGGGGAGCTGGTGACATATGACTAAGGTGTAGGGACAACAGCTATACAACGAATGTTCACGGAGGATGTCTACATTCATGATGGTTTGATCACGCGGGAGAAGATAGCAGCATTATATGAACCATTACCAGCTGTATTATTAGGCATTATCAGGGTGTTTGATGTGCCCCAATTGACGATCACATGGACTGGCCGTGGGTTGGGACCAGGTGATTGAGCACATGGTGACAAATGGGATCCACTATGCATGGGGACCATGTGTGCTATCACACCTATACAAGGAGCTACATTAGGTGGTATACCGGGATACGAGCTACATGAGATGGTATATTGGGATACGAGCTCTCTGGGAGTCGGCATTACTTTGCTACACATCTGGGCATGGGAGCACCTGTCAGTTACACGACCGGTGTGTCTGAGATTTAGGGTGACAGATCAGCCCTACGTGTACATGTATGGAGGTATGATGAGTCAGCCCCACTTGGGGAAGTTGGAGTGGTGGCGGCGAGTATTGGATGATTTGGATGCAATGATATGGGGGCTATATATTGAGTGTGAGCCTCGGGAGGATGATGCAAAGGATTTTCCATATGTATTTATGACACAGGTTTTGATTGGTAGGACATCCTACAATGTAGAGAGATAGGTACTGAGTAGAGTGATGAGGCAGTTCGGTTGGAGGTAGTGATTGCCAAGGGAATTAGGGGAGTATGCATGGGCGGTATGGGAGAGATTCCAGTGGGGGCTGGTGTTACCATATGATCAGGCTTTAGCCGAGTTCTGAACCTTACAGGTGAGGCCAGGGATTGTGGATGCGGGAGTGATATAGGAGTACACACAGTATCATACCGCACATCCTATTCCATGCATTTCAGATCTAGCTAAGCCGATACCATCATTTGAGGATGATAAGAGATAGCGACAAAGGAGAGGAGGCAGAGGAGTAGGAGGATGAGGTAGAGGTGATGGAGGAGGAGGAGATGGAGGTGGTGGAGGAGGTTCTGGAAGAGGAGGAGGTGGAGGGGGTGGGGGTGGTGGATTTGGAGGTGGAGGTGGTGGAGGAGGACGGTTACAGAGGAGAGGGAGAGGCGAGAAGTCGTTGCGACTTTCATAGGGGCCTTTGATTCAGGGAGGAGTCAGATTAGGTGGTAGGGATATTGGGGAGGGAGAGGCACCTATCGATATGGGAGAGGGAGCTACCGATGGAGGAGAGGGAGCTACAGGTGGAGGAGAGAATCTGATGGGGATGGGAGGAGGAGATCTGTGGGAGCATATGCTAGTATATATACAGACTCAACTTACAACAACCGAGGCATAGGTGGAGAATTGTGAGGCAGAGATTGCAGCTAGAGATGCTCAGCTGTTTGCACGGGAGTCAGAGTTAACAGTAGTGAGGCGAGAGCGGGATGATGTTGTGGATAGGGTGATGCAACTGTAGCGTCCTAAAATTGCGACACTTGCAATTTCGACTGCATTTCGGTCTTCACGATGGCGACACAACACGCAACCTGAATGGAGACCCCAAAACTTGCTCACGACACTGAAAACTGCATTTTTCAAGTACCCTGGCCTGAACCTCCTTGCACCCTGCTGCCTCGGGAGGTGGGGCGCCCTGGTCCCTGGGTCCTATTTTGGGCCTAGTCTCCTAAGTGGTATCGGGTCTTTTTGATTGCAAATTGGAAATAAACTTCCCTGGTCGGCCTAAGGTCGGGAAAATCAGTCTATCAGCCCTAAATGACAAGTATATAAACTACATTTTTCTCTCTCATTTGGCATGAGACGAGAAGACGGAAAAAAGCATGGAAACTATACTCAAGCATTCAAGCATTTAAGCAATTGATCATTTCAAGTCTCCATTCAAGGCTAAGTGTTGCATTCAAGTCAAGGATTCAACCATTGAAGAGGAGATCATATACTACATGCTACAACATACAACATACAAACCTTCGCACATAAGGATACCAACATCCTTAGAACAAGGTATTAGTACTTGTTTTACAGTCATTTACATTTACAGCTCTTGCTCATTTCTTGGTTAATTCCAAAACTGGGGTTTGACCTAAAGGCAAACCCCTAATCCCTAACCCCCCAATCGTCTTTGCTTTTCTGTGTGTAGGTTGCAGGTACGCGGCTGAAATTGAAGATCTGGAATCCTTGTGCAGAGACGAACAGCTCCCCCTTCGTTTCGCGGATTTTTCGGAGGACCGTGGTGCCGGGCGCCATCGTCCTGACAACTTTTGCTCAAATTTGCAGGACAGCGCCGTATCGACATTTTACTGCTAATTCCAGGTCCGCAGCTTCATCCTATAACACGAACTCAGTTTATAAGCGAATCTTTATGACTTTCTATGCATGTTTAGCTTAATTTCCTTAACAACATTCTTTACAAAAGAGGGTAGCCTTGCTTTCCTAACCCTTGAAATTCATTTAGCATCCAATCTTGCATTGCGTGGGATTGGATCTTATGAGTTTCAACCCCTCTTTTGAATGTAAAGTCTCTCCCCTAAGTGAAAACCATCGAATCCTAGCGAACCTCCCTTCTCTCTCCTCGGAGTTGGAAGAGGGGAGAACAACTAGGGTTCGACCGCGATTTTCTGCTTTACAGCAGCTACGAGAGAGAGTTTGGATCTTGGAGGGATCACAGGGATAGGATGTGTTATTTAGTGCACTCCAGTGGGCAGGGGGAGAGATTGACTACTGGCGGGGTTTATATGAGCAGGTAGTGCCATCCAGTCAGTGGGCATTGAGTTATTCATAGATGCATCGGGTGAGATCAGAGAAGTCTCAGAGGATGCAAAGTAGTGGTGGTGTTATGGGTCCTCCACGATGAGGTAATGCAGGTGGTGCAGGGGGTAGTGGTGGAGCAGGAAGTGATGGGGGTGCAACATCTGGCCAGAGTGCCATTTGAGAGAGCTTTATGTATTTTATTACATTGTCATTCTAGATTGTGACTTGGATGGCTCTTGATAGCTGATATATTTTTTACGTCACTATACTCTGATACATGTATGCTTTTGTGAGATGATATATGATGTGATATATGAGGAGATCTCATATTTTGTGATGATATGCATGTTGATCATGATATGTATGGGTTTATGCAAGATGATGATTATGATTTATGCTTAGATGGATGTTATAGATGATTTTGCTTTCTATATGTGTATGATGATGATTGTATGATGTCTATATGCATGTTTATGAATGTGATGCTAACATGTGGATGTAGGTTAATACATGTATGATTCATTGTTGTAATGATTTATGTATGTAATGTCATGATGACTATGTATGCAAAATGCTGAATGAATGATGTTGCTTATGAGTTAGACAATACTTGTGTTTATGTTGATGATATGATGATATGCAGCTTTGTGTTTTGTAAGATGAAAATGTAATGAATCGAATGGTTTATATAAATATTCATAGATGATTAAAAATGCACGACAAATGGATAAACAAATGTAAATACAAATGTGTGTGTGATGATTTCTAAATGAATGCACTTTTAAAATGAATAAGCAAATATTGAGACAAATGTTTATGTTTATGATTCTAAATGACTTAAAATCCAACTAAGTGATAAATGAAAATGAAATGATAATACAAATAAATGCAACTAAGGGATAATGAATAACTGCACCTTAATGCAATTGAAAGGATAATGAATGCATCTTAATGAATCCAGATGAAATTTTTAAGATGAGAATAAAATGAATGAGTAGAAGAGTACATTGGATGGATAGATGAATGTACTTGACTAATAGATAAATAAATGCAAATGAATGCAACTAAATGAATCTAAATGAATGTACTTTAAACAAACTTAAATGATGATGGATGATTTTGAATGATTTAAAATATAACTAACTGTACCTAGATGACTAAATGAATGTACATTAATGGCTAATAATGGAAGTAAATGAAATGATGGGAAATTTATACAAATGAATCTAAATGCCCTTATTTGCAATGATGAAATGATGTAAGGATGATAATGTAAGTAAATGATAATGAATGCAACTAAATGATATCATATGCACTTGAATGAATATCTCTAATTGGATGTAATGAACCTACATGCAAGTAAATGATAATGAACTAGATGCATTTAAATGCAACTAAATGTAATGGAATGATGATGTCATGTGTTTAGGATAGATGAATGCAAGTTGGTGAGAACTTGCATGATGCACTGATGATGTATTAGAGAACTCCGTCATGATTGTATCCAAGACCAATTCATATTAAATAACTTCTCATATTTTAACTTGTTCACACTTGCATACAAAACCATAAATATGAATAATGAATGATCAAATGGATGGGTGATATGAAACAAAATGCAATATAAACAGATGAGATGAGATGAAGATCCATAGTGCTTTATTTTTCATCATTGAGCATGGTAGTATCAATCTTGGACGAGGCAGTAGGAACCAAGTTTGGAGCATTGTACCTGTAAGCAAGCCGTATAGATAAAAGAATATGGACCCTCCATTCTGGTTCATGTGCGTACGGTGTAGGTGTATGCTATAGTTAGTAAGCCATAGTGATCCATGACTAGATTTTTGCATATGATCATGTAGCTTAGTGAACTTCCCACGTAGAAACCATTAGTACATACCCCAAAACTTCAGTGGAACAAATCATAGACAATAAAATAAATGATACTTAGGAACCATCTCGGCTACTCTAATCACTTGTGGATATCCTGGAGTAGCATAGGAACTCGATATAAATGAATAAATAACTTATCAAACTGACCAAGCACTTGATAGCTTAAACAAAAATTTATTGTCAAAGAAAATGTTATCTTTGTCTTTGTTTTGGTGAGGAAAGATTCATCCTTGTTAAGACAGTTGTGCATGGGGATGTGTTGATTGATTGATTGATTTAATAAGTGATCATAATTTGAGTAGCTCAAACTGTTGGTTTGATGTTTGTTTGCAATGTGTATGTACAAAGGATTTATGCGTTTGCCATGTTTTCGATCGATTTTTGTTTGTTTTATCATGTTTTTTTGGATTTTTGTAACTATTTTGAATGTTTTTGAATTTTGTGAGATAGTTTTGAATGAAGAACTCAATGAATCATAAGTAATGTAGAATTCACTTCCATCAATAGGTTAAGAGAATTGCCCCCAGTTTAGATATTACTATGAAAAGCAGGATGCAGGACGCATGAAGTACTAACCCTGATTGCAGATCAATAACAAGCCATGGTTTGACTGATGGATGAATGGATGTAATGAATGTGATTGCAACAAGTCTGAAAGACAATGGAGCAATAGCTTTTACAAGTGGTGCTAGTTTGCCATATTTTCACCATCGCACTTACCCAAGGTGCCACCGGAGTGGTTGTTCACCATTTGAATGCATGATTTTTTTCTTTACTATTTTGATGTTTTTGTATTTTCTTTAAGATATTTTATCTGAATATTTTTTGTGTTTTTCTGGTATACATTGGAGCCTGATGCTCTATACAACTTATGTATGAAACCGTTTTAGGTGCATGTTGTTGATTGGATCTGCTAGTAGTTCTCCTTCTAAAGTAGCCAACCGATATGCCCCAGACCCAAATACAACAGTGATAACATATGGACCCAGCCAGTTTGATTCAAATTTTTGTTGATGTTCTCTATTTGGTTGGTTGGTTACGAGGATTCTCTCTAAGAACGAGATCACCTACCTCAAATGTATGAGGTTTAACTCTATGATTATAGCTTCTGCTCATGCACTGTTGATAGGCTTTGTGGTGGTTGTATGCAACTTGTCGCCTTTCATCAAGTAGTTCCAAGTCTTGAAGATAGGAGACTCAGTATGCTTCATCATCTATCATATTATGCAAAGAAACCCGTAGAGATGTTATCTTAACCTCAATAGGAAGGATGGCTTCTACTCCATAGACTAGTGAATAGGGAGTTGCACCTGTAGGGGTTTGAATGCTAGTTCCATACGCCCATAGTGCTGGATTCAATTGAACATGCCAATCATGGCCAACATCATTGACTGTCTTTTTGAGGATTCTCAATATGTTCTTGTTTGATGCTTTGGCCTGACCATTTCCTTGTGGGTAATAGAGAGTGGAAAAGTGGTGTTGGATGTGAAACTTCTCACAAAGCTCACAAACATCCTGATTTTTGAAAGGAAGCACGTTATCTGTGATGATGGACATGGGTACACCATATCGATAGATGATGTAATTAAGGATGAATGAGGCGATCTTCTTACCAGTGACTTGGGTAAGTGGAACAACTTTGATCCACTTTGTGAAGTATTCGGTGGTGGTAATGATGAATTTGTGGCCTTTGGATGAAGATGGATGAATTTAACCCACAAGGTCAAGTCCCCATTGACAAAAGGGCCATGGTGTTGTGGTTGGTTACAATTCCTGTGCTGGTGCATGTATTAAGTCTCTGTGAACTTGGCACTTCTTGCATTTTCTGGCAAAATAGTAGGAGTCTTTTCCATGGATGGCCAATAGTATCCAGTGTGCATGATCTTCTTTGATAGTGAAGGACCACTTGAGTGAGTCCCAAAAATGCCTTCATGTACCTCTTCCAACTCCTTTGTTGTCCGTGAACTTGGCACTTCTTCCATGGTTGGTTGCAATTCCTATGCTAGTGCATGTATTAAGTCTCCGTGAACTTGACACTTCTTGCATTTTTTGACAAAATAGTAGGAGTCTTTTCCATGGATGGCCAATAGTATCCAGTGCGCATGATCTACTTTGATAGTGAAGGACCACTTGAGTGAGTCCCAAAAATGCCTTCATGTACCTCTTCCAACTCCTTTGTTGTCTCATCTTGTTCCGAACATCGAAGGAGAGTACCATCAAGACTACGTTGGTATAGGGTTTCAGCAATGATGGTGTATCGAGCGGTTTGGCGAATGAAGGTTTTGCATTGGTTATTCAATTGGTTAAGAGGGAGTGTGTGATCATGAAGGTAGGTGTAAAACTCACCGTACCATGGGGATTCAAAACCGACAAGGTGACATATCATCTCAGATTTAGGGACATCATAAGCGGGAATCCAAAGTTGTTCTACCAAGAACTCGTAGAGTGTTGAATTTTGTCGAAGATCTAGGAGAGATGCAATGGTAGCCATGGTGTCAGCAGCTCAATTATGATCTCTGGGTATCTACTCAAAGGTGATAGTCGTAAATGATTCTTTCAAACTGTCCACCATTTGCTTGTACGACATGAGTTTATCATCCTTGGTCTGATATTCATCTATGACTTGTTGGCAATTCGGAGTCACCATATACCTGTACCTCTTTCAGTTTCCATTGCATGGCTAGTCTGAGTCCTATGATCAAGGCCTCATATTCTGCTATGTTGTTTGTACATGGAAAAGTTAGCTTGTAAGACTTCGAGATGTTGTCACCTTGAGGTCTTATAAATAGAATGCCTGCCCCTGAGCCATGCCTAGTATATGAACCATCAAAGTAGAGCTTCCATGTTTGTGTCACTATGATCATGAAGATCTCTTCATTTGGGAAGTTAGAAACAAGAGGATGATCTCCTATGAGGGGTGCATTGACCAACTGATCGACAATAACTTGCCCCTTGATAGCCTTACGGTCCACATACTCAATGTTAAATTCACTTAGAATCATCACCCATTTGGCGAAGTGACCTATCAATGCTGCTTTGCTGAGTAAGTACTTTAGTGGATTGATCTTTGCAATGAGTTGTACTTTATGTGTTAACAGGTAGTGCCTCAGTTTAGTGGCTACCAAGATTACTGCTAGGCAAGATCGCTCAATAGGTATGTAATTGAGTTCATAGTTGATCAGTGTGCAAGAGATATAGTATACAACACACTCTTTCCCTTTTGCATTATGTTGTGACAGCAGTACTCCTAATGTTGTATTGGTAGCTGAAATATAGAGCAATAGAGGTCTACTTGGATCTGGTGGGATCAACAATGGTGTATTCATGAGATAGTCCTTAAGCATCTGGAATGCTTGCTGGCATCTGGTATCCCATTGAAAGCGGATGTTTTTCTATAGCAGGTGTGTAAAGGGATGACACTTATTTGCTAGTTATGCAATGAATCTTCAGATAGATTGTAGCCGCCCTTGTAGTGTCCTTAATTGACTGATGTTCTTTGGAGGTGGCATGTCCATGATTGCTTTGACCTTTTCTGGATAGACCTCAATGCCTTTTCTTGAAACAATGTATCCGAGAAGCTTCCCTGAGGTTACTCCAAAGACACATTTCTTTGGATTGAGTCAAACATGATATTGTTCTAGTCTGTCAAATATTTTCTTTAATATTGCAAGATGCCCTTCTCTTGTTAATGATTTTGCCAGTAAGTCATCAACATAATCCTCCATTATGGTATGCATCATATCATGAAAGATGGTGGTCATTTCTCTTTGATAGCCCACCCCTGCATTCTTTAGACCAAAACTTATCACATTCCAACAGTATGTTCCCCATGGACATGTGAAGGTAGTCTTATGTTGATCTTCTAGAGTGATCTTTACCTGGTTGTACCCTAAAAAGCCATCCATGAGAGAAAGCATGGCACGTCCTATTGTTAGGTCCACAATCATGTCAATGTTTGGTAGGGGAAGTCATCTTTAGGATATGCCTTGTTTAGATCTTTAAAGTCAGTATAGATATGGATGCCCCCATTTGGTTTGCCAACAGGTACAATGTTGGAGATCCAATCTGCATAATCAATTGGTCGGATGAAACCAACATCCAGGAGTTTCTTAAGTTTTTCTTTGACTAGTACTGCAATGTAGGGTTGCATTTTGCAAAGCTTCTCTTTTACCGATTTAGCTCCTTCTGCCATAGTGAGGTGATGCATGACCAGATCAGGATCTAGAATAGGGATGTCTGCATATGACCATGCAAATTTGATCTGATGCTTCTAGAAGAATTCTACAAACTTAGGTTGTTCCTCTAGAGTTAAAAGAGATGTCGGATGTATTTGGTGAGGATTCTTAGGGGTCCCCACGTTGAAATCTTTTGTTTCCTCGATTAGGATCGTTGATCATTCCTGGTTTGTACTAGAGGGAAGGATGTCAAACCTTTCATCCCTAGGTGCCTAAGAGAGGTTTTCATCGTTGGATACGCTCTTTTTTTTTACTTTTTTGGGATCAAACAGTGCCACAATGTGGTTTTCGCTGGAAGATCCATGTTTTATTGTGATATTTTTGTAGCTGAAAGGTTTGGCATCTGCCCCAAAGTATGTTGTGCTATTAAGTTTGATGGTGAATCCAACTTTGTGATCCCCACTTGGTATGTTATCTTGTAGTTCCAAAAGTCAATGATCACCTCATCATTTTGGAATTGGTCAAGGCATGGGGGATTTGGTTGGTTCCATTCGATGAGTTCAGGATGGATAATTGGCATTACCTCATCGATCAGGTTAAGTTCATGGGATGTCTCAGTGAGGGTTGAGTGAAGGTCATTGATGGTACTCTCCGTGTCAGAATCAGGCGTAGGATGTGACGTAGGGTCTATGGAAGGTGTTTCCAGTTTAGGAACCCAAGAGGTTTTAATATGTGCTTCTTTGTAAACAAGGATTTCTTTGCGAGGTGGAGGTGGTGATGTGTCTTCCTCATCTGAAGCATTGAAATGTACAGTTTAAATTGCCACTCGTGTGAGTCAATTTCTGATTCACTTTCCAGTATCTGATTACTATACCAAACCAGGATATCTTTTGAGTTGAACACTACAGTTGTAATCGACTAATGTACTTTTGGAGATGGAATGGTTGGTGTTGCAGGGAGGATTATTGGTATCATTGAATCTGATACTGGGAGTATCGGTGTTGTTGAATTTGTTGTTTCTGATGGAATTACCAGTGTTGTCGATGCTATTGGGGGTACTGCTACTGCTAATGGTGATGTTGATGCAGTTGTTGCTGCTGATGGGGTTGTTGGTTTGATTGGTGGGATGATGGGTGTTGTAGGTAATATTATCGGTGCTGCTAGTGGGATAATGGGTCTTTCAGGTATTTTTAACAGTGTGAGTAGTGTTGTGGATGGTATTGATGGGATTCTCAGCCTTGTTGGGGAATTTGGTGTGATTCTTGGTGCTGCTGATATAATCAAGGGTGGCCTCTTTAGAGTATTAGGCTGATATAGAGATTTGTTGGGTTTCCCTTTGAATCTAAGCTTAGGAAGAGCCTCCTTTTGAAAACCTAACCTAGTGTTATCTTTTTGCTTTAATTCAGGTTGCAATGACTCATGTCATCCTTGCTTACAAGGTCCCAAAAAAATCTGACCATTATAGACCATTCTTTGCATAATGGTAAGGCCTTTGCCATATTGATCTATAGGAAGCTTATCCTGTGGGATTTCCATGGTGATAGGCTCTTTATAGATCCATTCTGCTAGGTCCTCATCTCTGGTCTCCTCTTCCTGATTTTTTCCAAAGATAAAAGGTAACAAAGTGCATGTTGGCTTGACCAATGGTGGTTGAAGTAACCTTTGAGGCTTACCATGAGTTCTAGGGGAAGTGGGTAATTGCCCAACACAAAAGAGTTGGCTTAGATTGTATTCCCCGGAACCTTCCTTTGCCATTTTCATTTTCAGCTTCTGTTGCTTTGGTATAGTGGTGTTTGAACTCAAAAGAGAGGTTGGAATAACATATGATGTGGATGGGATAACTTCTCTTTTGTTAGGAACGTTAATCTTTGGTTATGGTTAATATTGTTACAATATGTAAACGGATTTGCATTGCCCAAGATTGTGATTTCTACACCATTATGGGGAAACTTGATACATTGATGATAGGTGGATGGAACAGCTTGCATGGCATGTATCCAAGGTCTTCCTAACAACAAATTATATGAAAGAGGAAGGTATAAAACTTGACATATGATGTGCTTCATCACTGGGCCCACTCGGATCAGTAACACAACTGCTCCTTTGGAGGAACACTCTGCATCATCATAGACTTTTATGGTTATCTTTTTGCAAGCATCCACTCATTCTATTTCATATCCCAATGTTCTGACCAACTATAATGTACATATATTCAGATCGGTGCCATTGTCAATCGAGACTCGCTTGATCCTGTGTTGGTTGATAAATCCTTCAATATGGAGTGAGGTGTTATGAGGTTGTTGGAAGGATGTATTGTCATTTTCAGAGAAAGTGAGACATGGTGATGACCTCATATTACCAACCATAGATTGAAATTGACCTATATTAAGATTGGTAGGGACCGACGCCTCTTGGAGAGCTTGATCCAAGATTGTTTTATGAGACAGAGATAGGCGCAAAAGCTCTAAGATGGATATAAGTGCGGGTGTCTTATCTAACTATTCCACAAGGTTATACTGCTTCGGTATGGATATTCTACCTTGTGGAGTTGCTTTAATAGTGATCTTGCTACAACACGTAACAACATTGCAGGTAGGGTTGGGATCTTTGATGATGAGGGTTGTAATTTGTTCATCGGTGTCATATAGGTGATTTATAGTATAATTATAGGCGGCTTGCATATAATCATTTGTATCTGTATTTCTTCTTGAAGTGGAAGGACCCCTTTGTTCTTGTGATGGAAGTGGATTCTTAAACATGAGATGATCATTATTTGAGGTTTTTGGGTCGTGTCCTTTGATTTCAATCTCTCCTTGGTCAATAAGATCTTGAACAAGATCTTCCAATCTATGACAGTTAATTGTTTTATGCCCTTTCCCTTGGTGGAATACGCAATGTTCATTATCTCTCCACCATGGAGGTTTGACCTGAGGTTCATAGTTAGATGTCTTTGGTAAGGTCACTAGATTTGAAGAGACCAAATGACGCAACACTGTTTTGATAGGTTCCCCTAAGGGAGTGTATGGACGTTTTAGTTTATAATCTTGTTGTCGTTGTCTCGGTTCCTCTTGCAGTGCATTCCAACCTTGATTTTGTGGAGGAGCAACCGTGTTGTTTTTAGGAGGGGGATTTTGCCCCACAAATTGGACCACAGGTTGTGCACTCTTTATGGTTCTTGCATCTACAACCCCATCATTGACAATGTTTTTATTTTTATTCCATAAGTTGGGTTTATCACTGTTAAAACACGGGTGAGGGCCATCTTTTGGTTCATTGTATATCTTGATAAGTCCCTTTTTGATAAGGGCTTGTTCACATTTTAATCCCTGGGTGATCATGTCATTCAAGGACTCTATGCCCTTCATGTCTACGTGGAATTCCATTTCATCATTCAAGTTGGAAATAAATATTTCCACTAGATCTCGTTTAGGTAGATGAAGAGGACGTCTACTAGATAGTTGCCTCCATCGTTGCAGGAAAGCTAGAAATTGCTCTCTTGGCTTTTTCTTGCTATTGCACAGATTTTCCATGGTAACATCGCGTTCTATGTTGTGTGAATAATGCGCGATGAATTTTTGGACTAGTTCTTTGAATGTCCTAATGCCACCTAGTAATCGGGAAAACCATTATGTGGTTGTCCCTCCCAAACTCTGAAGAAAGAGGCGCATTAGATATGTGTCTTCATATGCCACTTCTAGGCAAGCCAAGTGAAATTCTCTGACATGGTCTCTAGGGTCTCCTTTTCCCCAATACTTTTCAAACTTAGGTGTTTCAAACCCTTTTGGAAAAGGTGGCATATGTAGATTCCTATCAAAGAGATAGGGACAAATATCATTGAGTGAAAATCGGGTAGTTTTGACACCACTGTGGAGTTGTTGGGAAAGATTCTCTACTTGTTGCCTCAACATGTCTATGTCATTAGGAGGAGGAGGTGGGGGATTTCTTTGATTAAGGTCATGTCTGAAGTTATCTCGACCTCATCCACCCTCGTTATGGCTATGGTTTTCTGATGCTTTCCCTATTTGCATGGTATCAAAATCAGAGGGTAGTTTAGCTCCCTCTTGAGCTAGTTTTAGAAAATGAGCATCTGTGTTGCTTTTGAGGATTTCATCGAAAAGTTGATTGAAAAGGGGTTGTGTTGTGTTGTTTCTATTGCTTCAGGAGTGGGAGTACTATGATTTTCATCATTTGTACCTCCTCCAATGGCTTTTCAAAATTCATTGAGATTTTCATCCTCCTCTTCTTCGATCTCTAGTTGTCTAGTTTTCGATCTGGTGTGAGCCATTTTGTTTGAAAGTTGTTTTTGAAGTTTGGTGAAAGTGATTATGAGTTGGTGATGGAATGAGAGATAGATTTTTGGTGAAGTGTTTAGAAGATGGATCTCTAACATTGAAGGTTTGATGTTACCAAATTTCTTTTATGAATTGATTGTTGTGTTTGTTAACAAGGTTGATATGATAAGGTATAGCAAGGTGATTGTTACAAACCAAGCTACCTAGTAATGACAGGATGCACTCATAGAATAGTTTTAACTTGTGTAGAAATGCATCTTAGGATGAGTTTATCCTAGATGTAGAGACACTCTAAAAAGTGGCGTGTTGTTTTGATTCAAGCAATATATAAAAAGAACTTAGGACAAGACCTCTTTATATTTTGAGAGTTGAAATAGATTGATGATGTATGATTGTGAGAGTGGATGGGGAACTTCAATAAAAACTTTGTGTTACATATGGGACAAATTCTTCCTCTTCTCTCTCGAGGGTTGATGGTTCTTCCTGAGCTATGTTATATGTAATGCAAATGTTTGGAAAGAAAGTTGGGGGTATTTTGCCTCCTTTATTTTTATGATAACTCAAAGCTCTATACTAAGTAAAAGCTCTATTGTTGAAGGGATCTTTATCAAACTCATTGGATTTTCCTTGAAGATATAGACACATATGACACAAGAAGGCTCTGTGTGACACAAAAATTTGTCTATTGAGATAAAAAAAAATCTTCTTTTGATGAAAGCCTTTGAACTTAATGGTCTTCTCTTCAAATTGACATGTTGATGAAGATTCTTCTTTCTCAAGATTTGAAGGATGGTCATATAACTTGATATCTTGTTTGCAGTTTATTTTGATGTTTATTGGTCAAATGTTTGGATGAAAATTTTGTGTTGGATGAATACTTATTTTTTAATTGGTTTTGACTTTCTTTGACAAGAAAACAAAGCAAGCACACAAACATAATAATGTTGCCACAAAAGGCACAAATAAGTGTGGGTATAAATCAACTAAATCTTTGAACCTTTGGACCCTTTTTTAAATGTTTTTGTATTTTTTTCCAAAAGCCCGAAGTTGCCTCAATTTATCACTGGTCTAACACAAAAAGAAGACACTTCAAACACACTTTATCCCTAAGGTCAAATGACCAGTTGCGATAATTTCAGCCCACATCTTGATATCTCTTCAACTTTGGTACTACATACCTTATGAATCCCAACCTAGCAAGTAAGGATGTGATATACTAAGTCTTGCATGAGCATAATAGATAAATGATCCCTATGATGGGGGAGTCACCACTTTTATCAAGCTACAAGTAGCCTTTCAAAAAGCCTTGCTTCTACTCAAGGAAATATGTATGGTGAGTATCTTAGAAGAAAAACCATCTATGCTCTTGCACTGAACTTTTCACAAATATACTCAATCAATAGAACAGGTGGGTTTCTATATTAAAAGGAGTCTAGTAATGTTCGATGTTTTTGAACATAAGTTCATTCTACAGTGACTCAATTAAGAGCCTTGTAACTTGTGGTGGGGCCCATATGTCCTTTTGACAAGTTACACTGTAGGAACAACTATACCCAAGGCTATAGCTTTCACTCTCACCTGATTTCTATAGTGGCTCAAAGGATTTACCATGCAAGGTCATTCCCAAGAGTGATGTGTCTCTGGGCAGGCCTCTCTTAAAAAGATAAAAACTTCAAGTGTTACTAACACTTTTCTCTTGCACCTAGGACCACGAAAGCCAAGGGAGAGGATATTGTGTGTTAGAAGTAGGACCACTCGACAAACTTTGCACAAGTGTGCCAATCACCAAAAACACTTGTTCTTTTTAACCAAGTTTATAGCAATGTGATCTAACTATTTGGAGATGTCACTCCAACAAAAATGGTGTTGTTTTTAACTTCAAGGTAAAATGATTTTGTAATCTAGGAACTTGAAATCTTGGTCAACTGAATTTAAAACACGTTTTTCTTGAAGTAAATCGATTTGAACTTGAAGGGACAAATGGCTTGTTCTTTTTAATCTTGCCCAAAACGAAGTGTTGATTGTGATTTTCAATTGGATGCAAGAAGTAAAAATTGTCTTGTTGATTTTAAGCACTAAATAAAAATTGTCCCTAAGTGGCAATAATAAATCTTGTTGGGTAAACACATCACTGCATGCCATTTCAGCCTGCCATTCCCCACAATTTCCGTCGTGTAGCACAGTTTGTGCGCAGAATGCGATGTGAACACCCATGATGGCGCTCCAAAGCGGAGGTCCAGAGTTTATAATTTTGACGATAAGATTTTTGGATTCACCTTAGACGCCCTAGACATTCAACTATTCAAAACTTGAACTATCTAAATAATAAAAGATGAAATCTACACCCACCAAAATACATAGTAGGGCAAAACTCTAGACCTTGTGATATTATAAAATTTGCAAGATCTGCAGCTGAGAGAGAATCGTGGATGAAAGAAAGCTTAAACATTGATTGCTGGTAGTTGGGGAAAGTTATTTTGTAACAACGGGTGTGATAGAAATACATATTGAGTCATATCATGTTACTTAAAATTGTTTAAATCATATTTTATTATTGGGTCCTTAGGAAGTGTGTAGTTACAAGAGGAATTTGGAAATTGTGAGAGAGGAGGCACCGCACAAATTTTAGATTCTAGAAGAAATTTGGAAACAAGAACTTTCAGGTTCCAGAGGAAAATTGGAAACAAGAACTTGAAATTGAACTTCATCGTTAGAGTTCAAGTTTCATAAGGGCCTTGGAACATAGAATGTAAGTAGCAACTAGTAGGCATTTGACCCAAATAAGAAATGGAACATGAAACCAACAAGAGACCAACAAATGGTGAGAGTGGGGAAAGAATTGGAACTTGGATCAAAGGGTGGCAAGAGTTGAGTCTCAAACTAGAATATGAACTTAAAAGGGTTGATGAACTTGGGTTTTAGGTCTTAGGTTTCAAGTCTTGGGTGAACTCCTAGGTCTGATGTCTATTGTAGGGATTTGGGTGAAGAGGAAGTTGGAACTAAAGCCAAGAGGTTTCAAGTTCCAATTGAGGTTCATGGTCTAGTAAGACTGAAAGAACTTGGATGGGGTTGAATGTAGGTAAGACACATGGACTAGAACCTAACGTTGCAAGTCCTAGTTGACACATAGGGTTTGACAAGAAAACAACAAGAACTTACCAACCGTTGAGCTTCAAGAGGGAGTGAGAAATTGGAACCTTGGGTTCCTAGTTTAATGTCCCTACAAGGTTTTTGGGTTTAAACAAGGAACTAAAGCAAGCATGAGCAAGAAACAAAATACATAAGGGAATATGGAATGGGAACATGAAGTTCTAGGATTTCATTGAGGCCCAAGGCATACCGAGGAATCATGGGAAGGAACATGAACACAGAACCTTATATTTTAGGTTTTAATTGGGGTCCAAGGTCCATAAAGAGCTACAAAAGCAGAGACACTCCAAGATATTTAAGAAAAATTAGTGAATCCCTAAAATTTGATGGACTCCTAATAAAACTTTTGGTTTATTATGAAGATAATTGGTTCTAAATGAGTCCACCAAGGTTAAAGTCTTGTTGTGTGCAAGACCCAAATACCATAAGGGATTGAAAAAAATATAAAATTGGAATACAAATAAGCTATTCTATTGATTGAAGAGATTACAAGAGCTTCTTGATCAACTGATCAAGGATCAGACTAACAGATAGATAATGAATTACAATTGCCTCATTATATAGAGATATTAGATACATCTAGATATTGGAAAACTTGTATTATTGGAAATAAAGAAAAAAACTAAAATAGTTTTTGCTGCATACTCATCCAAATAAAGATAAAAAACTAAAAACATAAAAATATGCAAGTGGGAGAAATTAGTAAACAATATTCCTTCAACATCCCCCTTAATTTCAACCACTAATTGATGTACCACAAAGAACAATTGTATTTTCCTTGGGCTTCAACAAGCTCAACTCCTACCATGATCCATTATGCGGCGATCTCTATTTAGATTGCAAATTCTTGAATTTTAACTCCATCAAGCCTTTTCTAAGACATGGATTTGACTTTCTCACACAATTGCATATTGATGGCTTAAAATAATTTCTCCAATTTTCACAAAAATTGTGATCTTCTCTCCTCTCCTAGAAGGCTTCTCTCCTTTTTTTGACAATATAGCCTCTTCAAAGACTATGATTGGGCTTCCTCACACAACTTCATGTTGGTGGCTTTGACTAATTCTTCAGTATTTACAAGATCCACGATCTTCTTCATACAAATCAATATTTTTAATGATTTATGATAGTTGTCTTTTTTTCCTTCAACAATCTTATAGACAAAGGGCTTCACCTTTTTGGAGGTAGTTTTAAACTTATAATTTATGATAGATTGCAATCTCCTCTTTCTAGGGTTGATTGCACCTCATTGAGGAGGTGGCTTTTACATTGAAAGTAGGCTTGACATTGTTGGCTTCAAAAATACTTCACCCTTTGAACACAAGTTGGCTTGCTAATGGAAAAATATCATGAAAATGGTTTGTGATCTTTGTCGATCTCCTCTAGTGGCTTCCTATGGATTGCTTATTTTGTCTTCAACTATAGTTGGATTTAGTAATTTCTTCAGTGCTCTGACTAGTTCTTCAACCCACATTTTCTTGCTTCTTCAAATTCATGAACCTAAAAAACTTTGTTGAACCTGCTCTGATACCAAATGAAAGAAATATAAAATTGGAAAGCAAATAAACTATTCTATTGATTGAAGAGATTACAAGAGCTTCTTGATCAACTGATCAAGGATCAAACTAACTGATAGATAATGAATTACAACTACTTCATTATATAGAGGTCTTAGATACATCTAGATATTGGAAAACTTGTATTATTGGAAATAAAGAAAAAAACTAAAATAGTTTTTGCTGCATAGTCATCCAAATAAAGTTAAAAAATCAAAAACATAAAACTATGCAAGTGGGAGAAATTACTAAACAATATTCTAACAGGGATGAGGTTGAGATCATGCCCTAAGTGATTTTAGCAAGGCAGGTAGTAGGTATGCCTCTCATTCTGTGGCTATCAATCAAAGAGGTTCTAGCTTAAGGTTTGTATTCCTATTTTAGATCTAGCTAAATGATTTTGTGAATTTGATATTAAACCCTTCAACAATTGAAAATAATTATTACATTCTACCCTAACTCTATTATAATGATAATTTTTATTAAAAACATTGTGGATTCCTTCCATCTTATATAATAGATAAACTTGATGCCACCACAAACTCGAGTGGTAGAAACTAAATTGACTTGATAGATGACTTCTTATCAACATACAAGTGATAGAAACATACCTTTTCAAAATTATTTTCCATGAAATTTCATAAAATAAAATAGAACAGAATAAAAAAAAATTAATGTCCACTACCCCAAAATAACCCATGACTATTTTTGAGACACGACAAACCTTTGTCTCATTCACCTCTCAAGAATTATGAATTTGAGCCTCACACATTCTCGTCAAAAAAAGGGGGTCATATGCACTTGGCTTTCAACTTTGGCTTGTTTTGTTTTTAGCAACCGAGATGACGTTTCACATTGACTAAAGGTGATGATTCCCTTTCTGAGCGATGATTGGGCAGGCCTAAGTAATGAAAGGAACCATTTTTCCCTTGTTATCCCACCTAGTTTCCCTGGTGTAGCGTTATTTTATGGTGAGGACAATAATTTGACTGGAGAAAGCTTAAAGCGCATTAGATGCGATATTTCAAATGATTTGTTTCAACTGAGATGTGCCACCTTATGTTATTAGGGAAATATTTCCTCACAGGACAGAAATGAGGTTATAAATTTAAGTGCAATCAAAGCATTGTTGGATATGAAACCCAACACACTCATGTTTTCTCTCCGATAAAGTTTTGGCCTTTCACATTCTGGATTTTGTAATTCTTTATATAAAGCATAGTGCTGTTGTCTACAAAGTATCCCAATAATAATGTCTGACTAACATATTGCCCTACTTGAAACTGGATGTAATCATTTGGTGAATCAATGTAAAACTGGCATTTTATGTCTTGTTCACAATTTTTGAATCTCTGATTTTGTTTATAAATTATTTTATCTGTTGTTATTAATTTTAACAATTGGTATCAAAGCTGGTTGTGTTCAGTAGGAGAGATTTGAGTTTGAGTGGGGAGCAATGGCGATTGAAGAAGGAAAGTTTGAAAGTTTTAATGGTCAAAATTATCCATTATGAAAAATGTAGATGGAGGATTTCTTGAACCAAAAAGATTTATGGTGACCATTACAAGGTAAAGCCAAGAAACTAGTATCTATTTTAGATGAAGATTGGGATATTCTAGATAGGAAAGCACTAGGAGTGATTCGGTTGTCCGTATCTCCTTCCATGACATTTAACATATCTAAAGCAACAACAACTGTTGAATTGATGAGTCGTTTGGAAAAGCTATATGAGAAACCTTAAACATCAAATAAGGTATTTTTAATTAAGTGGTTGTTGAATATGACAGTCGTTGAAAAGAAGTTCTATTGTAGAACATTTAAATAATTTTAATATTATTACCAATCAGTTAGCTTATGTTAAAATTAATTTTGATGAAGAAGTTAGGTCTCTATCAATTTTGTCCTCTTTGCCTGAAAGTTGGGATAGATTTGTTATGATGGTTAGTAACTCTTCTAGTTCAAATACTTTGAAATTTGATGGTGGTGTTGGTACAATTTTAAGTGAGGAAATGCGAAGGAAGAGCACAAGTGGGACTCCAAGATCATGCAATTCTTTGATTGCAAATGATAGAGGCAAATCAAAAGAAAGAGGAAAGAGTTCGAGAGATCGTGACAAATAATGAGGGAGGTCAAAATCCAAAGGAAGAGATGGTGGTTGCTGGCATTGTGGCAAGCAAGGCCACATAAAAAAGAATAGATGGAACTATAAGAAAACAATAGATTAGCCAAAAGAAGATGAAGCCAATATAGCATATCAAGAAGGTGTAAGTGTTCTTATCTCAATCGAAGAAGAAATTGCAACTGATGTGTGGGTGTTTGATTCAGGAGCATCATTTCATGTCACTCCATAGAAGGAGTATTTCAAAAGTATGCAAAAGGGTGACTTCGGTAAGGTTTTTCTTGCTAACAATAGATCTTATGATATTGTTGGAAAAGGGGATATTTCATTAAAGTTGAAAAATGGAAATAGTTGGCTATTGAGAGATGTTAGATATGTTTCCGAACTCAAACAAAATTTAATCTCTAGTGGTCAATTGGGTTCTCAAGGTTGTGAAATCAGATTTGAATCCAATAGGTGAAAAGTAAAAAAGTGGGCATTGATTGTTGCTTGGGGCAAGAAATTAGGTACCTTGTATGTAGTAGAGTGTCATACTAAAGTAAAAAATGAGCAGAGGAAATATAAGCTAAGGAATGGAGAAGTAGACATAAAAATTATGATCCAACATATAAGAAATTAAAAGGACAAGTAGTAGCTAGTGAGAAAACAACTCTTGTTGCTACCAAATGTGAAATTTCATTGATGGAAATAGATGAAGCTCCTTTTGAATATTTTGCCACCAAAGTTCTTGAGTTGACTGTGGTGGTTGAAAAGTGTAGAGAGGAGCCTGAAAAGATAGAGAAGTTTTTATAGGAAAAAGAAATTGGATTTGAAAAGGAAAATTAAAGTTTGTTTGTACCAAATATAGTCCTTTAAAATGGAAGCAAATTTCAAGCTTCAATTAATGAAAGGTGTTTTGAATTGCACCAATTTGAGGCTAATCCTAGGATGAATTCCTTTGGTGATGCGAAGCATGGTTTGGATTTGGGTGAGTTAACCTTAAAATAAACACTGTCTACTCTTCAAGAAAAAAATGTACCCTTCTAGAAAAGCAGTCATAGCTGCTAATCAAATTCCTTTATGATAAAGGCACCAATGCTTTAGATTTTCTTGAAGGGGAGTCATATTGATTACAATATCTGTGGGTTGGAGTTGTTAGTCGCTCACAAGTAGATATTGATAAGAGTGTTGATATGATAGCTTCTCTACGCATGGAACAAAATTATTTTTCAAGAAATTTTTATGGATACTTGACAAATTCGATAGGCTCAAAATATTTAGCAAAGCTAGTTTCCAAGCATTTGGAGGATGTCACTAAGGCATGTATACCAAGTATCATCTCATTGATAAGCAAAAACATTGATGAGATTGGATCAAAAATGAACCAATTCCTGATTAAATTAGAGGTTCCCCACATGGAATTCACACAACTAAATTGAATCTTCAATTCAGAGTACTACAAATTATTGATAATATAGACAAAGAGTGGGGGAGTGTTCCAATGTCTATATTAGCAATAACCCGATTGCAATTTCGATACTATAGACATGACACATCTATAGTGGAAATAACTCGATTACAATTTTTACATTATAAACATGAGTCTATAGTGACAAAAATCCGTATGAAGTATTAATACTATAGACAAAGATAGAGAATTTTAAAATCTATAGTCACAAAAACCCATACGAAGTATTGACACTATACACAAATAGAGAAAATGAGTCTATAGTGACCAAAAGCCAATCAAGGTTTTCACACTATAGAGAGAGAGAGAGAGAGAGAGAGAGAGAGAGAGAGAGAGAGAGAGAGAGAGAGAGAGGGCGGGGTTGTGAGAGAGCCTAGGTTTAGAGAGAGAGAGAGATTGAGATAGAGGGATAGGGAGGGGGAGAGAGAGAGGGGTTTAGGAGAGAGAGAGAGAGAGAGAGAGAGAGAGAGGAGGGAGACATAGATAGATAGATATAGATATATTCATATATGTATTTCTACATATATGAATGTATGTACATCTATATACATGAATATATATACATCTACATAAATGAATATATGTATGTCTACTTATATCAAACTATATATGAATATATCTATGTTAACTTATACATAAATATTAAAGAATGTAACCCATATATGTTATTATAAAAATAAAACCTCGTAGACATTATATAAAGAATAAAAACCCATACACATTATTTAAAAAATAAAACCCTGTATGCATTTAAAAAATATAAAACCTCGTATGCATTTTTCCTTCAACTTCTAGGTTTGGATAGCAAGCCTCATTCCACTCCTTTTTACACATTTTCTTCTTCCAATCTAGTTTCTCAACTTCATCGCCATCAAGTTTACACATTAACAAGTGGGTATTTGTAAAATTGCCACCATAATTTTACTCATCTTCTAAGATTTCTAACCATATAATTTTTAAAAAATTTGAACAATATTAACATATTAATCTTGAATTTCTTTTACTAATGTCTTCAAAGTTCTTAGAGACTGATGTCCACTTTTTTTAATAAATTTAAAATACTCGTCCAAAATTGAAACAAATTATATATTAGTTTTCTACACTTTGTTCTGTACACTTTATAAAAAAAGAATTTATTATTATTTTGATGCAAGTTATGTGAGGCGTACAAACAGGTGCCCAATTTTCAAGATGCGTCCACTTTAAAAAATCGTTAAAAAAAATACGCAACAAAAAATTATAAAAAATAAAAAACTTCTAGTGCTCACTCTTAACTATCTTTATACTAAAGGGTTTTTTAAAATAATAAATACTATAACTTTTTTGATGTGCACGTCAGACACTATGTTATGTTTTTGCTAAAAAAAACAAGGAACAGTTTTGTGTGCATGAAATATTTGACTCCCTTAATCTTATCCAATTTTGGAAAACTTTAGTATTTTGGAAACTATATTCAGAGTAGTACAATATTTGTTCTTTGGGTATCTTCAAATTTTGAGTGGACAAGTCTCAAATTACTCCTCCAAGTTTAGGATTAGCTGATTTTAGAAAAAGGTGTCCACTTATACCCCTATTTTTGTTCACCATCTTGGTGTACTTACCCATAAACATTTTTTGTTTATATATATATGATCCGTAAGATGTCGCTTCAAGTTTGAGAAAATGTGGCTCCATAATCTGTATGTTGAAAACATAACAAAATGGTGGACTAAGTCATCTATGATAAAAGACCCTAAATTATTTATAGTTTATAAGAAGTTGGCCTACATTAAAGAAAAGCTTAACGAATGGAAGATAAGACATTTTAAGAACATGTAGAAAGGCAATTGGCTATCCCAAATGATATGATCATAGGGGGTGGAATGGACTATATCTCGTATGCTCTAGAAACATATTTTAAAGGTTAATGCATCAAATTTCCTCCTAGAAAAGAAATATTTTGGTGTTGAGACAAGAATACAGATTTTTTCATAATGCAATAAAGATAAATGATCTCAAATAGATTAATGAGCATCCAAACAATGATGGAACTAAATGACATTTGGGTAGTAGAAACAAAATATTTTAAAGATTTGTTGAATGCTCCTCTAATCACAAAAGATGCAATCAAGGAATAGGTGCTCAACAAAATCACATGTTTAGTTGGACCTAAGAAAAATCTATATCTAAATAAACCTTTCATGGATGAAGAGATTAAAGTGGTTGTTTCTCAGTTGGAAATAGATAAGACCATGAGGCTTAATGGATTCCTAATATATTTATTTTAAATTGCATGGGCAGGATGAACACAATTCCTGGAAGAATCAAGGATAAAGTCTACAATGCTCAGGGATTATAATAAGATGTTTATTGCTCTAATTCCTAAGAAAAACCTAGTGATATTGATGAACAACTTCAACCCTATTTTTGCATGCAACATAATATACAAAATTGTATCTAAATCCATGGCTAAATAGTTAAAAAGGATCATACCAAATGTCATATCAAAATAATAAAGTGGTTAAGATCATGTTTAATCAATTATGGATGGGAATGTTATAGGAAATTGATAACTTTCAGCATAAACAATAAGATATAGATCTGAAAATCCACATAATAGTAGAGATTTGGAATTAGGAGATAAGGGAGAACTTGTAACAATAATCTGGAGATGAAAGTGTTGGAATAGTGCTCTAAGTACCCTAGTTTGAGGGTGTCCTACTTGTTGGCAATACACAAGAATTGATTATGTCTTTTCATTGATGTCAACACTGTTCTAGTTGGTTGCTACTCTGGTTGGACTTGTTTTTCGCTCAGATTATCAGAGATTCTGATCCGGTATGATCAGATTGTTAGATTTAGTTTTGGATGGTTATTCTTGATGATTATATGGATTTCATATTCAATTGGTTCATGATTTGGTGCTCCGAAAGCTATCGCTTATGTTCTAGTTTGCCAGTTGATATTCTTGGTCCCAGTTGGCGATACCGTTTGGTGATATTTAATGAAATGGTTAAGTAGTTTTTATCTAGCTTCTAGAAATGGTTCCTAACATGCTGGAGGTGTTTTTGATTATGTCCTAATTGTTTGGTGGCTTTGCATTGGCTCCTCCCTCCTTCAAGATTCACTTTCATCCTTTCACTTTCCACACACTCACAACCTATCCATCCATAATAAACTTACCCATTCCCATCATGGCTTGTTATTGATCTACCTAAGATTAGTTAGTAATTCATAATAAACCTTTCGTTTTGCCCCTTTTCATCCATAATAAATCAACTCCTATCTGTGGCTAAGGCAAATCCTAAGTGTAGTGATGGGTGTGGAATTGAGAGCATCGTACGTTTCTAGGAGTACAGTTTCTTCCAGTTTTCTTCAGTCTATTCATGCACAATCCACAATAAAGTAACACTTGCATCACAAATCCATAATAAAGTTCTGTCTTCTTCATAATAAAGTATTAGTTTCATGGATTTTGTTAGTTTCAAATGAGACACAACAACAAAGGGCTTCAACAAATCAAATCTTTCAACAGACTCAGACAACATTATGGTTCAATGCTATCTATCCTTTTGTGAATGAAAACATTGTGACCATAATCAAATAGACTTATACAAGTGACAAGAGACACTAAACTTGAGGACTACAATGGATGTTGGTGTCAAGTCTTGGTTTTCTTTTGATTTTATCTTTTTGGTGACATGTCTTTTAGCTTTTCCAGGATGTCTCTAACTAGAGATTCTATCTCTAGGATGTCTTTGACTAGAAAGGTAAGGATGGGGTATCGTCACCTATTTTTTCTTTTCTATCTGTGGATTGTCTCTTAGTAATGCTATGACTTGTCCAAGGATATGAGGACACTGTGAGTCTAGTATGAAGTGGGGCATTCCTTGTTTATAACTATGTGATCTCCATGCAAATGGGTACAATGACTTTCTGGGTCAAACCTATATCGGGATTGTCATAACCTATTTTCTATAATAAATCTCAATGATGATAGTGCACAAGAATCTCTTTCACTTCCATATCTTCTACCTTCCATCCCCCTTACTTGATTGACCTTCATCGTCCTTCTTGAGTCCGTGTAGCCCGCTATCACATGACTGAGTATAATGACATACCAAAAATATCTACATTTCATGTAATTTGCACCTGCATTACCACATATTAACATTTCTTACATACATATAGATATCACAATTGCACCACATCCTGCACACAACATATGTTAGCACATTTCACATTTTCCTCATGCATCTTGAATCATTTGCATTATCATATTAATCTGCATTTCATACATTCATATTTGCATCATGCATAATATATACAAACATAAAAGAACAAAAATATTACATTTCATCATATACACATTTGCATCCATATCATAAGCATCGCATAAACATGCATCACATACAAGAAACATCACATAGGTACATATGCATATAACTGCTGCAAGGATGAATCATCTCATATATATATATATATCAAAACCACGTGTCATGATACAATGATGTCAAAATCATATGGCTACAAAATCACTCGAAGGTGTCTACATCATCATACAAAAATAGTACAAAAAACTGATACATAGGGAGCCCTCTAAGGCTATGATGAATTCTCTCGGATCCAACTAGCCTCGACGAAGTCTGAGCCCTGGAAGTCGCCACCCTAGGATCATCTCTCCTACCCCCTCTATCTAGTGGTGATGAAGGACCCATGACCCCACCACTAGATGCATGTATCCTGTCTCTCCTTCCAATGGTCATCGTAGTCCAAAATGCTCTCCGGAAGCTCCTAGCCTACTAATTTGGTGACACCACTCCATAATACAAGTCTCTCTAGTAGGCTATCTCCTCCCCTACCCATAGAAAATAGGTGTATCTAGTCCCTATGTCCCCTTCTGCTCGTCCCCTACCCTTAGTGTTGTCTGAGCCTTGGTGTAGCGGTGAATAGCCTAATCTCTCTCCCGCTTAGTATCCCTTAGCTCTCTCCCAAGCCTAGCCGCATCCCTCTCCAGATCCTGGATCTCATCTACCTGTCTCTGGCAGATCTCTCTCAAGGATAGTATCATATCCTTCTCTCCTCCCTCCTCCTCCTGCCCCTGCTCTTGTCCCTACTCCTATCCCTATCCCTATCCCTGTCCTCATACTTGTCTGGGAACCTATGCTGCTAGCACCTGAAAAGGAAATCCAACTCTACTCCTGACTACATGAGCCTATCTCTTCTCTGCTCCATCTCTCCTATGAGCTGCTCTCCTCTCTGCCACTGTGCCCCACCTCTGCCATCGGCCTTTGCCTCCACCATCCCCCTCTATTGGCTCCCCTGGATCTGTCAGTCATGGAAACGGATGCTCTGTCCAATATGCATTGTACTCCACATCCATCCCTGCATCCTCCACCTCTACCCAAATATCCCAAGGCATGGGAACCATCTCCTACATCTGTGTCACTGCCTGATCATAAGATAGTAATGGACCCAAATGTACCCAATCTCTCACTGTGTGTGCATACATTCCTGACCCCTATGGAATCCATTGTATCCTATCGAACTACCTACATACCTATTCAATCAACTGTCTCTTAATAATATGTGGTATCCTTTCAATTAGATACCTACTCTTGAATACATATGGTAGCTCCACTATGTCATCCTCCCACTCCTTGCAATCTCAGCAAGGCCTCCATATCACACTGTCTACCTCATCAATCACTCGACACCAATACTCTAGCCTCCCAATATGTGGCTGGGAAGTAATCATATCATACAAATGCACATAACTACGCCCATGTCCCCTGCCTCTAAAGTGTATTGGTCATGTCATCGAAAGATGCTCATATGCCCATACTTGCAGTAATGTCACTCTGTATCCCAATCCTGCTGATCTGTGATATACAAACTGATGCAACTCATAATACAAGTGTGCCAACAGACACAAACCCCATGCAAACCTGGTGTGCTCAATCACCAATGTCTAAAGATTCATCCCCCATCCCACAACCAACCCTCGTGTCACCCTGTCTGCACAAAAGAACCCACTAGTCACTCTTGCAGCACTGCCGGTAGAGAAAATTTTGAACCTACCATAGTATCCCAAGCCATGTGTCCTACGCTCATCTCTAGTCCTGGATCTTGGAATACTCATCTCAGTGCATCCCTGTCTCCCTCTCGATCGTAAGGAACCAACTCCCTAATGATCGGTATCCGTAGTATCCTGTATACATCCTCCAAGGTGTCTATCATCTCACCCTTTCCTTAGTGCTATCTCAGCCTCCATGTAGCGCTGAATAACCTAATCTCTCTCCAGCTTAGTATCCCTCAGCTCTCTCTTGAGCCTAGCTGCATCCCTCTCTAGATCTTGGATCTCATCTACCTGTCCCTAATAGATCTCTCTCAAGGATAGTAGCATATCCTCCTCCTCTCCTCCCTCCTCCTCCTCCTGCCCCTACTTCTATCCCTATCCCTGTCCCTGTCCCCATACTTGTCTGGGAACCTGTGCTGCTGGCACCTGAAAAGGCAATCCACCTCTACCCTTGACTACATGAGCCTACCTCTTCTCTCCTTCATCTCTCCTATGAGCCGCTCTCCTCTCTGCCACTATGCCCCACCTTTGTTGTAGTCCTTTGCCTCCACCATCTCCACTATCATCTCTATCATCTCCACCATCCCCCTCTATCGACTCCCCTTGATCCACCAGCCATGGAAATAGATGTTCTGCCCAATATGCACTGTACTCCACATCCATCCCTGCATCTTCCACCTCTGCCCAAATATCCCAAGGCATGGGAACCATCTCCTGCATCTATGTCACTGCTTGATCATAAGACAGTAATAGACCTAAATGTACCTGATCTCTCACTGTGCATACATACATTCCTGACCCCTATGGCATCCATTGTATCCTTTTGAATTGCCTGCATACTCGGTCAATCAACTATCTCTCAATAATATACGATGTCCTCTCAATTACATACCTACTCCTAAATACATATGATAGCTCCATTGTGTCATCCTCCCACTCCTCGCAATATCAGTAAGGCCTCCATATCACACTGTCTACCTCATTAATCACTCAACGGCAATACTCTAGCCTCCCAATCTATGGCTAGGAAGTAATCATTTCATACAAATGCACATAACTACGCCCATGTCCCCTGCCTCTAAAGTGTATTGGTCATGTCACCGAAAGATGCTCATATGCACATACCTGCAGTAATGTCACTCTACATCCCAATCCTGCTGATATGTGATATACAAACTGATGCAACTCATAATACAAGTGTGCCAACAGACATAAACCCCATGCAAACCTGGTGTGCTCAATCACCAATGTCTCAAGAGTCATCGCCCATCCCACAACCAACCCTTGTGTCGCCCTGTCTGGACAAAGGAACCCAGTGATCACTCCTGCCAGTACCGCCGGTAGAGACAATCTTGTACCTGCCATAGTATCCCAAGCCATGTGTCCTGCCCTCATCTCTAGTCCTGGATCTTGGAATACTCATCTCAGTGCATCCCTGTCTCCCTCTCGATCATAAGGAACCAACTCCCTAATGATCGGTATCCACAGTATTCTGTATACATCCTCCAAGGTGACTGTCATCTCACCCATCGACAAATGAAATGTGCATGTCTCTGAGTGCCATCTCTTAGCTAATGTAGTCAGCAATCCCATGTTCACCTGAAACTTAGGCATATACATAATGTATTGCAAGCCCATAGCCTCAACTGCTGCTCTATCCTCAAATATCATATCTACTCATAATCCCAGTGTTGAAGGGAATCTCTCCCATGACACTAGCATAGGTAGGTCCTCCTATAGTCAAGCAAATCAACTGTGTCAATCCTAGTAGTACTCCCTGTTCATCACAAAGTGCTGCTCTTTTATCCTAATTCTTATATCTATCATATGGCACTCTATCCTAGTAGTACTCCCTGTTCATCACAAAGTGTTGCTTTTTAATCCTAGTGCTTCTATCTATCATATGACACTTTATCCTAGTAGTACTCCCTATTCATCACAAAGTGTTGCTTTTATCTTATCTTTTAGGGCACCTACTTGAGTGCATCATTTTGAGTAGCTTATCCAATTGCCAACATATGTTCTATCACATAATTTTCAATTTCAGCCTAATCCAATTGGCAATGTATGTTCTATCATAAAATTATCAATTTCTATGGTACTCCCTATTCATCACAAAGTGCCTCGCTCTATCCTATCCTAGGGCTTCTGTTTCTACATTTCACAGATGCACCTGAAACACACGAACGTGCCTTTGTTATGCATAAACATGTCTACCCTACATAGACATGCATGCACTTCACAAACGTGCTTGCATCTGATATAGACGGTTTTCCAATCACATATGCGGTTACATCCTACCCAAACATGCCTTCCCATATTTTGACCTGCTTGACATTTTTTGCAACATACCTAATATGCATTTATTGACATACCTAACATGCATTTATGACAACAATTAATGCAACAAGGTACAAGGAGGTTTTGTGGTACTCACCGACTCTCCTACATCTATTGGTCTTTGATATCAGCGAACACGATTGAATCTGTGCACCAATGCCATCGTTGTTGACTGCTCTTTGCTCTTTTGACACTTTGATCTCTTAGATGTGTGGATGACAATGAGGATTTTTTCCCTCGTATTATATCTTATAGATTGCCCTAGCCATAGTCTCCTGAATCAGTCTTCTTTATCTCATGATTTTGTCACTCTATCCTATCTTGTCAGTCCTTTCGAGCCTTTCTTTCTTATTGAGAGATTGTCTGCAATCTTTTCAGACATTTTTATCCAATCTCTTAAGGGGGCATATCATTCCCTTCTTGGGGCAACTTTGTATCAATTCATCTTATCTTCTTTGAAACAACGCGACAAGCTGCATTGTCTCAAAGAGGGGCAAAATGTAAACACCTAAAATTGTCTTGTCTAATTAAATAAATATTTTATTTATTTAATTATTTTATCCTAATTCTTCTATTAATTAAATGAATCTTTATTTATTTAATTAATTCATTAATCCCCTTCTAAGCCTTTCCTCATTTAAATAAATACTTTTATTTATTTAAATAGTCCTTTTTCATAAATTAAATAAATATTTTATTTATTTATTTGATCCCATTTATTTTATTAATTAAATGAATATTTATTTATTTAATTAATTCATTAGCCTTTTCTACCTATGACACATGTCATTCATCTCTTAATTCCTACACTACCTACTCTCTTATTATTTTCTTATTTCTTTTACCTACCCTTTAATCTTAGCCGACCATCTATCTTTTACACCTCTCAATCTTATCCCTCCATTTCTTATAGTGTCTTCTATATAAGAGGATGATTCCTTCATTATCAATCCTCCTAGCACTCCCAAACACTTCTAGCATTCAAACTTTCATATGCAATCAAGCCTACTTGCAACCACATTTCCGTTCTTTGTTGAGCTCTTGTGCACACATAAAATCTGAGAGCAAATATATCAAGCAAGATCAATAGAGATAGGAAGAATGGAGATTCAAACCCTATTGGACATGTGATGGTATCATCTTTATGATTTTGTTGATTTTCATTGTCTTAGGCAATCTTCATGTGTTATGGTGGATCTTTGTTGTCATTAGGCTAGGGTTTTATGGTTGAATCTATTTAGTCTTTCAATATTATTGTTTCCATTATCCACTTTCACCATAAACACATTGTAGTATTTAATATTTATTTGATTATTTAACCATCAATCAATAATTAATTAAATTAATATTTAATTAATTCATCTTAACCCTCCTCTCTTATTAATTAAATAAATTATTGAATTTATTTGATTTAATTCACTTAACCAAATTCAGACCATTAATTAAATAAATAAATCATATTTGTTTAATTAAATCTTCTCTCACATTTAAATAAATTAATATTTATTTAAATCCCCCAAAATCCCATCTCTCACATTTAAATAAATTAACATTTATATAAATCACCTTTATCCTCCACCCACTTGTATTTTCCTACAAATGCAAGTTGTACAACTATTTTAAATAAATAAATTATTTATTTAATATCCTATTTATCCTCACCCACTTGAAACCTTTAATGGTTTCCCTTAAAGTCTTCAAACTTAATGGCTTCCTTCTAAAGTCTTCTCAGGCCTTTCTTGGCTTCCCTTAAAGTCTTCAAACTTAATGGCTTCCTTCTAGAGTCTTCTCAAGCCTTTAATGGTTTCCCTTAAAGTCTTCAAATTCAATGGCTTCCTTCTAAAGTCTTCTTAAGCCTTTAATGGTTTCCCTTAAAGTCTTCAAGCATTTAAATGCTTTATCTTCCTTTTTCTCATGTAAATAAATTAAGATTTATTTAAATAAAATCCAAAATTCACATTCACATTTAAATAAATTAATATTTATTTAAATATCTATCAAAATGCAAATTACACCATTTAATTGAAATAAATGATTTTATTTTAATTGAAAATCCCAAAATTCCTTCCACTTGCATTCTCCTACAAAATCCACTTGCATGCCTAAATCCCTTCTAGATTCTTCTAACTCCTTCTAATTAGCCTAATCTTATCCTAATCATTGTCACATTCCTAAATAAAAGGAAGTCACTCCTCAAAAACGTCCAAAGTCTTCAATAACCATTAAAGGATTTATGTCTTCAAATGGTTAACCTCTAAAGTCTTCCAAACCATTAAAGACTCTTACATTACCATTTATGGTTAACTCACCTTTTACCTATGGTTAGAGACTTTCCTCTAACTTAACCATCCTTTTGACTCATGGGTCTCTTCAAAGCATTTATTTCTTTGACTAAGGTAACCATTTAACCCTTGCACATTCATTTATCCCTTGGATAAAAGGAATATCCATTAACCTAACCCTAACCCAACCCCCTAGGGTAACCATCATGTCCCCTCAAGCATTTAATGCTCCTTATCTTTCCTCTCAAACCTCCTCATGGTGATATTTGTCAACATGGGATTGGGTTGAAAGTCTCACATGGATTGAATATCTTTCAATCCTAACCCTTGTTAAGATTTCTCAATCTTAACCCTTCATTTCCCCATTTCTTCTATAAATAGAACCCCTCTCCTAAAGAAAATAAGGAAGCATTAGATTATTGTTGTTATACTGGTATTAGCATAGAGATTTTTCATAGCATCACTATCTACACTTGCATAGATTTTGCTTATCATATTCAACCATCTTGAATCTCCATATGACATCCATGACTAGTGCTAAAAGCTGAGAGCTACACTCATGTGGAACTTGGAGAGGAGAGGAACAAAGGAGGAGAAACTATGAGCATCTTGATTAGGATTTGGAGGAGTATAGTTTATCTATTCTATGTTTGTATGATTTCTATTTCATGCTTAATATCTCTCTTGATATGCTTGTTTAGGATAATCTTTTGTTGCTAACACTAACGTTTGTTTCTTGTGCTCTTGTGTGTGTTGCCATCAAATAGATTCTCTAATCCTTTTTTGCAGAGCATCACACATAATATTGAGTCTGATTCTGATCAAGAGGATGAATAACCTATTATACAATTGGCATGAAGGAGAGTTGAGAAAAAGAAAAGAAAGAAATCTGTTCAACTTGGGAAACACTCACAGGTGCTTGAACAAGAACAGGTGGATCCTATGGATGTGGATGAGTAAAATCTATCAGAGAAGCAATCGGTTGAAGGGGAGAGAGAACAAGATGAGCCTAATGATGAACATGATGAAAGATTGGTTTTAACTCCTGAGGACCAAGAAAATTTGTTGAAGGAAATAACAGTTGAAGGAGGATTGAAAGAGACATATAAAGATGATAAAGGGTTTGAATAAGAAGTGAGTGAGAGGTAAGGAGAGTTGCATAAACAACAACAATTAAATTTTGATATGGCTCTCCAAACAAACCAATCTCAACAGAGTTCTTCAACCCAAGATGTTCAATTTCCCGAGCAAGAAGAGGATAAAGGTAAGAGTCAAGAGGAAGAGAAAGATGAAGGAGAAGAACAATTATGATAGGTGCACAAGGTGACTGTGGAGATCATAGAACATGAAGGTGATAAGGATGAAGACACACCACAGTGGTTAAGCTTCACCTTTGAGAAGAAGAAGAAAGTAGTAACACCAAAAATCACTTTGTAGCAAGCAATCACTGAATAGCCAAGGAAAACAAAGAAGGCGAAGACCATACATCATTTGTCTAGAACTAGTTATGGTGAGGTGATTGCCAATATTGTAGCTCCTATACAAGTTGAAGGGGAAACCTCCCCGAAATACCAGGTTTCACAAGTTAGATTGGGTAATAGACCGAGTGGGGAGAATTGGATACTTTGGAATTTGCCACCAGTGCAGTAAGGAGCAGAATAGAGAAAGAAAACGGTTCTCAGGTAGAAGCTAAAGAATAATTGTAACAATATAATAAACTAATTGTAGAAATGGGCAAGCCATTGGATGTATGTGTAGATGATAGTTTACCTTCGACTTCATCGCTTTCAGAAGGTGATGTGAGAACACTCATTAAAGTGAGAAAGGTGGTCGCACCTACAAAAACTTGGTGTAATGGTGGGTCCAATTTATAGATGTGTAAGCTCACCAAACATGGATAACAATTATTCTTTTTAAGTATCAAATCCAAAATGTGATCTAATATGAGACAAAAAAATTAGTTTTAAAAATTACTCTTTCTTCAACATACATCCTACAACAAATGATTAGTAGTTTTTCTTTTGTTTTTTTTTTAATCTTTGACAAGTGTAAAAGATGCAAAACCAAAGAGGATTAGTAAAATCTGAAAATGACAATACTTATGGTGGAGACGTTTAAGTGTAGGTGTAGATGGTGAAACTTTTGTGCAATCGTTGATTTAGCCTCTACACAAAGTCAAATTTAAAAAGCCATATTTTTACAAAAATAAGAAAAATAGAAAAAATTCTGAAAATTCGTAAAGTAGAAATGTCAATTTATAAGCACTCTCATCATTTGCACAAACATCGATTGATGTTCTACAAAAAAAAAATAGTAATAAAATTCAAAAAATGTACTATTTCAAAAAAAAAGTGGCAAATGTTTTGATTCACAAAAATAAAAGTGACAACATGAAATATTTTTTTTTTTGTTTTTATAACAATATATGGTTTTTTTGTTTTCAATAAGAAATATTGCACATAAATATGTCAAATAGAGATGTTGATTTCTCTGGGCAATGATGTTGAAACCATGTTACAAACGTTGATCTATAGACAAAGACGTTAAAACTCAGGATTTGCAAAAGAACAGAGTTAGTTCCAAGCAGACACATCATTTCTATTGTGCAAATGTTGATGCACAAGCACACACATCAAATCAAGGTAGGGACGTTGATCCATGACCTGTGAAAACCTTCACAAAAACTAGCAAAAATATTAAATTAAAGGGATTTGGGGTCCCACCAGGCATGCCAAAATGAAGTGTATAAAATGGTAAAGGGTTAAATGCATAAACTAAACATGAAATAAAATAAAATAATTTAAACTAAAAAATAACCTTTATACCTTCTTTCTCTTTTTCTTTGATTGAGCTTGAAGTGGCATGTGCCCAATGCTCCACTTGATTTGCTCCTAGGAAGAGCAATTTGTGGATTGCTCTCCAGTACTCAATAAAAGTGATTTGGACTCAGACTTGGGTTGGATGATTAAGTGTGATGAAATTTGGGCATTATGAGGGTATGATAGTGTTGGTATCCAAGAACACTGAGAGGGGGGGGGGGGGGGGTGAATCAGTGTTCTACCGGTATGATCAATTTTAACCTTATTAAAGCATGCATACACCAACCGGTATACCGATACATATAGAATTGAAAGAAGTAAAGCAACCAATAAGCCAATCAAATAAATGAATACCATAAAACACAAAATTATATGTGAAAAACCTCAAAGAGGAAAAACCACAGTGGGATTTATGACCCACAATATCAATCCACTCACCATATGAAGAGATATTACAAAATATAGGGGCTTGTACTTGCAGGAAGTCTTACAGCCTAAAGCACACTGCTCAATCACAAAAGGAGCCTCACTGACTATATATAAATCCAAACTACAATCCACATAAATGAATGAAGTACTAAGATAACATCTTCTATGCCAGAATATAGTTCCGATTAAGCTCTGTCTGTTCCAGTTTGAAACCCTAAACCCTTGACCGAAATAACCCTTTACAAAAATATCCTCTCATACATAATCTCTCTCATATATTTTGCATCTTCTATCCATCCATATTTGCATCCTTATCATCATCTACATATATCAAAATTATCTAATGCAACTGACCTATATACCCTATACAATTTATCATGCTTTATGTCAGCTTAAAATAATAATTACAATATCAATATATATGTCGGCTAGATAACATAAATACATGAATATAAAAAACAATTGTCGATGCCAGATCCAAAAGATGTTAGCCTCCAATATCGATAACCTAATTCTAAACCATGTCATCCCACATTACTGATAACCAAATAAATCCTTCCATCCCGCCAGTGTCGGTGTCGATGTTGGTGTCAGTGCCAGTGAAGTGTCTATGAAGTGCTTACTGGTACACAATTGAACCAAAACATGAAGCTAGAACAAGATACCATGTTGTCATAAATCAAAACATAGTAAAACCAACCAATTGAGTGTCAATTGCCAACAATCTCCCCCTTTGACATTGATGGCAACACTCATGTGAAAAATGATCATGGTTTCATTTGCCGATTTCATCTCGAACCTACTCCTCTTGAGTTGAATATCCATCAATAGAAAACACTCCACACTTCCATAGTTCTCCATCTATATACTTCCCCTAATGTATAAAATTCCCTTTTTTTCTTTTTCACATCAATAACTCTCCCCCTTTGACATCAATTCCATCATAAATTCCAAAAAGAATACCAAAAATCCAAAATTGGGATGAAGAATGAAAAGACTGTAGAATGAATATCCCAAAAATACCTTATCGAAGCTTAATATATTTAAAAATATCCGGATATGCCTTCTCCAATAGCTCAAGATAAGAATCCCAACCAGATTTAAAAGTGTTGAAAATAGATACAAGTTTATTTATCATATGGGCGAATGACTCTTTCTCATTTAAGTCTACCGGTGTGGGCTTACAAACCATATCTATACACTCCTTGTTATGTACACTGAGTGAATCCAACTTGGGACTCACCAAACCTCTAAGACTTTTGGCTCTTCTTATGATTTTGTCTTTTTCTTTCTCAAGAGTAGAAACTTGGGCTTCCAAAACCAAAATCTGACCATCAATGGATGTAGTCAATGAAGTTAATCCATCAAAAGAATTGGCTATACTTGCAATTTTCTCCTAAGATTCCTTAATCTTCTTATCCAAACTAAATGTAAGAAAATTTGTGTTACAACATACTCTGTAAATATTTGTACACTGCTTTAAAGAATTATCTATCAGTTTCAACTTATCATTTATTTCCTTCCTTTTAGACTCAATCATTTGATCAAATCTAGCTCTCTTTGCTAGTGTGAACCTCTCCAGTGCTTGTCGGTTTAATATCTACTGCAAGGATTGAAAATCCTTTGAAATGTGCTCAGTGATTGTCTTGAGCTTGCCGGATGGGCTCGCTTCTCTATCAAACTTGCACTCCGGGACTAGTCTATGCAAAACTGTGATAGACTAATCAATAATCCCTTTACCCATAGATCCCTCCATCATTTTCTATGCAACCATCATCATGAGTTTAGTAGAACTCATCTCGGTTATGCTTTTATTTTCAACCTGTGAGGTGTCAATTGACAACAATGATGGACTCACTACCGGTTCCCTGACAGATTCCCCTTTCTTCTTTTCTAATGATTTAACCTTTATAGTTTCCTCACTTGCACTGGTGGCTTCGCCACTTGGTACAGTCTCAGTAACTGTCGATTCCTCCGTAGGAACTATAACCTCATCCTGTACATTTGTATTTGGAGGACTGTTGTCCTCAACATTAGTATCCTATACACTATCAACCTTTACACTCTTTGTATTTGCCTATACATTTGTATCTACCGGGGGCTTAATTTCCACTATCTTAATGTTTTTCAAAATTGAGGATGAATTACCCATAGTACCCTTTCCTTTTCCTTCAACTGGGACATCTGCAATATTTGTTTTTGATTATGGTGAAGTATAAAAGCCACGGTTCTCTTCAAAGAACTTAACCCATGCCTTGTGGGTCTCCTTGACTATCTTATTTACTCTACCTAATATAAGACTGATTATTCTATGTTCATTGTTAAAGATTTTCCTATCTACCACCTCAAGTGTCTTATCCATCTCCTTTGGAGCAATAGAAACCCAAACAAATAACAACTCTTGAATCTTTATATGCTTGTCTTCTTGCATTACTGATAGTCTCCTAGCATCTAACATGTCATACAATTCTGTCAGTATTTGGTTTTCAATTTCTATCAAGGCTTTCTTATAATATCCAAATATAACAATAATGCTTCCTCTACCTCTCTTTGTTCATCATCTTCTAAATGTTCATAATAAAATTGTACATTCTTTAACATACCATCTTTAGTAATCATATCAACTAACTCTGCACAAGTCTTTGGTGGAATGATAGTTACATTACTAGATTCAATTGCCAGATCAATGTCACCCTTCTTCTTCCTTCTTCCAGTACCGGATGGAGCTGAAAGTGTTTCTTTTGGAGCTCATTTAGATGTACCAGTTACTTGAATGTAACTTTCCTTACCAGTTTATTTTTAGCCTCTACCTTGGTTTATTCTGTTTTCTTCCTTATTACCCTTTTGAATGCCAGGGGTGTGTCATATTCAGATGCAGATTCTGCTGCAATGGGCTCAATGAATACTTCTGGTTCTTTTCTCTTCCTGGCTTTCTCTGGGACAACATCAATCAATGCTTTGATGTCCTATGAAACCTTTTCAACCAATTTACTTGCCTTTCCTTCTTTCTTCTCTCTCTTCTTCCAATTGAACTTAGTTTCAACCTCTTGTGTCTTCTACTTAGCAGTACCATAGGGTTTCTCAACTTCATCAATAGGTGCATCAATCAACATCTTTGCATAAGCATCTAAAATCTATGTATCAACTTCATAACCCATCTCCTCAATCCAGATCTTCTAGGGTTTGATCGCTTCCATGAGTGTTTCATCTTTCTTTACCATGAAGCATATGTTAGTTGAGTATTTCTCAACAATGTTCTTAGGAATCCTTTCTCTAGATTTCACATCCTTCTGGAATTCCTTAAAATAACTCCATAATTTGTCATCTCTTTGACTACCTAATTTAGCAATTGACTGTTTTAGTTGCCTCCCTACTGGGATATCAAATGCCCATTGTCTCTTCCTAAAATCAAGAGTCTCATTGATAAAAAATAGAATTCAACATACAATTAGGTTATCATACTAGAAAGTCCCTTTCTTTTCTCCTTTAATCTTTTCTAGGTTTATCAATAGTTCATCTAACATCCAACCACATAGATCCAATTTCTCATTTTCTCTCATCATCTTATAAGTTGTGAAAATGTAGGAGCTAGAAATAGAATTTAGTTGATTTGATTGAGTTACCTTGTAACTGATGACCATGCTACCAAATCTGATGTCTGTGTCGGTGATAGTACTGATTCTGATAGATCACATGTTTGAAGTTGCACCGGTAATCTTGTTGACATGATCATTAGAAACCTTCTTATCCGGATGTTGCCCAACCTATGGTAAACCGGTGATTGCCTTGATATCCTCCTTTGTAATCTTATATGGTCTATCTAACCAAATAAAATCTCCATGCACTCTACTCAAAACATACCTAACGATTTCATCTTTGAATTCTAGAAAGTCCAGAATGTCGGTAAACCCTAAATCCTCAATGTGCTTGTACTCGAGGGCTTAATATTTCCATAATCTCCCATTAGCTCATTCATGTACATGCTCTTGATATTAGTCACTCCCAAATCCTCAATGTGATAGTGAATGTAAGCTCTTACATATTTGACATATACAACTCCTTCTGAGACATGAGAAAAAGTGCCAACCAAATCATCCAGGGTAGCCACATGCAGATGTTGCTTGAAATTTGGTCTGGGATGGTCTTTAACCTCAACAATAGTCAGATTTGCAATAAAGATAGGTACAAATGATGATCCCACTTCCATGATTGAAGATAAACACATATGAATCACTGCCAGTGAAAAACCCTAAAGACTTCTTCCAATCGCTGGTGAAATCGCTCAAGAAGATATCTGATCGCACTGAATTGCCCTTAATCGCTCTGATCGCTCTTAATCACTTTGAATGCAAGGTGATAAAAAATGAAGTAGATTCAACCTTTTATCCATCAATGACTTCTAGTGGAAGATACTAGATCCCGATCAAACATCTCCAATGTCTGGAACATTTTCCATTACCTCTTCCTGGGACATATGCAACATCTTCATAAATTTTTGCCTACCCCTAAGGTATCTGCCTTAGTTACCGGATGAGCTTCCTGTTGGCGCAGTAGCAACTTCCTCAGCTGGATAAGTAACCGGTGCATTCCCATCTACACATTGTTCTTCTAACTTCTTGACCCATTTCTGGGTATGATCTTGTCGAATTTCATTAACCTTTTCTTTCCCTTTCTCATTTGATCCTCCATTACCAATCGGTAGATTTTTGCTTCTACAAAATTTAGCAATATGTCCAACCTCATTACATGCATAACATGTAACATTGTTCTTTTGAATTGCTTTGCTAAAACTGGTATAATTTCTTGACCTGCACTGATTAGCCATATGTCCAAATTTTCCACATGGATAACATTTTACATTCATTCTACAATCTTTTGATTTATGACCATTCTTATTGCATTTAGAACATTAATCGAGAGCAGAATTATTGTTCTAATTTGCTCTGTTTCTACATTGCCTAGCCATGTGACCAAATTTATTCCAAACAAAACATCTACCATTAAATTCATAAGCATTGAACTGCCTTACCGGTGCCTTATGGTTTTGGTCTTCATTAGTAGTACCAGAACTATGTCCTTCTTCAAATCCAAGTCCACTGGAATCTCCATTCTGCCTTTGTCTCTTTAATAAATCATCTAGTTGTGTTGAACTAATCTTGAATTTTTCTCTATACTCACTTGCAATAGTTAGATCATCTCTCAGAATTATCATTTGTCTCTCAAGCTCTTGTTCATTACTCTGAGATTGTACTAATCAGTTCTCAACATATCATTCTCATGAACCAACCTACCACATTCTTCAATTTTTTTTTCAAAGATACAACAAGATTTTATTCCTTTTTCTTCTGGTCTTTAATCTCTTTAGACATTCTCATAGTTATAGCTTGCATTTCATTTCTCATGACCATGTTCTCCTGACTCAGCTTCTGACACTAGTCAATTTATTTTGTAATTTTAAGTTCTTCATCCTTTCAACATCATAATCTTCAAGTGTCATCTCAAGTTTCTTTTTCAAACCCATATCCATGGATTCCTGATTCGGGATCTTCCTCAAGCTGTTAAACTTCCTCCGAGGCACAATGCTCTGATACCAATTGTTGGAATCCAAGAACACTGAGAGGTGGGGGTGAATCCGCGTTCTATCGGTATGATCAATTTTAACCTTATTAAAGCATGCATAAACCAACTGGTATACCGGTACATATAGAATTGAAAGAAGTAAAGCAACCAATAAGCCAATCAAATAAATGAATACCATAACACATAGAATTATACGTGGAAAATCTCAAAGGGGAAAAACCATAGTGGGATTTATGACCCACAATAGCAATCCACTGGCCATATGAAGAGATATTACAAAATATAGGGGCTTGCACTTGCAAGAAGGTTTACAACCTAGAGCACACTACTCAATCACAAAAGGAGCCTCATTGACTACATATAAATCCAGACTACAATCCAGAGAAATGAATGAACTACTAAGATAACATCTTCTATGCCTAAATACAGTTCCAGTTAAGCAGTGTCTATTCTGGTCTGAAACCCTAAACCCTTTACCAGAATAACCGTTTACAAAAATTTCCTCTCATACATAATCTCTCTCATATATTTTGCATATGCTATCTATCCATATTCGCATCCTTATCATCATCTACATATATCAAAATGATCTAATCCAATTGACCTATATACCCTATATAATTTATCATGCCTTATATCGGCTTACAAAGATAATTACAATATCAATATATATGTTGGCTAGATAACATAAATACATGAATATCAAAAAAAATTGTTGATGCCAAATCCAAAAGATGTCGGCCTCCAATACCAATAACCTGATTCTAAACCATGTCGGCCTACATTGCCAGTAACCAAAGAAATCCTTCCATCCCGCCAGTGCCGGTGCTAGTGACGTGTTTGTGAAGTGCCTGTCGGTACACAACTGAACCAAAATATGAAGTCAGAACAAGATACCATGTTGCCATCCATGACAACATATTGAAACCAATGAAATTGAGTGTCAATTGCCAACAAATAGATGATTTTTTTATCTCAAATGGATAGCGTAAGAATACAAAAAAGGTGGATTATTTGTGATGAGTGGGAACTCCAATTTATAGATTGGAGGGCCCAAAATGGATGGCCAGGATTGAAAAGAGATGGAGAGCTAGAATTGAAAGAAAGTGGGAGAGGACTTGATAGAGTTTTGGGGAGATCCAAGAGATTTTACATAAAGGCATTTCTTGTATCCACACTTCTCAAGTACATCCGGAAGAGTTCCCCAAGTACCTTGGGAAGAGAGAAAATGAATCTAAAATTCCTTGGGAGGGGACAAGAAGAATTAAAAATTCCCAAATAAGAGGATGTGTGGGAGGAATAAGGGGATAAGGAATTTAAAATTCCTTGGGAAGAGGGAGCATGGGGTTATGCAAGAATTTGACATCCTTGGAAGAGCCAAAGTTGGTGGCATTTAAGGTTTAAAGGATGGGATGGGAAAGCCATTTATAGCAAAGAGTTGTCCATCCCTAATCAAGGTGATTAGGGATGTATAAATGATTAAGGGGAGTGGTTAGGTGGGCTAATGAATGATTAGAGTGCATGTGGACAAGTTAGGAGGATGGGACACGAGGAGAGAGAATGAGTGGAGGAATACAAAATTGGAGAAAAATGCTAATCATGATTAAACTAGGATTAATTAGGCCAAATGATGGGATTAAGGGGGGTGATTTGTAAGAATCAGGGGATTAGTTAATTAATTGGGATTAATTAACTAATTATGATTAGAGAAGAATATTGAAGTTATTGGCTAAGATTGGGAATTGAATTGATTTTAGAAGAATGGGGATTTATATAATCAATTTATAAATTAATTATATGATAGAGGGATAAAATCAATTAAATATTAATTTAACTAATTTTAATTGTCTACACATTCGATGTTTAATTTTTGAACTGACTTTTGTATTTACTAGCTCTATGTTCAAATTTATTGCATGAAAAATAGTTACCATTAAAATGATGAGGAAAACCTAGATAGGGTAGGAGAAGGTCTCCTAAAGTTCTTCAAATTCTAGATTGGACTGAAATCATTCTGGTCTATACTAGGGCCCTTCAATTCATCCTTGACCATTTCCTCTCCTTTGTCTCTTTTGCTAGAAGCCTTAGAGCATTAACCCTTTTGAAGGCCAATTCCACCCTTGTCTTTATTCCACTTTTGAGAACTAAGCATTGCATCAAGCACTTCACTACCAGCTCTAAGTTTTGAAACTCTATCAATTTGATCCTTTGCATCTTTTAGATGATTTTTGATCTCAAATTGATCCTTTGCATAAATTGATAGTGATTAAAATTTACAGACAAAAATATCTTGTAAGTGCATTACATATATGTATCAACTCTATAGTCATTTGCTACATTCCAAACATAGAACCTTCTGTGCCATTCTGACATACACTTATCTGACATACACCTTCCTTATTCTGGAAAAAGACAGAACGCCTCATTCATCATCATAGATATTTATCAGCATATTGTATATAATACTATAGTCATTCATACATCTATGCATAATATCTATATCAACTATACATCAAAATTAACTAGCCAAAACTCTGAAGTCAATAACAACTTCAATTGTATATCTTAGTAAGTTCTTACATGTTCACCCAATCAGATCACTTCCAAACCAATCACCCGGACCACCAACAAGCCAGATCACTTTCGAGCGAACATCTAGACCACCAATCAAATTTGAAATCAATGACAATAAAGACATATATGTGCAACAAAAGAGTCATCTAAAAATAGTCAAAACACCTTACTACTATTTTTAAAAAATAATAATTATACACTCCAAGTGCTTCCTAACTAGAATTTATAGCTTACTTTTTATTATCAAATTTTAACAAATTTGATGTTTTGTTCAATTTTCATATCTATTTATTTAATGTTCTTATTATGGTTATCTATTGGCATGTTCATTGCACAATAAGTGTGAATGCTCGTTAAGACTTAAAAATAAATACAAACTTAAGAGTTAGTTAAAAGTTGATAAGCATGCAAACTTCAAAATAGAACTATATGCATAACCACAAAATAGATAATCTTTTTTCACTAAATATGAAAAATAAAATTCATTTCTAAAAATGATAAATAATAATTTTATAGAAATTAAAAATAATAAATAGATAACAATTATTCTCTTAGAACTCATTTCAAACAAAACCACTCACATTCACCAAAGAATAAAAATTATCAAACCTTTTGTTTACTAAATTTATTGTTTGATATATCTATATTGAAATAAATAATGTTTTTCTTTGCGGTACAAAATAACTTGTAATAATCATTTGATTTGAATGGATTTTTTTTTATCAAGTCCTTAATAGCCCCTATATTTTCGGTGATGTTTCTAGCAGTGGGAGCAATAACCCCTTTTTATTAATATGACACTTACAATCTTAGTTTTGAAAGGGATCCTTAGGCCTAAAACTTTGAATTCCTCAAATGTGACAAAATGAGCAATGTATGATTAAGTGACTCTTTTAAGTCCACCAATCACACAAATATTATTATATTTTTAAATCTTGCAAGAAAACAAGGACTTAATCGAACTTGAAAAGTAATTTGGATTTACAAACAACATGAAGTTGAGACTAAGATAGACTTCATAGCTCTACACATCTTTGTACCTTTCAATTATCAATTATATTCCCACATCCAATATAATTTGCAAATATCCCTTAGGAAGAGGGGGAAGATCATCTAAACACAATCAAAACCTTTTACTACTAGAAATTTTAAACACCTACGGGTTTCAAGTGTTTCCTAGCTACACTTTATAGGTTGCTTTATATTATGAAATTTTAATGAAATATGTATTTTGTTCAATTTTGATATTTATTTATATGATATGGTCAATGTATATACCTATCAATGTGTCCATTGCACAATTAATATGATCACTAATTAAAAAATGAATAAATAATTAAGATGTCAAAAAATTCTAAATAATTGAAATATTGTTAGAATTGTGAAATACAAAATAAAACTATATAAATTACCACAAAATAAATATTTTTATCATTAAATATAAAAAATAAAATTCAATATAGATTTTAATTTTATAAAACTAACAATAATAAATAAATAACATTCATTCTCTTTTTAATAAATGAATCCCCACAAACCAAACCACTCGCATTCACCAAAAAGAACTAAATTCACGATTTATTCATTCCACACAGTTTGAAGAACATTTGAGAGGAGTGCATGTAGACAGTTCCATAAGAAAAAAATTAATAGAAATTTTGAACCTCTATGGACAATTCTCACTGGAAGTGAATACAAAGACGATTCCACTTATGAATGATATATCTTATCAACAATTTTACGTAAGATATGCACAGTTTTGAGCTCTTCATCTTCCTCCAACTTTACACAAAAATGAAAAACCCCCTTCAATATTCCATAATTCCTAAAATCATTTTCAATTTGCTGATAGACATTATGAAAATAGTCATTACCTACCATTGTAATTATCCATTCTCCTTGACGCACCTGAAAAATACTGGTGAGAAATTTATTTATATCCCCTACCAGAGAAGAGCCATCGACCTTTATCACAAAGCATACAATGAATGCACGCAATTTTGGCCTGTCGACACTAGTTAGTGCATAGGCTTCAATTTCAGAAAACGAGAACTGTTTTAAAGTTGACTCTGCTCCATCCACTGCCCTTCCAATCAAAACAGTAGGACGATATGACTGCACATTCTGTAATAAAAGACAAAATACTCTCAGTTCATCCACAGTAATTTCTTTTCAATTACAAATCACTTTACTTACGTAAGTATAGATTATCTTGTAAGAACAGACCAAAAAATCAAAGCTGATGACCAATAATTTAAAAAACGCACTTCAAATTGATATTTACAATTCCCTGATAAAAAGGAGCATTGAAATAATTACCTTCAACTTACGAATGCAACTCCGTATTAGTGCATTGCTGCAATAACAGAAACTAATATAATTTGATACATGCCATTCTTTGACACATGATATGTTCTGCAGCTTCTCACAGTTGTGAATTATAATGCTCTTCAAACAGTTCAGTCTGTCAAGAGGTGGCACCTCCTCAAGCTCAGGACAATCAATAATACTCAACTGTCTAAGCCCAAAGTTACCTGACACACTTTTCAAATTTTGATAACCATCCACTTGAAGACGTTTCAGCTTTCCACATCCATCAATTACAATCCTTTCCAGGCAACCTGGGCCTCTAAAATCTGGCAACTCCTCTAGCATCGGACAGCCCCGAATGTTTAATTCTACAAGCTCTTCGCAACCAAACTGCACTGTTTTCAAATTTTGACAATCATCGAATTCAAAATATTTCACCTTAACATGTGTATCAAATTTAATCCTCTCAAGACACTTCAGACCACGGAGACACAAGCGATCAAACTCTTGCTTCCCACAACTACAAATTTCCAATTCTACAAGCTTACACATTCTGCACACACTTTTCAAAATCTGAAAACCATCCACTTGAAGACATTTGAGCTTTTCACATCCATCGATTATAATCCTCTCTAAGCAACTTGGCACTCTAAAAATGAGCAACTCTTCAAGCTCCGGACAGCCCTGAATGCTTAATGCTACAAGCTCCTCACAGCCAAACTGTATTGTTTTCAAATTTCGACAATCATCCACTTTAAGATATTTTAGCTTTTTACATCCATCAATTATAATCCTCTCCAAGAAACTCGGCCCTCTAAAAACTGGCAATTCTTCAAGCTCCGGACAGCCCTGAATGCTTAATGCTACAAGTTCTTCACAGCCAAACTGTAATGTTTTCAAATTTTGACAATCATCCACTTGAAGACATTTCAGATTTTCACATGTATCAATTATAATCCTCTCCATGAAACTCGGGCCCCTAAAAACTGGCAATTCTTTGAGCTGCGGACAGCCTCGAATGTTAAATTGTAGAAGCTCTTCACAGCCAAACTGTATTGTTTTCAAATTTTGACAATCATCCACTTGAAGACATTTCAGCTTTTCACATCCATCAATTATAATCCTCTCCAATAAACATGGGCCTCTAAAAACTGGCAATTCTTCAAGCTCCGGACAGCCTCGAATGCTAAATTCTACCAGCTCTTCACAGCCAAACTGTATTGTTTTCAAAATTTGACAATCATCCACTTCAAAATATTTCAACTTGACAAGTCTATCAAATTTAATCTTCTCGAGACACTTCAGACCCACTGAGACACAAGTGATCAAACTCATGCTTCCCACAACCACAGATTTCCAATTCTACAAGCTTTGCAAGATTAGATATTCCTAACACACTTTTTGAAATTTGATCACAATCCACTTGAAGAAATTTGAGCTTTCCACATCCATCAATCATAATTCTCTCCAGACAATTCGGGCCTCTAAAAACTGTCAATTCTTCAAGCTCCGGACAGCCCCGAATGTTTAATTCTACAAGTTCTTCACAGCCAAATTGTATTGTTTTCAAATTTTGACAAGCATCCAATTGAAGATATTTGAACTCTCTGCATCCATCAATTATAATCTTTTCCAGGCAACTTGGACCTCTGAAAACTGGCTCAAGCTCAAGCTCCGGACAGCCCTGAATGCTTAATTCAACAAGCTCTTCATAACCAAACTGTATTGTTTTGAAATTTTGACAGCTATCTAATTCAATATATTTCACCTTTACATATTTATCAAATGTCATCCTCTCGAGACATTTCATACCAGAGAGACTCAAGTGATCGAACTCTAGCTTCTCACAATAATAAATATCCAGTTCTACAAGCTTCAGAAGATAAGATATTCCCAGCACACTTTTCAACTTTCTACAGTACCCGATTTTGATCCTTTCAAGACAGCTCGGATGAGCAAGCCTTAGCTCCTCAAGGTCTGGACATTGAGTAATCCTTAATACGACAAGATTTGTAAGATGAGATGTTCCTATCAATCTTGTGAGTTTATTACAATATAGAATAGTAAGTGACTTTAAGCTATTTACACTTCTTAAATTCACTTCCATAAGATTTCCCATGTATTCAAGTGTGATCGAGTCAAGGCTGGGATAGTGAATTCCACTAATTAATATCTTGGACATTAAATATTCACCGCTAATCCCAAGCTTTTCAAGGCTTTCAAAAAATCCATTTTCTAAACTATCTGAAATTCCTGATAAATCTGGAAACTCTTTCAAAGAGTTTTCATAAATCAGCAGCTCTTTCAAGCGGGAAGGTGCCTGAAATTCAAGATAAAATTTGTGTAAAGACTTCAATGATTTAAAAAAAATAGTTCAGATCAGGCAACCATAACATAAGAAATTCCACAATACAGTTTTAAGGGAATTTAATTTTGAACATAGAATATCAAAATACCTCTATGTTATTCTCCCACAACGTTTTGAGCTGTCCAGAATGGATTTCTAGATGATGCAGATTTTGAAGAGGAATTCATGAAGGAATACTTGATTGTTCCGTGGAATTGCCCTCGAGCTTGAGCCATAGCAAGGAAGCTGACGTCTCAACACAATTATCTGATTGGCCTAAAAAGAATATAACTTGAGAACCAATGGAATTGTCAAAAATGGAGTGGAAACACCTCATATTGGTTTTGGTGAGGACATTTTTTAAACCCATTAAAGCCTGCAGACAAAGAAGAATCTCAATTTTCCATTAATATAGCTAGTCACAAGTTAAGATTTGTAATATTACAGTATTACGATGAAATTTGAGAGGATAACAGACATACCGAAGATTTCAGATCTTGAGGACGCCACAGGCGTTGGGGAGGGCTGAGCTCAAGTGCCATTTCTCTTCCCAAGTCCCTCAGGTGGTCATGCATTCTCAATAAAATTACATCTCCCCGAATCTCGTTGATTTCTTCCACAAGGCATTTATCTTTGACTGTCTCCAGTGCATGTTGAGCATTCCATCCTGATGCCTCCCATACTCTTTCGGCCGTACCCTTTGATATGCCCACAAAAAAACAGGCAATATCCATGAAAACCTGTTTTTGTTCATCATCCAATGCCTCAAAGCTTATTTTCAATCTTTGCTTTACATCTCGAGGCAGCATCATTCTAGCTTTAATCAATTTTGACCTCCAATAACTGTGAGCTCTACCATGAACATGCCGGCCGAGAACCTGGAGAGACAGAGGTAACCCTCCACACACGTCTACGAATTCATTAACCAGTGATTCGTACCCAGTACATGGATGGGATTGGCCAAAGGCATGCCAACAGAAGAGTTTCCTCCCGTGGTTTTTATCCATTCCTTTTAAATTATAACCAGCAGTTATCCCTGCGGCAAGAAGCACCCCAACGTCCCGGGTTGTCACAATTACCAGAGCTTTCTTTATGCTAGATTTTTTTAAGATATCCCTTACCAGTAGAGCGTTTAACTGCTGGACATGATCGATATCGTCTACAACAATTAGGAAGCTTAAATGCCCAGGGCTCCTTTGTAGATTATCTTTAAGATAGCTTGTTCCTTCCTCTGTACTTGTAAAATTGAGATGGTGTGTGTCAAAGAGATCTTTGAGAAGCTTAAGTTGCAAAGAAGGTAAGTTGCTTCTCGCATATGCTTCTCGCACATCAAACAGAAAACTTGCTCTAGAATAATTAGACATCTTTCGGTTAAACAATTCTTTTGCAAGAGTTGTCTTGCCCGACCCACCCATTCCAAAAATGCCAACTACCACAACCTTATTCTTCACAGTCTGCAGTCTGCACTGGTTTTCAAAATCTTGTACAAGTTCATCAAGGCAACGCCTTTCAAAATCTTCCACAAGGTTGTTAAGCCCCACTGGATATTCAGCAACATGTAAACATGTTTTCCTTTTTACCTCTTCTTGCACTGCTACTATTATGTTTTTACAGTCACTGAATCTTTAAAAAACGAAAGAAAAATTACATAAGAAAATAGTTAACCTCATTTGAAGGAACAATATACTTATACGAATTACAACTACCAAAACACAGAAATGTTACCTGTCAAATTCTTCCCCAGCTATTAATGAAAGTGACTAAAGAGCTTCTTTCCACTGGTTATGCTTGTCCAGGTACCTGCCCTTTTCCTCATATTTCTTGAATGCATCAGCGTATGCTCCGTTTTCAATGTGGCGGAGGTCACTAGGCTTCACTTCGTAAAACACAGGAATAATTTTGGCCTGGCTGTTTAACATGAGAACTAGCTCAGCCAGGCACCAAGGTGACTCTGCATATCTTTTGGAAAAGATAGCTATGTGTACCTTAGCAGAGCGGATGGCAGTCTCGATGGTAGAAGGAAAAGAATTTCCAAGTTCCTTCTCTTCCTTATCAAGAAACGCCCGTATTCCCAACTGCTGAAGAGAGTTGTAAAGCTGAGTAGCCAAAGTTTCTTTGACATCGGGACCTCTGTGATTTATGAAAACATCGAACAATCTTGAAGATTCAGAAACCTTCCTTCTTTTGCCAGAAGGTTCTATTCCAGAGAAGGCATTAAATTCCTGATTTTGTTGCTGAGATGATGAAGAAGACGCCATTGATTCCAACATTAATCACTCGTTGAAAGAAAGAAAAAAAAAAATGCAGGGAGAAATAGATTTGATTGCAGTATGCAGAAAGCAATACGAGCTCATATCAAAAGAGGAGGGCAGAGTGAATTATATTTAATTAAATCATTGTGCAGGCAAATTCAGCCCTTTCCTCGAAAGAACGAGGAAAAGAAATTAGGTATACGTTTCGACATAGACTCGGTAGTCGCTTGTAAACTTCTATGTTGTTTACGTCGAGAGGGCGCTTGATTTCCGCTTGCCACGTCAGAATGCATTTTCCTCTTCCCATTTAAATTGTCCTCTTCTTCGTCCAACAACCATTCGTATAATTTGTTTTTTAGTTTCTATTGAAAATTATTGTGATCTCACAAATGGAGCCTCGAAGAAGACGTTCCTTAAAATTAGTTGAAGATTCTTTCCCCTCATTGTTTTATCTTACATATTTTATGTGCATAAATTTATTTGATATAATTTACATATAAGTCTTGTTTAGTGATGGTGAATTTGTATATTTATGTTAATTTTTTATTTAGTTTTGTATTTCTATGATAAAGTCTTTGGTTTATGTAAGGATTGGCAAGAAGGTGATGCCTCCACCTAGTAGGCCATTTCTTTGTGTATTTGGCAGTTGGTTGGTTTTGATATAATTTTTTGCTACTTGTTCAATCTTTGGTTTTGTTAGTGCTCGTGGTTCTCTACCATTTCCTATTTTTTGGGTCCTTTTTTAGCTAGGTGTGCACTTCTCATGCACCTTAGGTGGCGCGTTTTGGCAGTTATGTAATGGTATGGGCCTAACCCGTTTTTTATTAATCAAAACAAAATCAATATAAAAGATATCCTAAGGAAAATTTAAATAATTATATTTTTTACAAGTTTACTATTATATTTAGACACTTTAATTAAAGTGAACCAAAAAATTAGGGAAAAAGACTTTGGATGTGAAATTTTCACCTTTAGAATTTTAAGTGTTCACTAACTTGACTCAAGTTTATGAATGGGTAAGTTTTGTAGTTTTTTGAGAAACCTTCAAGTACATTTTGTTCAGCTTGAATTGTACGTATATCTTGTTGGCTCAATGAGCTTGTCCCTTTGCAAAATGAGCTCTGAAAAATGAATATCTATGAATCCTTACCCTTAAACCAAAAGAGATCAATTATTCATGTATTGTGACTTCAACTCTTAATACTTTCAACTACCTAAAAAAATTAAATAAATTTTATCATAAATTTATAAAGAAAAAATTGAGGATAAAAGCACAATGTAGACAAAATAAAGTTAAACTATTAACAATTGGATTATGTAATTTATTATTTTTATGACTATAGGAATTCCCTCTAGAAGCCATCAAGAAATCAGCTTTTAGTTCTATTTGTTTAAATGTAAATGAATGATAACATTGCAAACAATAATCAATAAGTGTTTAAATATTTTCTCTTGTATTATTTGTGAGCATACATGAATTGAAATTCTATCATATTGATGATTTAGAAATTTATGGTTTATGTATCCAAAATTATATGGTGTACATTCATTCTAGAAAGCTTGGAATATATTCTATAAATCTTTGATTTGATTCCTACTTTTGCATATGTAGCAAGGGATGTATTGACTCCATGAAGTGTCTTAAATGTTTATAATAAATATATAAAAAAAATTGATGATGTCATAACCATTAAGAGGGAAAGCCTTATGACCATGTACATGGTAGATAAAATGTCATATCTACTAATAAAAATTGAGATAAATTTAGTTAAAAATATATTATTTGAATTCGTGAATTTCATTTGAATGATTACATGTGCCCTTACAATTTTTTTATAATATTATGATTTTATATAATTGTATATGTGTTTCATTTTTTATTGCAATAACTTGAAAATATTAGTTATTTTACATGTTGCATAATTGCATGGTCATATTCTATAAATTGGATGTTGTACAATTTATTTAGACATGTTAATATTCTACAATATATTTAGCACATTCAAGAAACCATTTCCAAGATATTAAGTGTTTTAATAGATTATTTAAACTATTTGTTTTTATTAGAAACTATTCACATTTCAAGGTTTGACTAAGAAAAGTTTATAAAATCAAGTATTTTGTTTAAAATAATTATAATAAAATGGTTTCTATTGTAAAAATCAAGGATTATTTATGTATAGAAATTTTGAAGATTTTAAGCTATAGAGGGAGGAAAAGTAAACCAACCTGAAAGGCCTTTGGTAATCTCTTAGGGACTCACTCAATCTACCTCTCCACTCAATATGAGCACAAAGTATGGCAGTTGTCAAGTGTTAGTAGATCACAAGGTTTTAACAACAAAATCTAAAAGGGTACATCAAAAAGATCTTCTAGTGACCTGTGCTAACTCTCTATCCAAGGATGCAAGTGTAGGTCATGGAGGATAATGTGACATGTTGGCATCTTGTGCAAATGGAGTAAAAAGTTCTATACCAAAAAGTACAAAGTGACAAAGTACGGGTTTCTCATGTGTTTTAGTTAAATAAATGCTTAATAAAAATTAAACTATCTATAAATGAGGATTGAAAAGATAAGGGAAAGGAAGAAGAAGATTGAAATGATTCCATGGATGAAGCTTCCAACAAAGATAACCTTTTCATCAATGAACCACACACAAAATAGAGAAACAAAAATGTTGGGGTTGTATTTTACATGTCTACCATAGTCAGACCCTTGTTTTTGTGTTTCCACCTCCACAAACAGTCAAAATAGATAATGGATAAACCAATAAATGAAATACAAAATAAAAGAGATAATATATGTGCTATGGAGATAGGTAAAATGCAAGGACAAGAAGGAAGAAACTCCCCTTCCACACTCAAAAAGCAAAGAGATTGCTAGATCAAAAAATAAGGATGAAACCCTCTTGAAGCACAAAGTGATGACAATGGTGATGGAATCTCAAGTACAAAGTAATGAAGTGAGCCAAGATAAACCTTCAGAATGTGAGAGAGAAAAGAAGTGAGTAAATTTATAGATATGACGATTGATGATAAATTAGATAGTGTTTTTTACCCCACAAAGGAAATAAGATAATAAAGATCAATGGGATAGTGGCTTGGTCCCCACAAAGGCATCAAATACAAGATACAATACATGATCATTAGATAAATAAATATTAAGATAAATATGATGCTAATGTAAATATGTTGAAATGTAGAGATATGATAGTCCCCTCTTAGAATAGAACTTGTTAGATGCATGTCATTCTAAGGAGAAGAGATGTTGTGTTACTTCAACATAATGAGGTGTTTTCATGGAATTCCACCATGCAACAAATGACACATGATACCCATAACATAAAAAAACACACATAGAGACATGGGAACCTGATAGTTCAACGTCAAAAGAACTCACAATAGTGAACTTAAATTATACATATGGCTGCATATTGATTACTCATTATGGTCCTGAAGTTTTTAAATTTGAAGAAGGCAAATGAGGATAAAGATAAAATAAAAAATTGGGTCAACATGAAAGAGATCCTAAATGAATAATTAACAATTAGAAGAAGTGCACGCTAGTTAATCCACTATTTCCAAGTGGTTGTACAAAGTGACTTGGGTCCTTCTGGAGAGAACAAACATATGAAGACTCTATAAATATTATAGAGTATTCTTGGAAACATACAGAAGGTCTTACTAATTCTAAAATTGCCTTTTTCTCTTTGGTAAAGCTCAAAATTTTTCGATGAAATGGAGACTCCAATATGACTATTGGCAACCAAAAGGAAAATGGCATTTTTAGGAGAAATAACTAATAAGAGATTGAATACTATTTTGAGGCATAGGCATCTGTTAGTCCTATGTGTGATTAAATCCTTGCTAGGGGAGGGTTTTATAATGGCTGACAATAGGTATCATGTGAATTCAAACATCTCATCAATGTTTCTAGCCATTTCTTTAGATAGAGGTCTAAGAAAATTTGTGGATAAAAATGTAAGCAAAGAAGTGTTTAAGAAAGAGGTATTGTACAGTCTAGATGATGTCCTTAGAAACTATGATTTTTTTTGGATTCCTCTACCCAAGGATTTTGAAAAGAATGAAGAAATTCCAAAACTCCCTATAATTCCAATGGATGTTAAGGATGAGCATCGGGATAACAAAAAGATGACAATTAGGAGTCTGGATTTCCTAATGAATTGGACAAATATAGTGGAGAATGTAGCCCCCGATTGGATTTCAATCTAAATTCACTAGGAAGGTTTGGAGAAGTATATTCAAGTTACCAAGATGGAAGGAGAGAACCTTGTGGATGAGATCAGGATGGATATCAAAGAAGAATATTAGAAGGAACATGTGACTTTTTGGGCTTGCATTTTTCTAGTAGATTATTAGTATAAATAATTTGGTAATTTAAGATAGAGTAATGTGGTTAAAATAGTATGAAGTATTCTAAGGACAAAGCAAGGCCTTTTTGCTTATAAAATATATATGTTTATGCTACTAGAGACTGCAAGAAGCCTTGAATTGTGTAATAGAAGGTTTAAATTTTTGATATGATATGTTGAACTAATCTTTTAAGATTGGGAAAGATACTCTCTTTCCCTTTCATTTATGTAAACTTGTTGTATGGAAATTTGAATATTTTCTATTATGAATGGGGATTGGCCCTTACAAATAGTTTATTTATCAAAAGAAAAAGTGCAATGAAAGTGATAACGTAATGTGAGGCAAACGACGACAAATGCAAGTGGTGGAACAAGTTTTTTTTGTCCAAGTAAAACAATTGCACTAATAAATGAATTTGAAATTCACCAAAATCTAGCACTGGTGACCAATAAAATTGACAAAAATCTGGCCTTGTCGACAAATAAAATAAACTTGTTCATTTTATTCCCTTTCAAATACACAACTCCATATTGTTAACTAGCAATCACATTTTGGTGTGCAATAGGTATGTCGAAGGGGTGTTGAAGTTGAATTAGAAAAAAAAAGTCAGTTAGTTGCATACAGTTGCGTAGTACATGAGGTCAATTGATAGGCAATTGAGAAAATAATGTTGTTTGTGTAGACGTATAAAACTGACCATATTCCTAAATGAATATCTTATGTTCATTTCTCTATTTAATTAAATCCAATTTAATTGAATTACTCACATTCCTCTATTTAATTAAGTAAATTACTCCATTTAATTAAATTCACTAGACCTCTTTTACCATTTAATAGGATAAATCATTTTATTCAATTAAATCCCCTATCCACTTTTTAATTAAATTCAAATTTAATTAAATAGTTTATCCTAAATTGAATAAATCTAATTTATTTAATTTCCCCAATTGCAACCAAATTGAATTAAATTCATTTTATTCAATTAATCCTATTATCCCTCCATCCATTTGCAAAATCCTACATCTCCCACTTGCTTCCTAAACCCTATTCCTAACCCCTTCTAGACTCTTCTAATCACTTCTAAATTAACCTAACCCATTTCCTAAACTTTGTCACATCCCTAAGCAAGGGGAAGTCACTTCTCAAACCCTCAAAGTCTTTGAAAACCCTTAAAGGCTTCAACCACTTAACTTTGAAAGTCTCCCAAACCATTAATGGTTAACTCAACCCTCTAGCATGATTAAAGAATTTCCCTAAACTCAACCTCCATGTAACCCAAGGGTCTCATCAAGCATTTATTGCTTTGACCATGGTTATCCTTAATCCTTTGCACAAGAGTTTATCCTTTGGATAAAACCTTTATCCAATGGGTAATCCTAACTTAACCATAACCCTTACCCCCTAAGATAACCATGAGGTCTTCTCAAGCATTTAATGCTTCTTACATCTCCTCTCAACCAACCCTATGTTGCCAATTGTCACCATTTCATTGGTGAAAATTGTGAACATGGATTCCCAACTTTCAAACTCAACCCTTGATTACCTCTTTCAATCCTGGCCATTCATTGCCCTATTTTTGCTATAAATAGAGCTCTCCATCCTCCATTTTAATGATCCAAGTCTTTAGCATCATACCTATACTAAAATCCATCCAAGCTTTAATATATCATTTGTGCTTATCATTTAGCCTCTCTTTTCAATAGGAATTAATCTAAATATGCATGTTTAGAGTATTTTCTTTATCATTTAGCTTAATCATAGACCAATATATCATGCTAGGATAGTCTTGCTACTAATCTTGTCATCTTATAATCTAGTTTATTGCATTTATAGGATCATGCATAGTTTAGGATGCATTTCATCTTAAAATCAACCAAAGCATCCCTCGTTCTTGCATTTGTCATCCCTAAACCACTTTGCTCAGTGATCTGAGAGTAAAGAAATTGATTTGAGGGACCTTGTGAGATAGAGAACCATGGAACCAACCTTGGGAAGTTGAGCCATACTTCATGACTCCATAGCTTGCACCAAGAAGTCCTGTGGGTGTGTGAGCAAGGCTCCTTAGGCTTCATTTTTCACATTTTAAGTTCTATCGACCTAGTTTTCCTACATACATTTCTGGCGCCTACCATGGGGCATGACCCCATATATCAAATCGGTTTTTGAATTTAACCCCTTTTGCAGGTACGCAGGAAGTAAGAATCAACGTGTGGGAATCATTCCCTAGCACATCTGGTTAATAGCCTAGTGCATCCCACTTACTGTTCAGCGTGTTGGGTCCGTCTTGTAGCACGTGAGGTCTTTTCTATAGCGCATCATCCCACTAATATTTTCCTGTAGGTCTCGGCGTGGGAGAAAAATAGAGCAACGCATCTGGAAATCAGCTTAGCGCATCTTGAGAACAGCCTAGCGCATCACTATCATCTTGTAGCACATCACTGCCATATTGTAGCGCGTACAGTTTGTTCTGTAGCACATCATAGACCAAGACAAAATCAAAATTTGTAACCAAACCAAAAATGTTTCTAACAGTTTGACTGACTTTTGCAGGGTTTTAACATTTTCTTGCAGGGGGAGCTTAGATTTTATTAACAAAATTACAAAGAATTTTTTTTTTTTGCTAACTTAGTTAAGTTAGTAAAAAGCTTAGGATTCTTTTACTTCTGTTTGGATAAAATTGAACTCACTTTATTTTTGGGCTATAAAAAGAACCACAATCAAAAAATTTCTTGCTTTCATAGGAGAAAAACTATATTTTGGGCTATAAAAAGAACAAAACAAACTTTCCTTTTTGCAAAAGTAGCTTTAAAAAGAACCTCACCATCCTTTGGTGTATAAAAGGATTCATTTTAAATTTTTGCAAGGAAAAGAACCACACTTAAAAATTTTTTGTTTACAATCAAAAAGGGAAATTCTTCCCCTTTTTCGAGTTTCTTTTGTTGACCAAATTGAAGTTTTGCTTTGTTGACCAGGTTCTTTTGCTAGATTAGATAATCATTGCTTTAAGGAAATAAAAAGAACACCATGTTTTGTGGGGCAACATCTCTATATAGATCTTAGAAAATCATTTACTTGAAAGGTAAAAAGAACTTTGTTTGCCTTGTCTCAAAAGTGGAAGGTATATGCTCTCCCCTTAACTGGGTGACCAAAAAGCCAAACCACTCTTATGCTTTCGATATTTCAAGTAAAGAAAACCCTTTAGCAAGCCTACCTTCCTAAGGGGTTGAAATCAACTCTTAAAGCCATTTATGGTTGGTATCAAGGGAACGACCTATGTGGGAAATGACTTTGACGCCAAGTGTTCCAACCCACTATAATCAAAAGTGGAAAGTGACGAAAGTCCTTTTTAATGGTTGCGGGCAGCGATTAGCCTTCCCTCAGTATCCTTGAGATACGTAAAGCCTTTGTTCTAAAGGTTGGGAAGCCTCCTAAGGGAGTTTATCACTGACGGCCGAACATGAAGCCTGATTACAAACCTTAAAAGTAGGAAACCTTGAGCCGAGTCAGTAACCAGACATTTATAATATCATAGTGCAAGGGTGGGGAAGAATCCGCCCCCAAGATCACTCACCATATATCTCCCAAGATAACTACTCAATTGTGAAGTAATTCACTATGGGTTAATTTCTAGCAAAAGGCAAAAAACAGGTGCCCCTAGGGGCTGACACGACTGTTTGAGTTGACGGAGTATCGAGACTAGTGGGCTATGGTATTATTTATGACCCTTGAATAAAGAATCTTTCTGAAGTGTATTATTTGTATCCAAACCTGTTAAAACATTGGGGATTTGAACACATCCTCGCAGAACATACACTTATTGTTAGATTAAGCAAAAGGGTTGTCTCTTTGGTGATGTGTTTGCATTTATTACTTCAGAAAATCATCTATCAGTACTGAAAACTCAAAACAAATTTTAAAAATTGCAACAACCAAACAAAAGAAAATATCAGGGCAGTCTAGCGTGTGAGAGCAACTTCTTAGCACGTGTGATACATCTTTTAGCACTTCAAATCTTCACTTTAGTGCATCCAAATTTAATAGTAGCGCTTTACCAAAATGTAGAAACAGCGTTAAAACAGTTAGCACATTCAAAAAATAGTCTAGCGCGTCAAAGCATCAACTTAGCGCGTGGGAGTCAAAATCTAGTGCATCAGGTTTATCAGTTAGCACGTGGAAGGCCCATACTAGCGCATGATCTTTTAAGAAACAATAGAAAACAAATTTTAACAGTCTTAACCAATTAGCGCGTAGATCGGGGTAGTCTAGCGCATGGGGTCTTTTCCCTAGCGCATCAAACAATTTCTGTAGCGCATTCGGTCTTTGTTTTAGCTCATGATCAAACCCAGAAAAATAGGGAGCAAAACAATGGAAAATTTTGAAAATTTAGAAAGCATTTTTGAGAACATCCTTTCATTAGCTATATTTTCATCAAACCAAAGTATCAAAAACAAAGCTTCAAAAACTATTTCTTGAGCAAATTTCATGTCAAAACAAAAGTTGTCCAAAATCCAAAATTGATCTCACGATAAACATATCTATCCTATCAAAATCGGGAAACATCATCGCACATGACGAATAGGTCCTTTATCATCTTACGGATTATATCTCAAAAGCACTTGTTCAAAATCTCAAGTTGTCAAATCAAGTTTCCATATTGGGAGACTTTATCCATATCATTTGACACGCTTTGTCATGAGGGGGCATCTAAACCTTCACTTTGATAAAGTAAAACTTGAGTTTTCAAAACAGGATCAAATAAATTGAAAACAATTCAAAGGAAACCATTAAATCACTTATGCATGACTAATCCCCATATTCTGAGAAGAAAGAATATTTATCGTAACACCACGTTGAAGAAACAACAACCAAGTTTTTCCAAATTTGTCAAAAGAAATAAATTTTTATACATCAATCGTCAACTCTTCAAATCTCATCGCACATTCTTTCATCACGTCAAACTTTATATCCAAAACAAATCCAACGAATTTGACAAAGAGCCTTTGAAGACTAGGGCATATTGTCAAAAATCAGCATTCAGTCAAATCATAAACAGTGGAGGAAAGATCAATCTGACATTCTTTCCGGATGAATGCATCACTTAAAACACACCTCGATTTGAACCACCAACCCCCGAGCAATATATTGAAGAGGATTTTGCCCCCTTTATCACAGAAAGCTTCTACTAAAATGCTTGTCACTCACTCTCAATAAAACAAACAAAGCAAGGCACAAGCAGAATCTAGTATGAATCGAAGGTTATCAAATCCTTTTGAAGGTCCACACCTAGAGGATACTGAAATTTCTAAGGAACTTCTTCAGGAATGCCAAGAAAGTGTTTCATTCCAAAAACTTGTGGAAAGACTCATGGAAAATGACAAGGAAAAATACTTGCTCATGCTCACAAGCAAAGGAGTTAAAATTCTTGAGGACCTTGACCCAGACATTTTTCGAACAAGATCTCAAAATTACAAATATCAAGAAAGACAAAGAGAAGAAGATGCACGTGACCCTGAGCAAGAAATTCCTGAACAACACATCCCTAAGAAAAAATACCGTTCCATACACCATTTCAACCCAGGATTAATGCAAGGGAAGAATTCTTCCCTTGGTAAAAAAATGTGCCTTTGGTTGCCCTTACTCAACAAATGCAAATGTTACAAAGACAAATGCAACATATGCAACAAGGGACAACAGTACGGTATTCACTAAATGAAATTTGTCCTTATCCATTTGACAGAAGATTGCACATGATCCCTTTTCCTCCGAATTCAGACGTACCTAAATTTGACAAGTACGATGGGAAAAGTGATCCCCGTGATCACGTTAGAGAATTTTGTACCATGAGCCTTGAATTTGCTCATGACAACACCTATCTGATGAGGTTATTCCCAAGAAGTTTGGGAGGACAAACAATGGAATGGTTATCCAAAATCACACCTCCTGTCAGATCATTTGACGACCTAGTCAATAAATTCATCACTCAGTATTCCTATAACATTCAACATGCTATAACCATGCTAGACATCTGTAACACCAAACAAAAAAACAATGAAACGTTCATGGTATTCCTTCAACGTTGGCGACGTACGGTTTCACAATATCCTCAAGATATTCCTGAAAAAGAGAAAATGGAAATTTTCATCAACAACTTGAATGGTGAGATGAGTTACAGGCTCAAACTCCAATGCATACCATCTTTTGCTAAACTTATTGAAAATAACATTCAAGTAGAAGAAGCATGTATCAAGAAAGGGACACTCAAATTCTTCAAAGAAGGAACAAGTTCATCAAACTACAACAACCAAAATAACAACAACTTAGACAAATGTAGATTCTGGACTCGAAACAAAAACAATGGAAATGAAGGAGACAATGAATCACATGATCTGAAATCTAAACAACCAGTGCTCGCATTATCAGGAAATCCTCAAGCTACAAAGAACCCCAAAGGTGCTAACTCAAACACTAACACATACGCACCGAATACCAATCAAGGTCAACCCAACATAAACAACACAAACAATACTCAAAACAATACCACAAATCGAGGACCTAATAACAATTCACGAGATGGCATCAACAATTTCCAAAAACGTGTCTTCACACCATTGGGACAATCACTGGAGTCAGCATTCAGAGAACTCCTAGCAAACAAGATTATATCTTTGCCCGCAATCAGCAACTATGAACCACAAATCAAACCACCTTGGTGGAATGAATCACACTTTTGTGATTTTCATCGCAACAAAGGGCATCAAACAAACGATTGCATGAGATTGAAAAACATTGTTCAAGACATGATTGATAGAGGTGATTTAACAGTGGATGGTCTCAAGACAAATGGTGACCATGGAGCCTTTAAAAATCCTCTTCCAAACTACAACAAAGATGGAGCTTCAACCTCAAACGATAAATGTGGAGCTCGTATCAATCACATCTACAATAACACCATCAATCACATATCAGCTGTAGACAATCATGTAAATGTCATCACAATCCAAGACCAGCATAATCATGAATCTGTCAATGTAACAACCAAAGCTCAGAACTATGTCTTGAAGGGCCATACGTCAATGAAAAATACTACACCCAAAATCCAATATGATTTAGTCAGCCAACTACGCAAAACTCCCGCTCAAATATCTATCCAGGAGTTACTAAAACTTTCGCCAAAACACAAAGACATATTGGAACAAGCGTTGTTGGAAACCAATGTACCTCAAGATCTGGATGCTGACAAATTCCAAGCCATGGTCGCTCATATGACAGAGCCTCATAATCTCACCTTCTCAGAGCATGATAATACTTCCTTAAGTCATCCGCATAACACTCCTCTCCATATTGAAGTCATTGTCTATAAACACCGAGTAAAGCGAGTATTGATAGATGGAGGAGATGGACTTAATATATGTACCTTAAAAATTATCCGTGCATTAGGCTTCTCAGAGGAGTCTATTGATCCACACAAAAAAAATACTATAAAGGCACATGATGATGAGGAAAGATCCTCTAAAGGGACAGTATTGTTACCAATTCAAATTGGCCCCATACAAAGAGATACTATGTGCCAGGTCTTAGACATAGACCTCACATACAATATTTTATTAGGTCGACCCTAGATACATGAAATGCAAGCAGTGCCTTCTACGTATCACCAGTATGTCAAATTTCCCTATAACGGACAAGAGAGCTCTATATCTGCTGATCACAATCCATTTCAACATTGTAATGGAATGGGGGCAGCCCAGGACAATTTGGTTCCCCATAATAGGGAAAAATAGAAATCCTCAACATCAGATCTACAAAAGGCAAAGTCTTAATCATTACCTAGAGATTTCAAGTAGAAAATGCAAATCAGAGAACAAGGCATGGGGGAATACTCTTTGGAACCCATGTGTCTGGCTAACTTACCAACATCACCCAAATCTCATGGATTACCTACAACATCAACACATCAGGTAACTCAGTCCATCACCAAATTTGATGGTACCTTCATCCAACTCGGCACTCTAGCACATGAATCAGAGGAAAAGGACATCCTTACCTAGTTATACAAAGATGAGGAATAAGATAACAGAGCAGCTGCTCTGGAAATAGTTCTACCAACACACCTATATGGAAAGGGCTACTTAATCATGCAACAAATGGGATATAATGGTAAATGACCTATTGGAAAATGCAAAGAAGGAGTCACTGAACCAATAGACCTTCCTTCATAGCTTAGTAGAGACAAAATAGGATTGGGCTGTAAACTCACTTTCCTAGTGAGAAAGATACCACGCAAGAATCCAAAACCTCAATGGAAAGCAAAGAAGAAGTACAAAGAAGAATCCTGGCAAGAAGCACTATTTGAGTCAGCCAAAACAATCCACAAGGATCATGAACGTCAAGAATAGAAGCAACATCAGGAGAAACTCCTCAATCACAAGAAAGCCATATCTGCAGCAGTAGCTCATATTCAAACACCAATATCTAAAAAAGTAGAACTACCTCCTGATATCATTATTTCTCCCTAGGAAGAAATAGTCTACGAACAAATGAAAAGAATAGAAGCAGGATCTAACGTAGAATCAGAAAAAGCCAGCAAACTGGTATCAATCATCAAAGATCTATTTTCACCATACAACATACCTATTTACAGCACTGAAAAGATCTAGGATGATAACTCTAGGACTGATTCCAATGAATATGAATGGGGTAGATGCTCAAATGCTACTGAAGATACCACTGAAAATACTAGTTCCATATCCCTTTCTCAAGAAGAGCATAACGCAGAAATTAGACTACCTGAATTTGGACCACAAAATATCTATGATGCTAAGGAAAGCGAACAGAAACATTATGAACAAGTCTATACAGAGGATGATACCATCGAAGACCTCGACGGAATCCTGAACTTCTTTAACACCCGAACCAATCACAATGAAACCTCTGTCTTGACACTTACAATAGCAGAACTTGATCCACCAAATGATTCCTTACCACTTATCTTTCCCGACCTCATTGACTGGGATGAACCCAAAATACATGATATACCAATTTTCCCAGACAATGAATCTATTATCCACTACCTATGTACCATTAACCCGAAAACAGGCTCTACCAGTGAACGAAATAACGATGTATGCAAACAAGGGAGTGCCAAGTCTCTCATTCACAAAAATGAACCAAATAAAATATTTGATGCTGAAAACCAGTCAATGGCAGCTCTAGATCACAAAAATGTAAAAATAAAGGACGCATCTAAGGGTGAAAACCTTTTTAAGGCACCTAAAGATGGGAGACTTGACACTCTTCCTGAATATTTTCATGAGCGATCACCCATATTGATTGAGCCCACTCAATCAATCAACATTGGTACTACAGAAGCAACCAAAAACATACACCTAGTAGAATCTCTGACAGAGGAGGAAAGATCAACATTTATCATTTTTTTAAAAGAAAAGAAAATTAACTTTGCTTGGTCATACGCAGATATGCCTAGAATTGATCCACACTTAATCATGCATCACTTGTCCATCTCTCCAGGAATTAAGCCAGTCAAGAAAAAACTACGAAAGATGAATCCACAGGTGGCACTCATGGTCAAAGTTGAACTGAAGAAACTATTAGATGTCAGATTCATTCGACCCATTGACTATGCAGGATGGATTTCCAACATAGTACCAGTATCAAAACTAGACGGCAGTATCAAAATCTGCACTGATTTTAGAGATGTCAACAAAGCCTGTCCAAAAGACGACTTTCCTTTGCCCAATATCAACATAATTGTAGACCTCACAGCGGGCCATGCAATGCTCTCACTAATGGATGGTTTTTTAGGCTATAATCAAATAAAAATAGCCCCTAAAGATCAAGATAGAACAACGTTTACCTATCCTTGGGGAACGTACTATTGGAATGTTATGCCTTTTGGCTTAAAGAATGCAGGAGCTACTTATCAATGAGCAATGACAACAATCTTTCATTACATGATGCATACCTTCATGGAAGACTATGTGGATGATTTACTAGCTAAATCCTTCACCGGAGTAGAACACCTTAGCATCCTAACAAAGATTTTTGATCGATTGGAAAAATTCCAAGTCAGGCTCAACCCTAAGAAGTGTGTCTTCGGGGTTACATCAAGCAAGCTACTAGGCTACATAGTCTCAACTAAAGGTATTGAAGTAGATCCAGCAAAGGTAAAAGCCATTATGGAGATGCCACCACCAAAGAATATTAGTCAGCTTTGCTCTCGACAAGGATGACTTCAATCAATCAGGTGATTCATCACTCAACTAGCCAATAAAAGTCTACCATTCAATCACTTGCTACATAAGAATGTACCTTTCAGATGGGAAGCCAAGTGTGTAGAATCTTTTTATCAAATCAAACAGTATCTAATAAACCCACCAGTTCTAGTACCACCAATAGCAGGAAAGCCACTCATTTTATACATTTCAACAACAGATAAATCACTGGGGGCACTATTGGCACAAGAAGATCAACAGGGAAAGGAACGAGCCATATACTACATTAGCAAGACATTGAATGGATATGAAATCAACTATACATTCATTGAGAAGGCTTGTCTAACAGTAGTCTTCACTTCTCAAAGGTTCCAACATTATATGCTAGCACACACAATTAAGCTAGTGGCAAAAATTGATCCTCTCAAATATCTACTCAGTAAGGTAGCTCTTACAGGCCGATTGGCTAAATGGGTCATGATTCTCAATGAATTTAATATCCAATACATAGAACAAAGAGCTATCAAAGGACAAGCAATTGTAGATCAACTAGCTGAAGCACTGCTACCAGGAAAACAAACAATGGAGATTGAATTTTCAAACAGAGACGTTCTTGCTATTTCTACCAAGCAATGGACCCTATACTTTGATGGATCCTACACACAACATGGTTCAGGTGCTGGCATTCTATTTATCACTCCTGAAGGACACACTACAAGATCATATAGGCTGATGTTTCCATGCACAAATAATGTGGCTGAATATGAGGCATTGGTTATAGGCATCAAAATGGCCGTAGAATGGAAAATCACAGAGTTAATGGTCTACAGAGATTCACAAATAGTCGTTAATCAAATCAATAACAACTATCAGACAAAAGATGACAAGCTACTACCCTACAAGCGAATGGTGGATGAATTCAAACAGTATTTTGTACACATCACCTTCGAACAAATACCAAGGTTAAACAACAAAGTAGTCGATGCAATGGCTACTATTGCTTCATTACTACGGATTCCAGAGCAATAGAGTCGTTATGAGTTTTTGGTAGAGCAACTATTCTCCCCAGCCTATGACCACTCTGAATCCCATGTTATCTATGCCTTGACTAGATCAGATTCTCCTTTGTATGGACCGATATATGATTATCTAAAGAACAACATCCTACCCATTGACCTATCTCAAAACCAAAAATGTAATTTTATTTGACAAGCCACCCGTTATACCCTTACTACTGATACTTTGTACCGTCGAGGTCTAGATGGTACTCTTCTTCGTTGCCTTGATCGTAATGAATTTGATTCTGCTTTACATGAGCTTCATGAAGGTATTTGTGGCACACATTCTAGTGGGACTACTCTTGCTAAAAAGCTTCTAAGAATGGGCTATTACTGGCCGACAATGAAAAAAGATTCTTATCATTTTGCAAAAAAGTGTCCTAAATGCCAAATCCATGGCAATCTGATACATGCACCAGCACAGGAACTGCAACCATTTACAACATCCTGGCCCTTTTGTCAGTGGGGACTCAACTTGGTCAGCAAAATTCATCCTTCATCTTCATATGGACACAAGTTCATTATAACTACAATAGAATACTTTACCAAGTGGATAGAAGCAGATCCCATGACCATAGTGACTGGATAACAAGTTGCCTCTTTTATCTTAAACTATCTGATCTGTAGATATGGTATTCCAAGCTCTATCATCACCGATAATGGATAACCTTTTAAAAACCAAGATGTCTGAGAACTATGTGAACAATTCAAAATACAACATCAGTTCTCTACACCATACTACCCATAAGGGAATGGTCAAGCAGAAGCATCCAACAAGACAATACTAAAAATCCTAAAGAAAACAGTGAATGATGCAGGCACAGATTGGCATGTACAACTCAATCCAACACTTTGGGCATACACAGAGTTTAGCATCCACACACCTACAGGAGCAACACCTTTCTCATTGGTCTATGGATCAGAAGCTATTTTACCCCTGGAGGTAGAAATTCCATCTCTCGGAGTCTCTCTAAAAGGCTTAATCTCGAATGAAGAGTATCGAGTCAATCGACTACAATAATTGGAACTATTAGATGAAAGACATCAGCATGCTTACACTCATCTCAAAGCATATCAGCAACACATGTACAAAAGCTACAATCACAAGGTCATTCCTTGAAATTTCAAAGTTGGTGACTTAGTCCTCAAGGAAAATCCAAGAAATCAGCAAGATCGAGAAAAGAAAGGGAAATTTGAACCTAACTAGCTAGGTCCCTATGTCATCATATCAGTTTATGGATCAGGTGCTTATCATCTAATGACTTCAGAAGGAGATGTTCTCGATGAACCAACTAACAACATTCATCTGAAGAAATATTACACTTGAGTAGTCTAATGCACGGAAAAAGTCAAAAACAATAAAAAAATCAAAAAATCAAGGAAAAACAAATAAAAAGGTACAATAAAAGCAACTGGTGAAAACTTGGTAATAGGTGCTATTATGAAAGGACAACTCCTTTATCTATATCCACATCCTTATCTCCATGGTAAAACACTATTGGCCATCGCCTGACACTTAACAAATATTCATTCAAGACATACTTAGTGTAGTCACTATCCTGATTTATCAATCTATCCTTTCACCACATTTTACCATGGCTTGGTAATCACTGTACATACCCGCATCAAGAGGTACACTTAGCTAGGGACAATAAACATCAAAACTTACAAGCATGTTCAAACTATCAAGACTATTTGCAAAACTTAGAGCATCATGTCCAACAAACAAAAACTTACACAAAGCCAAATCAAAATATTGATTGATAAAAAATTCACAAGAGAAATACGATGGATGATTTTCTAAAGTACCAAATGTTGCATTTTGCATAAAGTCTTGACTATTTTTGCATTTAAACTTTTTGAATTATTGGATTCTCTAAATTTTCTCAACAATGCTTCCAAGCTAGAGAACATCGAGAAACTCCAATATTTTCTTAGTCTTTTGTCTGTAAGGCGATCATTTGTAGTGTGTAGATATTTGTCTCGAGACGTGATTCACAACATATCACTGAAGACATGATTCCACTTTACGCATACAAATGGTTTAATCTTGTCTATTTATACGCAATCCGCACTCTGGTCGTCCTGGGTCAATTATACCTTGACGCTTGTGCTATCTTGCAAAATCAAACATCATGTAAATTTTTCTCAGGTTATCATGGTTCAATTATACCATTATGCTTGTATAAATTTTCAACATATCTAAAGATCAATCCATGCTCAATGATGATACATATATCGAAAGCAAATAACATGTGGTTATATCAGATGACAAATGTAGAATGAGGATGCTCAAAAAAACAATTAGTTGCATATCATTTACAATTAGTTGCATATCATTTTACAATTAGTTGCATATCAAATCATACATCTCATTTTCATGATACATCTCACAGCATATCAAATCATACATCTCATTTTCAAGATACATCTCATGAACATCATACATTTACATCATTGCATTTCACTTCATCATATCATCTATCTAAGAATTGCATCGTCATAAAATAAACACAAGCATATAGAAAGCATGCATCCATAACACATCACATGATCAAAGAAAATGGTGTCATATATATATATATATATATATATATATATATATATATATATATATATATATATATATATATATATATATATATATATATATATATATATATATATATATATATATATATATATATATATATATATATATATATATATATATATATATATATATATATATATATATATATATATATATATATATATATCAACAAATGATCAATGTACAATATCTGTCATGTTTGTGCCTCGTACAACCAAAAACAACGATAAAAAATACAAATGGAGACATCATCTCTCAAGTATGACTATCTCCTGAAGGAGACAGTCTCGCTGTAGAAGTCCCAGCCCCTGGATCTCTAGGTGGATCATGTCTCAATGGCCCTGTCATGCCTCTGCTCTCTAACCGCAATCCAGTCTCTTGAGATTGACTCAATCTCGACTGCATAAAATTATGCACTCGGTGCTCCCTAGGCACCACAACCTCATAATGTCGACGGTAGTACTCCACCTCCTGGTCTCTCAAAGCTAGCTCTCTCAAGGTGTCCCTCATTAGACCACCTGCTATTGCTCTCTGCACGCTTGCTACGAGCTCCTCTGCTCGACCCCAACACTCTATCTTAGTGTCGCGCTCAGTGGTCAGCTCCGTAATCTGACGCTGATGTGCTAATAACTGTGCCTACAGCTGCTGCACTATCACCTATAGGGTCCTAATCTGGGCGTCCTCCACATGAGTCAGAATTCGGACTCGTAGGGGTACCTGTGAAGGGGTACCCCCTGGCCCTCTACCTGTCCTCGATGCTGGTGGAGGTAACACATCAATCCTCCTCCTTTGGGTTGGCCGTCTCACCTCATCAATCCCTCCCACTACTACTATCACATCTATCACTCTCCCCTCACCCCCTACTCCAATAGCCAAACCTCCTCTACCTCTATCCATCACAGCTCATCGAACTGCTCTCTCCACTCGCACCCCTCTATCACTACCTCTATCTCCTCTCCTCCCCTGATCTCCTCTCCCTCATCGTCCTCCTCCACCACCTCCATCATCTCCCTCATCCCCATCTCCACCTCCCTCATCCTCATCATCATTGAAAGTGGGCCGCATCTCCGCTAGATCTGATATCCTCGCCATGACACGAGCTGCAAATAATCTAGAAAACTCATCCGTCATCCCAGCATCCAAAATCTCTGGGGCATAGTCCCATATCTGGCCCACTATCTACAAAAACTCCTCTACGGCCACCGTACTGTCAATAGTCAGACCCTAATCTGGTATATCCTGCCTCTGACACGCATACAAATAGGTCCCCTTGTAGTATCCCCTGTTGCCGACCATACTGCCACAAAAATATCATAACCAAAAATCTCTCGATCAAAAAAGGGGTCCTCCCTATCAAAAATCGGGTCATGAAGACATATGGCATCTCCAGCCCATCCTCAGCCCAAACCTCACAACTTGTATATGATCACCATATGACCGTATCAATGTCATCCAATACCCTCATCCAATGCTCCAACTTGCCCAGCTTCTGCTGGACAACTAATCCCCTGTATCCATATGCGTATGCACGCCCAATAGGCCTATCTCTATCCATCAGTGGCCTAGCTACAGGAATGTGCTCCGAGCACCATACCTATAGAAGTGTCATACCAGTTGACAAACTGTCATAACCCAGGTATACTACCTCATGCAAGTCCCTGCATAAATGGGCTAGCATATCCGATCCCCATGCGAACCTGTGGCCCTATGTCACCATATCCTCCAGCACCAATCCCCATCCCATAGATAGTCCCTTTGACCTGCGGTCGGGACATAGAAAACCACCTACAAAACCTGCTAGTACCGATGGAAGAGGCGCATAGTCCAAATCTAGGAACTCCTGCCATGGAATCTCGTATCCGCACACTGTATCATCTTGAAATATCTGGTGAAGTGCCTCTGTCCCACCCTCCTCTGACTGCTCATAAGGTAGTAGTGCACCTACTACAGGTATGCACAGGATCCAGTAACAATCTTTTGGGGTCACTGTTATCTCCCCTATGGCAAAGTGGAAGGTATTCTTGTCACTGTGCCACCTCTCTGCAAGCGTTGTAAGTAAACCCTAGTTCATAGTAAACCGAGGCATATCTAATAGGGAAGACAGACCGCATCTCTTAATAATGTCTAGATCAGCCTGTGCCAGCCGTGGTATCAATGCCCATGGTCTCGGGAATCACTCGTGTGACTGAACCACTCCCAATCGCTCATGTCAAACAATAAAACAAGTCCAATATCAGTTTCCTCATCAAAACATAGATATCAAAATCAAAATCACATCAAAAACCATTTCAATTTGTAACACAACTCAAATTTTCAAAAACCATATCAAACTTGTAACACAACTCAAGTCCCCACATCACATCAACTTGTAACACAACTCAAGTTTCCAACCCATATCAACTTGTAAAACAACTCAAGTTCTACAATCATATCAGCTTGTAACACAAATCAAGCTCCACATATATTAACTTGAAACAATGCAAATCAAATCAAGTTTATATCAAATCCACATCAATATCTATGGATAACTTTAAAAATTGCCAAAAAATTCAAGTTATATCGACATTTATATTGGAAAAACTATCAAAATCATGATAGCAAACACAAAAATGAAACATTTACACCTATCCCAGCAAAACTGACCTTATCCTATCAATTTTCTTCACTCGCAAATCATCTTTTCTCACAAAACCGACTGCATGCGCTAACTAAATTTGGCTACACGCTAGATTGACTCTATGCGCTAACCTATTTTCTTCACAGGCTATCCTATCTACCCCACCAACTAGATTAACTCTATGCGCCACCTATTTCTTCCAATGCGCCATCTAATCTACCCTAAGTGCTAAACCTATCCCATGCGCTAACCTATCCCACATTTGCGCTACCTATCTAACCCTATGTGCTAGGTCTAACCTATGCACTACTTATCCCTACCCATGTGACTCCTTGTGTACCCAATGCGCTAGGTTTACCCGATGCGCTACCTATTTCACCTTCTGCGCTACCCTATGTCCCTAATTCACTAAGTTGCATTTATGTGCTAACCTAGCAAATATGTGCACTAACCTATCAAATTTATGCACTACCCTAAGTTTTCGGATGCTACCCAAAAATGAAACCCTTATGCGCTATGAAATATTTTGTATGCACTAAACAACAACCCCTATGCGCTAAACCGAAAAAACCACGTGCCAAAATTCAAAACACGACCAAAAATGACAAAATAAAAATAAAAAAGGGGTCAAAAGGGTTGACTTACCAGTGGTCCATACGTGGCAAGCCTCCAATACCTCCGAACGCGCTCAAATCGATGTGTAGAATATGGGATAGACATTTTGTCTTCTCTCCAAAAGTCTTTCTCTCCAAAGTCAACAAGCACACATGAGACAAAACAATGTACTTTTCCCCTTTTATAGGGTGAAATAAAATTAGGGTTAGGGGATTGAGCATGTAATTCGCTCGTGGTCTTCCTTGTACCCTCGCACACATCCATATCGGGAGATGAATCAATTATTAGCATTCCACATAGCCAACATTTTACAATGCAAACATACTTATCAAATCAAATCAAATTTTCCAAAATTTTGATTCATCTCCCGAGGGGGCATTATCAACATCAATTATCAAAACTAGGGCATGACATATCTCAAAATGACATAAAATTTGTATTTGATCATAAATCACGACGACACATGGGTTAGTGCAGGATCAAGGGGGCCCAAAAAGTGGCAATGTGAAAAAAATAGCCTTCCTCACTTGCCTAAAAACGCAAAAATCCGTGTTGACTTTTTGCTTGGCCTGGGTGTCAGTACACCCTGGCCTAGTAATTACCTATGCAAATCAAATATCGGATAAAATCGGATATCTGATAAAATCGGATATCCGATTTTTATTTGTAATTTTAATTTAAAAAATATATTATATGTTACGTATTATATAATACAATATTATATTATATATAATATAATATAATATTGTATTATATAATATAATATTAAATTATATTATATATTATATAATATTGTATTATATAATATATTATAATATTATATTATATTATATTATAATATAATATAACATAATATTATATTATATAATATAATATTATATATAATATAATATAATATAATATTATATTATATTATATTATATTATATTATATATAATATAATATTATATTATATATAATATAATATTATATTATATATAATATAATATTATATTATATATAATATAATATAATATTATATATAATATAATATAATATAATATTATATTATATTATATTATATATAATATAATATAATACAATATTATATAATATATAATATAATATAATATAATATAATATAATATTATATTATATTATATTATATTATATTATATATAATACAATATTATATATATATAATATAATATAATATAATATAATCTTATTATATTATATTATATTATATTATATTAAATTATAATATATATAATATAATACAATACATATTATATAATATATTATTATATTATATATGTTATTTAAAAATAATTTAAGTGTTGAAATCGGATATCTGATTTTTTGAGACTTTTATATTTAGACAGTGACAGTCCCGTGGGTCATTTTTAACTCACAGGTCACGCGAATTTGTCAAAATCCGATATCTACTCCATCTGATATCTGGTTTTTTGACAAAAAATTGCTAAAAAATAGATTTAGAGGTAAGAATTTTGTCGTTTTGAATCATTTTCATTCATTTTTTGTATTTTGTGTGAATGTTTATTTGATTTTTCATTGAAAATATGGTTTTTTTTTCATGAAAACTAGGTTTTTTTTAAATCAAATACCTAATTGTTTAAATTTGTTAACTAAATTTAATTGTTTACATTCAATTAGGTTAAAAATGGGAGATAACAATGAAAACACTGACCAACCACAACTGCAACAACCAAACCCTCATTTGCCAAACCCCCCCTCAATTCAAGATTTGATTGCACAAAATTTGAATGAATTGAGGGGGATTGCAGAAGTATATCGTAGGATCCCTCGTTTTAACCCATTGTTTGATCCTCTCATGTCAATCGTAAAAAGTATGGAAACCATGATCGAGGAGCACAATGCCACCCTTTTGTGGCGAGATTCTATGAAGGAGAAATATGCAGATGGCTTGTCATATAAGGATATCAAGGATCTTGAGATATCCAAAGCCGAAATCGCCTCATTATTTGTCAATCCCCGTACTGATCAGCCTATAGATCCCAAAAAAACAAAACTTTCTATCAAATGGTGCACAAATGATGGGATTGTGAAAAAATTTTGGGATCGTTGGTGGACGGTTTTTGACAAACCACCCAACAACAATCTTGATATCCCCTTCTATTTCATAAAAAAATTGTATGTTGAGTTTGTTTTATAGAAACATGTGAACTACTTTGACATCCAACCTTTCCAAGGTGTAGGTTTAGGTATGCCACAAAATAGACCTGGGGCAGTCAGAGTAGTCCAGGGCCCATATGTCCCCCCTCCTCCTGTTGATCCCCCACCTACAGTTCAGCATCTTGATATCATTTGTGAGGTGGCTTCACGGACCATATCAGCTATTCACTCTTTGAGTATCCTTTTGGTTTCTAAGGCTGCGTCAGTAGCTCAGCCTACTTTTGATGGTAGCGGTGCATCGGGTGGTGCTGACACATCATCCTCGGCTCCACACATATGTGTGCCCCATAGTTGTGTCATGTGTGGGCACGCATGCTTGGGTCTAGTTGGACAGCCCATTGATCCTACTGTGGACAGTGCAGATTACGAGGTGCATGAGATGCATGATGCACCAAAGGTTATTACACAGACTGGAGGATACCCTGGGGAGTCCTCACATGCTAGAGGCGAGGAGGCACCGTCATCATACATTGATGATGTATTGGTAATATTTGTGTTTTCACAGTTCATGTTATATTTTAATTAAATATTTATAAATTAGATAATATTAAGTACTAATTTTTATTTACATGGTCTATTTAACAGTTGATGATCGAGGATGAGTTGAGACAGATTCAAGAGGGAACCTTGTCGGCCATTTCATTTGGCCTCGATAGCTTGATGGTACATATATTATTGCACCTAGTCGTTTGTATTTTATTGTACATACATGCTCATCATTTATATTTGTATTAATTAAATTATGTAGTAACTTGCATGTATATCTTATTTTACTCTTGTAGAGCACAAGCAGCATGAGTGTGGTGCAGTGTGATCTAGGATCTGGTAGTGCAATTGGAGACAAGGGAAAGGTAATTGAATGCAAATATGATTGAATGAATAGTTTAAATAACTTATAGTGATTATACATGTCTAGACATAGATTGATAGTTTCATATACTTGTTGTGTATATATACAGAGAATCCTTGGCTTCACATCCTTGATGACTACACCCAGTATATCTGAAGAAGAAGAAGAGATGCCTCGAGTAGATGTGTGTTTATTTTATTTTTTGATTAGTAGATATAATTTGTTATTATCAGTGACAATTATATGCTAACTTGTATCAATGTCATGTTTCTAAACATATGTAGGTTGTTTATGAAAATATTCAAAACATACCTCCTCTACCAAAGACATACATCAAGAGTCCTGCAAAGCTGAAGAGAAAACGTGGAGATGAGGTAAACATGAATAGTTCAATTAAATAGTTCATTTTTATGTTAACTTTTCGAATGTGAATGATATAATTAACTAATATTAATCGTGGTTTGTTTTTCTTGTTCAGGATCCTTTAGAGCCAAGCAGTGCGGCGAAGAGGATCGATTTTGATGATCCATCAGTAGCTTAGGATGTTATAGATAGTTTTGGGATGCTTACATGTCTAGTTGGCATGTATATTTTGTATATGGACATACATTCACGTATTTAGACATACATTTTTTTTCAGTTGGTGTTTATGCCATATTTGTGTATGGACATACATTTGTAATCATTCGACATTTTTATATATACAGAAGTTGATATTCGATCATATAAATTGTTGCTCATCTGTGTGTGGTGTTATCATGGAAATCTTTAATCTTCATTCCAATAATTATCAATGGTTAATAATGGCTATTTAATGAACAATACAATTCATTTCATTTCATCGTAAGTGTTGTTTTTATAATGAACAATATAATTCATTTAATGAACAATATAATTCATTTAATGAACAATACAATACAATTTATTTAATGAACAATACAATTCATTTAATCAACAATACAATAAAATTCATTCAATGAACAATACAATTCATTTAATGAACAATACCCTACGCATGCTCCTATTTTTCCCCCCCACTCGATCGAACGCTCGAGGTCATACCCTACCGGCGTCGTCCCTTGAGCACCCTAAGTGCTCAAAATTGTCAAACTTTGACGAGCCCTAACTCAGAATCTGTGGCACCTATGAACGATCCATTTGAACCTACGGGGCCATGAGAGGGGTCCCTACAAAAGACTATCTTAGTATTTCAAGTTACCCTACGGTTTTATTAGGGCAGCAATTTTTCAGTTGGCGAAAAAATGGTCAGTCTCACTCAATGGAATGTTGTCGCCTAGTCAATTTCTCGTTCAGCTCATTGCGATGATGAACCATCAGCTCTGACATGTCCAGTTAGGAATAATTACCCTACACATGCTCCTATTTTTCCCCCCCACTCGATCGAACGCTCGAGGTCATACCCTACCGGCGTCATCCCTTGAGCGCCCTAAGTGCTCAGAATTGTCAAACTTTGATGGGCCCTAACTTGGAATCTGTGGCACTTGCGAATGATCTATTTGAACCTATGGGGCCACAAGAGGGGTCCCTACAAAAGCCTATCTCAGTTTTTCAAGTTTCCCTATGGTTTTATTAGGGCAGCAATTTTTCGGTTGGCAAAAAATCGTCAATCTCACTCAATAGAATGTTGTCGCGTGGCCAATTTCTCATTCAACTCGTTGCGATGATGAACTGTCAGATTCGACATATCTAGTTAGGCATAATTACCCTACGCATGCTCCTATTTTTCCCCCCCACTCGATCAAACGCTTGGGGTCATACCCTACCGACGTCATCCCTTGAGCGCCCTAAGTGCTCAAAATTGTCAAACTTTGACGGGCCCTAACTCAGAATCTGTGGCACCTGCAAATGATTTGTTTGAACCTACAAGGCCATGACTGGGGTCCTTACAAAAGCCTATCTCGGTATTTCAAGTTGCCCTACAATTTTATTAGGGCAGCAATTTTTCGGTTGGCGAAAAAATCGTCAGTCTCACTCAATGGAATGTTGTCGCCTAGTCGATTTCTCGTTCAGCTCGTCACAATGATGAACCATCGGCTCTGACATGTCCAATTAGGAATAATTACCCTACGCATGCTCCTATTTCCCCCCCCCCACTCGATCAAACGCTCGAGGTCATACCCTACTGGCGTCGTCCCTTGAGTGCCCTAAGTGCTCAAAATTGTCAAACTTTGACGAGCCCTAACTCAAAATTTGTGGCACCTACGAACAATCCATTTGAACCTATGGGGCCACAAGAGGGGTCCCTACAAAATCCTATCTCGGTATTTCAAGTTGCCCTACGGTTTTATTAGGGCAGCAATTTTTTGGTTGGTGAAAAAATCGTCAGTCTCACTCAATGGAATGTTGTCGCCTGGTCAATTTCTCGTTCAGCTCATCGCGATGATGAACCGTCAGCTTTGACATGTCCAGTTAGGCATAATTACCCTACGCATGCTCCTATTTTTCCCCCCCACTCGATTGAACGCTCGGGGTCATACCCTACCGGCATCGTCCCTTGAGGGCCCTAAGTGCTCAAAATTGTCAAACTTTGACGAGCCCTAACTCAGAATCTATGGCACCTGCGAATGATCCATTTGAACCTACGAGGCCATGAGAGGGGTCCCTACAAAAGCCTATCTCGATATTTCAAGTTTTCCTATGGTTTTATTAGGGCAGCAATTTTTCGGTTGGCGAAAAAATCGTCAATCTCACTCAATGGAATGTTGTCGCCTGGTTGATTTCTCGTTCAGCTCATCGCGATGACAAACCGTGACATCCATGAAGGGATATTTTGTAAATAATTAGAAACCTTTAATGATAATCAAGTTGAAGCCTTGAGATTTATGCAATATGGTTCAAGTCCAAAACTGTACCCTGAGAGCATTTTGATTTTACTTATGTCTTGTGTATTATAATAAAGACCAATTTGCCAATGTGACATCTTCATATGAGAGAAAAGCTTCATTTTATCTCAATACAGTTGTACCTATTTCATTATTATAAAAAATAAATATACAAAGATCTGTTATTAGTATCCTCTAGATTATGGATTTGAATTGATGTTCTCAATTAGTTATTATCTATTCATCTTTTCTTCATAAGGCACAACCATCTAGTAGTTATCATATGAGGACAACCATCCATGACTTTCAAAGTAATTGATATTTATTCCTACACCTCACACTCACAAGATTAATAATAAAATGACATTTATGATTCATCAAATGCTGACAAAGTCTAATCAAAGTTCAACTTCAAGATGTATACAACATATCATATTCAACTTCAAGATGCATACAACTTACCATATTCAAGCTCATGCCAACCACCACTTGGATATTGTTATATGTTGATTAAAGTACAATATATGTAATAAAACCTTATAGTCTTACAAAAAAACCATCATAGACCATCTATGTCAATTAAAGTACAATTCATTTGTAACAGGGGCACACACACAATCTGAAGTTGCAAAGCCCTATGGGAAGCATCAAATTAGAAATTTACTAATCTGACTCATACTACTGTCAAAAGCATCAAAGATGCTACTGCTAGAGAACACCATGCTCCATTGTGGAGAGAATATTAGGTGCATCTGATGTCAGCATCTGAAAATGAAACAATGTTATTCAATTGCCAAAATCTAACTAACTTTATTTTATAAACCATTAATGAATAAAAATAGACAAGGTTACTTGAGTGAAAGTTCGATGACCACTTTGACTAGTAGGTGTTGATGTTGAAGGCCCAACATTAACCTATTTACCTGACTATCAATGTCAAATGTTTGATTCAATAGATCATCTGTCATGACAATTTGATCCACTGCAGATGTGTCCTGGCCACATGCATTTGAATCATCTTCATGATAATAAATACAACAAGACCCACAATTTAATCTCATTAATGCACAAAGGAATATGTACCATCACCAAGAGAGGGTCTCGTCAACAACGAATGATCTAGCATGAACCTGTATTTTTAAGAATTGTTAGTCTACACATAAAATGCATGGATGAACATAACGGATTTATGATAATCACTTCAACTGAAATGCATGATAATAAATGAAAAGGTGGGATCATATATCATAAAAATACGTCCCTTCGAATTATATCAACAGAACCCACTATGTTGACACAAAAAACGTAATGTGATACTGTTGTATATCATCAAAAATTACCTTCATGAGCATAAAGGTTATGCGATAATTATATCATAAAAAATTATCAAATAGTGTTCTCTAATAACAAAAATTGTAAAGCTCATCAAATGCATGATAATAAGTCATGTTGCAAAAATACGTCCCTTCCAATTATATCGAGTGTACTCGCTATGTGCATGCAAAAATCGTGTTGCAAAAAAAAAATGTTCATCAATAGACCTGCATTTTGAACACAACCTTAATATACATGTAACAAACTTGAACATTAAGGTTTAATGATCATTGTTTGAAATGAAATTAATGATAAAAAAATAAGGCACCATTAAACACCTACTACTCAAGTGTGCCTGAAGAGTCATCTCTTTGTTTAAGAGTATCCAGTATTGCTTCATGATCAGCAGTAGTCACTATCCATAGCTCTTTGGTCTTCGGTTTTGCTTGATGCTTCAACAACTTGACATTTGTAGCTATAATAAGGTGTGAATACATTATAATGGTTTTGTGTTTCTCATAGTCTTCAAATGCAGGTATGCCATTCTTTCTAATCATGTATGTTTGCAACCAAGTTCCCACAACAACAACTGAACCTGTAGGATATGTGAACCCATCATCATCTGTCACTGGTTGTGTTAGCTTTTGTTTTCCCTATACACATTGTGCCAACCAATATTCTGATCTCTCTTCATTCCCTTGCGGTGCAACAACTACAAAAACATGTCCTAGTTGTACAAGATCTGATAGATGATCATACTCAAGTGAACTTTCCATGTCATCGTTTGACAAGGATATTGTTTGAGATAAAGGAGTTAGATAGTGGAGAACCCACGTATCAACCCACTCACTTGACTCGCACTGATCCTAATCACACTGAAGACAACTCTGACAAAAACAAGCCAACACTCGTGTCCAAATGGTCCATGTACTTGCATCCGAGCTGAGAAATGAATGCATCTTTGAAGAATCTTTAATTGTTTGACAATCCAATCTATCTCCCACTGTTCCCTCCTCAACCAACCAAAAGAATATGCTCACTGCTGAATCAAGAGTACCTCCATGTGACAATGTTGAACTACACCAATCAACAATAGAACATGCATCAGAGAAATTTGCACCTAAAATCCTCAATTGCTCCTTAACTAGAACTCTCTTCAAACATGCACCTACTCCTCATGCTCTCCCTTCCCATGCCCCGCCTCAAAAAAACACCAAATATGAGGTATACGCCTCTCCACATGCATTCTACTCAACCAATAAAACATATGCGCATTCTTGAATTGACCCGTACAGTTATCTGACCATATTATATGTCGGTCAATTGCAATATCTTTCTCATGCAAGAACTCAAAAAAATTCTCGAAAGAATGTTGCACATACTCGGAGGAGTGTGATCTATCATTGCTCATATAAAAATGATACTCCCTGATTATCTTCCTGTCCTGTTCTGTACTATCAGGAGCATGTCTATATGTAATGTGAACAAAAATAACAATCTGGATTGAATTGTAGTACTGAGACTGTACCTCATTTTGTGGTTGCAATGTATAGTTCTCTGCAAAATCAACCACCAATACAATAGTGCCAATCGGGAAAGAGTTCTTACACATCCTGAACTATTGATCCAACCACTGAGACCTATGGGTGTGCCTTGCATACTTGTAGAAAAGATTTTCCTTAAAATCCAAAATAAAATCAGCAATACTCACTTCCCTTGAGACTAATTTGCATCTAGAACCTTCACCTCCACTCTTCACAGTATATTTCACTGTCTCGTATCTTTTTTTCTCAACATAATTATTTCCAAACTCATGTTCACTGCCCTCATGAAAACATGAAACAAACTTTGACAACCCACCACATTCTGAGCACTTCTCATTCAAACAATAATTTCTATAGAAATAGCAACCATCATCTCTAGGGCATAAAAAGAGATCTTGCAAGTCTCTTGATGATCTTGGAAATAGCATTGCACCACACTCCCGCAACATCTCATTAGTATGTGTAGACACCTAAAAATGGTCAACGCTTGCGGAGTCATACTTTAACATTTGCGCATTGCCTCATTTTAGGTTTTTGCATTGCATTAACATTTCTCCTATGATTCACACTTGGTTTTTATCATTTGCGAGTGTCGAGTCATTCTTCTGCATTCTTCAATCATCTCACTTTCGAATTCAGTCTTGTCAACAACAACTTTCAGTCATGATTTTGATCGATCTTATCTTGTTGCATCAATGTGCGTACTCATTTGTCATCATTTTGGACATCGTCAATCCTAATTAGGGTTTTATCCTCTTTTCAATTTTGTCATCTTGCGATCGATTTTGTCATCGATCGTGGTCATTTTTAATCTTGTCGTTTTGCAATCTATTTTTTCATCGATCCTTATCCTCTTGTCAATTTTGTCATCTTGCGATCAATTTATCATCAATCGTCGTCGTCTTCTCAATCATGTCAATTTGGATCAATTAGTCATTGTTCCTCGTCAATTGGCGCATTTATCAATCAAATCATTTATCAATTCAAAATCATGATCAAATCAAATCGACATTAATTATCTTTTGTCAAGACCTAATTGTCATCCTTGCATTTCTACTTCATTTTCTAAGGTTTTATGATTTAGTCATTTAATCTTGTTTGGCATTTTTCCTCTAGGTTAAATAATTTATTTATTTATCCTAAGTCTTCTCATCGCAATTAAATGTTCATTTAATTGGCTAATTATTCCTCTTTTTGTGAATTAATTAATAAATGACAAATTATTAATTAATTTACCTAATTTTCTAATTTTCCATCATGCCTAATTTTCTAATTTCCTAATTTTCATCATTTCTAATTCTTAATTTCCACCTATTTTCTAATTTGTCAAATTTAATTTCCACCTAATTAATTTCTCTCTAGTTTCTCCCTATTTTTGTGCTTCGGTGGAAGCATGAATTTCTCATGCGTCATACTTTTGGCATAGCAAGATGTCATAAGGTTCTAGTTCTCTAACATTTGCATTGGCAATATGTCATAATTCATGACATAGAAGGTGTCATAACCTTCTTCTTTCCACTCAATTGTGCCATTTTTGAAATCAATTGCTTCTAATATCCATTTCATGCTAATTTTATCTTTTCTCCAATTTATCTATAAATTGGATGAATTTCTTCAATCCCAACTGATCAGATTATCGAATTTCTAATCACTTTGTCAAATCAATCACACTTCGAGTACTCTTGCACCACTATCTTGTCTACTTGCTTTCATCTCATGTGTATGCACTTGAAGGTGAGATCCATAAACAAAGGCTATTTGAAGAAGAAAGAAGAACAATGGAGCCGCATGAAGGAAGCATTCAGATCTACATCTGGTTTGCTTAGTTTTTATTTTTGAATGTTTTATTTTCATGTCTTTATTGAGTGTGTTTAGGATTGATCATTGCATTTGAGCTTTTGTGATTGAGATAGATTAGTTTTGATATGCTTTGATGATTTCCACATTTCCTAGCTACATTAATTGGTGAACCCGATGTGAACTAACCATTTAACCATGCTTTTGAGTGCTTTTGAGTTGATGTGTAGGTCAAAAACCCAAGAAACAGGGTAATGCAGGGTTTTCTGGGAACTTATGTGCCTGTGTAAGACAACCTGCACCTGTGTCAAGCATTTTGTGCCTATGTTAAAGACATTTTGTGCCTATGTCATGCATTCTGCACCTATGTCATGCATTTTGTGCCTATGTAAAGTCCAAAAATAGAGGTAAAAATGTAGTATTCTCACTTAAAAATTGTTTTGTTTTGCATTCTATTTCTACTTTTTGGTTTTTGGTACTAATTCTCTGTGCAGCACCTTGGCATTATGCATGGCAAAGACAACAAATGAAACTACTAACACATTTTATGCAGGTTTGATAGTCAAAGAATAAGCATATCAAACTCCTGACTTGGGTTTTTGCAGGTTGCCTTGGATTACAACTAAACTTTGTGTTTGCAATTAATATTATAGGCACCTAGTATGATTTCTAAATAGGATGGAATGAATGTATGTTTGCTTTGATTGATTGAGTTTGACATTGGAGTAGGAGAGTATGCTCTCATCCTTCTTAGGGTGATCAGAAATCTAGATCTTCAATACCATGCTCATTGTTTTAATTGTGTGTCACCTTTAGAGGGCCTGCCTTCCCGACCATTTGCTTTTGCAAGCAAGTGACAATCGTGAGAAGGGAATGACCCAAAGTGAGTATGGCTAGAATACCTTGGCATTCTAACTCACTATAAACAAATACCTGATGAGTGAAAGCTTTGAAGGAAGGGTTACGTGGGAATTGTAGTTACTTGGGAAGTGATGACCCTTGGACTCTTTCTCATATCAACATCTAAGTAGGACCTCATAGTCTAAATCATGCTTGCACGACTACATTTGTTTGGTATCTTGGTGGGCTTAATGTCTCAATCATGCTTGCATGACACCAAGGAGTAACACTTAATAGAAATCCTTACTAAACACCTTGTTTTTAGAGGCCAAAAACCCTTCTAGTTGCTTGAGAAGGACAAGTTCAGATACTTGGAAGAGATACTAAGTTCGCCATGGGGAGATTTCCATGGGGACTAGTGCTTGGCTGCCCTGAGAAGTGAGTGTCGTGGAGGAGAGCCCGTGGGGTCAAGCATCTATGTATTCTCCTTGAATCCCATAATGAGTCTACCTCTCAAGTACCTAATGTCCTTGCCTACCATAAGAAATGTGGGAATGAGCATGATTGTCTTGATTCTAAGTAGAAATATCTTGTCTTCTTTGCTTGTCAAAAGTTGAATTGCATCTCATTTCAAAACAAGACAAATTGATTCAAAACAAGGTTAAACACAAGAACATTTCGTCCAACAAAGTTCAAAACACCCTCAAACATGGTTGTCAAACATTCTTCAAAATCTTGTCTCAACATGCATGTCACTTAGATTTAGGTTCATCTTAGGTTTGCATTTTGCAAAGTCATTGTCAACTACCAAGGTTAGGTTCCACCTAGGTCATACTCCTTTGCATATCAATAAGGGTCATCCATTTGCATGTGTCCTCTTGCATTAGAGTAATACCATTGTCATACATTCATATTTGCATACCCTAGGTCTCTTCATTAAGCTTAGGTCATTATCATATCATATTAGGATCACTTGCATAGCAATTGTCTCTTTGCATATAGTGTCAAAGCTAGGTTTTGTCATACTTGAGTAATCCAAATCTTTGATAAACCCTAAGTCATTGTTAGGAAGTCTAGACCTTATCAAACCTTTTGTCCTTTTGTCATCAATATCATTTTGTCAAACCTAGCTTAGTATCCAAGCATATAGGGGAGACATTGTCATCTTGTCCTTTTGTCACTTGGTCCTTTTGTCCTTTGAGGTCTAGACATTATTCCAATTTCCTAAGGGTCTCTCTTTTAGATTTGCATTCTAAAGTTTGTCAGAATCTTCAAAAACAACCAAAAACATAGATTGCATTCTTCCCATAGATTGAATTTTCATCTATTTAGTTTGCATTTAGTGGCATATCATATATTATCCTTGAAAATTTTCAAAAATATTGCATTGGCATAAGTGACATGCCTGTTGAGACCAGGTCAAAATCTAAGAGATGGGCAAACCAACGTATAAACCCATTGACAACATAGCAAATTCGCAGTTTCAAACTAGTCAAACAGTGCAAGTTGAAGGTTCATCAAACCCATCATTACCACCATATGGAATGGTTCAACTTGGACCACCTCCATTATATGAACTAGTATTTGTACCCATGAACCCAGGACATGGGAGTGTTCCACCAACACCAAAAGGAAATGCACCTTTCAATTGGAATCAACCAAACCTGCAACATGACATTCAAACTCAAACATTACATGAGGAACAAACTCTTTCACAAGGATTTGGTTCAGATCAAGGCATTCAACAAGAAACAAATCCAAATGTCCAACTAGATTCTTCATTAGATTCTGATGCTTCTGATGATGTTGATATGTTCCTTCAAGATCCAAAGTTGACAAAAAAGATGGATAAATTCTTGAACAAGGTCTTTAAGATGTTCCCACAAAAATATCTTAACATGATGAGTCATGTGGCTTCCTCAAATGAGAAAATTAATGTGCAAAGGCAACAAGGCAGTGAGCTGTTAAGTTTCTCTTCGCATCCAAATGAAGAAAATGTGCAACAGGAACTTCAACCTACCTTGATGAGTAAACGTGCTTCAAAGGCATTGACAGTGACTATTCCTCAAAAGTTGCCATTTGAGACAATAAATAATCCATTATTCAACACAACACCTATAACACAAGATCAAATGAAGACTACGCAAACATTGACAATTGTCCCTCAATGAGAAGTGGTTCCTCACATGCATAAAATTGGATCAAAATCCAAGATGCAAGAAAGCTTCACAACTGGAATGCCTGATATCACCAATGTCCAAAATACTTCCACAATGCAACAAAGTTCTTATGTCCCGTTAAGCTCAATATATTTGCCAAACACTATGGTGACAGATCCTTCAATAATGGTGACACAAAGAGCTACGGATAGTGGTGTCCACCAACAACAAATGTTGCAACAATTGAGTAATACACAAAAGGTACAATCGAATGTGCAAACAAACAATGCACAACAACAACCATATCGCATTCGACAACAAATTGCAGCACCTTCTGCCTCATTACAAGTTAATGCAAACTTGTAACCACCACAATGGATTGGACAAACAACACAGCAAGTTAATGCAAGTGCCATACCCCATCTTAGGGAGAAACAACAAAAATCACCTAAACAAAGTTTTTTGCAAATAATGGGATTTACACCACGATGACAACAATTGGCACAAGGTCAACAAATTCTGATTCGTCAGCATCAACAACAACATGTGCCTCAATATGTGCCAAGACAAACAAATTATCATACTTCACAACCGCAATTGGCGACTATGCAATATCAACAACACCCTCAATTGCAATATCAACCTAGGTTACAAGAAGCACAGTAACAAGGTCAATATCAAGGCATGGCACAACCACAACAACAAGAGGTGTACCAAGAACATTATATGCCAGAGACACCAAAGACGGCAATTTCAAAGTATCAACAACCGATCAGAAATACGATGTATCAACAAAGAGTACCCACCAGGATTAATGATGAACCTCCAAAATCTGATACAATTGCGCAACAACTTGAGAAATTGCAACGACAAGTTGACGCATTGGAAACCAAAGGAACAAAGAAGCTGTATACAGATCAAGATTTATGTCCTAATCCATTTGACAAGAGCTTATACATGCCTCCCTTCCCTAAGCACTTTGAGGCACCTAATTTTGAGAAATATAAAGGGAATGGCAATCCAAAGGATCACATTCGAGCATTTTTCATGGCATGTACTGAAGTGAGTTATGAGGAAACATATTTAATGCGCTTGTTTGCATGAAGTCTCATGGGACAAGCCATGGATTGGTATTCGCATCTACCAAGAAATATAAAGACTTGGTCGGAACTGGCTCAAAAGTTTATATCTCATTTTGCATTCAACATCGATAGTGATGTGACTATGTCAAATTTATGTAACACCAAGCAAAAGCAAGGTGAACCATTAGTGACTTTCTTGCAACGATGGCAAAGCTTGTATAGTCGTTCTTCCCTAGATATACCTGAAGAACAACAAGTGAATTTGTTTATCCAAAATTTGGTCCCAGAAATGATGTATGAACTAAAATTGAAAAGTCCTAGTACTATTGAGAAACTCATTAAGAAAGGGATGAACATTGAAACTGCTCTTGTAGCTAAAGGAATCATTAAGCTTAATAAAGACAGTGACAACACAAATAATTCAGGGGACCGAAATAGATTTTGGTATAAAAATAAGAATGTCACTAATGATGGAGTTGTTGACGCACGAGTGGTGAATGCAAATCAACCCCTATTCACAATCAAGAAATTGAGTGCTCCTAATATGTCAACTATGGAACAAAATCAAACACCAATGAGCAATGTTACTCAACAACCGTAATACCAACAACATGCTCAACAATACACTCAACAATATAATCAACAACAAGGTCAGAAACAAAACTAGCAATGCAAACCTTTCCGATCAAGAGATGGACCTCCTTGATAATTTACACCATTGGGAGAGCCTATTGAATCGGTAATGAAACAATTAATACAAGAAAAATTTATCAAGCTACCAGATATCAAGGCAGAACCAGTGGTGAAGCTGCATTGGTGGAATGATAATGCCTATTGTGAATACCATCGGTCAAAAGGACATAAAACTACTTCATGTTTTCAATTGAAACATATCATTCAAGACTTGTTAGAGAAAGGAGTAATTGAGATAGATCCACCCAACGTGACTTCTAATACTGATCATACAATTTTTAAAACTCCTTTGCTTGATCATGACAAGGGTAAAGCATCTTCTTCAAACTCTACCCAAATAGCAAATTATGCAAGTACTGGTTATAACAATGTTATCAATTGTTTTCGAGCATCAAATGAGTATGTTTCTACTCTAAGAATAAAGGGACAAGATGCTTCTTGCGTAGTCACCACTCGTTGATCCAAAATAGTCCTGAAAGGAGCTCCTGCAGTTCCTCCCAAACCAACTCTTGCAAGCCAGTATAATCTCTTGGATCATCTAGGAAAGACACCTGCACAAATATCAATCCTTGAGTTGTTGAAAATGTCCCCTATGCATCATGTAGTCTTAGATAAAGCTTTAATTGAGTCTATTGTCCTGACAGACATTGATGTTGACCAGTTCCAAGCCCGAATAGGACATTTAGCTGTTTCCCAACATGTTGCATTTTTTGATCATGATATTTCCCCTGATAAGATTCCTCATAATGATCCTTTACATCTTGAAGTCTTTGTCCATAATTGCAAAATCCGACGAGTCTTGATAGATGGCGGAGCAGGTCTTAACATTTGTACCTTGAGAGTGGTCATTGGTCTTGGTTATACATAAAAGGATATTGATTCTTCTAAAAGAATAACAATCAAAGCATATGATGATGCTGAGTGCCCATCTAAAGGGATAATTACATTGCCTATCAGAGTCAGTCTAGTGACAGAAAACACTTTTTTGCAGGTCTTAGACCTCGATCTCCCTTACAATATGATTCTTGGTCATCCATGGATCCATGCAATGAAAGTAGTTCCTTCCACCTATCATCAATATTTAAAATATCCTTACAATGGAACTGAGGTAACAATTCTAGGAGATCCTAATCCATTTCAATTTTGTGCTGTCCTAAAGGATTCTCTGCAACAGCAAGTCCCAGTCAATAGAGAAGCCAAATCAGGTAGTTATGTGGATCCTAATGAATTGTTAGATGCTGTCAAAGGAAAATTGAAAATATAGGACCAAGGATGTGGAGAATATTCAATGGATCAAACATTCCTCATTGGGAATTTACCAATATCTCCAAAATCATATGGCAAACCACATTTGTTGCAAAAGGAACCTAAGGTAGTTATCCAATATCAACCTCCCACTACATTTACAAGATGGGGTGAACTTGACAAAGAAACTTTGGATGATGATGTCGTAGATTGGCTTTATAAGGATCCCACTGAGACCCCACCTGTCAGGTTGCCGATGGAACTGTATAGCAAAGGATTTACTATGCTACAGAAGAAAGGATATGATGGCTGCAGTGGCTTAGGCCCGAAAAAGAAGGGAAGGCTCGAACCTGTTATACCCGAGATGCGACCTCCAACTTTAGGGTTAGGTTCTGTACCATTGTGAATTGGATCCTCATCTACCAAAGTGACCATGTGTGGAAAAGGACGTAACTCTGATGATGAAATAACGCCTAAGGATACCTAACCCAAAACTGATTCCAATGAATGGGAGTGGAGTTCTTTTTCTTCTAACTCCTATGCCCTTGACAATATTTTCCTTGACCCTGATGATTTGCCTATGGAAGACAAACATGAAATAACTCCCCTTCCTAAAACATGTCCTAATGCTTGGATAGAGTCATTCTAGGACCCAAGCTCCGAATTGGATTCCAGCAGTTCAGACAGTGATACTACAGATGTTTACATCTTTACCATCTCAATCCTCTCCCTCCTTAAAACTGATGATGGCATGCCCCTCGTTTATCCCCAGCTTATCCAACATGACCAACAAGAACCACTCACATTGGATTGTTTTCAAAATGACGAAGCAATTGCAGAATTCCTTGGACTACGGGAAGGCATACCACAAGGTGATCATAAGGCAGGATTCGCTATTGATCTGGATTCCATAGCATATTTTAGGGAGTCAACTCCCTCTTCCAGTCATCAAAATGAAAAAAGAAAAGAAAAAGAAAAAAATCAAAAGAATAGGTCTTTGAGTGAAAACCGTAGGGCACTCTTTGATCATACAAAAGTAAAAATAAAAGATGTACCTGCGGGTGAAAACCTCTCTGAGGTGCCCAAAGGTGGAAGAGTGGACATACCCCTATCAAGTTAGGACAAATCAACATTGCTTGTGGAAATGATCAAGGAAATCAATTTGGGTACACCTGACAAACCTAAGGTCATTCATTTTGCTGCCTCTCTATCAAAACAGGAAAAGATAGATTTTGTCAACTTCTTTCTTGAGAAGAAGATCAGCTTTGCATGGTCCTATGCAGATATGTCTGGCCTCAATCCAGAATTAGTCCTTCATCACTTGCCATTGAAAGCAGATGCCAAGCCTATCAAACAGAAACTTAGAAAGATGCATCCCCAGGTGGCTCTCTTGGTCAAAGTAGAACTGAAAAAATTACTAGATGTGGGCTTTATCAGACCCATTGATTATCCAGACTGGATTTCAAATTTGGTACCAGTTAGAAAAGTAACTGGGGGCATCAGAATCTGTACAGATTTTAGGGATCTTAATAAAGCATGCCCTAAAGATGATTTTCCATTGCCAAACATAGACATCATCGTTGACATGACTGCTGGATATGAGATGCTCTCATTGATGGATGGTTTCTCTGGCTATAACCAAATTCGCATTGCTCCTAAAGATCAACATAAGACCGCATTCACATGTGCTTGGGGTACCTACTGTTGGAATGTGATGCCCTTTGGTCTTAAAAATGCAGGCACAACATATCAAAGAGCGATGACGACAATTTTTCATGATTTCATGCATACTTTGATGGAGGACTATGTTGATGACTTATTATGCAAATATGTCACAAGAGATAGTCATCTAGCCATCCTTGGCCCTATCTTTGACCGAATGGCAACCTACAAGCTCAGACTCAATCCAAAGAAGTGTGTCTTTGGTGTCACCGCCGGCAAATTACTAGGGTACATTGTTTCCCACAGAGGCATTGAAGTCGACCCTGCCAAGGTTAAAGCAATAATGAATGCCTCCTCCTTCTAATCTCCGTCAACTAAGAAGTCTGCAAGGAAAGCTCCAGTCAATCCGTCGGTTTATAGCTCAATTGGTTGACAAATGTCATCCATTCCAGCATCTATCGCATAAAGGAGTTGCTTTTAAATGGACAGAGCAATGTCAATCAGCTTTTCAAGCTCTCAAGGACTATTTGTTTTATCCACCTATCCTAATGCCTCCTATAGAAGGAAAGCCATTTATATTGTATATTTATGCAACTGAAATGACACTAGGAGTTCTCTTGGCCCAACAGGATGAGAATGGAAAAGAGCGAGCTATTTATTATATCAGTTGGACATTAGTAGGCTATGAGCTGAACTATTCAACTATTGAATGGGCATGCTTAGCAGTGGTCTTTGCAACATAGAAACTCTAGCACTACATGTTAAACCACCAAACATTGCTGGTTGCAAAAATTGATCCCTTGAAATACTTGCTTAGCAGAGCAGCTTTGATTGGTCACCTCGCAAAGTGGGTGATGATCCTCAGTGAATTTGATATTGTGTACATGGAGCAAAAGGCAATAAAAGGACAAGTCATAGCAGATCAACTTGCAGAGGCTCCTATTTATGATGACCATCCCATGTTGACAGATTTTCCAGATGAATCAGTCTTTTCTCTTACATCTTCTAATGAATGGAAGTTATACCTTTATGGGTCCCATACCAAGTTTAGGTCCAGAGCAGGCATATTGTTTGTCACCCCTCAAGGTGATGCTACTCCCAAGTCCTACAAAATAACTTTCCATTGTACCAATAACATTGCAGAGTATGAAGCATTGGTCACAGGACTCCAAGTAGCGGTCCACTAGAACATCACACATTTACAAGTCTATGGAGATTCTCAATTAATCATCCGACAAGTGAATGATAACTACGAAACAAAAGATGAAAAGCTTCTTCCCTATAAGTATATGGTAGATTTCTTCAAGACAAAATTCATGGCTATCCATTTCAATCATGTGCCAAGAATGCAAAACAAGTCGGCAGATGCGATGGCTGCAAATGCCTCCATGTTGAATATGCCCCATAATATGGATAAATGTGAATTTTTGGTTGAACAATTGCTTATCCCTTCTTTTGACATTTCAATAGCAAATGTGATGTGCGTTCTTGTTGGTCCTAACTCCCTGTGGTACAATGATATATATCAATATTTGAAATCCCAAACCTTACCACCTAACCTTTCCGCTAATCAACACCGAGCCTTCATCCGACAGATGGCCAAATATGTCATCATTGCTGACACCCTTTACCATCGTTCCTTTGACCATACCCTCCTCGGGTGTTTGGATTCTGACGAAGCACAAACAGCTTTACATGAGGTTCACAATGGTATATGTGGGGGCCATTTCAATGGTCTAAGCTTAGCCAAAAAGTTGATTCGTGCTGGGTATTATTGGCCCACTCTAGAAAAAGATGTTCACGATTTTGTTAAGAAGTGCTACAAATGCCAAATCCATGGAAATTATATTCATGCACCAGCCCAAGAGCTCCATTCTGTCATATCTCTGTGGCCCTTTTCTCAATGGGGATTGGATCTTATTGGTAAGATTCACCTGACATCTGCAAATGGACACAAGTTCATCATTACTGTATATGGTGAAAATGGATAACAATAATAACAATATTGAAAGGCTAAATGAATCCAACCACAAAACCCTAGCCTAACAATCAACAAAGATCCACCATAACATATGGAGATTACCTAAGACAATGCAAATAAAACAAAATCACAAAGATTATACTATCACATGTCCAATAGGGTTTTGATCTCCATTCTTCCTATCTCCATTGATCTTGCTTGATATATTTGCTCTCAGATTTTATATGCACAAGAGCTCAACAAAGAACGGAATGTGGTTGCAAGTAGGATCGCAGTGTAGCCAAGTCTTCAAGATTAGTCATTAGGAGGAGTGATTAGGGTTTGCTAATGAAGGAAGCATCTCCTTAAATAGAAGACACAATATGAAATGGAGGGATAAGATTGAGAGGTGTAAAAAGAGAGGTCGGCTAGGATTAGAGGGTAGGTAGAGGAAATAACAAAATAATGAAAGAGGTAGGTAGTGTAGGAATTAAGAGATGAATGACATGTGTCATGTGTAGAAAAAGCTAATGAATTAATTAAATAAATAAAGATTTATTTAATTAATAGAAGAAGTAGGATAATTAAATAAATAAGAATATTTATTTAATTTAGGAAAAGGATAATTTAAATAAATAAATGTATTTATTTAAATGAGAAACAAGGTTAAAAGAGGATAAATGAATTAATTAAATAAATAAGGATTTATTTAATTAATAGAAGAATTAGGCTTAGATAATTAAATAAATAAAATATTTATTTAATTAGACATGACAATTTTGGGTGTCTACATTTTGCCCCTCTTTGAGACAATGCGGCTTGTCGCGTTGTTTCAAAGAAGATAAGATGAACTGATATAGAGTTGCCCCAGAATGGGAATGATATGCCCCCTCGAGAGATTGGATGAAAATGTCTGAAAAGATTGCAGACAATCTTTCGATAAGAAGAAAAGGCTAGAATGGACTGACCGAATAAAGTGACAAAGTCACGGGATAAAGAAAACTGACTCGGGAAATGAAGGCGAGGGCTAGGGTAGGCTATAAGATAGACCATGGGCAAAAGACATCCTCATTGTTATCTACACCTTCACGAGATCACAGTGCAGAGTGAGAAAAAGAGCAGCAGCAGTCAGCAGTGATGGCCTTCGTACACAGATTCGACCATGTTCACCGATTTCAGAGGCCAGCAGAGGCAGGAGAGCCAGTAAGTACCACCAAACCTCCTCGTACTTTGACGCATTTGCTTTTGTCATTAATGCATGGTAGATAGGGCAATAAATGCACCTAGGAATAGTGTACAAAAAAGTGCAAAAACATGAAATCGCGTCTGCGTCGGTGCCAGGCACGTCTATGTCCGACAGGCGCGTCTGTGTCGGTGCCAGGCATGTCTGTGTCTGGAACCGCGTTTGTGCCAGATGCGGGCGCGTCTACGTCCTGTAGGGGCGTTTGTGTGCCAAAGTCGCGTTTGTGTAAAATTTAGGCACGTTTATGTCAAACAGGCGCGTCTGTGTTGTTTAGGTGCGCTTGTGCAGTCAAGAGGTGCGTTTGTGAGTTAAAAACGTGTTTATGTCGGAAAATGCAAGGTTGTGATCTTCTAGGTCGAATCGCCAGTTCTGTGATGAACATACGCTGTCGATTGGATAAGCTGCTGAGAGGATACACTCAAGCAGGTCCTCTAGGAAGACTAGGATAGATCAAGGCACTTTGTGATGAACAGGGAGCACCAAGATAGAGTACTTTATGATGAACAGGGAGTACCAAAAGTATGAGCAGCACTTTGTGATGAACAGGGAGTGCAAGATGTGAGTAACACTTTGTGATGAACAGGGAGTGTCACACACGTAGTACTTTGTGATGAACAGGGAGCACTACTAGAATAGATAGCAACACTTTGTGATGAACAGTGAGTGTCACTAAGGTAGATAGATAACCATATGCATTTAGATAGCAAGTAGCATTTTGTGATGAACAATGAATGCCACGATGACTGACATGATTGATTTGTTTGACTGCAGGAGTATTTGCCTATGTTGGAGTCACGGGAGAGATTCCCGTCGACACAGAGGTTGCGACCGGAGTTGTCATTTCAGGATAGAGCTGCCATTAAGGAGATGGGATTGAGACACGTGTTGTATGTGCCTGAGTTTCGTGCAAACATGGGTTTGCTGACTGCGCTGGCCGAGAGATGGCACTCAGAGACTTGTACATTTCATTTACCGATGGGTGAGATGACAGTCACACTAGAGGATGTTTACAAGATATTGAGGATACCGATTGATGGAGATCTGATTCCATACGATCGCGACGGAGACAGAGAGGCTTTGAGACGGGTGTTCCAGGATCTCAGGCTAGAGATGAGAGCAGGACATGTGGCATGGGACACCATGACTGCGACAGGGTTAGCTTTGCCAGCTGTGATTGGAGGAGCTATCAGTGGGTTCCTATGTCCGGACAGGGCGACACGGGGGTTGGCAATGGGCTGGGGAGGAGCACTAGAGACATTGGTGATGCATCACACCAGATATGCGTGGGGTCCATGTGTGTTGGCCCACCTATATTATGAGCTACACCAGTTTGTCTATCATGGATCAATGGGACTGGGTTGTGGAGTGACACTTCTGCAGGTTTGGGCGTATGAGCATCTGCCTATCACACGGCCGATACATTTCAGAGGGAGAGGTCATGGACGGAGTTTTGTGCATCTGTATGACATGATCACTTCGCAGCCTCGGATTGGCAGGTTAGAGCATTGGCAGTGAGTGATAGATGATATTGATGTAGTCATCTAGAGGCTGTATCTGGGATGCAAGGAGTGGGAGGATGACGCAGTGGAGCTGCCTTTCACCTTTCAGAGCAGATATCTGATTAGGCGGATGCCCTATATACTAGAGAGACAACTGGTAGACAGAATATGCAGACAGTATGGCAGGATCCAGAGGATGCCACGAGGCTCGGGTATGTATGCCCGTACAGTGAGGGATTAGGCGTAGTTCGAGCCATTATTGTCATATGATCAGGCACTGACACAGCTAGCTGAGATGGTGCCCTTACCCTGGGATATGTGGCCAAAGATCGAGGACACCGGGATGGATGCAGAGTATTCAGCATATTGGGCCGAGCATCCATTCCCTCGATTGACAGATCCAGGAGAGTTGCTAGAGGGAGATGGAGGAGGGGATGATGATGATGATGGTGGGGGTGGGGGTGATGGAGGTCGAGGCCGACGGAGGTGGAGGGGAGTAGTTGGGGAGAGGAGGGTGGCACCTCGAAGGTAGGGTGGACAAGAGGGACAGGCCCAGGTGGTGAGGAGTTGCAGTGGATTGCCACTGTAGGTACCAGCAGCACAGGGTCCTAGAGCACAGGGATAGAGACAGGGACAGGTACAAGGATAGGTGCTAGTACAGGCACAGGTGCAGGGACAGAGATAGGGACAGGTACCTAGGCATGCACAGAGATAGGTACCCATTCAGGCACCGGTACAGGTACAGGGACAGGTACAGGGGCAGGCACCTACAGAGGGAGAGCCACAGGCAGAGGCAGAGGGTGGGGATCCAGAGGAGGATGAGCTGATTGAGCTCAGGGAGATCTGCCAGGGCTAGGCAGATGAGATCCAGGATCTGGAGAGGGAGAGGGACTGACTCAAGATCAGGCTCAAGGATACTGAGCGGGAGAGGGATCAGGCGATTCAGCACTATACTAAGGCTGAGACAATGCTGAGGGCAGGGAGGCAGGTGGCGGAGGACGTAGGAGTAGGCTATGCATATGTCCTGCGAGCCGGAGAGGAGATTTCCTACTGGAGGGACCTGTATTATGGTGTCGTGCCAGCAGATCAGCGGGCAAGGAGCTTCCATAGACCATCGCGTACAGCGACAGCTACGGGAGGGAGCCGGAGGAGACAGGCATCGAGTGGTGGGGTCATGGGTCCTCCACCACCACCAGATAGGCAGGCTAATCCTAGAGCGGGTCCTTCTAGAGCTCAGACTCCATCGAGGCCAAGCGGCTCCGAGGGAGGGAGTTCATCATAGCCATAGAGGGCTCCCTTGTATCAGTATTTGTACCATTTTTGTTTGTATTGTAGACACCTGCGGGTGATTTTGTAGCCATATGATTTTTTGACATCATTGTACCATGACACTTTATGATTTTATATGAGATGATTCATTTTTTGTGGCAGCTATATGCATGTGTACCTATGTGACGAGATGTTCTTATGTGATGCTTAGGATATGGATGCAAATATGTACATGATGCAATGCAATATTTTTGTTCTTTTATGTTTTATATGTAATGTATGATGCAAATGTGAATGTATGTGATGCAGATGAATATGATAATGCAAATGTAAATTGTGCTAACAGGTGTTGTGTGCAGGATGTGATGCAATTGTAATATCTATATGTATGTATAAAATGCTTATATGTGGTAATGCAGGTGTAAACTACATGAAATGCAAATGTTTTTTTGATGTGTCATTATACTCAGTCATGTGATAGCAAGCTATGCAGACTCGAGAAGGATGATGGAAGTCAATCAAGAAAGGGGGATGGAAGACAAAAGATATGAATGTGAAAGAGCTTCTTGTGCGTTATCATCATTGAGCTTTATTATGGCAAAATAGGTTATGACAATCGAGGCATATGTTCGACCCAGAAAGTCATTGTACCCGTTTGCATGGAGATAAGACAGTCACAAACAAGGAATGCCCCAGTTCATACTAGACTCACAATGTCCTCATATCCTTGGACAAGTCATAGCATTACTAAGAGACAATCCACAGACAGCAAATGCAAATAGGTGACGATACCCCATCCTCGCCTTTCTAGTCAAAGACATCCTGGAGATAGAATCTCTAGTCAAAGACATCCTAGAAAAGCTAAAAGACATGTCACCAAAAAGATAAAATCAAAAGAAAACCAAGACTCAACACCAACATCCACTGTAGTCCTCAAGTTTAGTGTCTCTTGTCACTTGTATAAGTCATATTTGATTGTGGTCACAATGTTTACTTTCACAAAAGGATAGATAGCACTGAACCATATGTTGTCTGAGTCTGTTGAAAGATTTGATTTGTTGAAGCCCATTGTTGCTGCTGTCTCATCTGAAACTGACTGAATCCATGAAACTGATACTTTATTGCATTGAAGATGAAACTTTATTGCGGATCTGTGATGCAAATGTTGCTTTATTGCGGATTGTGCGCGGATAGACTTGAAGGAAGCTGGAAGAAACTGTACTCCTCGAAACATGTGATGTTCTCAGTTCCACACCCATCACTAGACGTAGGATTTGCCTTAGTCACAGATAAGATCTGACTTATTATGGATGGAAAGAGAGTGAAAAGGGGGGTTTATTATGAATGGCTAACCAATCTTGGGTAGATCAATAACAAGCCATGATGGGAATGGGTAAGTTTATTATGAATGAATAGGTTGTGATTGTGTGCAAAGTGAAAGGATGAAAGTGAATCCTGAAGGAGGGAGGAGCAATGTCTCTACGCATGGCGCTGGTGACCCAGTTTTCACCATGGTACTTGCCCAGGGCGCCACCGAAGTGGTTTTCACCATTGGATGAAATTATTTCTCTTTACTTTTTTGATTTTTCAATTTTTTTGTGTCACAAGGCGCCTGTTTGCCAGGTTTTCACCAAGTAACGATTTTTTTGTTTTTATAATTTTTTTGTATTTTTGAATTTTTTGATTTTTTTTTGTATTTTTGAATTAGGATATTCTGAAGAGCTATGTGTAGAATCAGCGAAGGTGCATGCTGTTGATAGGATCCTCCAAAGGTTCTCCTTCTGTAGTTGAGAGCTGATATGCCCCAGATCCATATGCTGCTATAATGATGTAAGGACCAAGCCAGTTTGGTTCGAACTTGCCCTTCTTCTCTCTGTCTTGCTGATTTTTAGGATTTTCTCTGAGGACCAAGTCACCTACTTCAAATGTGCGAGGCTTAACTTTGTGATTGTAGTTGCGACTCATTCGTTGTTGGTAAGCCTTGAGATGATTAAAAGCAGTTTGTCTCCGTTCATCCAGCAGTTCTAGTTCTTGTAAGCGAGAGACCCTGTAATCTTCATCGTTGATGATGTTTTGCAAAGAGACCCGTAAAGAAGGTAACTTGACCTCAATAGGCAAGATGGCTTCAGCACCATAGACAAGTGAGTAGGGTGTAGCTCCTGTAGGTGTGCAGACACTTGTGCGGTAGGCCCAAAGTGCAGGATTGAGTTCGATATGCCAGTTACGGCTAGCGTCGTCGACTATCTTTTTGAGGATTTTGAGAATTGTTTTATTAGACGCCTCAGCTTGGCCATTACCTTGGGGGTAATATGGTGTGGAGAAACGATGGGAAATATGGAAGTGGTCACAGAGTTCACGAACATCCTGATTTTTGAAGGGACGCCTGTTATCAGTAATAATGGAATTGGGAATACCATATCGGCAAATGATATAGTTAAGGATGAAAGTAGCAATTTGTTTCCCCGTGACTTGTGTGAGAGGCATGGCTTCAATCCACTTTGTGAAATACTCTGTGGCTGTGATAATGAATTTATGACCATTGGAAGAAGGAGGGTGAATCTTGCCTATGAGATCGAGTCCCCACTGACAAAAGGACCAAGGAGACGCAAGTGGTTGTAGTTCTTGTGCTGGTGCATGTATGAGGTCTCCATGAATTTGACATTGCTTACATATCTTGACAAATTGATATGAATCTTTTTCCATAGTGGGCCAGTAATATCCAGTCCTGATGAGTTTCTTGGCCAAGGTAGGACCACTAGCATGCGGACCACATATCCCTTCATGCACTTCACGTAACGCAATCTGAGCTTCATCGCTTTCTAAACATCTAAGAAGAGTGTTGTCTAGACCTCGTCGGTATAGGATATCAGCTAGAATGACATATCGAGAGGATTGTCGAATGAAAGTGCGGCGTTGGTTATTTGATAGATCAGGAGGTAAGATATTGTCATGAAGGTATGTGAATATGGGACCATATAACTGGGATTCGGGACCAACAACACATATCATTTCAGTAGGAGTGATCTCATATGAAGGGACCAACAGGTTATCTACCAGGAACTCATAGCAGGTTTCATTTTGAGGTAGATCAATCAATGAAGCAATTGTAGCCATGGCATCTGCGGTGCGATTCTGCTGTCTTGGTATCTGCTCAAAATCTATCTTTGTGAAATGTTGTTTCAAATCATCCACCAGTTGTTTGTAAGGCATTAATTTTTCATCTTTTGTTTGGTAATCATCAGTTTCTTGACGGATGACAAGTTAAGAATCCCCAAAAACATGAAGTTCCTAGATCTTCCACTGAACTGCAATTCGTAATCCAGTTGTTAATGCCTCATATGCTGCTATATTGTTAGTGCAAGGAAATGATAAGCGGTATGATTTTGGTATAGAATCGCCTTGAGGAGTTATAAAGAGAATACCAGCTCCTGCCCCATGTTGTGTGTATGAGCCGTCAAAGTACTGTTGCCATGGCTTTGCATGTGATATTGTTAAAATGGATTCATCTGGAAATTCTAAATTTAGAGGAACATCATCTATCATGGGAGCATCTGCTAATTGATCCGTGATTGCTTGTCCTTTTATTGCTTTTCTGTCCACATACTCGATGTCGAATTCACTCAGGATCATTACCCACTTGGCCAGTCGCCCAGTAAGTGTAGCTTTGTTGAGAAGATATTTTAATGGATCAATTCTTGCAATCAACTTAGTCTTGTGAGTGAGCATATAATGTCATAATTTCTGTGAAGCAAAGACCACAGCGAGACATGCACGTTCGATTGGTGTGTAGTTTAGCTCATATCCCACCAATGTGCGACTGATATAGTATACTGCTTTTTTCTTGCCGTCAGCAATTTGTTGTGCTAGGAGTGCCCCCAGTGCTGTTGGAGTAGCTGATATGTATAGTAACAAAGGTTGATCTGGAATTGGTGGCATCAAAACTGGCGGATTCAAAAGATAATCTTTGAGCGTCTGAAAAGGTTGTTGACAGTTCTCATCCCATTTGAACTTGATATTTTTATGTAGCAGGTGCTGAAAAGGATTACACTTATCTGCAAGTTGTGCTATGAATCTTCGTATAGACTGGAGTCTCCCTTGTAAGGATCGAAGTTGACTAATATTTTTGGGTGGCGACATATCCAAGATAGCCTTGACTTTTGTTGGATCGGCTTCGATTCCTCTTTTAGACACAATGAATCCTAGGAGCTTCCCAGAGGTTACTCCAAAGACACATTTCTTGGGGTTTAATCTTACTTTGTATTTTTCCAACCGATCAAAGATGACTGAAAGTATGTCCAAATGTGTATCTCTGTCTATTGATTTACCCAAGAGATCATCAACATAATCTTCCACGGTTATGTGCATGAGATCATGAAAGATAGTGGTCATTGCTCTTTGATATGTAGCAGCTGCATTTTTCAGCCCAAAAGGCATGACATTCCAACAGAAAGTTCCCCATGGACAAGTGAATGATGTTTTGTGTTGATCCTCGGGTGTGATCCTGATTTGATTATATCCAGAAAATCCATCCATTAAAGATAACATTTCGTGACCTGTTGTGAGATCAACGATCAAGTCGATATTTGGTAATGGGAAGTCATCTTTTGGACAAGCTTTGTTGATGTCTCTGAAATCTATACATATTCTGATGCTGCGATTTGGTTTACTGACAGGTACTAAATTGGAGATCCATTCGGGATAATCAATTGGGTGTATGAATCCGACATCCAATAACTTCTCTAGCTCTACTTTGACTAGTAATGCCACTTGTGGATGCATTTTCCTTAATTTCTATTTCACTGGCTTTGCCCCCGGTTTGACTGTCAAATGATGCATTACCAAATTTGGGTCTAATCCAGGCATATCAGCGTATGACCATGCAAAGTTGATTTGTCGTTCTTTGAAGAAGCTTATGAATTTTGACCTTTCAGACTCTGTCAATGATTGAGCCAGGAATATGTTGTGTGGAACCTCTTCTATACCAATGTTTGTTTTGATAGTCTCCTCTACCAACATGGATGATTTTTCCTCATATGATGCTGGGAGGATGTCGAGCCTTCCATCTTCGGGTGCCTCAGAGAGGTTTTCGCCCTCAGATATGTCCTTTCTTTTTACTTTTTTGGGATCAGATAGCGCCACAGTGTGGTTTTCACCATAAGACCCTTGATTTGTTCTTATTTTCACATTTTTGCGACTGGAAGGTCCGACACCCTCACCAAAATATGCCATGTTGTTAAGTTCTATGGTGTATCCTGCTTTGTGGTCCCCAAGGGGAAGATCATCTCGTATGCCAAGATAGTCAATAATAGCTTCGTCATTTTGAAATGTGTCAAATTGTGCTGGTCCTTCATAATCCCAGTCAATGAGTTGGTGGTGAACAAGGGGAAGGCCTTTAATGTTTTTAGAGTTTGCAGGGCTAAGAGTGACGATGTGGTTATATTCGGGTATATCGAGGCAATCGTCGAGGTCATTGATGGCACTCTCCTCATCAGTTTTGATCGCAAACGAATCCAAATTGTCGTCACTAGTAACGCTTTCTGGGACAGGTGTCCTCATCCTATGTGATTTCGACCTAAGACCTTGAGACGAAGACTGTGCGGAATCCTTATGGGTTGTTTCTTGACCAACTCTGAACTTTTTATAAAATTCCTCTTCTTCTGTGGGTTCATCTAACTCTCTAAATGTCTCGGTGAGCTCATAGTCACTGGAGGATTTGTCTGAACCCCATTCCCATTCATTGGAATCTGTGGAATAGTAATCTTCTTGTTGAACTTTGGCAACTTTGATTTATGATGTCCCTTCTATCCTTTTAGTGTGGATCTTGGGAGTCAGAAAACCAAGTCCCTTTGAGCGTTCCCTTTTTATAGTCAATTCAGGTTGTAAGGGCTCCATGACGCCTTCTTTGCGTAATTCCATCATACCCGAATTTTTGTAGAATCTTGAAGCCTTTTGCCATATTTCTCACAGGGTATATTGATCTGATCATGTGTGTCCTCTTCAATGTCTTTGTAGAGCATTTTGTATAAATATTCCTCTTCTAGTTCACCCCATCTTTGAAAGGTAGTAGGATCCCATTTGAGTATCATGATGGATATTTGCTTGTTAGGATGTGGCCTTCCATATTCTTTTGGAGAGCTCATGACTTGTCGTAAAAACATGGTCTGATTTAAAGTGTATTCTCCCATGCCTTTGTCTTGAAATTTGCCTTTAATCTCACCTTGTTTTGATTTCGAAGGTTTCAATGACTTAGGATCAATGTATGCCGAAGAAGGAGCAGCCTCACAATTACTGGGAATGATGGTTTCAGTATGTGATCTCAGGTTATTGCAATATATGAACGGATTAGGATCACCATTGACTGTTACCTCGACTCCATTATGAGGAAACTTAATGCATTGATGATATGTTGATGGGACTGCCCTCATTTCATGAATCCAAGGACGTCCTAGCAATATATTGTATGTGAGATCCAGATCTAGGACTTGACAAACCACATCCTTTGTGACTGGCCCAATTCTTAGAGGTAAGGTGAATGTGCCCTTGGATGAGCACTCTTCATCATCGTATGCCTTGATGGTGATTTGATTTGTAGAATTCACAGCTTTATCAGAATATCCCAATTGTTTAATGGTGCTCAATGTACAAATGTTTAGACCAAATCCTCCATCTATCAGGACTCGCTTTATTCGATGTTTGTGTATGAAGGCTTCAACATGTAGTGGTGCATTATGTGGCTGACTTACGGAGGCCTCATCGGCTTCTGTGAATGTGAGGGAGTGTGGAATGGAAAGGTATCCCACCATGGCTTGAAACTGGTCCACATTCAAATCAGTAGGAATGGTGGTGTCTCTCAAGATTTTGTCAAGAATAGCTTTATGAGCAGGGGATGTGCGTAAGAGCTCAAGAATGGAGATGAGCGCGGGTGTCTTCCCTAATTGTTCTACAAGGTCATACTCAGGCTTGGTTGATGAAGGATTGGTATTTTTAGTAGAGGCACCTAGTAACATAATTTTACCTCGACGAGTTGTAACATGACATTCAGAAGTAGATTCGGAAGAAGATCCAACACCTCTTAGGACAATCTTGGGCCGCTGAGGAGGATTCTCAGGGTTTTTGTTCTTGATGGTAATAGTAGAGATATGATTGTCCATCGAGATGTGATTGATAGTTGAGTCATAGTTGTAAGGTGCTCTAGTATAGTTGGCTTGATCATCTGTGACTTTGGCTTTTCCCTTGTCATGTTTTGGGAATGGTTCCTTAAACATCTCATGTTCTTGATTGGATGAGTGTCCCTCAATCTCAATGTCACCTCTATCAATGAGATCCTGTACGATGTTCTTCAATCGATGGCAATTACCTATTTTATGACCCTTTCTCTTATGAAATTCACAATATTCATCATCGTTCCACCAATTTGGTTTGACCTTTGGTTCATATGGAGGAAAATTTGGAACTGTGATCACTTTACTTGCCACAAGCTTTTTGAAGACTGCTTCAAGTGGTTCTCCCAATGGGGTATACTTCCTTCATGGTCTAGAAGTTGTTTGAGTATTCACTTGATTGTTTGTAGAACTTGATCCCGAGAAGATGAACTTGGGTCTCACTGTATTGGCATCAACAACACCATCATTGACTGTGTTTTTGTTTTTATTCCAAAATCTTGGCTTGTCTTTTCCTTTAAAGTCATCTTTGTTTTCCTTGAATATCTTAATGACTCCTTGTTCAATTAAGACCTTTTCTGTTGCTAAGCCCTTTTCAATAACATCCTTGAAGGTGGACAAACAAGCTTTCCTTAGATCATAGCCAATATCCTTGTTAACGTTTTGAGTGAACATTTCTACCATTTGTTTCTGTGGGATTTCGCAAGAGCATCTGCTAGCTAGATTTCTCCATCTTTGTAAAAATGACACAAAAGATTCTCCCTCCTTTTTCTTAGTATTGCATAAAGTAGTGACTGAGATATCTGTTTCTATATTATAGGAGAAATGCTGAATAAATGCCTCTGCTAAGTCACCCCATGACTTAATACCAAGTGGTAATTGAGAGAACCATTCCATAGCTTGATTACCTAAGCTCTGCGGGAACACCTCATCAAATATGTTTCTTCTGCCGCTACCTCAATGCAAGCTGTGAAAAATTGTCGTATGTGTGCCTTGGGGTCTCCCTTTCCTCTATACTTGTCAAATTTTGGCGTCACAAAGTGTGCAGGAAATGGAGGCATTGGAATACTCTTATCAAATGGATAAGGACATATGTCTCTCATAGTGTATGTTGGTTTTGGCATACTCATGTCCTCCATTTTCTTTTGTAAATCTCTAATTTGTTGCTCCAAACTGTTCTTAGGTGGTGATCTATTTCTTGTAGCATAACCCGTGTTTGAGACACCAATTTGAGGAGGAGCTTGTTGCATGTATGGATGATACTGATCATAGACATGTTCGTATGGAGGAGGTCTATATTGATGCGGAATATAGGGAGCACTTGGCATAGCTTCATGTTGAGGAACCCCATATCTATTTTGTGCATGTATACCATATTCTATAGGCATTTCGTTTTCTAATGTGTTGCCCCCAAATTTGACATGAGGTTTCCTTGTGTCCAAATTTTGAGCAGGCCTTTGAGTGTCCAGTTGTTTTGATTGATCCATAGCTTGAGCATGTGATTGAGCATATCTGTCTGCATAAGGCTTCCATAATGGTCTTCGAAGGTAAGTATCATATGTTTGAGCTTGTGTATGTGGGATTTCTGGTTTTTGAAGCAAAGCTGATGGTGATTCAGGTACCATATTTGGTCCTCTATTTCCTCCACTATTAGGTCTCTTTTGATCCATGTTGGAGTGAGTTTGTTGCGAGGGTCAATTTTCCATAAGTTGAGACGTGTCAAAGTCATGAGGTATTTTAGCTCCACTTTGTGCCATCATGTGTAAAAAGTACTGTCTATCCCTCTTCATTATCTCTTCAACCAATCTATTGAAATGAGGATTCATTATGGATTCTTCTACATCTACTGATTGTATTGAAAAGTTGTCCACATTGTCATTGTGTGTAGCATTGTTGTTTGTAGTGTCTGTGTTTTCCACATTTGGATTGTTTCTATAAATCTCCATGTCAGGTAATGTAGTGTGCTCAGGATTGAAAAATAAATCATTGTCATACTCATAAGAACTCATGTTTGCGGACTCTTGAGCTTCTTTAGCTTTTCTCCTAGATTTTTGAAGGCGGGTTTCAACCATGAACTAGGTGTTTGACCAAGATGTGAGAGACTAGATGAAAATGAAAAGAGTATGGAAGACCAAGAGTTGTATAGAGTGTAAATGAATCTTGAGGTGTACTTGCAATGTCCAAAATGTAAGACCAAGTATGTATGTAGTAGAGTAGGTGTGACTTCCAAAGAGATGATAGTTTCTCTTGATGAGGTAAGCTGACCTTGACTCTAAGTAAGACCAAATGAGACCCAAAGGTAAGAAACCTTGATGAGGGACCACTTAGCAAAGTGTAGTTGTATGTAGTATGTTGAAAAAGTATAGTGAGGACAAGCAAGTGACCTTTTGACTCAAGTTTAGACAAGTATGAATGTAAAATGAGATGTGAAGCAATGATGGACTATATGAGACCCAAAGACAGGTTGAATGCTAGATGAAACCTGAAGAAACAACCTAGGAAGCTCAAGTATTTCAAAACTGATTTCCTTTGTTTTCTGGACTGTAAAAATTTTCAATTCTGGACACAGACGCTTTTGTATACTTCACAGATGCGATTCCCAGACACAGACGTGTCTCTGTTTGACATAGATGCTTCTTAGAAACACAGACACTATTATGCCCTTCACAGACGTGCTTATATGACCCAGACGTGGTTAAAATAGACACAGACGTGTTTCTGTAAACTTCGTGCAATTTTTCCAATCTATGAAGTTGTTTTGTTGTGACCAAATCCGACTGTTTGACTGTTTTTCGTGACAAGAGGACACAATGTTGATGAGGACTCAATGTTTGCAAGTGTTTAGACTCCAAAAGTGTGTTGTTTGATGTAAAATGTTTTGCATACACTTGAAGACACAAAAGACACAATGTTTTGTTGTTTGGTCTTGAATGTTTGAATGTTTAACATAAGACAAGCACAATTCTTATGGATGGCCAAGACAATAGTTGTTGATCCCACATAGGGTTTTACCCCCGAGGCTACGCTATTCAAAGCAGATACTTAGATGCTTGACCTCACTAGCTCCACCCTCGGCACTCACTTCTCGGGTCAGCCAAGCATCAGTCCCCATGAAAACTCCCCATGGCGAACTTTGTATCTCTACTAAGAACCGTATGTGTGTGGGCCGCTACCAGAGGTCCGACCTCCTGCCTCAACAACTAGAAGGATTTGGGCTTCTAAAACAAAAAGGTGCTATTAAGGGCATCCGCTCGTGTGGCCATACATGCGGCACTTTCAGCTCTGTAAATACAGAAGGCTCCCAGCCGGTAGGGGTTACGCCCTACAAATGATCAAATAAATTTGATCAAACGGGTTTATGGGGAGACATAGTGTCGGTATGAACTAATCAGCACACGTTATTCATAGTTTTCACCATGAATACATTTGATTATAGTGGCTTGGAAGAAGATGGCTTTTCTTTTGCTACCACTTGGGTCGTTCTCTTCTCACTAGTAGTCCTAGTGACCACACGAGAAGACAAGCCCTCTAAAGATTAAACAAAAAGAGCCTATTGCTCAAGACACAAAAGATAATGACTCAATTTTAGTGCACCAATGGAAGTGTTTGCTAATCTATGAAAACAAGGCACACAACAAAATTTCAAAACCCTAGCCAAGGCCTTGCAACAAAATTGTTAGTAGTTTGGGTTGTTCCAAATGATCACCCCTTCCTGCAAGCACACAAGTTAGGTAAATTTTAGAAACCCAAAAGACTTTGTGAAAGAGGGGCCTTCAACAAAAACGTTTTTGCTTCCAAAACAAGCTGCACAAACTCAGTTAGCTAGATCTGAAAGGGTTAGTTCAAAAATAAACCAGATCTGAAACCCTAAGTGCGAAATCCAAAAACTGAATCAATGAAAATTTATAAATTTCAAAATAGTCAAAGCACAGATGCTGTTACCCTAGACACAGATGCGTCTGTATCACACAGACGCGGTTCTATGATTCACAGACGCGGCCAAAAATCGCAGACGCTGTTATCCGACACAAACGCGAGCAGAGACAACACAGACGCGCTTATGAAACACAGACGCCCCTAACTGAAACCTACAAAATAAATTTTGTTGAAAATACAGATGTGATTCTAGATTCCGCAGATGCTTCTGAAACTCAGAGATGCGATCCGAAAGTTCGCAGACGCGGAAAAACCTAAAATGTCATCGAAAAATGTTCGATCTGCAACTTCAAAAATGCAAAATCTGCAACAAAAAGGTAAAATGCAAAGGGACAAGAGTCCCACCGGGCGTGCCAAAATGTATATGGTGAAAATGGAATAACAATAATAACAATATTGAAAGGCTAAATGAATCCAACCACAAAAAACCTAGCCTAACAATCAACAAAGATCCACCATAACATATGGAGATTACCTAAGACAATGCAAATAAAACATAATCACAAAGATTATACCATCACATGTCCAATAGAGTTTTGATCTCCATTCTTCCTATCTCCATTGATCTTGCTTGATATATTTGCTCTCAGATTTTATATGCACAAGAGCTCAACAAAGAACGGAATGTGGTTGCAAGTAGGATCGTAGTGTAGCCAAGTCTTCAAGATTAGTCATTAGGATGAGTGATTAGGGTTTGATAATGAAGGAAGCATCTCCTTAAATAGAAGACACAATATGAAATGGAGGGATAAGATTGAGAGGTGTAAAAAGAGAGGTCGGCTAGGATTAGAGGGTAGGTAGAGGAAATAACAAAATAATGAAAGAGGTAGGTAGTGTAGGAATTAAGAGATGAATGACATGTGTCATGTGTAGAAAAAGCTAATGAATTAATTAAATAAATAAAGATTTATTTAATTAATAGAAGAAGTAGGATAATTAAATAAATAAGAATATTTATTTAATTTAGGAAAAGGATAATTTAAATAAATAAATGTATTTATTTAAATGAGAAACAAGGCTAGAAGAGGATAAATGAATTAATTAAATAAATAAGGATTTATTTAATTAATAGAAGAATTAGGCTTAGATAATTAAATAAATAAAATATTTATTTAATTAGACATGACAATTTTGGGTGTCTACAATTACAGCCACAGAGTATTTTACAAAATGGATCAAGGCTATCCCCATGACCTATATCACTGGTGTCCAAATTTCAAAATTCTTGCTAAATTATATCATATGCAGATATGGGGTACCCCTTGCCATAGTCACAGATAATGGTCGACCTTTCAAGAATAAAGATGTCAAGGAACTTTGTGAAAAGTTTCATATCCAACACCGTTTCTCCAGTCCATACTATCCACAGGGTAATGGTCAAGCTGAAGCATCAAATAAAACCATTATCAAAATCCTGAAAAAGGTTGTCAATGACGCTGGTCAAGATTGGCATGTACAGTTAAATCCAGCACTATGGGCCTATCGCACTTCTATCCGCACACCTACTGGGGCAACACCTTATTCCTTAGTGTATGGTGCGGAAGCCATTTTACCCTTGGAAGTGGAGATTCCTTCCTTGTGTGTTTCCTTGCAACATCTGATTGATGATGAGACACACAGAGTCTCTCGGTTGCATCATCTTGAAATGTTAGATGAGAATCATCAGATAGCCCTGACACATTTGCAAGCATATCAAAACTGTCTCTGTCACTCTTATAGTAAGAAGGTCAAAGGGTGACACTTTGAAGTGGGAGATCTGGTTTTAAAGGCAAACCCTAAGAATGCACAGTCTACTGACATCATCAAAGGCAAGTTTGAACCTAATTGGGTTGGGCCTTTCATAGTGACTACAGCCTATGGCTCGGGGGCATATAAGCTTGCCACTCCAGAAGGTGAACCTTTGTCCGATCCTATAAATAGCACGCATCTTCACAAGTACTGGGCATAATTTTCTATCAGCACTTCTTCAAGTATGATCCTAAAAAATACAAAAAAAAAAAAATCAAAAAATACAAGAAAATACAAAAAAAAGTGAAAAAACAAAGAAAAAAGAGCAAAAAAGTAAAGAAAAATGATTCGCCCTTTAGTGAAAACCTGGTAAACAGGCGCTTTGAGCAAGTACCATGGTGAAAACCTGGCAATCAGGTGCCATGAGTAATGAGATCATTGCTCTGTCATCTATCATGACTTCTAGCTATGCTTTCTCTCAGCCGGTTTATCATGTCTATCTTTGTCTTGACCCAATGTTCTGTTTCAGGCCTGTTATTGGTCAACATCATTGTCTTGCATACTCTAATTTCTTGTACATATGTTTCATTCCCGGTCTATATATATGTCTTTCAGATGTGCAATGGGTGCGTTCCCCTTGTCATGATCAATTACCAGAACTTTTAAAAAATTGAAAAATGTCCTTAAAAAAATCCAAAAAAATTGAAAAATGTCCTAAAAAAAATCAAATAATGTCCTAAAAAAAATCCCTAAAAAGTCAAATAAAGTCCTGAAAAAAATGAACAAAAAAAATTGTAAAATCTCGAAAAAGCAAAACAAAAAATATATTCCCTTTGTGCATAGACAAATCACTGCGCATCCATCCAACGACACGCAATCACACACTACGCTTTATTGAAATCATGCATAAACAGATGAACTTTTTCAATCAAAACAAACATTCAAACTGATCACAATTGTCATATCAATCGAACATCAACATCAATATCACTCGTCCTTGGCACACTATCATGGGTCTTATACAGGGTGTGGTATACTCGAAACCAGACTGTGTCCTATCTTAGACGGGGTACCACATGTCCTAAAAACAGACAGCATGATTGTCCTATCAACACTTTCAACTTTTGACAATGAAGATCAAGATGTTTGTTTGACTTGTTTGAATTTGTGCATCTTATCATTTCTTGATTTATCTTCGATCATGTTCCTATGTTGCTCAATGATGTCATTGAGTGATTTAGAGTGACTGCGATAGTTCATGGTCCCTTTATTTCTTTTTGTTGTGATTGTTGTTTGTTTGCGATGTGTCTGTCTTTTGCAAAAAGGGGTTGCATTTCAGCTCTGGCCTTCAATGCCATGATGCTACGCATCCATTTTGCTACATTAAAATAAAGGTTCTCACCTACAAAGTGCATTACTGAAAGCAAGTTTTTCTTTGTCTCTAACTGTCCTCTGTCTCATTTCTTCTTACTAACGTTTCTTTCATTAGTTTGGATAGTCAGTTCGGTCTAGTGCTCTGATCTCCACACACATATGCTGCATCCTACATTCATTGGTTAGTACATTTGCATTACATCAAGTATCATATCAAGCATTTTATCCATTTCATATTATAAATACATCAAAAATACATAAAAATATATCCATACATGTTCATAAACAGTGCATAAGTCATCCATACATGGAAAATAACTATAAGTCATAATATATCAATGCATATCATATTATATATCACAATAATATCAGAGTACAAAATTGGACTGTCTATCCTAAGTATGGCCCGCAGGCTGACTACATAATATCAAACTACATATGTCATCTATCTGTCATAAAGGAGTACGTGCCTCTATCACTGGGTGCTCCCTCTATCCTCCTCATCCCTGCCATGTCTCAAGGATGATGTCCCTCCTGTCCCAAGTCCTGGCTATGGTGGTCTCATAGGTCCACTCACCCCCATGCTGCTCAATGACCTCCAAGAGCATGCCCTACTCTCTATCCTCGATCGTGCCCGATATGAAGCTGCCCTCTGCTCTGGTGGTACGGCACCCTCATATAGTGTCCTCCAATGGCATATCTCCTCTCTAGTCTCTACCAGCATCTGTACCATCTCTCGTGCACTGGCATCCCTAATCAACCCAATGTACTCAGTGACTCTCTATTCTTCTCGATGTGTCTGAGCTATTGTTGCATCTCGAGCCGCTGTGAGTCTGGCTATCTCTGCTCTAAACTACTCATGCTCTATCCTCAAGATGGCATTCTATCTCTCTAATGTCACAATATGATCCTACTGACTCGCTATGGTAGCCCTGCACATCTCCATCTCCTCTATGCTAGCTATCTCCGGCTCTATGGGTATATCCTGCAATGCCTCCTGATCACCTGAATCCAGCTCATCATCTCTATCCTCTTCATCCCCCTCCTCCTCATCGCTGCCCTCATCCTCCTTGTCCTCATCATCTCCCTCCTCCTCTCTTGTGAGTGGGAAGTCCTCCTATCTCCTCGGTACTGGAATATCAGGATTAGTCAATGGCACTGGCCGTCGTCGTGCAAACCATCGCTCATACTCCTCTACCGTCCCGGTGTCCACCACATCTGACCTCCAATCCCACTATCTCTACTATATCTGTGTGAAGTCAGCATATGCTATGTGTGGCTGAATCATACTCCCCCACTGACTCGTCTCTCTGTGAGATCGGGCAAAGTGTGCAGTCCTTCTAGGTACATCCTGCCTCTCTCCAAACTGTCATCTAACTCTCTCTGGCAGGTACATCTCAATCACTCTCTGGTGATTCACTGGTCACCCAATCAGGTACCTCTCCTATCTACAATATGGTAGCTCATCCCTATCATCTGACCATCCAGGGCAATCAAGATATGGCCTCCATGTGAACTCTCTCAATCTGTCTAGCTCGTGTCACCAATACAATATGTATCTAAATGGACCCTGTCTCAGTGCTCCCCCATAGCAATACACATATGGTCGGTGTGGTACTAGCTGTCTCTTTGTAATCAGTCGACATATGGCTATGTGCTCAAATGCCCATACCTATAATAGTGTGACTCCACAGCTCAAAGTCTGCACTCCCTGATATGCTATCTGGTGCAGCTGAAAATATAGCATAGCAAGTACACATGGTCCCCATGCATACGTCGTACCCTCTGTCACCATCCGCTCTAGCACTCTTCCCCATCCAATAGGGAATCCATGTCCTTGTCTGTCCCCTGCTAGTAGGCATGCTATCACCACTGCTATCACCACATATCGTCGATCATACTCTGATGCCATGGTCTCCCAGCCAATCTCCCTCTTGATGATATCCAGATCATCTGCATCGCACTCAAATAGTCTTCATAATTCATCTCTCCCTATCACTAGGTCATACTCTACCATCTCCCCATGAATCAGAATGCGGAGGATGCGCCATACATCCTCTAGTGTCACTGTCACCTCTCCAATCGCCAAATGGAATGAAGAGGTCTCTGAATGCCATCGCTCTGCCAATGCGGTAAGAAATCTTGTGTTTGCCCCAATCTTAGGCATGAATGTGATATAATATATCCCAATTCCTACTAAGGTATCTCTGTCCATGGTCCTGAGTCTATGTCGTAGCTTGAAGCAGTCTGGTCGGTTCTCCTGCGTGATCAACGGATACTGTCGACTTTGCATCATAATTGGGGCACATTTTGTTAGTATTAGGGTTTTGTTCCTATGGGCTGCATTTCTTTGTTTCATGGCCAATTCAAGGTGTTCTTTATCTATTTTGACCTATCCTACCCTTATCCCCCCTTTTTCAGATCATTCGCATACCATTTTTGACCAAAATTGAGTTACCAATGCACAACTATGCTTGTGTACTAACTCCTACGCCTGTGTCACATAAACTACACTTGTGTACCCTACACAAGCATAGAAGACCTCACACAAGCACAGGATTCACCCTACACAAGCACATAAGTCAGTTTCTACATTCCCTGTGGGCCCCGCAATGTCCCGCAAGTGATCAAAATTCATGAAATTGAAAATATGGGTTTTTTAGATACATACCATTGCTCCCACGTCATCCGATCATCTGTAAGTATGTACATGTTCTCTGAAGTGATCCACCATTGGAATGTTCACCATCTCTCTGCAGGTGTCCTTGTCCAGAGCAACAAATCCTCCTCTTTGGCTAGTGCAAATGAGCTCTTTTCACCCTCTTTGTCTCATTTATAGATCTTTGTTAGTGCATAGATGTACGTGCACCCTCTCCATCTTATGTTGGTCATGGTCTTTTGCACCTTAAATTTCTTGTCCTTCGTGCATCCAATCTCTGATTCTCAGTCCGTTCGATCCTATCATTTTTATCAATCAATTAGCCTCTTTTCTGCATGTTTCCGGCCAATTCCTCGAGGGGGCATGCATATTTCATTATTATTGTCTAGGGCATTTTCATTTAAGTTCTTTGAAACAACACTTAAAATCACATTATCTCAAAGAGGAGCAAAATGTAAACACCTAAAAATGGTCAACGCTTGCGGAGTCATACTTTAACATTTGCACATTGCCTCATTTTAGGTTTTTGCGTCACATTAACATTTCTCCTATGATTCGCACTTGGTTTTTATCATTTGCGAGTGTCGAGTCATTCTTCTGCATTCTTCAATCGTCTCACTTTCGAATTCGGTCTTGTCGACAACAACTTTCAGTCATGATTTTGATCGATCTTATCTTGTTGCATCAATGTGCGTACTCATTTGTCATCATTTTGGACATCATCAATCCTAATTAGGGTTTTGTGCTCTTTTCAATTTTGTCATCTTGCGATCGATTTTGTCATTGATCATGGTCATTTTTAATCTTGTCGTTTTGCAATCTATTTTGTCATCGATCCTTATCCTCTTGTCAATTTTGTCATCTTGCGATCAATTTATCATCGATCGTCGTCGTCTTCTCAATCATGTCAATTTGGATCAATTAGTCATTGTTCCTCGTCAATTGGCACATTTGTCAATCAAATCATTTATCAATTCAAAATCATGATCAAATCAAATCAACATTAATTATCTTTTGTCAAGACCTAATTGTCGTCCTTGCATTTATAATTCATTTTCTAAGGTTTTATGATTTATTCATTTAATCTTGTTTGGCATTTGTCCTCTAGGTTAAATAATTTATTTATTTATCCTAAGTCTTCTCATCTCAATTAAATGTTCATTTAATTGGCTAATTATTCCTCTTTTTGTGAATTAATTAATAAATGACAAATTATTAATTAATTTACCTAATTTTCTAATTTTCCATCATGTCTAATTTTCTAATTACCTAATTTTCATCATTTCTAATTCTTAATTTCCACATATTTTCTAATTTGTCAAATTTAATTTCCACCTAATTAATTTCTCTCTAGTTTCTCCCTATTTTTGTGCTTCGGTGGAAGCATGAATTTCTCATGCGTCATACTTTTGGCATAGCAAGATGTCATAAGGTTCTAGTTCTCTAGCATTTGCATTGGCAATATGTTATAATTCATGACATAGAAGGTGTCATAACCTTCTTCTTTCCACTCAATTGTGCCATTTTTGAAATCAATTGCTTCTAATATCCATTTCATGCTAATTTGATCTTTTCTCCAATTTATCTATAAATTGGATGAATTTCTTCAATCCCAACTGATCAGATTATCGAATTTCTAATCACTTTGTCAAATCAATCACGCTTCGAGTACTCTTGCGCCACTATCTTGTCTACTTGCTTTCATCTCATGTGTATGCACTTGAAGGTGAGATCCACAAACAAAGGCTATTTGAAGAAGAAAGAAGAACAATGGAGCCGCATGAAGGAAGCATTCAGATCTACATTTGGTTTGCTTAGTTTTTAGTTTTGAATGTTTTATTTTCATGTCTTTATTGAGTGTGTTTAGGATTGATCATTGCATTTGAGCTTTTGTGATTGAGCTAGATTAGTTTTGATATGCTTTGATGATTTCCACATTTCCTAGCTACAGTATGCATCATAGAATGAATATGACATAAAAGTTCATGGTACATTGAAAACTCCACATGGTACTTGCAACAACAAGTATTGTGAATCTTAAGAGGAACACAATAAAATGGTTTCAAAGATTCAAAGGCCCTTTGTGATATTTTCAAAGTTGGATGTAATTCACAAAAAAAAATTGTACAACATTGTTTGGCTTGATTCCAAGAAATGTTTGGGATGCGGTGTGCGGTCTCGGTTGCTGATTCTTAATTTCAAAACGTCCTTTACATTGGGTGACACTCTAGAATTAGAGTGCCAAAATTGTTGAATCTCTTCCTTCACATTGTCAGTCAACTTTCTATCAACATGTGGAAGCCTCCCACCAAATGCCCATGTATATTGTTGAAGTGGATCGTCAAGTCTTTGTCTTCGTGCAAGTGCTCTATCCAAAGTTTTACGGTTTATGTTAAAATCAACACAAGTTTGTCTCATTTGACGAGCCTCCCTCAATTGATGGCTTACTAAGGAGGTTGTAATCACTCTTCGAGTGGCTCTCTTATCTCTTTCTTTGGTATTCTTTCCAATAGAACTGAGAGCGTCAAATAGATTTTTTGCAATAATAGAATTTCTCTCCGTCTTCTTGTTCATACGAATCTTCAATTTGTTTAGCAATGGTCTCATCTTTATCATCTTTAGCAATTGACCAAAGAGTTGGCATTGCTCAGTCAATGTCTTATTGCTAAAATTTTGGTTGAAAATTTTTGTAGCCCACAACCGAATGGTTCTTGTTGACCTCTTGCCTTCAAGATTCGCAATAATGTTTTCATCGATTTCAAATAACCATTTTGGGGTTCTTGAAGGTCTTGGATTTGGAATTTGTCTTTCATCCATGAGAGGGTCTTCATTTCTAAAGTAATTAGGTGTTACATATGGTTCACTTGGTGAGGCAATTCCACCTTCAATGTTAAATTTTTCCACATTTTCACCTCCTATGTCAAAATTTTCCACATGTTGAGCATTTTCATTATCACTTTCAACATTTTCAAAATTTTCAATATTTTCACTTTCAAAATCTACATTTTCATTTTCAATAACTTGTGGCACATTTTCAATTTCAATTTCCTCTTCAGTTGAAGTAACATTAGCAATATTTAACATACCTTGTCTTCTCCTCCTATGACATTCTCTATCTCTTTCTCTATACACTTCAACTTGGTCATTTGAAAGTTTTCTTTTGTGTTTAGACTTCCAATGACTACTACTCCCCATTTCCCTCCACACACATGCTCCTTCGTGATTGACAATGTAATTTTTCACTTTAAGAATCTCCCAAAAGTACTAATTTGTCTCTAGCTATCTGCAACCCCCGTGATCGTCGACAGAAAACATAGGACCTAGACTGTCAGCCCTTGGAATCAACAGAATGGCCCACAAACCCTTTTTTTTTTGGTTTTTAGTACCAAAATTCGGATATCTGATAAAATCCGATATCCGATTTTATCGGATATCCGATTTTAGTACAAAAATATGTGGTCCCCAAAAAAAAATTCCCGTTGCTGCCATTTATGAACTTAACTACCACATGGCAGAAAATCCGATATCCGATTAAATCGGATATGGGATTTTATTGGTCATATTTTAGAGAGAGAGAGAGAGGAGGAAGAGAGAGAGAGAGAGAGAGAGAGAGAGAGAGAGAAGAGAGAGAGGAGAGAGAGAGAGAGAGAGAAGGAGAGGGAGAGAGAGAGAGAGAGAGAGAGAGAGGAGGAGGAGGAGAGAGGGAGAGAGAATGAGAGAGAGAGAGAGAGAGAGAGGGAGAGAGGATGAGGGGAGAGAGAGAGAGAGGAGGAGGAGAGGGAGAGAGGGAGAGAGAGGAGGAGAGGGAGAGAGGGAGAGAGAGGGAGAGAGAGATATAGAGATTAGAGAGAGAGGGAGGAGAGAGAGAGAGAGAGGGAGAGAGAGAGGAGAACAGAGGAGGAGAGAGAGAGGGGGGGAGAGAGGAGAGAGAGGAGAGAAAGAGAGAGAGAGATGAGGAGAGATATTGGGGAAACCATATGACCCCTATGGACACCATATGAACCCTAAATGACACCATAGGGAACCCCTTAATACACCAAATCATGTCGTTAGGGGTCATATTGTGTTCTACGACCTCGTAAGACACAATATGACCCCTAACGACATGATTTGGTGTCTTAAGGGGTCCTATGGTGTCGTTAGGGGTCATATGGTGTCTTGGGACACCATAGGACCCCTTAAGACATGATATGACCCCTAACGACACAATATGACCCAAAGCGACCCAATATGGTGTCATTAGGGGTCATATGGTGTCCTTAGAGGTCATAAGGGTTCATAGGACACCATATCACATAACTATGACCCCTAATGACACCATATTGGGTCGCTTTGGGTCATATTGTGTCGTTAGGGGTCATATCATGTCTTAAGGGGTCCTATGGTGTCCCAAGACACCATATGATCCCTAACGACACCATAGGACTCCTTAAGACACCAAATCATGTAGTTAGGGGTCATATTGTGTCCTACGACCTCGTATGACACAATATGATCCCTAACGATATGATTTGGTGTCTTAAGGGGTCCTATGGTGTCATTAGGGGTCATATGGTGTCCACAGGGGTCATATGGTGTCTTGGGACACCATAGGACCCCTTAAGACACAATATGACCCCTAATGACACCATATGACCCAATATGGTGTCATTAGGGGTCATATTGTGTCTTAAGGGGTCCTATGGTGTCCCAAGACACCATATGACCCCTATGGACACCATATGACCCCTAACGACACCATAGGACCCCTTAAGACACCAAATCATATCGTTAGGGATCATATTGTGTTGTACGGGGTCGTAGGACACAATATGACCCCTAACAACATGATTTGGTGTCTTAAGGGGTCCTATGGTGTTGTTAGGGGTCATATGGTGTCCATAGGGGTCATATGGTGTCTTGGGACACCATAGGACCCCTTAAGACACAATATGACCCCTAACGACACAATATGACCCAAAACAACCCAATATGGTGTCCATAGGGGTCATATGGTGTCTTAAGGGGTCCTATGGTGTCCCAAGACACCATATGACCCCTATGGACACCATATGACCCCTAACGACACCATAGGACCCCTTAAGACACCAAATCATATCTTTAGGGATCATATTGTGTCGTACGGGGTTGTAGGACACAATATGACCCCTAACAACATGATTTGGTGTCTTAAGGGGTCCTATGGTGTTGTTCGGGGTCATATGGTATCCATAGGGGTCATATAGTGTCTTGGGACACCATAGGACCCCTTAAGACACAATATGACCCCTAACGACACAATATGACCCAAAGCGACCCAATATGGTGTCATTAGGGGTCATATGGTGTCTTAAGGGGTCCTATGGTGTCCCAAGACACCATATGACCCCTATGGACACCATATGACACCTAATGACACAATAGGACCCCTAACAACACCAAATAATATCATTAGGGATCATATTATGTCATACGGGGTTGTAGGACACAATATGACCCCTAACAACATGATTTGGTGTCTTAAGGGGTCCTATGGTGTTGTTAGGGGTCATATGGTGTTCATAGGGGTCATATGGTGTCCCAAGAAACCATATGACCCCTATGGACACCATATGACCCCTAATGACACCATAGGACCCCTTAAGACACCAAATATCATTAGGGATCATATTGTGTCGTACGGGATTGTAGGACACAATATGACCCCTAACGACATGATTTGGTGTCTTAAGGGGTCATATGGTGTTGTTAGGGGTCATATGGTGTCCATAGGGGTCATATAGTGTCTTGGGACACCATAGGACCCCTTAAGACACAATATGACCCCTAACGACACAATATGACCCAAAGCGACCCAATATGGTGTCAGTAGGGGTCATATGGTGTCTTAAGGGGTCCTATAGTGTCCCAAGACACCATATGACCCCTATGGACACCATATTACCCCTAATGAAACCATAGGACCCCTTAAGACACCAAATAATATCATTAGGGATCATATTGTGTTGTATGGGGTCGTAGGACACAATATGACCCCTAACGACATGATTTGGTGTCTTAAGGGGTCCTATGGTGTCCATAGGGGTCATATGGTGTCTTGGGACACCATAGGACCCCTTAAGACACAATATGACCCCTAATGACACAATATGACCCAAAGTGACCCAATATGTTGTCATTAGGGGTCATGTGGTGTCCTAAGAGGTCATAAGGGTTCATGGGACACCATATGACCCCTATGGACACCATATGACCCCTAAAGACACCATCGAACCCCTTAAGACACCAAATCATGTTGTTAGGGGTCATATTGTGTCCTACGACCCCGTAAGACACAATATGACCCCTAATGTTATGATTTAGTGCCTTAAGGGGTCCTATGGTGTCGTTAGGGATCATATGGTGTCTTGTGACACCATAAGACCCCTTAAGACACCAAATTGTGTCATTAGGGGTCATATTGTGTTTGACGACCCCGTAAGACACAATATGACCCCTAACGACATGATTTGGTGTCTTAAGGGGTCCTATGGTGTCCATAGGGGTCATATGGTGTCTTGGGACACCATAGGACCCCTTAGGACACAATATGACCCCTAACGACATGATTTGGTGTCTTAAGGGGTCCGATGGTGTTGTTAGGGGTCATATGGTGTCCATAGGGGTCATATGGTGTCTCATGAACCCTTATGACCTCTTAGGACACCATATGACCCCTAATGACACCATATTGGGTCGCTTTGGGTCATATTGTGTCCTAAGGGGTCATATGTTGTCTTGGGACACCATATGACCCCTACGGACACCATATGACCCCTAACGACACCATAGGGCCCCTTAAGACACCAAATCACGTCGTTAGGGGGAGAGAGAGAGAGAGAGAGAGAGAGAGGGAGAGAGAGAGAAGAAAGGAGAGAGAGAGAGACCATATGACCCCTAACAACACAATTTGGTGTCTTAAGGGGACCTATGGTGTCGTTAGGGGTCATATGGTGTCTTGGGACACCATAGGACCCCTTAAGACACCAAATCATGTCGTTAGGGGTCATATTGTGTCTTACAACCCATAACTATGACCCCTAATGATAGTTATGTGATATGGTGTCCCATGAACCCTTATGACCTCTCCGGACACCATATGACCCCTAATGACACCATATTGGGTCGCTTTGGGTCATATTATGTCCTAAGGGGTCAGATTGTGGTCTATGACCCCTTAGGACACAATATGACCCCTAACGACATGATTTGGTGTCTTAAGGGGTTCGATGGTGTCGTTAGGGGTCATATGGTGTCCCATGAACCCTTATGACCTCTTAGGACACCATATGACCCCTAATGACACCATATTGGGTCGCTTTGGGTCATATTGTGTCCTAAGTGGTCCTATGGTGTCCCAAGACACCATATGACCCCTACGGACACCATATGACCCCTAACAACACCATAGGACCCCTTAAGACACCAAATCACGTCGTTAGGGGTCATATGGTGTCCTAAGGGGTCATAGACCACAATATGACCCCTTAGGACATAATATGACCCAAAGCGACCCAATATGGTGTCATTAGGGGTCATATGGTGTCCTGAGAGGTCATAAGGGTTCATGGGACACCATATCACATAACTATCATTAAGGATCATAGTTATGGGTCGTAAGACACAATATGACCCCTAACGACATGATTTGGTGTCTTAAGGGGTCCTATGGTGTCCCAAGACACCATATGACCCCTAACAACACCATAGGTCCCCTTAAGACACCAAATTGTGTCGTTAGGGGTCATATGGTCTCTCTCTCTCTCTCTCCTCCCTCTACCTCTCTCCCTCCCTCTCTCTCTCCCTCTCTCCCTCTCCCTCCTCTCTCTCTCCCTCTCTCTCTCTATCTCTCTCCCTCTCCATCTCTCCCCCCCTCTCTCTCTCCCTCTCTCTCTCTCTCTCTCTCTCTCCCTCTCTCTCTCTCTCTCTCTCTCTCTCTCTCTCTCCCTCTCTCTCTCTCTCTCTCTTCATCCCTCTCCTCCTCTCTCTCTCTCTCTCTCTCTCTCCTCTCTCTCTCTCTCTCTCTCCTCTCTCTCTCTCTCTCTCTCTCCTCTCTTCTCTCTCTCCTTCTCTCCCTCTTTAAAATATGACTAATAAAATCCGATATTTGATTTAATCGGATATCGGATTTCTACCATGTGGCAGTTTACTTCATAAATGGCGGCAAAGGGAAATTCATCGGGGACCACAAATTTTTGTACTCAAATTTTCAAATTTCAAATTTTGGCTCGGGAATGCTTTGGTATTAGGCTTGGAAGTTACAAGCCTAGAAAGTCAACTAAAAAAACGTGTTTTTTCAGTATGCCTTGGTTTTCCAGACTTTACACTGGTGGCTGACGACTTTTTTTGTAGCCAAAATTGATAAAATGAAAAGGGTTTTTTTAAGGACGTTCCCAGCTTTCCAACAATATAAGGCTTGTCTTATTTCAACTTTAGTAAATAATTATTATTTATTTTCTAATTGAATTTTGACAATAGTCCTAATTGAAAAACACTCATAACTTTCAAACAGTATAACATTTTTTGAAACCGAAACATGCGTCACATCCTATGCTTCGTCTACTATAGGGAAAAATTAAAAAAGTTTAAATTTCATAAGGTTTTGGGCAAATTAAGGTGGTCAGACGTAGGAGTTTCTGAATTTCTGAAAAGCTACAGTAAAAAAATCATAAATAATTATTTAATTAAAAAAAAATGTGTCACATCTGGACATGAGTCTAATACTTATATTATAAAAAAATATTAAGATTTGATTGTGATTAGGGTGGTCAGACATACGTCTACTTATTTTTTTCCTAAAATTTTAGTACCACTGCATTGAAATTTGAAATTTTCATCAAATAGGATTTTTTTTTTCCAAAAAAACAACTAGTAGCTTAGAAACTACATTCAATTTTCTATATATTCTCTTCTTACATATTTTAAAAATAACGTTCACAACTTATTCAAATTTTCATGTCAAGTTGCATAACTCTAATTTTTCTAAAATTTCATTGCCACTTAAGGGCCTATTTTGGCACACCATGATCCTGCACATACCCACATCATTTTCTTTGAATTAACATGTACACACACGTCACTTCAAAGAGGGGCAAAATGTAGACGTATAAAAATGACCATATTCCTAAATGAATACCTTATGTTCATTTCTCTATTCATTAAATCCAATTTAATTGAATTACTCACATTCCTCTATTCAATTAAGTAAATTACTCCATTTATTTAATTAAATTCACTAGACCTCTTTTACCATTTAATAGGATAAATCATTTTATTCAATTAAATCCCCTATCCACTTTTTAATTAAATTCAAATTTAATTAAATAGTTTATCCTAAATTGAATAAATCTAATTTATTTAATTTCCCCAATTGCAACCAAATTGAATTAAATTCATTTTATTCAATTAAATCCTATTATCCCTCCATCCACTTGCAAAATCCTACATCTCCCACTTGCTTCCTAAACCCTATTCCTAACCCCTTCTAGACTCTTCTAATCACTTCTAAATTAACCTAACCCATTTCCTAAACTTTGTCACATCCCTAAGCAAGGGGAAGTCACTTCTCAAACCCTCAAAGTCTTTGAAAACCCTTAAAGGCTTCAACCACTTAACTTTGAAAGTCTCCCAAACCATTAATGGTTAACTCAACCCTCTAGCATGATTAAAGAATTTCCCTAAACTCAACCTCCATGTAACCCAAGGGTCTCATCAAGCATTTATTGCTTTGACCATGGTTATCCTTAATCCTTTGCACAAGAGTTTATCCTTTGGATAAAACCTTTATCCAATGGGTAATCCTAACTTAACCATAACCCTTACCCCCTAAGATAGCCATGAGGTCTTCTCAAGCATTTAATACTTCTTACATCTCCTCTCAACCAACCCTATGTTGCCAATTGTCACCATTTCATTGGTGAAAATTGTGAACATGGATTCCCAACTTTCAAACTCAACCCTTGATTACCTCTTTCAATCCTGGCCATTCATTGCCCTATTTTTGCTATAAATAGAGCTCTCCATCCTCCATTTTAATGATCCAAGTCTTTAGCATCATACTTATACTAAAATCCATCCAAGCTTTAATATATCATTTGTGCTCATCATTTAACCTCTCTTTTCAATAGGAATTAATCTAAATATGCATGTTTAGAGTATTTTCTTTATCATTTAGCTTAATCATAGACTAGTATATCATGCTAGGATAATCTTGCTACTAATCTTGTCATCTTATAATCTAGTTCATTGCATTTATAGGATCATGCATAGTTTAGGATGCATTTCATCTTAAAATCAACCAAAGCATCCCTCGTTCTTGCATTTGTCATCCCTAAACCACTTTGCTCAGTGATCTGAGAGCAAAGAAATTGGTTTGAGGGACCTTGTGAGATAGAGAACCATGAAACCAACCTTGGGAAGTTGAGCCATACTTCATGACTCCATAGCTTGCACCAAGAAGTCCTGTGGGTGTGTGAGCAAGGCTCCTTAGGCTTCATTTTTCACATTTTAAGTTCTATGGACCCACTTTTCCCGCATACAGTTTGTATAGAAAAGGTCTCAATGATGAAGTGATATCTTCATATCAATTATACATCCCTCCAAATGTAATTGAAACAATTCCTTTTAATCATAAAGAAAATCAATATCCATTACATATTTAAGCTCATCGTATGTTTGCAATTTGAAGAGAGTGGGAGAGATAGGGATAGTAAAAGAGAGAGATAAGAGGGGAAGACTAAGAGATAGAGAGGGGTAAGGAGTTAAAGATTGGGGATATATATGTATGTGAGAGAGAGAGAGAGAGAGAGAGAGAGAGAGAGAGAGAGACGTGTAGAAGGTGAGGTAGAGTGATAAAGAGAAGAAATATATAAGCACATATGAGAGACAAATAGAGTGATTTATAGAGATGGAGAGAGGGAGAGAGAGAAACATGGAGACATATGGGATGAGAAAGTAAGAGAGACATACAAGTAAAGAGATAAATAGGGGTATAGGGACGAAGAAAGGGAGGGAGAAATGAGAAGAGATATAGAGATGTAGATAAAGAAATGGAGAGAGATAGGACAAAAAGAGAGCTAAAGGGAGGGGATGTCTACACACACACACATATACATGCATATATATATATATATGTATGTATACATATACATACATATATCTATATGTACACACACACACACACACACACACACACACACACACACACACATATATATATATATATACATATTGTATATGGTGAAAATGGATAATAATAACAAAATTGAAAGGCTAAATGAATTCAACCACCAAAACCCTAGCCTAACAACAACAAAGATCCACCATAACATATGAAGATTACCTAAGACAATGCAAATCGAATGAAATCACAAAGATTATACCATCACATGTCCAATAGGGTTTTGATCTCCATTCTTCCTATCTCCATTGATCTTGCTTGATATAATTGCTCTCAGATTTTATGTACACAAGAGCTCAACAAAGAACGGAATGTCGTTGCAAGTAGGATCATAGTGTAGCCAAGTCCTCAAGATTAATGATTAGGGCATTAGGTCATTAGAATGATTGATTAGGGTTTGATAATGAAGGAAGCATCTCCTTAAATAGAAGACACTATATGAAATGGAGGGATAAGATTGAGAGGTGTAAAAAGGAGGTCGGCTAGGATTAGAGGGTAGGTAGAAGAAATAATAAAATAATGAAAGAGGTAGGTAGTGTAGGAATTAAGAGATGAATGACATGTGTCATAAGTAGAAAAGGTTAATGAATTAATTAAATAAATAAATATTTATTTAATTAATAGAAGAAGTGAGATTAATTAAATAAATAAGATATTTATTTAATTTAGGAAAAGGATAATTTAAATAAATAAATGTATTTATTTAAATGAGAAATAAGGCTAGAAGAGGATAAATGAATTAATTAAATAAATAAAGATTTATTTAATTAATAGAAGAATTAGGCTTAGATAATTAAATAAATAAAATATTTATTTAATTAGACATGACAATTTTGGGTGTCTACATTTTGCCCCTCTTTGAGACAATGCGGCTTGTCGCGTTGTTTCAAAGAAGATAAGATGAACTGATACAGAGTTGCCCCAAGATGGGAATGATATGCCCCCTCGAGAGATTGGATGAAAATGTCTGAAAAGATTGCAGACAATCTCTCAATAAGAAAGATGGGATAGAATGGACTGACCGGATAAAGTGACAAAGTCACGGGATAAAGAAGACTGACTCGGGAAACGAGGGCTAAGGTGAGGGTAGGCTATAAGATAGACCACGGGCAAAAGACATCCTCATTGTCATCCACACATCCACGAGAGCAGAGTGCAGAGCGAAAATAGAGCAATAGCAGTCAGCAGCGATGGCTTTCGTTCATAGATTCGGCCGTGTTCGCCAATTCCAGAGGCTAGCAGAGGTAGGAGAGCCGGTAAGTACCACAAAACCTCCTTGTACTTTGATGCATTTATTGTTGTCATTAATGCATGCTAGGTAATGTAATAAATGCGTGTTTATGTCAGGAAAACATGTTTTGTGTCCAAAAATGTGAATTTGTGTCTTCTAGGTCAAATCGATAGTTCCATGATGAACATACACTATCGATTGGATAAGCTACTGAGAGGATACACTCAAGCAGGTCCTCTAGGGAAGACTAGAATAGATCAAGGCACTTTGTGATGAACAGTGAGTACCAAGATAGAGTACTTTGTGATGAACAGGGAGTACCAAAACACGTAGTACTTTGTGATGAACAGGGAGTACCACTAGGATAGAAGCAACACTTTGTGATGAATAGTGAGTGTCACTAGGACTGAGATGATTGATTTGTGTGACTGCAGGAGTATTTGTTGATGCTAGAGTCATGGGAGAGATTCCCATCAACTTAGAGGTTGCGACCTGAGTTGACACTTGGGGACCGAGCAGCGATTGATGCCATGGGATTGAGACATGTTCTATATGTGCCTAAGTTTCGGGCAAACATGGGACTGTTGACTGCATTGGCGGAGAGATGGCACTCTGAGACATGTACGTTTCATTTGTCGATGGGGGAGATGACAGTCACCTTGGAGGATGTATACAGGATTTTGCGGATACCGATAGATGGGGAGTTAGTACCCTACGATCGAGATGGAGACATGGATGCACTGAGACAAGTGTTCTAGGATCTGGGACTAGAGATGAGGGTGGGACATGTGGCATGGGATACCATGACATGGACAGGATTAGCACTACCAACAGTATTGGCAGTAGTTATCAGTGGGTTCCTCTATCCAGATAGGGTGACATGAGGGGTGGCTGCAAGGGACGCAGGGGCCAAGAGAGATGATCTTGGGGTGGGTCCTTGTAGGGTTCAAACTCCATCGAGGCCAACCAGCTCTGAGGAAGGGAATTCATCATAGCCGTAGAGGGCTCCCTATGTATCAGTATTGTACCATTTTGTATGATGATGTAGACACCTACGGGTGATTGTAGCCATATGATTTTGACATCATTGTATCATGACACTTTATATATATATGAGATGATTCATCTTTGCGGAAGCTATATGCATGCATACCTATGTGATGTATGTTCTTATGTGATGCTTATGACATGGATGCAAATATGTATATGATGCAATGCAATATATTTTTTTGTTCTTTTATGTTTTATATGTGTATGCATGATGCAAATGTGAATGTATGTAATGCAGATGAATATGATAATGCAAATGTAAATTGTGCTAACAGGTGTTGTGTGCAGGATGTGATGTAGTTGTGATATCTATATGTATGTATGAAATGCTTATATGTGGTAATGCAGGTGCAAACTACATGAAATGCAAATGTTTTTGGTGTGTCATTATACTCAGTCATGTGATAGCAGGCTACACGGACTCAAGAAAGATGATGGAAGTCAATCAAGAAAGGGGGATGAAAGATAGAAGATATGAACGTGAAAGAGCTTCTTGTGTGTTATCATCATTGAGCTTTATTATGGCAAGTAGGTTATGACAATCGAGGCATATGTTCGACCCAGAAAGTCATTGTACCTGTTTGCATGGAGATAAGACAGTCACAAACAAGGAATGCCCCAGTTCACACTAGACTCACAGTGTCCTCATATCCTTGGACAAGTCATAGCATTACTAAAAGACAATCCACAGACAGCAAATACAAATAAGTGACGATACCCCATCCTCACCTTTCTAGTCAAAGACATCCTGGAGATATAATCTCTAGTCAGAGACATCCTGGAAAAGCTAAAAGACATGTCACCAAAAGATAAAATAAAATAAAAAACCAAGACTCGACACCAACATCCACTATAGTCCTCAAGTTTAGTGTCTCTTGTCACTTGTATAAGTCTTATTTGATTGTGGTCACAATGTTTACTTTCACAAAAAGGATAAATAGCACTGAACCATATGTTGTCTAAGTGTGTTGAAAGATTTGATTTGTTGAAGCCCATTGTTGCTGTTGTGTCTCATCTGAAACTGACTGATTCCATGAAACTGATACTTTATTGCAGAGAAGATGAAACTTTATTTTGGACTGGCGATGCAGATGTTTTTTTTTTATTGCGAATTGTGTGTAGATAGACTGAAGGAAGCTGGAAGAAACTGTACTCCTTGAAACATGTGATGTTCTTAGTTCCACACCCATCACTAGACGTAGGATTTGCCTTAGCCACAGATAGGATCTGATTTATTATGGATGGAAAGGGAGGTTTATTATGAATGGCTAACCAATCTTGGGTAGATCAATAACAAGCCATGATGGGAATGGGTAAGTTTATTATGGATGAATTGGTCATGAGTGTGTGCAAAGTGAAACGATGAAAGTGGATCCTGAAGGAGGGAGGAGCAATGTCTCTACGCATGGCGCTCGTGACCCAGTTTTCACCATGGTACTTGCCCAGGGCACCACCGAAGTGGTTTTCACCGTTGGACGAAATTATTTCTCTTTACTTTTTTCAATTTTTTGATTTTTTTCTGTGTGTCACAAGACGCTTGTTTGCCAGGTTTTCACCAAGTAACGATTTTTTTGTTTTTATAATTTTTCTTGTATTTTTGAATTTTTTTGATTTTTTTGTATTTTTGAAATTTTTTGATTTTTTTGTATTTTTGAATTAGGATATTCTGAAGAGCTATGTGTAGAACCTGGGAAGGTGCATGCTATTGATAGGATCCTCCAAAGGTTCACCTTCTGTAGTTGAAAGATGATATGCCCCGGATCCATATACTGATGTAATGATGTAAGGACCAAGCCAATTTGGTTCAAACTTGCCCTTCTTCTCTCTATCTTGTTGATTCTTGGGATTTTCTCTGAGAACCAAGTCACCGACCTCAAATGTGTGAGGTTTGACCTTGTGATTGTAGTTGTGACTCATTCGTTGTTGGTAAGCCTTGAGATGATTAAAAGCAGCTTGTCTCCGTTCATCCAGTAGTTCAAGTTCTTGTAGGCAAGAGACTCTATAATCTTCATCACCGATGATGTTTTGCAAAGAGACCCGTAAAGAGGGTAACTCGATCTCAATAGGCAAGATGGCTTTGGTGCCATAGACAAGTGAATAAGGTGTAGCTCCTGTAGGTGTGCGAACACTTGTGTGATAGGCCCAAAGTGCAGGATTAAGTTGGATATGCCAGTTACGGCTAGCGTCGTTGACTGTCTTCATGAGGATTTTAAGGATTGTTTTATTAGATGCCTCAGCTTGGCCATTACCTTGGGGGTAATATGGTGTGGAGAAATGATGGGAAATATGGAAGTAGTCACAGAGTTCACGAACATCCTGATTTTTGAAGGGACACCCGTTATCAGTGATAATGGAAACAAGGATACCATATCGGCAAATGATATAGTTAAGGATGAATGTAGCAATCTATTTTCTAGTGACTTGTGTGAGAGGCGCAGCTTCAATCCATTTTGTGAAATACTCTGTGGCAGTGATAATGAATTTATGACCATTAGAAGAAGGAGGGTGAATCTTGCCTATGAGATCGAGTCCCCACTGACAAAAGGGCCAAGGAGACGCAAGTGGTTGTAGTTCTTGTGCCGGCACATGTATGAGGTCTCCATGAATTTGACATTGCTTACACTTCTTGACAAACTGATATGAGTCTTTTTCCATATTGGGCCAGTAATATCCAGTCCTAATGAGTTTCTTGGCCAAGGTAGGACCACTAGCATGTGGACCACATATCCCTTCATGTACTTCATGTAACGCAATCTGAGCTTCGTCGCTTTCTAAACATCTAAGAAGAGTGCCATCTAGACCTCGCCGGTATAGGATATCAACTAAAATGACATATTGAGAGGATTGGTGAATGAAGGTGCAACGTTGGTTATTTGATAGATCAGGAGGTAGGGTATTATCGTGAAGGTATGTGAAGATGGAACCATATAACTGGGACTCGGGACCGACAACACATATCATCTTAGTAGGAGTGATCTCATATGAAGGAACCAAAAGGTTGTCCACCAAGAACTCATAGCAGGTCTCATTTGGAGGTAGATCGATCAATGAAGCAATTGTAGCCATGGCATCTGCGGCACGATTCTGCTCTCTTGGTATCTGCTCAAAATCTATCTTTGTGAAGTGTTGTTTCAGGTCATCCACCATTTGTTTGTAAGGCATTAATTTTTCATCTTTTGTTTGGTAATCATCAGTTGCTTGACGGATGACAAGTTGAGAATCCCCAAAAACATGAAGTTCCTGGATCTTCCACTGAACTGCAATGCGTAATCCAGTTGTTAATGCCTCATATTTCGCTATATTATTAGTGCAAGGAAATGATAAGCAGTATGATTTTGGTATAGAATCCCCTTGAGGAGTTATAAAGAGGATGCTAGCTCCTGCTCCATGCTGTGTGTATGAGCCATCAAAGTATAGTTGCCATGGTTTTACATGTGATATTTTTAAAATGGATTCATTTGGAAATTCTGAATTTAGAGGAACATCATCAATCATGGGGGCATCTGCTAATTGATCAGTGATTGCTTGTCCTTTTATTACTTTTTTGTCCACATACTCAATGTCAAATTCACTCAGGATCATTACCCATTTGGCTAGTCACCCAGTAAGTGTTGCTTTGTTGAGGAGGTATTTCAACGGATCTATCCTTGCAATCAACTCAGTCTTATGAGTGAGCATGTAATGTCGTAATTTTTGTGAAGCAAAGACCACGGCGAGACAAGCACGTTCGATTGGTGTGAAGTTTAGCTCATATCCCACCAATGTGTGACTGATATAATATATTGCCTTTTCCTTGCACTCAGCAATTTGTTGTGCTAAGAGTGCCCCCAGTGCCATTGGAGTAGGTGAGATGTATAGTAACAAAGGCTGATCTGGAACTGGTGGCATTAAAACTAGCGGATTCAAAAGATAATCTTTGAGCGTCTAAAAAGCCTATTGACAGTTATCATCCCATTTGAATTTGATGTTTTTATGTAGCAAATGCTGAAAAGGATTACACTTATCTGCAAGTTGTGCTATGAATTTTCGTATGGACTGGAGTCTTCCCTGTAAGGATCGAAGTTGACTGATATTTCTAGGTGGTGGCATTTCCAAGATGGCCTTGACTTTTGTTGGATCGGCTTCAATTCCTCTTTTGGACACAATGAATCCTAGGAGCTTCCCGGAGGTTACTCCAAAGACACATTTCTTGGGGTTTAATCTTACTTTGTATTTTTCCAACCAATCAAAGACGACTGAAAGTATGTCCAAATGTGTATCTCTGTCTACTGATTTACCCAAGAGATCGTCAACATAATCTTCCACCGTTACATGCATGAGATCATGAAAGATAGTATTCATGGCTCTTTGATATGTAGCACCTGCATTTTTTAGCCCAAAGGGCATGACATTCCAATAGAAAGTTCCCCAAGGACAAGTGAATGATGTTTTGTGTTGATCCTCAGGTGCAATCCTAATTTGATTATAACCAGAAAATCCATCCATCAATGATAACATTTCATGACCTGCTGTGAGATCAACAATCAAGTCAATATTTGGTAATGGGAAGTCATCTTTTGGACAAGCTTTGTTGATGTCTCTGAAATCTGTACATATTCTGATGCTGCGATCCGGTTTACTGACAGGTACTAAATTGGAGATCCATTCAGGATAATCAATTGGGCGTAGGAATCCGACATCCAATAATTTCTCAAGTTCTGCTTTGACTAGTAATGCCACTTGTGGATGCATTTTTCTTAATTTCTATTTCACTGGCTTTTCCCCCGATTTGACTGTTAAATGATGAATTACCAAATCCGGATCTAGTCCAGGCATATCAGCGTATGACCATGCAAAGTTGATTTTTCATTCTTTGAAGAAACTTATGAATTTTGACCTTTCAGACTCTGTCAATGATTGAGCCAAAAATATGTTGTGTGGAACCTCTTCTATACCAATATTTGTCTTGATAGTCTCCTCTACCAACATGGATGACTTTTCCTCATATGATGCTGAGAGAATGTCGAGCCTTCCATCTTCAGGTGCCTCAGAGAGGTTTTTGCCCTCAGATACGTCCTTTCTTTTTACTTTTTTGGGATCAGATAGTGCCACAGTGTGGTTTTCGCCATCAGACCCTTGGTTTGTTCTTATTTTCACATTTTTGTGACTGGAAGGTCCGACACCCTCACCAAAATATGTCATGTTGTTGAGTTCTATAGTGTATCCTACTTTATGGTCCCCATGGGGAAGGTCATCTCGTATGCCCAGATAGTCAATAATAGCTTCATCATTTTGGAATGTGTCAAACTATGCTGGTCCTTCATGATCCCAATCAATGAGTTGGTGGTGAACAAGGGGAAGGCCTTTAATGTCTTCGAAGATAGCGGGACTAAGAGTGAAGATGTGGTTATATTTGGGTATATCAAGGTAATCGTCGAGGTCATCGATGGCACTCTCCTCGTCAGTTTCAATCACGAGCGAATCCAAATTGTCATCACTAGTAGCGCATTCTGGGATAGGTGTTCTCATCCTATGTGATTTCAACCTAGAACCTTGAGACAAAGACTGTGTGGCCTCCTCATGGGTTGTTTCTTGACCAACTCTAAACTTGTTATAAAATTCTTCTTCCGTGGGTTCATTTGGCTCTCTGAATGTCTCGGTGAGCTCATAGTCACTGGAGGATTTGTCTGAACCCCATTCCCATTCATTGGAGTCTGTGGAATAGCGATCCTCTTGTTGAATTTTGGCAGCTTTGATTTGTAATGCTTCTTCTGTGCTTTTAGTGTGGATCTTGGAAGTCAGAAAACCAAGTCCCTTTGAGCGTTCCCTTTTTACAGTCAATTCAGGTTGTAAAGGTTCCATGATGCCTTCCTTTCGTAACCCAAGAGGGCTTTTTCCATCATACCCGAATTTTTGTAGAATCTTGAAGCCTTTGCCATATTTCTCACAGGGTATATTGATGTGACCTTTTATGTCATCTTCAATGTCTTTGTATAGAATTTTTTATAAGCCTTCCTCGTCCAATTCGCCCCATCTTTGAAAGTTAGTAGGGTCCCATTCGAGTACGACAATCGATACTTTCCTGTTAGGATGTGGTCTTCCATATTCTTTTGGAGAACTCATGACTTGTCGTAAGTACATGGTCTGATTTAAAGTGTATTCTCCCATGCCTTTGTCTTGAAATTTGCCTTTAAGCTCACCTTGTTTTGATGTCGAAGGTTTCAATGACTCAGGATCAATGTATGCCGAAGAAGGAACAGCTTCACGATTACTGGGAATGATGGTCTCAGTATGTGATCTCAGGTTATTGCAATATATGAATGTATTAGGATCACTATTAACTGTTACCTCGACTCCATTGTGAGGAAACTTAATGCATTGGTGATACGTCGATGGGACTGCCCTCATTTCATGGATCCAAGGATGTCCTAGCAATATATTATAAGTGAGGTCTAGATCCAGGACCTGACAAATCACATCCTTTGTAAATGGCCCAACTCTGAGAGGCAAGGTGACTATGCCCTTGGATGAGCGTTCTTCATCATCATATGCCTTGATAGTGATTTGATTTGTAGAATTCACAGCTTTATCAGAATATCCCAATTGTTTAATGGTGCTCAATGTACAAATGTTTAGACCAGCTCCTCCATCTATCAGGACTCATTTGATTCTATGTTTGTGTATGAAGGCTTCAATGTGTAATGGTGCATTACGTGGCTGACTTACGGAGGTGTCATCGACTTTTGTGAATGTAAGGGAATGTGGAACGGAAAGGTATCCCACCATGGCTTGAAACTGGTCCATGTTCAGATCAGTAGGAATGGCGGTGTCTCTCAAGATTTTGTCAAGAATAGCTTTATGAGCGAGGGATATACGTAGGAGCTCAAGAATGGAAATGAGTGCGGGTGTCTTCCCTAATTGTTCTACAAGGTCATACTCAGGTTTGGTTGATGAGGAAGCGATATTTTTAGTGGAGGCACCTGGCAAAATAATTTTACCTCGACGAGTTGTAACATGACATTCAAAGGTAGGTTCGGAAGAAGATCCAACACCTCTTAGGACAATCTTGGGTCGTTGGGTAGAACTCTCAGGAGTTTTGTCCTTGATGATAATAGTAGAGACATTATTGTCCATCGAGATGTGATTGATAGTTGAATCATAGTTGTAAGGTGCTCTAGTATAGTTGGCTTGATCATCTGTGACTTTAGCTTTTCCCTTGTCATGCTTTGGGAATGGTTCCTTAAACATCTCATGTTCTTGGTTGGATGAGTGTCCCTCAATCTCAATGTCACCTCTATCAATGAGATCTTGTACGATGTTCTTCAATCGATGACAATTTCCTGTCTTATGACCCTTGCTCTTATGAAACTCACAATACTCATCATCATTGCACCAATTTGGTTTAACCTTTGGTTCATATGGAGGACAATCTGGAACTGTGATTACCTTGTTTGCCACAAGCTTCTTGAAAACTGACTCAAGTGATTCTCCCAATGGAGTGTAATTCCTTCATGATCTAGAAGTTGTTTGAGTATTCACTTGATTGTTTGTAGAACTTGATCCCGAAAAGATGAATTTGGGTCGCACTGTGTTGGCATCAACAACACCATCATTGACCGTGTTCTTGTTTTTATTCCAAAATCTTGGCTTGTCTTTTCCTTTAAAGTCATCTTTGTTTTCCTTGAATATCTTAATGACTCCTTGCTCAATTAGGACCTTTTCTGTTGCTAAGTCTTTTTCAATAACATCCCTGAAGGTGGACAAACAAGCTTTCCTTAGATCATAGCCAATGTTTTTGTTAACAGTTTGTGTGAACATCTCTACCATTTGTTTTTGTGGAATTTCACAAGAGCATCTGCTGGCTAGATTCCTCCATCTTTGTAAAAATGATGCAAAGGACTCTCCCTCTTTTTTCTTGGTGTTGCATAAAGTAGTGACTGATATGTCTGTCTCTATATTGTAGGAGAAATGTTGAATAAATGCCTCTGCTAAGTCACCCCATGACTTAATACTAGGTGGGAGTTGGGAGAACCATTCCATAGCTTGATCACCTAAGCTTTGTGGGAATAATCTCATCAAATATGTCTCTTCTACTGCTACTTCAATGCAAGCTGTGAAAAACTGTCTTATGTGTGCCTTAGGATCCCCTTTTCCTCTATACTTATCAAATTTAGGTGTCACAAAGTGTGTAGGAAATGGAGGCATTGGAATGCTCTTGTCAAATGGATAAGGACATATGTCTCTCATTGTGTATGTTGGCTTTGGTGTATTTATGTCCTCCATTTTCTTTTGTAAGTCCCTGATTTGTTGCTCCAAATTGTTCTTAGGTGGAGATCGACTTCTTGGACCATACCCCATGCTTGAGGCACCAATTGGAGGAGAAGCACGTTGCATATATGGATGATATTGATCATACACATGTTCATATGGAGGAGGTCTATAGTGATGTTGTATATATGGACCACTTGGTATAGATTCATGTTGAGGAACAAAATATCTATTTTGTCCATGTATACCATACTCTACAGGCATGTCATGTTCTAATTTGTTGCCCCCAAATTTGACACAGGGTTTCCTTGTGTCCAAATTTTGAGCATGCCTTTGAATATCCAATTGCTTTGGTAGTTGATCCTTAGCATTTTTATGTGATTGAGCATATCTTTATGCATAAGACTTCCATGATGGTCTGCGAAGGTGAGTATCATATGCTTGACCATGTGTATGTGGGACCTCTAGTTTTTAAAACAAAGATGATGGTGATTCAGGCACAAGATGTGGTCCTCTATTTCCTCCACTATTACGCCTCCTTTGATCCATGTTGGAGTGAGTTTGTTGCAAAGGTCGATTTTCCATTATTTGAGACATGTCAAAATCATGAGGTATCTTGGCTCCACTTTGTGCCATCATTTGTAAGAAGTATTGTCTATCTCTCCTCATTATTTCCTCAATCAATTGATTGAAGCGGGGGTCCATAATGGATTCTTCCACATTTGCTGAATGTACTGAAAAGTTGTCCATATTGTCATTGTGTGTATCATTGTTGTTTGTAGTGTCCATGTTCTCAACATTTGGAATGTTTCTATAGACATCCATGTCAGGTAATGTAGTGTGATCAAGATTGAAAAAGACATCATTGTCATACTCATAAGAACTCATGTTTGCAGACTCTTGAGCCTCTTTAGTTTCTCTCCTAGATTTTTGAAGACAAGTTTCAACCATGAACTAGGTATTGACCAAGATATGTAAGACTAGATGAAAATGAAAAGAGTATGGAAGACCAAGAGTTGGATGGAGTGTAAATGAATCTGAGGTGTACTTGCAATGTCCAAAGTGTAAGACCAAGTATGTATGTAGTAGAGTAGGTGTGACTTCCAAAGAGAGGATAGTTTCTCTTGATGAGGTAAGTTGACCTTGACTCTAAGTAAGACCAAATGAGACCCAAAGGTAAGAAACCTTGATGAGGGACCACTTAGCAAAGTGTTGTTGTATGTAATGTGTTGACAAAGTATGATGAGGACAAGCAAGTGACCTTTTGACTCAAGTTTAGACAAGTGTGATTGTGATGCAACATGTGAAGCAATGATGGACTGTGTGAGACCCAAAAACAGGTTGAATGCTAAATGAAACCTGGAGAAACAACCTAGGAAGCTCAAGAATTCTGAAACTAATTTCTTTTGTTTGTTGGGCTGTAAAATTTTTTGCAATTCTGAACACAAACGCGCATGTATACTTCACAGATGTGGTTCCCCGACACAGACGTGTCTCTATTCAACACAAATGCTATTATACACATAGATGCGATTATGCCCTTCACAGATGTGCTTAGACAACACAGACGCGATTAAAATAGACACAGACGCGTTTCTATAAAATTTGTGCAATTTTTTTCCAATCTGTGAAGTCATTTTTGTTGTGACCAAATCTGACTATTTGACTGTTTTTCGTGACAAGAGGACACAATGTTGATGAGGAGTCAATGTTTGCAAGTGTCTAGACTCAAAATGACTCCAAGAAAAAGTGTGTTGTTTGATGTAAAAAAATTTTGCATACACTTGAAGACACAAAAGACACAATGTTTTGCTGTTTGGTCTTGAATGTTTGAATGTTTAAAATAAGTCAAGCACAATTCTTATGGCTAGCCAAGACAATATTTGTTGATCCCACACGGGGTTTTACCCCCGAGGCTACGCTATTCAGAGCGGATACTTAGATGCTTGACCTCACTGGCTCCACCCTCGGCACTCACTTCTCGGGTCAGCCAAGCATCAGTCCCCACGAAAACTCCCCGTGGTGAACTTTGTATCTCTACTAAGAACCGTATGTGTGTGGGCCGCTACCAGAGGTCCGACCTCCTGCCCCAACAACTAGAAGGATTTGGGCTTCTAAAACAAAAAGGTGCTAGTAAGGGCATCCGCTCGTGTGGCCATACATGCGGCACTTTTAGCTCTATAAATATAGAAGGCTCCCAACCAGTAGGGGTTACGCCCTACAACTGATCAAATAAATTTGATCAAATGAGTTTATGGGGAGACATAGTGTCGGTATGAACTAATCAGCACACATTATCCATAGTTTTCACCATGAATACATTTGTTTATAGTGGTTCGGAAGAGGTGGGTTTTCCTCGCTACCACTTGGGTCGTTCTCTTCTCACTAGTAGCCCTAATGACCACACAGGAAGACAGGCCCTCTAAAGATTAAACAAAAAGAGCCTATTGCTCAAGACACAAAAGACAATGATTCAATTTTAGTGCACCAATGGAAGTGTTTGCTAGTCTATGAAAACAAGGCACACAATAAAAATATAAAAAACCCTTACCAAGGACCTGCAACAAAGATTTATTAGTAGTTTAGATTGTTTCAAATGATCACCCCTTTCTGCAAGCACACAAGTTAGGTAAATTTTAGATCCAAAAGACTTTGTGAAATAGGGGCCTTCAACAATGCGTTTTGTTGACCAATTAAAATATCTGATTCATCATAAAAAAAATACCCCTTTTAAAATTTTAAGAGATTTCCAGAAATGTAAGAAAATCCAAAAAATTTGCTAATTTGCTCCAAAAATTATTTTTTTATGAAAAATCATAAAAAATTCATATAAAATGCAAAATCGATCCAAAAAATATGAAATTTTTACTGGAGATTTTTAATGGTCTTCCAAACCTACATAAAAAAATTTCTACAACAAATCCAATCAGTTTGTGAGATATGAGTAAAATAATGCAAAACCCTAATTTTCAAAGATCTTATTTTTGAGGAATTATTTTGCATAAAATTTAAAATAACAAAGACTAGATCCTATTTATAATTTTGAGATATTTCCAAAAATGTAATAAAATCCAAAAAATTTGCTAATTTTCTCTCAAAATTAATTTTTTATGAAAAATCATAAAAAATTCATATAAATTGAAAAATTGATCCAAAAAATCTAAAATTCATACTGGATCCTTCTGATACTTTTCCTAACCTACAAAAAAAAATTATGTGAAAATTCAAAGTTTTTTGTGAGATATGATCAAAATAAGGAAAAAACCCTAATTTTTAAAGATCCATTTTTTAGGGAAATATTTTGGATCAAAATTAAAATCACAAAAAATAGATCCTATGTATAATTATGAGATATTTCCAAAAATGTAAGAAAATCCAAAAAATTCTCTCATTTTCTCTCAAAATTAATTTTTTATGAAAAATAATAAAAAATTCATAGAAAATGAAAATGTGCTCCAAAAAATCTGAATTTTGTATTAAGAGCTCCTGATACTTTCTTCAACCTACAAAAACAATTTGGTGCAAAATTTCCTAGCCGTTTGTGAGATATGATCAAATCTCTCCAAGATCTTGATTTTTGGTCCAAAACCCTAGCTGCACAAGGTTATTCTCCAAATTGTTTTACAAAACAGCAATATAGGGTTAGAAAAATCTGCAAAAAACATAGATCTAACAAAAATCCATGTCCCATGGGGTGTGCCAAAATGTATATGGTGAAAATGGATAACAATAATAACAAGATTGAAAGGCTAAATGAATTCAACCACAAAACCCTAGCCTAACAACAACAAAGATCCACCATAACATATGAAGATTACCTAAGACAATGCAAATCAAATGAAATCACAAAGATTTTACCATCACATGTCCAATAGGGTTTTGATCTCCATTCTTCCTATCTACATTGATCTTGCTTGATATAATTGCTCTCAGATTTTATGTACACAAGAGCTCAACAAAGAACGGAATGTGGTTGCAAGTAGGATCGTAGTGTAGCCAAGTGCTCAAGATTAATGATTAGGGAATTAGGTCATTAGAATGATTGATTAGGGTTTGATAATGAAGGAAGCATCTCCTTAAATAGAAGACACTATATGAAATGGAGGGATAAGATTGAGAGGTGTAAAAAGGAGGTCGGCTAGGATTAGAGGGTAGGTAGAAGAAATAATAAAATAATGAAAGAGGTAGGTAGTGTAGGAATTAAGAGATGAATGACATGTGTCATAAGTAGAAAAGGTTAATGAATTAATTAAATAAATAAAGATTTATTTAATTAATAGAAGAAGTGAGATTAATTAAATAAATAAGATATTTATTTAATTTAGGAAAAGGATAATTTAAATAAATAAATGTATTTATTTAAATGAGAAATAAGGCTAGAAGAGGATAAATGAATTAATTAAATAAATAAAGATTTATTTAATTAATAGAAGAATTAGGCTTAGATAATTAAATAAATAAAATATTTATTTAATTAGACATGACAATTTTGGGTGTCTACACACACACACACACACATATATATGTATATGTATATGTATATGTATATGTATACATATGTGTATGTATACATATATGTATATATGTATATGAAAGTTATGATTGACAGAGTGAAGGACAGAGTTTGAAAGTTATGATTGATAGAGTGAAGGACTATCATTTTACTTATTCTTCTGTCACAGTAAAAAATGGTCTCGTTTCAGAGGGCATAATGTTTTATTGAAATGTTAGATCAAAATGAAATTGTAATATGTTCTGTAAAACAAAGTTATTCACATCCCCACCGAAGCGATTTTTTGAATTATTTCTGGTTAAAAAGTTATAAACGACAGAGTGAAGTACTATCAAAACTGTCATAACTAGGATAGTCATAAAAATGGAAATTCCTGTTAGATTAGTTTAATTTACAGTTTGCATGCTAGAATTTTCTTTTGATAATTATTTTGTATGTTATTTTAGTCATTAATTTTGGGCTTTTCATGTTTTCAGGATGCTTGTCAAAGAATCTATCAATCAAACATATGCCTGCCAAAGAATCAAGAAGAAAATGACTACTGACATATTGGTTTTGCAGCTTGCCTAAGGAGAATCGACTAAACATTGTGTATTCATTTAGTATTTTCTTAGGCACTTAAATTGCTATTTGTTTAAAGAAAAAATCTATCTTTCGTGTTTTCAGAAAAATCTAAGAGGTAGGAGAGTATGCTCTTGTCTTTTATAGACAATCAGAAATCTAGACCCTCAAAGCTTTTTTCTAAGTTTTGAGATTTGTGTACCTTTAGCAGGCCTGTCACAGTGGGAAAAATTAATCACCTTGTGAGAACAACCCAAGTGAGTACAGCTGGACCTGAGCATTCCAACTCAGTATAATAAATAGACCTCTGGTGATTAAAGTCTCAGAGGATGGGATTATTTGAGTTTTCTCTTTGAGATCTTTCATATCGAGCATTTTCTAGGGCCTCGCAGTCTCAATCATGTTTACGTGACTACAACTTGTTTCAGTACCTTGTAGGGCTATAGGCCTTAATCATGCTTGCTTGATTTCAAGGGGTAATTTCAAACAAAATTCCTGACTAAGAACTATAAGATATAAGCTACCCGATTCACCTCCGAAAGGTTGATAATCTTTGTGCAAGAGAGATAGTAACTCTCCCAAGGCACTTGCCATATCGTGCCCCCATTAGCATTTGGAGTCAGCTAATATGGCGTTAGAATCCATTGCGTGAGACTCAATGACCATAATCTGATTAGCTATTGGGTGTGTACCTAAGTCAGCGAGCCAAGGTTTTCTTCTCTAAGCCAACTTCCATAGGGTTAGTGCGCTATGATTGAATTATTATATATCTTGCATGTTTTATGTGTTTTCATCCCTGAAACTAAAAATGAAATACTAAAACTAGAGAAAACAAATGAAACAATATCAAACAATTCAGTGATAAACTCTATCCATGTCCAAACTAGTCTCTGTCAGTCATCAAAACATCAATCCTTATAAAAAAATGGTAGTCATCAATCATTGAAACTTTGTCTGTCAGAATCTCGTCTCTATCCAATCCTCTATCATATGAATTCCTGATCTTGTCAATCAAAATTGTCTAAAACAGTCTACAACAAGCCTAAAATTGGTTATCATCCTTCTGAGCATAAACAACCTTGATAGTGTGCCCCTTCCGTTGCGTTGCACAATTTTGTCGATCGTCTCTCAGCTAGTTTAAACAACATCTTATCAAACCTAAGTTAACTTAGATAATGTCTTACATAGGATAGATCATTCCTGAAACCAGACTAGATCTTAGTTACTTCTCCTAAATCACTATGTTAAACAAACTACTAGCTACAATTTGATCTTGACTTCTACAACATATTTAGCACTTGGTCCTATCGGTTACAAATGCCTATTCAAACCAGAAACTCACGTAGAAAAATAAACAAAGGAAAAGAAACACCCTTTTTGTCAAACGACAATCCATTCTTTGAAGGAAACATCTTTCAAAATAAACCATCCTCATCACAAATACCAGTTTACGATATACCAATCTTTGGATAGCCCCTTTCTCCCATCATGTCTGGGGAAAGACAAGAAAGAGAAGCTAGTAAACAAGACACTCACGACGACTTCAACAATCATGCCACTGACAACGATTCCTCATCAACTGAATCTGAGCTTCCTGAATCTCCCAAAGATGAAGTACATAAATGTCAGAATGATAAACAATTTCAAAAAATGATGAAGGTCATCATGGTTAAGGAAAAAGAAGACTATTTCCTATAATTAGCAAAGCAAGGCGCCAAACTCCCTACTGGTTATAATGTGGAGGCCCTTGTCACTAAAGAGGAAGAGACACCATGGGGAAAAATAAGCAAACAAATGCAAGCATTACAAACTGTGGTCACAAAACTAGAAGACAAAGATAAAACACCAAAACAATATTCTCTGGACACAATATGCCCATTCCCATTTGACAAAAACCTTTACATGTCTCCATTTCCTTCACGAGTTGAGATCCCAAAATTTGACAAATATGATGGTACCTCAGATCCTCAAGATCATTTCAGAGAGTTTTGTGCCGCTTGTATGGAGTTCATGCATGATCAAACGTACCTCATGCGCCTTTTCCCAAGGAGTTTAGGGGGTCAAGCAATGGAATGGTTCTCAAGTCTACCCAAAGGGATAAAAATGTTTGAATAACTAATCCAACTATTTTTGCAACAATACTCATACAACATTCGACATCGTGTGACTATGATAGATCTTTGCAATACTAAACAGAAAAGAGGGGAGCATTTTCTCACTTTCCTCCAACGTTGGAGAAAAATGTTCTCTAGGTATCCACGACCTATCCCAGACTTTGAGAAAATGGATATATTTGTCAATAACCTGGTCCCAAAATTGAAATATAGTATACAAATACAAGTACACCCATCGTTTAAGAAAATGGTAGATAATGCTATTTGGATGGAAGATGTGCTCATAAAGAAAGGGGATATCTCACCTTGGAAGGAAACACAACCAGGATCTAGCTCTAAAGAGAAGAACAAGTATTGGAAATTTGGCAAAGACAACAACAAGAATGTTGTTAATGATGGAACAGTAGATACTATTAAAACCACCTCAAAGCCCACAATATTCAACTTGGCTAGTGGCACACAAGCACTCAAGGCAGCTAAAACCGCATCAAGAAATCCTCCGAAGAAAACAAGAGAATGGTTTAAAGAAAAGCTTTGGCTTTCAAAACCTAAGTGTGATTTTACTCCTCTAGATGAGTCATATGAATCAGCTTTCAAAACCTTATTGGCAAATAATCTAATAACATTGCCAGACAATTCTAGGCCATATGACCCAAATGGTGGAGAGAAAATGAATACTGTGACTACCATCGGAACAAAGGACATAACATAAACAACTGCATGAAACTCCGACATGAAATCCAAGATCTCATTGATGCAAGCAAGATCTATGTTGGAAATCATGCGACAAATGCTGATAATAAGGCCTTTAAAGATCCCTTACTGACTTTTGAACAAGGAGATTCCTCAAAATCCAAAGGAGGAGCTAGAGTCAATTATACCTACAATAACAATGCTAATGTGATCAACATGATTGAATCTACTCAACCTGAATATTGCAATGTGATCATAGTCCAGGATCACCAAAGTCAAGCACAAACTACTAATGCTGTGACTCGCACTCAAAGGAAGATCACTCTCCCAGAAGCTAGTTCCTCAACTTTTGATCAAACAACATCAAATCTACCAAATAGACAAATAGACACAATCGCATCCAAATCAAAACAACTGGCTTCATCATCTTCTCCTAGTTATAGTATTGTCGAACAATTGAAGAGAACCAATGCTCAAATCTCCATTTTGGAACTGCTTAAGATCTCTTCTGCTCATAGAGAGGTCCTGGACAAGGCTTTACTTACCACTAGTGTCCCTAAAGATTTAGATGTAGATCGGTTTCAATCTATGGTGGGTCACCTGACTTCACCTCATTGCCCCACTTTCTGTGAAGAAGATGATAACTCACTGAGTCACCCACATAACCAGCCATTACACATTGAAGTCATGATCCATAAACACCAAGTTAAACATGTTTTGATAGATGGAGGCGCTGGGTTGAATATTTGTACCTACAATCTCCTGACACAGTTGGGATTTTTTGCAAACGTTATTGATCCAACAAAGAAAATAACAATCAAGGCTTATGATGAGGAGGAAAGAACCTCTAAGGGTCTGGTACTACTACTAATCAGAGTAGGACTTGTAGAAAGAGATGTCATTTTTCAGGTCCTAGATCTTCATCTTTCATACAACATCTTATTGGGTAGGCCATGGATTCATGAAATGAAAGCAGTGCAATCTACATATCATCAATGCTTGAAATTTCCTTATAATGGAGTTGAAGTCAGTATTCCTGCTAATACAAGTTATACCTGCAGTGCATTAACGCAAAGTGTTGATGCTTTTGTTCCTCATAATAGGGCGGCCTCCATAGCTGAAAGTTTAGAATCTTTGCTAAAAGATTTACAAAATAAATTGAAAATCACAAACACTGGCATAGATGGCTACAAGATAGAACCTATACTCTCACTAATGTCTTTTCCTCCATCATCAAGATAGTTAGGGAGACAATCAGAGGTTATGAAGCCACAAAATTCAGCTCCAAAAATCCTTTATGATGACACCTTTATACAGTCCTCTACTTCTCTTGCAGATGAAATAAAAGAAGATGATGTTCTCAAATCACTTTTCAATGAAGACAGTACAAACAAAGAAATACGACATTGTGAGATTTCCCCGACACAATATGGTCTAGGCTATAAGATACTTCAACACATGGGATATTTAGGAACTGGTCCTCTAGGAAAACATAAAAAATGTATTGTTGAACCTATTCAATTACACACTAAATCTACCAATTATAAAACTGGACTGGGATATAATCCAAGAAAGACATCAAATCAGAAGCACACATCCCACCGTCAACCTTAGTGGAAGAAAAAGGTACTACCTTTAACAACACAAGAATTGATACTCAAGAAACTTAGGAAGAGTGTGACGATGAACAAAAATAATTGCCCACCCAGAAAGAGGAAACCGAGGGTAAACAAGTTCCAATTATATCATCTCTAATACGATAGGAAGTAGAAGTCCTAGAGGATGTGAAAGACGAAGTATACAGAATCAGAGAATTGTTTGCACCATTGAACATTCCAGTCACATATACTGGTAGACAACAAGTAGATGATTCAAAAACTTATTCAAATGAGTATAAATGGGGTCCTGACCATCTCTCAGATACATCTACTACAAAAACCTCTAAAGAAACTAGTGATATCATAGATGATGCACAAGAGCTGATACGCCTAAAAATGCAAAAGGAAATAGAAGGGATTAGACTAAAAATACAAGAAGAATATGAACGACAGGTGGAGAAAGAAAGAACACAAGCAATTTCTTCACCTACTAATGAGATAGGACAAATTAGGTATGGAGCTACAAATGAAGAATTAGAAAATAAAGAATTAGAAGCTACAGAAATAGAACCAGTCATCAGTCCAGAGGAAGCTGAATGGAACAGACGATAGGGATTAACAGAACCATCAAAGCTATGTTCACAAGTGTGTCAAATACAGGTAATCAATGAACCAAATCTTGAAGGAACTTGCAGCATCAAAGATGTGGGTGTTGACACTATATATACCTTTACTCGGCCACGTGAAGATGAGTCAAAAACTTCATCTTATGACTCTTATAACTTAGACAAGAGCTCTATTTATAACAATGATTATTCAACAACACAATATGACTATTCTGTCATGAATATTGAGATGATGTCTGCTGACCCTGTTACTATCACACCATGGTATGTAGTCCAGTCTGAAGTAGCTGATGATGCTAGAAGTAGGTCGGTTGTGTTAGGTCTAATAAATACTAACATGAATTTTGATAATCATGTTGTAACTCTTCCTGGTCTCGAGACACATATGCAAGGTAGTCTTCTGGAACTCAACTGGTTGGTCCAAAGTCATGATGATAGTACCATGAACTCCCTTGAGCCTGTTCCAACCTTATCCCTAATACATCCTGAACTGATTGATTGTACTCTTCATAAACAACCCTTGAATATACCTACCTTTGCCAATGACTATATATTAGCCTACTATCTCAATGCAGTTGAACCCATGTACTCTTCCACCAGCGAACAGAATGAAAACGTGATCGAAGCGGATATCGAGTATCTTAGTCGCAAAAACAAGAAAAATAAAAATAAAAGATCTGGTGGCGAAAACCACGTTGTGACGGTGTCAGAATCTAAAAAAGAGAAAATAAAGGGCATACCTAAAGGTGAAAACCTCTCTAAGGTGCTTGAAGGTGAGATACTTGATATACTACCAAGTCACTTCCAGGAGAGATCTTCCATATTGATCGAGCCAACTCAGCCAGTGAACATTGGGAGTCAAGAGACACCACATATCATTAATTTAGCTCAATCACTATCAACAAAAGAGTTAAAAGATTTCAGCAACCTTTTTGTAGAAAAGAAGATCAACTTTGCATGGACATACTCAAATATGCTAGGACTCGATCCTGATCTCATTATGCATCATCTCTCTATTACACCAGGAGTTAAACCAGTCAAGCAAAAACTCCGTAAGATGCATCCTCATGTGGCACTGCTAGTCAAAGCTGAACTAGAAAAATTGTTGAAAGCTGGATTTATTAGAGCTATAGACTACGCAGAATGGATATCAAATATAGAACCTTTATCAAAGGCAGACAAATCTATTAGAGTTTGCACAAACTTTAGGGATCTCAATAAAGCATGTCCGAAAGATAATTTTCCATTGCCCAACATTGATATGATAGTAGATATGACTGCTGGATATGAGGTGTATTCGTTAATGGATGGATTCTTTGGTTACAATCAGATCAAGATAGTGCCCGAAGATCAAGAAAAGATAGTTTTCACATGTGCATGGGGAACCTTCTGCTGGAATGTTATGCCATTTGGGCTAAAGAACACGGGAACCACTTACCAAAGAGCGGTAACCACTATCTTCCACGATATGATGCATAAAAACATGGAAGATTATGTTGATGACACCCTGGTAAAGACTATGAAGAGATCTACACATATTCAAGAACTAGGCCTCATACTAGATAGAATGGAAAGATTCAAGCTCCGGTTAAATCCTAAAAAGTGTGCATTTGAGGTAACATTAGGAAAATTGCTTGGTTACATAATTTCAAAAAAAGGAATTGAGGTTGACCCTGAAAAGGTCCAAGATATAATGAAAATGCCTCCGCCCAAGAATATCAGTCAAATGAGAAGTTTGCAAGGCTGTCTTCAGTCAATAAGGCATTTTATATCTCAGCTAGTAGGCAAAGCTCAACCTCTCACAAAGGCATTAAGGAAAGGAGTTCAATACAACTGGGATAAAGATTGTGAACAACATTTACAACAAATCAAAGAATATCTTTCTAATCCACCCATATCAATGCCACTGATTCAAGGTAAGCCATTAATTCAAGGTAAGCCACTGATCCTATACATATCAGCTACAGATACTTCACTGGGGGCACTTCTGGCACAACAAGATGACAATAAAAAGGAACGAGCTATCTATTACATCAACAGAACATTGGTTTTGTATGAAATGAATTACACTATAATAGAGAAAGCATGCTTGGCATTGGTCTTTGCATCACAAAAATTAAGGCACTATATGTTGGCACACTCTATTAAGCTGGTAGCCAATATTGATCCACTCAAATATCTTCTCAGTTAGCAACACTTACAAGGAGACTGGCCAAATGGGTCATGGTTCTTACAAAATTTGATATTGAATATGTGGAACGTAAAGCCATCAAAGGACAAGTTATTGTAGACCAACTTGTTGATGCTCCACTTGAAGACAATCAACCTCTATATGTAGAATTCCCAGATGAATCAATCATGCACCTTACCGAACAATCATGGAAGATTTTCTTTGATGGGTCCTTCACTCAACATGGTTTTGGTGCCAGAATACTTTTTATTACTCCTCAAAAATAATCAATTCCGAAAGCTTACAAGATTCTCTTTCCTTGCACAAATAATATTGCAGAATATGAAGCTTTGGTAAATAGGATCAAGTTGGCGATTGAGTGGAAGATTGTTGAATTACACATCTATGGAGATTCTCAACCCATCATCAACCAAATAAATGACCTATATCAAACAAGAGATGAGAAAATAATGCCTTATAAAAGAATGGTGGATGATCTCAAGAAATACTTTACCTTCGTATCATTTTAGTAGATCCCTAGAACAACAAATAGAGCAGCGGATGCAATGGCCACCTTGGCATCTATACCATAGCTACAAGAATCTAATTTTCGCTTTGAATTCTTGTTGGAAGAGTTACATTATCCTGCCTATGATTCTCCCAAATCCTAGATGGTCTGTTCTATTATTGGATATGACTCATCTCGTTATAGCCACATTTACTCTTACCTGCATGACCAAGTTGTCCCTACTAATCTTTCTTGAAATGAAAAAAGGAACCTAATCTGAAACGCGTCATGGTACGTCATCATTTCTAATGACCTATTCAGGTGAGGTTTAGATAATACTTTTCTTAGATGTCTATAAACTGAGGAGTCCCAATGCGCATTATCTGAGGTTCATGAAGGTGTTTGTGGATCCCATTCGAATGATCTAACTTTAGCACAAAAACTACTAAGGGCTGGCTACTACTGGCCAGACATGGAGAAAGATGCTATAAAATTTGCTAAAACCTGTGAAAAGTGTCAACTACATGGGCACCTTATTCATGCTCCAGCAAGGGATCTCATACCCTTTGTGACACACTAGCCCTTTCAACAGTGGGTGTTTGATCTAATTGGCCAAATATATCCTACATCATCTAACGGACACAAATTTATTATCACTACCACTGAGTACTTCATTAAGTGGGTAGAAGCGGTTTCGCTCATAAGGGCAACCGGCAAACAAGTAGCTCTCTTTATTCTTAATTATATCATCTGCAAGTATGGTATACCTTCATCCATTATAACAAGCAATGGAGGACAATTCAAGAACAAAGATCTAGACGAACTCTATGAGAAATTCAAAATAAAACAACATTGGTCATCAGTATATTACCCTCAAGGTAATGGACAAGCAAAGGCATCTAACAAAAACCTACTGACTATCTTGCACAAAACAATGAACAAATCTGGGAAGGATTGGCATCTACAACTCAATCCTGCATTATGGGCTTATAGAAAAAGTATCATAACACCTATTGGGGCTACACCTTTTTCTTTGGTGTAGCGGTCCGAAGCAGTATTACCTATTGAAGTAGAAATACCATCTCTAAGAGTTTCTTTGTAAGGTCTTGTTACTGATGAAGACTATAGAATATCTAGATTGCAAGAGCTCGAATTGCTAGATGAGCGTCGACAAGTGACATTTGATCATCTCAGAGTATATCAAAAGAGAATTTCCAGAGGATATAGCAAAAAAGTTCAACATCGAGAATTCCAGGTTGGTGACCTAGTTCTAAGAGAAAATCCTAAAAATCAACAGTTTCGAGACAACAAAGGGAAGTTTAAACCCAACTGGCTGGGTCCCTATATCTTTACTACAACTTTTGGCTCTGGTGCCTATCAACTCTCAACATCGGAAGGAGAACAGCTTTGCAAACCGATCAACACTATCCATCTGAAGAAATTCTTCACTTAAATATTCTCTGCTCTAGCAGCTTATGTAGCGAAAAAGTCCTAAAAAAATCCTAAAAATTAGAAAAAGTCCTGAAGAAATCATAAAAATCAGAAAAAGTCCTCAAGAAATTCAAAAAGAAAAAGAAAAAAAAGAGAAAAAAGAGAGAAAATGCCTTGGTGAAAACCTGGTAAACAGGCACCTCTTGTACTCAAGCACTCCATCTATCAATGCAATGTTGGCATTCCCACGTTCCTGCATATTTGCTTTTGCTTGTACATATTTCAGTCACTTTTGTGATATCCTGATTCGTTGGAACCCTCATGGCTTGAAACTGATCAATGTCCTAGTCTTAGGTAATTGACAAGAGCACATTACATATCCTAAGCAATGTCAAACAAGTCATCTTTATGTCAGTGAAACCTGGTCATCCACTCTAAGTCAGTCACCTGTCTCCTGACTACTAAAGAGTTTTATCACTAAGTAAACAAGCAAAACAACAAAATGGAAAACAATCACTAAACAGTGTGAGCTATGCATAAAAAATTTCTTTGTGTGTTGTCTTTTATATTGGTTTTCGATTATTATCCCTCTAAGTAGCTTGAGGAAGTCTATCTTGACTAAGAGGAGCAAGGATTGGGGGCATAATATTTTCTTTGTTTTCTGCTTGTAGGAATGATTCCAATGATCTAGAAACATCTAAATTAGCTAGGTGTATGTAATAAGAGCCTTCACATCAAGGTGAAATCTCCTCACATACCTCGACTCCACTTATTTGAATGCTACAGGGAGGTTCCATATCATTTCTTTGTCTATTTTGAGGGAATTTCTTCATTATGCAATCCACGTCCATGTGTAATCTTTCCAAGGATATGAACGAGAAAAAAGGGTCATTGCGAACAAGATAATTAATATTGCACATGAGAAGCAAGGAACTCTTAGCTTCCTGTTGTGGTTGTAAAGTGCTTAATGATGAAAATTAAGCTTTTCAAAATCCAGTGACTAGGTTTAGGTTGCATCTCATTTTGCATTTCATTCTGCATCTCATACATTTAGAGTGATTTCGATATGGTAACAATGCTTTCTTTATTTTATGAATGAGAGTTGGAGCGTCATCATTTCTAAGCTAAGTGGTCTCTTTTCATCATTTCTCTGATCGACAACTTGTGTTTTGAGGTGTTAGCTGCATACATAAACATATTATATAGATTCATTCATTTGAATTCATCTTATTGCATAAAAAAATGAAAAATATGCATTACTCATTCACATTCATTTATTTGCATATGAAAAGAAAAAAAAATAGACATCCATGATCATTTGTATTGCATAAATTCATGCTAGAAAGAAATGCATACATATATAGAATAAAGAATATAGAAAAACATCTCATAACCAATCAACACAAGTATGATGAAATCAAATCAAGAGCTCATAAATTGGTTGTCCTGAGTCCATTTTCGGGATCGAAATCAAAATCTGATGTCAATTCTCTCATCGAAATTTAACGACGTTGACCACTTAGTGCTCTTTTCATCAAAAGCTTATTCTTTCTTCAAATTGCACTCAATTTCAATGTTGAATCTTAATTCAATTTCATTCTACACATCAACTTTACGATCAAATTTGCGCTCAATTTCTTATCAATCAACGCAAAATTTCCAAAAATTCCTCTTATTCAATTGTGCTCAAATCATCATCATCGCTAAAGCAATTGCCTATAATTGTGTACCCTTGCTATCTTTCAATTTCGCTCGCGAGGGGGCATACTCATGACCTCAAAGTCAAGAATTTCTTTCAAAAATCTTCATCAAAAATCGAGCAAAAAATCTTTTCAACTAAAGAAAATCAAATAAGACCTCATCACTAGGGGCATCTCAACTTCATCGCATTATATCAAGTTGAGATTTCTTGACCATCTGAATCAAATCAATCACTAGGGGCATATCAATTTCATCACTTCATATCAAGCTGATATTTGTCTTCATTTGAATCAGTCGCTTAACGGTTATTAGTTTCATCTCTTTTCATCAAGCTGATTATTCGTTTAAACTCAATCAAGGGTTTAAAGAGTATCTTCAATCACATTCAATCTAAGTAGGTGTTCAGTATTCATTGCTTTGGATCAAGCTAGACAATTTATCTTCACTCATTGTGTCTTGATCAATCAAGTTCAAGATCTCCTATGCCATATCCAACTGTCATCAAACTTCGCCATCAGACACTGACTAATCTTGGCATTCAACTAAAACAAGTTACCTCTGGTCTACTTACTAGTGGCAATAAGTTCACCACTATTTCCAATTATACTGCAAACTCCACCTTTGAACTCTAGAATGAGTCCTTTGTCATTTAGCTGATCAACACTCAAAAGGTTATTCTTAAGACCTTCTACCCAGTAGAAATCATCCACACTGCTCTTTCCATTCAGTGAGATGGATCCTTTACCTTTCACCAAGCATGGTGCATCATTGGCAAACTGGACAACACCTCCATCATATTCTTCCAGAGATAGAAACTTTCTTTACTCATCAGTCATGTGGTGAGAACACCCACTATCAATAATCCACTCATTGGAGTTGTCAATGTGAGAGACAAGGGCTTTCTTGTCAGACACTTCTTCCTTTACAACTACAAACACTATGTCCTCATTCTCTTCATCCTCAAATTCTTCATCAGTAACACCTTCATCCACTGCAACAAGACAATTTCTCCTACCTCTTCAGTTTATCCTTATTGTCATTTTTAGGATAGTTAACAACTATATGTCCTATCTTATTGTAGGAAAATCATTTTAAAGGAAGATTACCTCTGTATTTTCCAGTGCCTTTTGGAAGTCTCTTGGCAAGAAGAGCTTCAAACTCCATCATAATCTCTTCATCATCCATATCCCTACATTGTCTGGATTCATAATTGGTACTTACTTCTTTTCCTTTTTTGGTTGGTGCAGCAGATGCTCTAAAGGCAGACTCAGTCTTCTGAACACTGTCATCATAGCTATTCAACTCATATGCAGTCAACTTTGCAATGATAGAGTCTAAGGATACCTTGGTTTTTTTGATAGACCTTATCTCTTGAATAGAAGCAACTTTGATTGCATAGACCTGTAACAATGATCTCAAAACTTTACTGACAACAGTGGCATCATCAATTGTTCCACCAGTGCTCTTGATATCTCCAACCACGGTTTTGATCCTTATGCCATATTGCTGAATGGTCTCTCCTTCAACCATCCTCATGTCTTCAAATTTCTCTCTAAGGCTCTCTTCCTTAGCTTGCTTGACATGCTCATCATCACCATAAATGGTTTCCAAAGTGTCCCATACATCCTTAGGATTTTCCTTATCTTGTACATCAATGAACTCAATATCGGACAGGATGCTAATAAATGAGACCAGTAAGGGTTGGACCAAATTCTTCTAGAAAAATATAGATTTTCTTACATCTCAAGAAGAATTTGCAAAAGCAATAACTTCCACCATTCCTGAAAAATCAAAAGGGAAAGGTATTTTGGGTAGTTCAACTCCAATTTTGACCAAACCGACAATAACTATAGATATACAGACACAACTGACAGTAAAGGAAAGTGTACAGTCTGTACCGACATAAACCATTTTTGAGCAAGGCAATGTATAGGACACTATGAATATTGTGGATAATACTCCACCGGTAGTAACTGACACTACACCAAGTGGCAAAGCCACCGGTGCAAACGAGGTTGAAGAGGATAAGGTAAAAGAAACTGAGCCTATACCGACAATTAAAACTGATTCCCAGTAAAGATTTTGGCAATTGACACTTCTCAGGTTGAGAAGAAATCAGTCTCTGAGATGAGTCCAACTGAGTTGATGATGATGATGGCAACTCAGAAATTATTGAAGGAGGGTACTGTAAACAAAGGAATAAATGATCAATTAGTTATAATGTTGCATAGATTGATACCTAACTGTCAAATTGAAGATGGAGCAAGCCCCTCCGGCAAGCTCAAGACTCTAACAGAACACATTTCTTACAATTTTCAATCTTTGAGGTAGATTGCAGACCGATAGGCTTTAGAAAGGTTCACCGCAGCCAAAAGAATAGCTTTTGATCAGATCATAAAAATAGAGAAAAGTAATAGCTTTGGATCAGATCATAGCCATGGTGGAATAGATAGTAATGTCACCAAAAAAATCCACACATCAACAAGAAACGCAGTAGTGGAAATCAATAATTCATAGACAAATTATAATCAACATTCATAAAATTACTGAAATGTCTATGGGGGTGGAAGTTGGTAGTAGTTATATATAAATAAAGCTCTAAGTAGAGGCCTAGAGGAAAAGTCCCTAGTGGCTTAGAGAAAATTTCCTTTGCAAGGGTTTGGGAATAGTTCCCCCAATGAGGTCAACGAGTAGCACTAGTTGTGGGGTTTAGGGGCTATGTCTTTGGTGTTTCCTATAGTGCAGGGTCAAGGGGTTGAGACCCTTCCACCAAGCCCAAAATGCCTTTGAGACTGCATGAACCTTCATGGAACATGTCATCTTTCAAAAATTTATCAATATGTTATCTCAACACCAAGTCCTCATTATTCATGACCAAATGTTCATTCTTCAGAGAACTAGTGATGAATTTGGAGAATTTGATTGGTCTAGATGATTAGGGTTATGTAGTTGAAAACATGAATGCCACAATTCTTGAATGTTTTAATTTATTTTTTCTCCTTTTTCTAGCATATGAGTTTTTAGAAAATCCTTACAATAGTGAACAAGAAACTAATGTAGAGAGGATGGACTCTCCAATGGGTTTGCTTATTCTTGATGTCTCTCTAGGCTATCTCTTGAACCATCCAATGGATCACACTATCCCAACCTTCCAAAGGTTGTATGACCCACCCTTACTGACCTTCCCAAGGTCCTTAGACTAAGGTGACCACCTCTAGTTTTGTGAGAGTCCAACACTCCTTATTAGAGGCTCTCATACCCAACAGCTTCTCACACCTTCACCAAAAGCCAACCCCCTCTACTATAGGATCTTCACTCGCACATAACCAAAAAACATAGGGATGATTTGCCTTAGTTTTCCAACTCTATCCATTCATTTACGACTTCTTTTTTTACTGATTCCAAGCTTAAGGGTCGATTCTCTTTTAGGCCTACTAGGAGACCTAGTTCAATTAGCCCTGCCTGCGAGGTACTTTGCAGTTATCTATCACAAGTCCTTAACACCCCTATGAAATATTTGGATTTTTAGACACCCTTTTGGAAGCTTCATACAATATCTCAGAAGTGGACATGGGTTTGGTCTCTAACCATCCTAACCCTTTTTAGGCCTAATTCCCTCCTTTTAAGCCTACAATCTAGGTTTTTGCTTGTATGTCTTCACCAGTGTAATTTCTCAAGGATGATGCTGATTGTTTCAGGTTTCTACATCCATGAGGATGTCCAATCTAAATTTGTATCAATTCCATCCAATGGATTTACCCAACTAGGGTCTGTTATCCATAAACCCCAATGCTTGCCAACTCAACGTGCCAAGCCTAGGGTATGGTGGCAAATCTAGAGTTTAGCCTCCCTTATCTTAAAAAAAAATGAAAAAATACTTGAAAAGGCCTCCTAACATTCCATAAGGTTTCAGTATGGAGTTCCACCATGGAATGCTAGGAATGGGCCATAGAGTCTTCAAAACCCTAGTTTTTAGGTCTTTAGGACCTGCCTGCAACAAAAGTGACAAAACTTGCAAAATATAACACTTCAAAACCTCAAATCACCATCAAATGAAATATATGTCTCTTCTCTAACAATTCATGCCTTGGTCTGGCTTGGAAGTCTGTACAGATCATACAAAACCAATTAAACTTAACTATACTCGCTGAAAACACAAAATTTGAAAGGCTAAATTTTCTCTACTTGTTTCATTACTTCAACCAACATTATCATAGGTTTTCCCAAGCCTTATATCAGCCTTGGGTTGGTTACAAATTCCTTTATCTAAAAAAAACAGCCAACTAGCCGTTGGTGTGTGAAAGTGCAAATGTTGCAAAGTTGCTATGAGCAACTTTTTGCAACTTTTTGCAACTTTTTACAACTTTTTACCTAAGTGAGCAAATTTGCTCAAATCAAACCTAGGTCACTTCCAAATTATCCAAATGACCTTATAAACCACTAAACAACATCAAACCAACCTATTCTAACACAATACCAACTTATTCTACCAAGTGGTCTATCTGGCACCCTTAAGAGCCCATAGGCCAAAATTTGCCAATCAGTAACTCCTAGGGTCCTTACAAACATCTAAGCACTTATTAAAAAACCCATTGACCTTATTGAAAACCAAAATCACATGATTCCAAGCTCCTAGAACCTACACAACAAAATTGCTCAAGTGCCCCTGCACCATGCTCTGGGGGTAAGAAGAACTCAAGTCTCTTGAGTGGATAAGGCTTGAAGAGTTGTACCAAGTTGTAATATATCTCTCTCTGAAATTATGTTATTGGGATATCAATGCATATCGGAATAGGAGCTCTGAGTGTGTTCTGATGTCTCAATGAGGTGCGCTCTCTTGGTATCAGAGATCGGGGTAGCAGTCTACATGTCTAGCCGATGACCCGATGAAGTCGCCTTTGCTGATCGGGTATCATCAGGCAATCGACTTTATCAGTTAAGAGTTATACCGATGGCCGATGGAGTGAGGATCAACTGTGGGTGTGTGATCTGATCGATTTCCAAAAGGTAAACACTTGGACACTAAGTATGAGACCATCAGTGTAAATGAATACGAACTGACCCGATTCTCTACTGCATGTGGGATAATAGATTTTCCATGATTGCAGACCAACAAAAACAATTCAACTTCCCAACCATCTCAGACAGATGTAACGATCGACTAGTTTGGTATTTGAAGCTGAATGTAAACCAAATGGAGGGTTACAAGTTACGATAGCTATTAAGCATTCTCTAACTGTTGTGTGATCCAAGTGTTGTATGGTTAATCTGGAATGACTGTATGACAGAGTGAAGGAAGTTTGCAGATTAGATTTAATTGTATTGTTTTAACATACTGTTAATAAAGTTGATTATCTGTTGGTGGTGGGTTTTTCTCCCAAAAGGGTTTTCCCACATTAACTCTGTGTGTTGTCTCTCTGTGATATTTATTTGTGTATGCTCTTGCTTGTGCCATATTCTGTAAATGTTGAAATTTTGTATACACTAGTCTGTTCTCCTCTACAAATTGACATTAGGGAAGCGAATTTCCCCACTTGCTTTCCTATCAAGTGGTATCAAAGATTGGCCCATTTTGTTATCCTTGTTGGGTTGGGTTGGTTTTTTATGTCAATTCTGTTTCAGTGGGAGTCTTGCAGAGTGTCTACTTGTTTTTTACAGGTTGAAATGGTGAGTACTTCAGGGTGCATAGACATGGAGAAGTTTAATGGTTCTAGTTTTGAACTTTGGAAACTCAAGATGGAAGACTTGCTGGTCGATAGAGATCTTTGGGGTGCTGTGACTGCAACTTCTAAGCCTTCAGACATGAAGCAAGAAGATTGGGATTTAGCCATCTGGAAGGCAAGGGGTCTAATTAGGCTATGTTTGGTTGATTCTATTCTGTTAAACGTCCATGATGAGAAGACTTCACATCTTCTCTGGAATAAGTTGGGAGATATTTATCAAGGCAAATCCCTGGTCAATAAACTTTTCTTGAGGAAGAAGTTGTATTCTCTGAAGATGGATGCAGGAACACCATTGGCAGATCACTTAAATGCATTCAGCATGGTTCTTGCACAATTAACTTTTGTTGTTGTGTCCATCCAGGAAGAAGAACGTTGCATGTTGTTGTTGTGTTCATTGCCTGATTCTTGGGAACACTTAGTGATGGCTATTCATAATACTATGACCCAGTTCAAGATGGATACTGTGGTAAATACTCTTTTGTCAAAAGAAATGAGAAAGAAGTCTTTTGAGATGACAAAAGATGCACTTTGTTTGAGGTAGACCAAAGGAAAAAAAACAAGAAGAAAGGAAAGAAATCCAAGTCTCAAGAGAGATTAAAATCTCCAGGCAAGAAGTCAAAGGTGAATTGCTGGAATTGTGGGCAAAGAGGGCATATCTGAAAGGATTGCAAGGAGGAGAAGAAGAAGAAATATTTTGATATTTAATCTTCTCAGAGTGATGCAGATGCATTTGTTGCAGCCCTTTTAGTGCCTACATTAGATGACACCCGGTTAGTAGATTCTGGCGCATCTTTTCACATGACCTCCCTCTCAAAGTATGAACCGTATGCTGGTGGAAAGTATATTTAGCTAGTGATTCTACGTTGGAGATTGTAGGGAGAGGAAAAATTAAAATTCAATTCCCAGATGGTAGAGTTAAGGGTATAAATGGATTTCTTCATATACTAGGTCTAGCAAGAAACCTTCTCTATGTAAGTAAACTTAATGATGCTGGAGTACAAGTTACATTTGTGTCTAGTGGTTGCAAGATGACTAGGGGTTCCATTGTATTGGCAAAGGGTGATCGCATTGGTACACTGTATAAGTTAAATGTTGAACCTATATTTTGTAATGTAACTTCTAAAAAGTCTGTTAAAACAACTGTAAGGATGCATAATGCTAATTCATTGGAATCTAAACTTCATGCTGAGAAAAAAATGCTCTGGCATAATAGGTTAGGCCACATAGGTGAAAAAGGTTTAAAAGCCTTGAAGAATAGGAATCTGGTTGAAGGTCTGGATGATTGTAGTTTTGAGTTTGATTTCTGTGAACATTGCATTTATGGAAAACATGACCATGTTAATTTTTATTCCAATTCTCATAAATCTTCTGACATTCTGGATTATGTTCACTCTGATGTGTTTGGTCAAGTGGATGTAGCTTCTCTAAGTTTAAGTACTATGTATCTTTTGTAGACAATTATTCAAGAAGGGCATTTGTGTATTTTCTTAAAAGTAAATCAGAAGTGTTCAATCAGTTTAAGGAATTTAACAACCTTGTTAAAAATTAGACTAGGAGAAAGATTAAATGTTTAAGAACAGACAATGGTGGTGAATACTAGAGTACAAATTTCAACAAGTACTGTGTTGATCATGGAATTAAGAGACATAAGATTGTACCTTACAATGCACAATAGAATGGAGTCGCTAAAAGGTTGAATTGGTCTCTAATGGAGAAAGCAAGAAGCATGTTGAGCAGAGTTGGGCTAGAACAAACATTTTGGGCTGAAGCAGTTGCTATAGTGTGTTACCTACTGAATCATTCTCCTACTTTAGCATTGGTTGACAAAATGCCTATGGAAGCATGGTCTGGTAAGAAACCTTCTTTAAGGCACCTTCATGTTTTTGGTGCAAAGGCATATGCTCATGTGCTTGATGTGAATAGATCTAAGTTGGATAACAGAGTGGTGAAATGTATCTTCATTGGCTATGGAGTTGGTGTGAAAGGATATAAACTTTGGAATCCAGTGGCTGGTAAGGTTGTGTACAACAGAAGTGTGATTTTTCATGAGCTGAAACTTATGTCACTAGATCATAATATAGTAAAGAAAGGAGAAGCTGAGGTTGAAATTCCTCCATCCAAAGAAGAATCTCCAAAGATACCTAAAGATGAGGAGAGTTCAAGCAGTTCAAGTAGTTCTGAAGAAGAACATGATGGTGAGCCTCCTGTGGAACCTCAAGAAGCCTCAACACCAAAGTTGAGAAGGTCTACTCGAGAGAGACGGCAACCTAATAGGTATACACCTAATAAGTACAATCATTCTATGTTAAATGTTAATTGCGCTTATGCTTTACTTGCAGATACTGATGAGCCTAGGACTGTAAAAGAAGCTATTGAATTGTTTGATTCAAATTCCTGGTTAAAAGCCATGAATGATGAAATGTCATCATTGGATAAAAATGGGACTTGGGATTTGGTGGCACTATCTAAAGAAAGAAAGCATGTAGGCTATAAGTGGGTGTTCAAAAGGAAGTATGGTCTAGATGGCAGCATTGATAAGTACAAAGCAAGACTGGTTGCAAATGGGTATTTGCAAAAGGAAGGTATTGACTATGGGGAAATCTTCTTTCCTGCAGCTAAGCTGACATCTATCATATTTCTCTTGTCACTTGCAGCAGCATATGATTGGGAGATAGAGCAAATGGATGTGAAGACAACATTTCTTCATGGTGATCTTAAAGAAGAAATTTATATGTCCCAGCCTGAGCATTTTGTGGAAAAAGGTAAAGAACATCTAGTATGCAAACTTAAGAAGTTTTTGTATGGTTTGAAACAGTCTCCCAGAATGTGGTATCAAAAGTATGATACATTTGTTTTGTCCTTGGGATTTGTGAGATAAAAAGCTGATCATTGTGTTTACTACAAAACTGATGGTGATAGGATTCTTATCATAGCTTTGTATGTCGATGATATGTTGTTCATAGGAAACACAAAAGGTATGATCTCAGATTTAAAATCTCAGCTTTCTATGAAATTTGAAATGAAGGATTTAGGACTAGAAAATTACATTCTGGGAATGGAGATCAAAAGAGATAGATCTAAGAGGAAACTTTGGCTCAACCAGAGAAAATATATAACCAATGTTCTTGACAGGTTTCATATGTCTGACTGTAAACCACAAGTTGTTCCCATCTTGAAGGGAACTAAGTTGTCTATGCTGGACAGTCCAAAATCTCCAAAAGAGATTGAAGACATGAAAAGTGTACCTTATGCAAGTGCTACAGGCAATCTGATGTATGCTATGGTCTATACAAGACCAGACATTTCCCAACCAGTGGGAGTACTTAGTAGATTTATGTCGAATCTAGGGAGACCACACTGAGATGTTGTAAAGAGAGTGTCTAGATATCTGAAGGGTACTTCAAATCTTGAATTGTGTTATCATGGTAATCTGAAGGATTCAAAGAGAACTCTCAGCATTTGTGATTATACAGATTCTGATTAGGCAGGGGATATTGACAACAGGAGATCCACTAGTGGATATGTTTCTGTCCTGAATGGTGCAGCAATTAGTTGGATGAGCAAGCAACAAGCTGTAGTTGCTTTGTCCACTATAGAGGTAGAATACATGGCGGCCACACATGCTTGTAAAGAAGTAGTATAGCTTAGCCGTTTGAGTTCAGATATTGGTTTTGGTGCAGGGCAGGTTGAAATCTAGAGTGATAGTCAGAATACCATATGTTTGGCAAAGAATCCTACTTTCTATGCCAGATTGAAGCATGTTGATGTTCAGTATCACTTCATTCCTGACATGGTGGAAGATGGAAAATTCAGTCTTAACAAGGTAGACACTCTGGAAAATTTTGCAGATGCCTTGATGAAACCCGTGAGCATGCAAAAGTTCAGGTGGTGTTCAAAATCCATGGGTCTTGATACCCATGTTTCTCAGTAACGTCTGAAGTGATAATCAGTCCAGTGAATTCCCCGTCAAGTGGGAGTTTGTTGGAAATGTGCCTCTAGTTCACTTGATAGTTTTGGGTTGATTGGACTAGCCTACACCGATGAAGCAACAGAGTGATACCTCTTGGTTGTTGATCATTCTCTGATCGGTGTGACTTAGACCGATGTCTTCATATCTATCAGGTATCGGAGTAGTTATTTCCTTGTTATGTTGATGGTCAATGGTTTTGGTCTAAAGTGGATGGATTCGCCTTAGGAGCCATTGGGAGATCAGAATTTCATGTTTTTCTTTATGCTGAAACTCGATGTGGTCGCCTTCGGCGATCGGGTCGCATATCAGAAATCAGGTTGACATTCTAAATGTCATGCCAATGTCCCGATGAGACCACCTTATGTTATCGAGCTATCAATGCATATTGGCATAGCAGTTCTGAGCATGTTCTGATGTCCCGATGAGGTGCACACTTTTGGTATCGGAGATCAGGGTAGCAGTCTACATGTCTAGCTGATGATCCAATGAAGTGACCTTCGGTGATCGGGTATCATTGGACGATCGGCTGTATCAGTTAAGAGTTATATCGATGGCCGATGGAGTGAAGATCAACTGTGGCTGTGTGATCTGACCGAGTTCCAAAAGGTAAACACTTGAACACTAAGTATGAGACCGTCGGTGTAAATGAATATGAACCAACTCGATTCTCTACTGCATGTGGGATAATTGATTTTCCATGATTGCAGACCGACATAAATAGTTCGACTTCCCAACCGTCTCAAACAGATGTCAACTAGTTTGGTATTTGAAGCTGAATGTAAACCAAATGGAGGGTTACAAGTTACGATAGCTATTGAGCATTCTGTAACTATTGTGTGATCCAAGTGTTGTATGGTTAATCTAGAATGACAGTATGATAGAGTGAAGGAAGTCTGTAGATTAGATTTTATTGTATTGTTTTAACATACTATTAATAAATTTGATTATCTATTGGTGGTGGGTTTTTCTCTCGAAAGGGTTTTCCCATGTTAACTCTGTGTGTTGTCTCTCTATGATGTTTATTTGTTTATGCTCTTTCTTGTGCCATATTCTGTAAATGTTGAAATTTTGTATACACTAGTCTGTTCTCCTCTGCAAATTGACATTAGGAAAGCGAATTTCCGCACTTGCTTTCCTATCAGTATGATGGGGGTATATAGATTTTCTAAAATTTAAAGAACAATAAGATTAGTCAAAACTGATCTAGAAATAAGATATAAACTTATCAATTTTAAATTCCACACATTCAAGTTAAGATACCAAAACTTGAAATGATAATCTTCCTCACATGTAGTGCTAAAGGAAAGCAAATGGTTATCATTGATAGGACATAAGAACATTAACAATAATACTCAAGATGAATTGAACACACATCCAAAACATTTCTCTATTACTTTCTTGCTTGAATAGTACCATTCGAGTCCTTCATACAATGCTTTGTGAAAAAGTGGAACCCCGAGGCACCGAGAGAAGACATAAATGCATTCACTGCAACTTCAAAACTGGAAGGATCTCATTTTCTTGTGAAATATGTCAAATCCTTCATGTGTGTTTTGGATGATTATACTTTCTGCATGTTCATGGAGGAAAGGGTCGACAAGGGACTTCAGCTCCTTTTGCATGCACAACAATGAATCGAGAAATCATGAAAGGCAATTTTATCTACACATGATATCATTTGCTTGAGGATCTTGTTGATCTCTCACGTACGTTGAGGTGCATGTATGTGGTGGAGAAGATGGACACGGATCTTCAGCTTCCTCGAATGTATATTAACGATCCAAGAAACTAATCTCATTCAAAATACTGTGACTTCATTTGTAAGCAACGTGCAGATTCAGCATCAAAATTGGTTATCTTCCTTGCATCCATGCATTAGCGAAAGCTTTGAAACAGTTGCATGAAGATCTGGCACATCTATGTTGTGTAATACATCTACAATTACAAGACTATCAACCTTTCTAAACTTTGAAATAAGGAGTTAGTTATAGAAGTAACCGTGCATTCATTATCCTTTAGTCATGGACCACGTGGTGCGTTCATGATGCCAAATGGAGGTTAAAATGAAACCATAGAAAAGATGTCATCTTTCAAAAATCTCCCAAGTTGCTGCTAAAGATAGAACTCAAAGTGTTATGGTCACTTTATTACTTTGGCCAACTGGCCGATGACTTGATAATTTCGCTATTATCCTTCATGAGTCGATTAGAACTTAGAGTTACACATTAGCTGAATCACTTGATTCATCGATAGTTTAGGGAGAAGCCATAAGTTACCGGAGGAAACAAAAGAAAACGTCTAGGCTACTTTTCATCAACTTGGTCAACTTATTGATAAGATCAATTATATTCGCCAACTTGCATTGCCCATATCGACCCAGCAAGAAAGCTTCCGATTAAAGTGGATAATGGGATAATTGGAGTGTTTGTAACTAACATCAACTTCATCATTATCATCTTGGAGATTGGTAAGTTTATTGCAACTACCAGTTTGAGTGAAGAGATCTTTGAATTAAATGCAACATTGGATACTAACTATACATATTGGTGAAAGTTCAACACTTTGCAAATTCAATAAGGTGCTAAGTGATCAAAAAGACATAAATCGCTATTTCTTGCAACTTCATATTGCCCCCTTTCTCCACTTTGGAACTTGTCAACTACGAGATTGATGAACACTCAAACACCTTAAATGTATCCGGAAAGAGCCTATCTCTATTTCAACAACCTTTACTTTATTCAAAACAAGTGTTAAACATTCGTGAAGAATCAACCAACTGGTATATTTGAACAAAACATCTCGACTACTTTCCCTTCATCAATCATGATTTAAAAATGATACTCATGCAGGATTTATACCTTCACAATGACTTAAAATTTCAATTTTCGGACTCATGGGGTGGACAATTCAACATTGGATGACAATTGAAATTTGTATGCAGGAGACTCTTATTAGAAAGACAAAACTTAAATTTCTCAAATTTTGTTATCGAGATCAACAGATGGCTCTGACTGGGGAGAAGGACTGTAAAGGACGAAGGAGAATCCTAGGATCTCAAAAACTAGTGCATAATCCAGTGGGAAACAAAGTCAAAATAAACAATGCACAACTTCACCAAGGATGGGAAAACAACTCAAAAACCAAACAGGGAAAAAACACGTGGGAGTTGTTGCCTTAGCAAATTCTTCTTAAGAAGTAAGGAAATCAAGATTCTTTTGGAAGAATCTAGCCCAACCATCTCTAGTCTCATTCATCATCTCATTTACTTTACCCATCATTAAGCTTATTTGCCAGGGTTTTCTGCTAAAAATTGTTCTGTTGGCAACATCTATACATCTTTTCATTTCCTCATTATTTATCGAACCACAAATGACTAACAGTTCAACTTCTTTAATTTCCCTATCCCTCTTGACTGCATCTAATATTCTTGCATCTAATTTATTGTACAAAGATAAAGCAATTTCCTTCAAAATTTCTACCAAAGCCTTCTTATATATGTCTATATGTTACAAAATTGCTTCTTCTATTTCATTTTCCTCATTTTCATCTAAATGTTCATATAAGTTTGACATATTATGTAAAATTCCATCTTTTGTTACCCCATCAATTAAATCTGTACAAGTCATATTACTAGATTCAGTTTTTTCATCACTCTTTTTCTTCTTCTTGTTGGGGGTTGCAGGACCGCATGGAGTTGGCTTCCTCTTCTGAGTAGGTTTCCTTGTCGGAGGTGTGCATGTTGTTGTTACCTTTCTTACTAGGTTCCTCCTTGGCTCCACCTCCTCTCTTCTACTAGAGGCTTGTCACCTTTCTTCCTCTGTACCCTTCTGAATGCAAGAGGTTGATTATTCTCTGCATCAAAATCAAAAGTGGTAGGGGATATAAAAGTTGCTAGCCTCTTTTCCTCAAGAGAACTTTTCACTATAGTTGTTGCAACTGCCATTGCTGGTTGATCTACCGATTTAGATCTAGATCCTAGTTCTGTATCTATCTAGAGAATTATATTTTGAAGGAAGGAAGACATTTTTTCTATTTTCTTTTCCCTCCTTTTCTTGTTGAAACCAATTTTAAATTCAAGAGCCTTCTCCTCTACAGTACCAAAGTGTTCATCCTTGTCATCCAAAGGAGCATCAATAAGCATTTTTGCATATAGTTCCAAGATGTTGTCATCAACTTCATATCCCAATTTAGTGACCCATATTGTTCTTGGTTCCACTGCATCCATGAGGTTCTCATCTATTTTTACCATGAAGCAGATATATCAGTGGTGTATTTCTCCACAATGTGCTTTGAGATTCTCTCCCTCAATCTCATGCTCTCTTGGAAATATTTAAAGAAGCCCCATAGCTTCTCATCCCTATTCCTGCCAAGATCGATGATTTTAACTTTAATCTGCATGCCTACCGGTATGTCATGAGCCCAACGTTTCTTTCCCAAACTCAATAGCTCATTCATGAAATATAACATCAAGCAGAAAATAAGATTGCCAAACCGAAATGTTCCTTTCTTGACACCTTTGATCTTGCCAGTATTTAACATTAATTCACTTCTTAACCATTCACACAAATCATACTTTCCATTATTCTTTAACATTTGGTATGTGACATGGATACAGGAACTGGCAATAGAGTTCAATCAACTTGATTGTGTTACCTTGTAGCCGATGATCATGCTGGAAAATTTCACATCTTTATTTTTGATAGTGCCAATCCTCATCGACCTTCCATCATGGGTTGCACCAATGATCTTTTCAGCCTCAGTGTTGGAGATCTTCTTCCCTAGTTCCTATCCAACTTTGGGTAATCCGGTGACCGCTTGAATTTCTTCTTTGGTGATCATGTGAGGTCGGTCCATCTAGATGAATTCATTATTGACCCTACTAAGAATATATCTAATCATTTCATCCTTGAATTCTGGTATATATAGGATTCCAATTAACCCTAGGTCTTTAATGATTTGATATTCCAGTTTGATTGTTCCGGAGCTTCCTAGTATTGTAGATTGATACATTACCTTGATCTCCTCAGTGCCTAAATCCTCCAAGGTGCAATGAATATAGGCCCTGACATCTTCTACATAAACTACGCCATCGGGAACCCACGAGAATGTACCAGTAGAGTTTTCCTTCTTTTATATTTGAGGAACATCCTTAAAAATAGGTCTGAGCCTATCCTTAACCTCGACAATAATGGGATTCGCAATGAAAGTAGGAGCAGATGAAGATCCGGATGCCATTTCAAATAAAGACTTGGATAATGAGCACCGATTTGAAAGATCTTGATTACTTCTCAGATAACTGTTGGAAATCTTTTCAGAATGCCTTTGGTTTCTCTTGATCACATGTGATTCACCTTTTCTTCGCTCTGGTTTGCTCAAGTGCTGGATGAGTGAAAATGAGTACATTTTCCCTTTTTATCAATGAGTAAACCGTAATCCTTCACTATCATAAATGCTTAGCGGTGTACCCTACCAGATGTCGGTTTCACAGTTTTATGTCAGGTAAACCTTCATCTATGATCAATACAACTCTCCAGATCTCTTTCCAGATCTCGTCTAGGGAATATGCAAGAGTTGCAATGAATTTTCCAAACCCCAAGGCATATGTAACAGTTATTGGTTGAATTTCCTGCCGGTGCAGGAATGCTCTGTTCTACCGATGGAGTTACTGGTGCAATTTTGGGTGTAGGTGCATCTCCACTTGGTTCGTAAGACTTTCTTACCCATCTCTTGGTGTGATCATGTTGTATTTCATCTACCTTTTTCTTTCCTTTCTCATTTGCTTTGTCATTGCTAACCGATTTAGTCTTGCTTCTGCAGTACTTAGCAATATGAGCTATTTTGTTGCATGTATAGCATGTAACATTGTTCTTTTGAATTGCTTTGCAATATCTAGTGTCATTCCTTGATCTGCATTGATTAGCCAAATTTCCAAACTTTCCACATGCATGACACTTAACATTCATTCAACAATCTTCTGACTTATGACCATATTTCTTGCAATTTGTGCATTGACCGGGAACTAAATGGTAGTTTTGATTTGCTTTATTTCTACATTGTTTAGCTATATGCCCAAATTTATTACAAGCAAAGCATCTACTATTGAATTTGTAAGCATTAGATTGCCTTACCGGTTTCCTCTAGTCTGATGAGTTCTGCATACCGTTTGTCTGATCTTCATTTGCCATACCAGAACTTTCACTTTGTACAAATCCAAGTCCTCTAGAATCATCATTCTGTGTTTGTCTTTTCAATAAATCATCCAATTGTGCAACACTAATCCTGAATCTTTCTTTATACTCACTTGCAGTAGTCAGATCATTTCTTAGAGTTATTATTTGTCTCTCCAGCTCTTGTTCATTATTTTGGGATTGTACCAAATTAGTTTTCAACATATCATTCTCATGGGCCAATCTACCACATTCTTCAAATTTGTTCTTCAGAGATACAACAAGATTTTCTTCCTTCTTACTGTCCTCAATATCTTTTGACATCCTCATAGTCAGGTCTTGCATTTCATTCTTCATGAGCATGTTTGGTTGACTCAGCTTCTGACATTGTTCTTTAAGTGCATTTTTCTCTTCATCATCCTAGTTTTGGAAAGGTTCCTTCCTCCTAGCTTGATCTAATGATAACCTTTCTTGTAGAACAAGAATGAATTCATTAGTAGAATTCAATTCATCTTGCAACTTCCAGTTCTTCAACCTTTCAACATCATAATCCTCAAGTGTTATCTCAGGTTGCTTTTCCATAGCCATGTTTAATGATTCCAGTTTCAGGATCTTCCTCAAGTTGTTAAACTTCCTCTGAGGAACCAAGCTCTGATACCAATTGTTGCAATTGAACGAATCCAAGAACACTAAGAGGGGGGGTGAATCAATGTTGTACAGGTAAAACAAGATTTTAACTTATTATAACATACACATATAAACCGATAAATGAAGAAACATATAACATGAAGTAAGTAAACCAACCACATGAATGGACACCATAACACATGTAATTTATATGTGGAAAACCTCAAAGAGGAAAAACCAAGGTGGGATTTGTGACCCAGAATATCAATTCGCTGGCCATACGAAAGATATTACATAGTATGGGGGCCTACACATGCAGGAAGGCACATTGCCTAGAGCACACTGCTCAATACAAAAGAGTCTCACTGACTACAAGCTTTTGCTGAGATAAAACAATAATAATGAACTCACAAAATGCATCTGGTATGCCAAAAAGAGTTCCGATTATAGCTCTTTTATGTAGCGATTCATAAATATTTTTTAGTGGTATCTCCTTTTCTCCAAGAATTCTTTACAAACCATCTACTGATCATTGCATGATATTATTTTGCATACAAATGATCTACATACATTTCCTTCACATCATACTGTTCTTCTTCCTTGTCCTACACACACCTCTATATCACAATGACCTAATAAACTGACTTATATACCCTTTACAAACAATATGCCTTATGTTGGCTTACAATACGTTACAAAATATATTCAATGTCAGCCCTATACAATAAATGATTAAATAAAACTTTTCAGATCCTAGACTGATGTCAGCTTCACAGAAGTGTCGCTACCAGTTATGACCTTGATTACTCCAATGCTAGTGTCAGTCGATATATGCCTCCAATGCCAGTTTATGCTTTCTATAGAATTCTTGTTGCCATCAATGACAACATATGAATCCAATGAGTGTCAATTGCCAACAATCTCCCCCTTTGGCATTGATTACAAGACTAAAGTGAAAAAATGGATTCCCTATCGATTCAACTAAAATATGCTACCCCTAAGCTGATTGACTATGTTTGCAATGTATTCTCTATCTGATATCCTCCCCCTAGGATTATATACATATTTTTCACATACATATCCTCCCCCTTTGGCATCAATGCCAAATACCGGTGAAAGAATTGAAAGAATTGTTAAGAATCTGTGCAAAAGAATGAATAATTACAGATAACTTTACCGGAGTTGACCAATTTCAAGTTTTCCAGATAAGGTTTCTCAAGTAACTGTATATAGGTATCCCAACCGGTTTTGAATGTTTCAAATATGGATGCAAGTCCACTCAATAAATGTGCAAGTGTTTCTTTCTCAATGACTTTTGCGGGTGTGGGTTTCGCAAGCATATCCATGCATTCCCTCTTATGTACACCAAGTGAATCCAATCTTGGACTCACCAAACCTCTGAGACTTCTTGCTCTCTGAATAATCTTGTCTCTTTCCTTTTCAAAAGAAAAAAATTGATTCTTCGATGTCAAAATTTGTCCATCAATAGATGTTGTAAGTAAAGTTAGTCCATCAAAAGAATTAGTAATAGTAGCAGTCTTGTCTTGTAACTCCTTTATTCTCTTATCTACATTTGTTGTAAGAATTTCTATATTACAAAAGACCCTGTAGATGTTAGTACATTGTTTCAAAGAATTTTCAATAAGTATAAGTTTCTCCCCAATCTTCCTCTTTTCAGTCTCAATAATCTGATCAAAAGCGGCTCTCTTAGCCAAAGTAAATCTTTCAAGTTCAATCATACAATCAAGAATCAATTAGTGCAAAACTGTTATTGACTGATCTATTATTCCTTTGTCTACAGATCCCTCCTTCATTAGCTTTTGAGTAACCATCATCATTAACTCTATGGGACTCATCTCTATGGTTGGTTTCTTCTCAAATTGAGAAGTGTTAATTGCCAAAAGTTTTGTTGGGAAATCAACTACCGGTATGGCAATGGGTGTCTTGTCAGTCTTCTTTTCCTTATCCTCTCTCAGTGCATCTCATTTCTCATCCCCTCTTGCACCAGTGGCTTCACCACTTGGTGCAATATCTGTTAATGCTGGTGGAGTATTATCCACAATATTATTTGTATCCTGTACATTATCTATTTTACCTTTCTCAGATTGTACAAATATTTTCTCTACCGATTTAATCTGTACAATCTCATTAGTTTTATATTTATCTCCCAGTTCATTCAAAATTTGATCTGAAATTCCCAAAATTCCTTTTCCCTTGGATCTATCCGAAATGTTGGGAGTTGTTGTCTTAGCAAATTCTTCTTGAGAAGTAAGGAAATTAGGATTCTTTTGGAAGAATTTAGCCTAACCATCTCTGGTCTCATTTATAATCTCATTTACTCTACCCATCATTAAGCTTATTTGCTAAGGTTCGCTGCTAAAAATTGTTCTGTTGGCAACATCTATACATCTTTTCATTTCCTCATTATTTATAGAACCACAAATGCCTAATAGTTCAACTTCTTTAATTTCCCTATCCCTCTTGACTGCATCTAATATTCTTGCACCTAATTTATTGTACAAAGACAAAGGAATTTCCTTCAAAATTTCTACCAAAGCATTCTTATATATGTTTATATGTAACAAAATTGCTTCTTCTATTTCATTTTTCTCATTTTCATCTAAATGTTCATATAAATTTGACACATTCTTTAAAATTCCATCTTTTGTTACTCCATTAATTAACTTTGCACAAATCATATTACCAGATTTCGTTTCTTCATCACTCTTTTTCTTCTTCTTGTTGGGGGTTGCAGGAGCGGATGGAGCTGGCTTCCTCTTCTGAGTAAGTTTCATTGCCGGAGGTGTGGATGTCGTTGTTACCTTTCTTACTTGTTTCCTCCTTGGATCCACCTTCTTCTCTTCTACCGAAGGCCTGTCAACTTTCTTCCTTTGTACCCTTTTGAATGCAAGAGGTTGATTATCCTCTGTATCAAAATTAGAAGTGATAGGAGATATGAAATTTGCTGGCCTTTTTTCCTCAGGATCACTTCTCACTATAGTTATTGCAACTGTCATTGCCAGTTGATCTACTGATTTAGATCCAGAACCTAGTTTTGTATCTATCCTATGAATTAGATTTTGAACGAAGGCAGACACTTTGTCTATTTTCTTTTCCCTCCTTTTCTTGTTGAAATCAATTTTAACTTCAAGAGCCTTCTCCTCTGCAGTACCAAAGTGTTTAGCCTTGTCATCCAAAGGAGGATCAATTAGCATTTTTACATATAGTTCCAAGATGTTGTCATCAACTTCATATCCCAATTTAGTGACCCATATTGTTCTTGGTTCCACTGCATCCATGAGGGTCTCATCTATTTTTACCATGAAGCAGATATCAGTGGAGTATTTCTCCATAATGTGCTTGGAGATTCTCTCCCTCAGTCTCATGCTCTCTTGGAAATATTTAAAGAAGCCCCATAACTTCTCATACCTGTTGCTGCTAAGACCAGTGATTTCATCTTTAATCTGCATGTCTACCGGTATGTCATGAGCCCAATGTTTCTTTCCCAAACCTGGTAGCTCATTCATGAAATATAACATCAAGCAGATAATAAGATTGCCAAACCGACATGTTCCTTTCTTGACACCTTTGATCTTGCCAAGATTTAACATTAATTCACTTCTTAACCATTCACACAAATCATACTTTCCATTTTTCTTTAACATTTGGTATGCAATATGGATACAAGAACTAGCAACAAAATTCAATTGACTTGATTATGTTACCTTGTAGCCGATGATCATGCTGGCAAATTTCACATCTGTATCTTTGATGGTGCTGATCTTCATCGACCTTCTATCATGGGTTGCGCTGCTAAACTTTTTAGCCTTAGAGTTGGAGATCTTCTTCCCTGGTTCCTATCCAACTTTGGGTAAGCCGATGACCACCTGAATTGCTTCTTTGGTGATCATGTGAGGTCGGTCCATCTAGATGAATTCATTGTGGACCCTCTTAAGAACATATCTAATCATTTCATCTTTTAATTCCGGTATATGCAGGATTCCAGTTAACCCTAGGTCTTCAATGATTTGATATTCTGGTTTGATTGTTGCGGAGCTGCCTAGTTTCACAGATTGATACATTGCCTTGATCTCCTCAGTGCCTAAATCCTCCAAGGTGCAGTGAATATAGGCCCTGACATCTTCTACATAAACTACGCCATCGAGAACCCTCGAGAATGCGTCGGTAGAGTCTTCCTTCTTTGCTATTTGAGGAACTTCCTTAAAAATAGGTCTGAGCCTATCCTTAACCTCGATGATAATGGGATTCACAATGAAAGTAGGAGCAGATGAAGATTCGGATGTCATTTCAAAGAAAGACCTGGATAACGAGTGTCGGTTTGAAAGATCTTGATTACTTCTTAGATAACTGTTGGAAATATTTTCAAAATGCCTTTGCTTGCTCTTGATCGCCGGTGATTCGCCTTTGCTTCGCTCTGGTTTGTTCAAGTGCTGGGTGAATGAAAATGAGTCCATTTTCCCTTTATATCAGCGAGTAAACCATAATCCTTCACTGTCATAAATGCTTAGCGGTGTACCCTATCGGATCTCGGTTTCATAGTTATATATTGGGTAAACCTTCATCAATGATCAATACAACTCTCGAGATCTCTTTCCAGTTATCTTCCAGGGAATATGCAAGATTTGCAATGAATTTTCCAACCCCTAAGGTGTATGCCTCAGTTACCGGTTGAATTTCCTGCGGGTACAGGAATGCTCTGTTCTACCGATGGAGTTACTGGTGCAATTTTGGGTGTAGGTGAATCTCCACTTGGTTCTTAAGACTTTCTTACCCATCTATTGGTGTGATCATGTTGTATTTCATCTACCTTTTTCTTTCCTTTCTCATTTACTCTATCATTGCTAACCGATTTAGTCTTGCTTCTGCAGTACTTAGCAATATGACCTATTTTGTTGCATGCATAACATGTAACATTGTTCTTTTGAATTGCTTTGCAATATCCAGTGTCATTCCTTGATCTTCATTGATTAGACAAATGTCCAAAATTTCCACACGCATGACACTTAACATTCATTCAACAATCTTCTGACTTATGGCCATATTTCTTACAATTTGTGCATTGACCAGGAACTAAATGGTAGATTTGATTTGCTTTATTTCTACATTGTTTAGCCATATGCCCAGATTTATTACAATCAAAGCATCTACTATTGAATTTGTAAGCATTAGATTGTCTTACCGGTTTCCTCTGGTCTGATGAGTTCTGCATACCAGTTGTCTGATCTTCATTTGCAGTACCAAAGCTTTCACTTTGTACTAATCCAAGTCCTCTAGAATCATCATTTTGCTTTTGTCTTTTCAATAAATCATCCAACTGTGCAGCACTAATCTTGAATTTTTCTTTATATTCACTTGCAGTAGTCAGATCATTTCTCAAAGTTATTATTTGTCTCTCCAGCTCTTGTTCATTATTTTGGGATTGTACCAAATTAGTTTTCAATATATCAGTCTCATGGGCCAATCTGCCACATTCTTCAAATTTGTTCTTCAGAGATACAACAAGATTTTCTTCCTTCTTCTTTCTGTCCTCACTATCATTTGACATCCTCATAGTCAGGTCTTGCATTTCATTCTTCATGAGCATGTTTGCTTGACTCAACTTTTGACATTGTTCTTTAAGTGTATTTTTCTCTTCATCATCCTTGTTTTGCAAAAGTTCCTTCCTCCTAGCTTGAGCTGATGGTAACCTTTCTTGCAGAACAAGAATTAATTCATTATCAGAATTCAATTCATCTTGCAGCTTCAAGTTCTTCAACCTTTCAGTATCATAATCCTCAAGTACCATCTCAAGTTGCTTCTCCATAGCCATGTTTAATGATTTTGGTTTCAAGATCTTTCTCAAGTTGTTAAACTTCCTCTGAGGAACCAGGCTCTGATACCAATTGTTGGAATTGAAGGAATCCAAGAACACTAAGAGGGGGAGGGGGGGTGAATCCATGTTCTACAAGTAAAACAAGATTTTAACTTATTATAACATACACATATAAACCGGTAAATGAAGAGACATATAACATGAAGTAAGTAAACCAGCCACATGAATGAATACCATAACAGACAAAATTTATCTGTGGAAAACCTCAAAGAGGAAAAACCACAGTGGGATTTGTGACCCACAATATCAATTCACTATCCATATGAAAGATATTACATAGTATGGGGGCCTGCACATGCAGGAAGGCACACTGCCTAGATAACGCTGCTCAGCACAAAAGAGTCACACTGACTACAAGCTTCTGTTGAGATAAAACAATAATAATGAACTCACAAAATGCATCTACTATGCCAAAAAGAGTTCCGGTTATAACTTTGTTCTGTACTAGTTCTTAAATCCTTTTAGCGGCATCTCCTTTTCTCCAAGAATTCTTTACAAACCATCTACTGATCATTGCATGATATTACTTTCGCATACAAATGATCTACATACATATCCTTCGCATCACATTGTTTTGGTTCCTTGTCCTACACACACCTCTATATCACAATGACCTAATAAACTGACTTATATACCCTTTACAAACAATATGCCTTATGTCGGCTTGCAATACATTACGCAAGATATTCAATGTCGGTCCTATACAATAATTACGAAATGATTAAATAAAAAAATTTGGATCCCAGACTGATGTCAGTTCCATAGAAGTGCTGGATGTCGGTGCTGGTTATGACCTTGATTACTCCAATGCTAGTTTCAATCGGTATATGCTTCTAATGCCAGTTTCAGCCGGTATATGCTTCCAATGCCGATATCTGCCGGTATATCCCTTCTACAAAATCTTGTTCCCATCAATGAGAACATATGAATCCAATGAGTATCAATTGCCAACAGTAGCATGTGTTTTTTCAGTGTATAATCTGTTTTGTGTTATTATATTTCTAAATGTGAGTGTGCAATAAGTCTATATGATCTATGTTTTGATATTTTCTCCATCCACCTCCCACAAAGTGGTATCAGAGCTCAGGTGTGAGACATATCAGAACTCAGCTAAAGATCCAGGGAATTGTTATAAGAATTTAAAAAAATTTAATTATAATTTATATTTGCTAGTGTAGAATTATGTTGAAGAAGTTGGAGGAGAAAAGGCAAATTGTGGGAGAAAAGAAAGGAAAAAAGATAGGTTGCAAATTGTAAAGTGTTGAACCATAGAAGATATGTGTTTATAAAAGATCAAAGATTGTCCAGAGCATGTGGGATTCGGATCATTCAAAGTGTTATTTAAACAAAGGTAAAAGTTTTAATATGAGCATTAGCTTGGAAATGTTATGAAGGGTTTTGTTCTTGTTCTCATTATTAAAGAAAGGATATTCATAGAAAATCTGTGTTGGCCCAGTTAGAGTTTGGTATATTTTTCAGATTATAGATCTTGTGAACAAAAAATGTTGTGAGATTGCATGTGTTAAGAACTTGCTAAAAGTTATGATTTAAGAAGGCAATTTGAAGGAGGACGAATTGGGTAGAGAAATATTGTAGAATCAAAGAAGGTGAATCAAGTATACAAGGTGAGTTAAATTTGTCTCTTGCAATGGGAAAGATAGGGAAAAAGGTGAAGAAAGAAAACGAAATTTTGATTTCTAAGGTAGATCTTTTAAATGGGGAATTAATGAAAGTAACGAAAGAGAATGGAATTTTAATATGCAAGGTAGCTTTTTTAAAAGAAGATTTCAAGGAAAATAAGGAAGTTTAAAAGTAAAATAAAGAGTTAGAGGAAAAGTTAAAATTGTTTGACGTGATTAAGAAAAGGAATGAAGAATTGGAACAAATAATGTAGTTGGTTGATGATTTAAAAGAAAAGATGAAGAAACTAGAAGAGGAGAATTGTTTGTTGAAAGAAGAAAATCATTGTTTGAAGTCAAAATCAGTCTGTGATGTTTCATATAGTACATAAGATTTGAATTTATCATTTGATGAATGTGTTTTTGCTGAAGAAATTTGTGGTAAAGATTGTCAAACGACAAATGATGAGGTTATTAAATGGAATGATAATAAAATGAATATTGGTTTGAAAATTATGAAAAGAATGGGCTATAAAGGTTCAAGACTAGGATAAAATGAACAAGGAATGAAGGATCCAATTGAACCAAAAATGAGGCCCAAATATGATGTTCTCGGGTATGTTGCAAGTATAGGCAAGAAAGATACCAATGTTTCAACTACAAGCAAATCGGATCAAGGAAGACAGTTTATTCAATATTCACAATGTAATAGGAAAGGACATATGAAAGAAAAATGTTGGGATTTACATCCTCGTACCTTATGTGGATTATAAAATCATTGTGAAAAGATGTGTTGGAATAGAGAATCAAATAATGAATATGTGTTAGGTTGTATGAAAATAGATTGTTGATGGAGTTATGGATCAAATTGGCAAAATGTGTGAATGAGAGGAATCATCAAAGAAAATGAATGTGTAGCAAGACGTCTACAGAATGTGAAGTGGAGAAAGACCAAATTGAGTATTTTGAAGATTTGAAAATCGGAGATTTGAGAGACTGCTGCAGCAGTGGGAAAAGCCAGATGAATGGCATTATTATCAAGAATTGGATATGCAGATCGGTAGATCTTGAGTTAGTTTGAGAAAGTCTGAAGACAAAGAATTTGACAGAATTTGAGGTTGAAATTAAGAGGGAGTGTTGGAGTGTAATTTCTCCCTCATGCAAGAAAACTCTATCACCATGAACCACCGACAATTCTACCATTCCAGTCAGCCACCGTTAAACTCATGCACCGACCATGCATCGACCATGCAGTGCACTAGACTGTTAGTTTGTATTTATTCCTCTATGCATGCATAGGATAATAGATAGTTAGCATGCATGCGTAGATTAATAAAGAAGTAGATTGCATATCTTCATACAAAATTCTATAAGTTAGGAGTCCAAAATTGTTTGATTGATCCTCTATTAATAGAGGCAGTTGTAATTCATTTTATGGCTGAGATTAATTAAAAAAAGATATTAATTTTCTCTATGTTGTAGCATGTGTTTTTTCGGTGTATAATCTGTTGTGTTATTATATTTCTAATTGTGAGTGTGCAATAAGTTTGTATGCTCTGTGTTTTGATTTTTTCTCCATCCACCTCCCACAATACCGCGCTAAATAATATCGAGTTTCATCATACGCATGGCTGGTAATTATCATTGTAATTATCCATTCTCCTTGACGCACCTGTATAATACGGTGGAGAAATTTATTTATATCTTCTTCCGGAGAAGAGCTATCGACCTTTATGACAAGGAATACAATTGCAGCCAATAATGGCCTCTTGACAATAGTTAGTCTATAGGCTTTAAATTCAGAAGAGGAGAATTGGTTTACAGTTGACTCTGCTCCATTCACTGTCCTTCCAGTCAAAACAGTAGGGGAATGCGACGGCACGTTCTGAAATAAAATACAAAATGCTGTCAGTTCATCCACAGTAATTTCTTTTCAATTACAAACCACTTAAAACATTACTTACGTAAATATAGACAGTCTTGTAAGAACAGATGGAAAAACAAAGCTGATGACCAATAATTTAAAAAACACACTTCAAATTGATATATACGATTGCCTATTAATAAGGACCATTGAAATAATTACCTTCAACTTACAAATGCAACTCCGTATTAATGCATTGTTGCAATAACAGAGACTCATATAATCTGATACATGCCATTCTTCGAAACAAGATATGTTCTGCAGCTTCTCACAGCTGTGAATTTTAATCCTCTTCAAACAGCTCAGTCTGTCATGACACGGCACCTCTTCAAGCTCGGGACAATTTATAATATGCAACTGTCCTATCTCAAAGTTATCTTCAGATTTCGACAACCATCCACTTGAAGAAATTTGAGCTTTCCACATTCATCAATTGTAATCCTCTCCAGGCAACTTGGACCTCTAAAAACTGGCAATTCTTCAAGCTCCGGACAGCCTCGAATGCTTAATTCTACAAGCTCTTCACAGCCAAACTGCATTGCTTTCAAATTTTGACAACCATCCAATTCAAAATATTTCAACTGTACAAGTCTATCAAATTTAATCCTCACGAGATTCTTCAGACCACTGAGAGACAAGTGATCAAACTCTTGCTTCCCACAACCACAAATTTCCAATTCAACAAGCTTTGCAAGATTAGATATTCCTAACACACTTTTTAAATTTTGATAACCATCCACTTGAAGACATCTGAGCTTTCCACGGCCATCAATTATAATCCTCTCCAGGCAATTTGGGCCTCTAAAAACTGTCAATTCTTCAAGCTTCGGACAGCCCCGAATGTTTAATTCTACAAGCTCTTCACAGTCAAACTGTATTGTTTTCAAAATTTGACAACCATCCAAATGAAGATATTCAGCTTTCCGCATCCATCAATTATAATCTTCTCCAGGTAACTTGGGCCTCTTAAAACTGGCACTCGCTGAAGCTCCGGACAGCCCTGAATGCCTTGTTCTACGAGCTCTTCATAACCAAACTCTATTGTTTTCAAATTTTGACAACCATCCAATTGAATATATTTCACCTATAGAGATGGTCCACGTTGTGTTGTTTTGTAGGGATTTGGTGCCTTTCTGTTCTGTGAATAACAGACCTATAGAGATGGTCTGCGTTGTGTTGCTTTGCAGGGATTTTTAAAAAAAAAGTTTAGGAAGGCCTTTCAAAATCTTATGGGATGTTTGTTATCGTCTACTCTCTAGAGTTGGTTTGTTTGATTGGCTTGGTTTCTTTTTCACATGTTTCTCTTTTCTGTTGTTGAAACATGGCGAGTTTAGTTACAAGGTTGTGGGAAGCTTTTAAAAATCACAAGGTGTTTTTTGTTACTTTGGCTGCATTGTTGTTTGCACAAGAGTTTGTCTGGAAGATGGTTCGGGGTGCTCCTAAACATCTATGTTTTTAATTAGATAATTGTGGTTTTTCAGTAACTTGTTCCTATCGGCTTGTTGCTCCGATCAAAAGCTTGTTTTAAAAAAGGCTTCTCCTTTTTTGGGTTTTGTTGTTTTTGGTGGTCTCATGGCTTGTGAGTTTCCCCTTATGCGTCTGTTTGGCGGTTATGTAATGGTAATGGGCCTATCCCATCTTTATCTATTAAAAAAAAATTAGCAACTAGAAAACTATTATTTCTTTCAAGCATACAAAAAAAAAGAGACAAATTGTATTCAAAGAGTCACTTAATTGGATTTAAAATTAAGTCTCTTTCAAGTGCAAACCACTCAAATGTTAAGATACTTTTAAAATCTTGGATGTAAAAAAGAATTTAATTTACACTTGAAAAGTAATTTTAGTCTAGACATAACATAAAACTATGACTAAAATACACTTTATAGTTCTAGGAATGTTCCTAGCCTTCGATTTTCAATGCTATGTGGCAATTCATCATTGCGCCTTAAGAAGAGGGGAAGAGTCATCTAAAAATAGTTAAAACCTCTTATTACTAGCTATAAAAAATATATATATATATACACTCCAAATGCTTCCTAACTACGCAAGCTTAATTTCTATTATCAAATTTTAACAAATTTGATGTTTTGTTCATTTTTCATATCTATTTATTTAATGTGCTTATCACAATTATCTATTGACATGATCATTGCACAATAAGTGTGATTTCTTTTTAAGACTTAAAAATAAATACAAATTTATGAGATAAAAAAAATATAAATTTTTAAAAAATTGTTGTACAAACTTCGAAATAGAACTATACGTGTAACCAAAAAATAAATCATCTTTTATCTTTAAATAAAAAGTAAAATTCATTTCTAAAAATGATATAATAATTATATTTAAATTAACAATAATAAATAAATAACAATTATTTTCTTAGAACTCCTTTCTAGCAAAATCACTCACATTCACCAAAAGAATACAAATTCATTTACTAAATTTATTGGTTGATGCATGTATATTGAAAGAAATAATGTTTTTCTCTATGATACAAATATATTGTAATCATCATTTGATTTGAATGGGTTTTTTTATTAAGTCTTTAATAAGCCCTTTATTTTTGGTGATGTTTCTTGTATGGGGAGAAATAACCTTTTTCAATTAATATGAATCTTACACTCCTCGTTGTAAAAGGGCTTCTTTGACCCAAATCATTCAGGTTCTTAAATGTGACAAAGTGAGCAAAGTATGATTAAGTGATTCATTCAAGTCCAACAATCACTCAAATGTTATGACACTTTTTAAATCTTACATGCAAAAGACTTAATCAAACCTGAAAGCTATGTATATGAAATGCACATTGTAATAACCTATCAACATGTCCATTGAACAATTAATATGATCATTAATTAAAAAATAAATAAATATATATTTAAGATGTCAATTTTTTTTTAATTAATTGAAATATTATTAGTATTGTGAACTTCAAAATAGAATTATATAGGTCATCACAAAATAAATCATCTTTTATCATTAAATATAAAAAATAAAATTCAATATATTTAAATTTTATAAAATTAAAAATAACGAATAAATAACATTCATTCTGTTTTAATAAAAGAGTCATCCTACATTTCATACCAACGAACCAGTCACATTCACCCAAAGAGCAAAATTCACGGTTCATTCATTCCAAAGAGTTCGGAGAACATTTGAGAGGAGTGCATGTAGACCGTTCCATACCAAAGAATTAGTAGAAATTTTGAAACTGTATAGACAATTCTCACTGGAAATGAATACAAAGGCGATTCCATTTATGAATGATATAGCTTATCAACAATTGCACGTAAAACATGCACAACATTGAGCTCTTCGTCTTCCTTCAACTTTAGACAAAACCCCCCCTTCAATATTTCATACTTCCTCAAAAGATTTTCAATCCGACCAAAGTGATTATCAACTACCATTGTAATTATCCATTCTCCTGGACGCACCTGGAATATATGGGAGAAAGATCTATCGACCACAATAGCAAAACATACAATGAATGGACCCAATTTTGTCCTGTCGACACTAGTTAGCGCCGTGGCTTCAAATTCAGAAAAGGACAATTGGTTTAAAGTTGACTCTGCTCCATCCACTACCCTTCCAATCAAAACAATAGGGGAATATGGCGACACTTTCTGAAATAAAATACAAAATACTAAGTTTATTCATAGTAATTTCTTTTCAGTTTGAAATCACTTAAGACAATACTTACGTTAATATAGACTGTCTTGTAAGAACAGACGAAAAAGCAAAGCTGAAGACCAATTTAAAAATCACACTTCAAATTGATATTTAAGATTGCCAGTTAAAATGGAGCATTGAAATAATTACCTCCAACTTACGAATGCAATTCCGTAGTAGTGCGTTGGAGCAATAACAGAGACTCATATAAGATAGTGCCTGCCATTCTTCGATGCCTGATATGTTCTGCAGTTTCTCACAGTTGTGAATTTTAATGCTCCCGAAGCAGCTCAATCTGTCAAGACCCATCAGGACCATCACCTCTTCAAGCTCAGGACAATTTATAACATGCAACTGTCTAAGCTCAAAGTTACCAGACAGACTTTTCAAATTTTGACAACCATTCACTTGAAGACATTGGAGCTTTCCACATCTATCAATTATAATCCTCTCCAGGCAACTTGGACCTCTTAAAACAGGCAATTCCTCAAGCTCCGGACAGCCCCGAATTCTTAATTCTACAAGCTCTTCACAATCAAACTGCATTGCTTTCAAATTTTGACAACCATCGAATTCAAAATATTTCAACTGTACAAGTCTATCAAATTTAATCCTCTCGAGACACTTCATACCACTGAGAGACAAGTGATCAAACTCTTGCTTCCCACAACCACAAATCTCCAATTCTACAAGCTTTGCAAGATTAGATATTCCCAACACACTTTTTAAATTTTGATAACCATCCACTTGAAGACATTTGAGCTTTCCACATCCATCAATTATAGTCTTCTCCAGGCAATTTGGGCCTCTAAAAACTGTCAATTCTTCAAGCTCCGGACAGCCCCGAATGATTAATTCTACAAGCTCCTCACAGCCAAACTGTATTGTTTTCAATTTTTTATAACCATCCACTTGAAGACATTTGAGCTTTCCACATCCCTCAATTATAATCCTTTCCAGGGAATCCATGCCTCTAAAAGCAGGCAACTCCTCAAGCTCTGGACAGCCCCGAATACTTAATTCTACAAACTCTTCGCAATCAACCTGTATTGTTTTCAAATTTTGACAACCATCCAATTCAACATATTTCACCTTTACATATCTATCAATTGTCATCCTCTCGAGAAACTTCACACCACTGAGAGATAAGTGATCAAACTCTTGCTTCCTACAACCACAAATCTCCAATTCTACAAGCTTTGCAAGATTAGATATTTCTAACACGCTTTTTAAATTTTGATAACCATCCACTTGAAGACATTTCAGATTTCCACATCCTTCAATTATAATCCTCTCCAGACAATTTGGGCCTCTAAAAACTGTCAATTCTTCAAGCTCCGGGCAGCCCCGAATGTTTAATTCTACAAGTTCTTCACACCCAAACTGTATTGTTTTAAAATTTTGACAACCATCCAATTGAAGATATTTAAGCTTTTCGCATCCATCAGTTATAATCTTCTCCAGGCAACTTGGGCCTGTTAAAACTGGCACTCGCACAAGTTCCGGACAGCCCTGAATGCTTAGTTCTACCAGCTCTTCATAACCAAACTCAATTGTTTTCAAATTTTGACAACAGTCAAATTCAAAATATTTCACCTCTACATATCTATCAAATGTCATCCTCTCGAGACATTTCATATCACTGAGACACAAGTGATCAAACTCTTGCTTCCCACAACCACAAATTTCCAATTCTAAAAGCTTTGCAAGATTAGATATTCCTAACACACTTTTTAAATTTTGATAATCATCCACTTGAAGACATTTGAGCTTTCCGCATCCATCAATTATAATCTTCTCCTGGCAATTTGGGCCTCTAAAAATTGTCAATTCTTCAAGCTCCGGACAGGCCCGAATGTTTAATTCTACAAGCTCTTCACAGCCAAACTGTATTGTTTTCAAAATTTGACAACCATCCAATTGAAGCATTTGAGCTTTCCGCATCTATCAATTATAATCTTCTCCAGGCAACTTGGGCCTCTAAAAATTGGCAGCCGCTCAACCTCCGGACAGGTCCGAATGCTTAGTCCTACAAGCTCTTCACAACCAAACTGTATTGTTTTCAAATTTTGACAGCTATCCAATTCAAAATATTTCACCTTTACATATTTATCAAATGTCATCCTCTCGAGACATTTCATACCAGAGAGACTCAAGTGATCAAACTCTAGCTTCTCACAATAATAAATATCCAGTTCTACAAGCTTCAGAAGTAAGATATTCTTAACACACTTTTCAACTTTGTACAATAACCATTTGTGATCCTTTCAAGACAGCTCGGACGAGCAAGCCTTAGCTCCTCAAGGTCTGGACATTGAATAATCCTTAATAGGACAAGATTTGTAAGATGAGATGTTCCTGTCAATCTTGTGAGTTTATTACAATATACAATAGCAAGTGATTTTAATGTCTTTACACTTCTTAAATTCACTTCCATAAGATTTCCCATGTATTCAAGTGTGATAGAGTCAAGGCTGGGATAGTGAATTCCACTAATTAATATCTTGGATACAAAATATTCACCGCTAATCACTAGCTTTTCAAGACTTTCTAAGAATCCATTTTCTAAACTATCTGAAATTCCTGATAAATCTGGAAACTCTTTCAAAGAGTTTTCATAAATCAGCAGCTCTTTCAAGCGGGAAGGTGCCTGAAATTCAAGATAAAATTTGCGTAAAGATTTCAATGATTTAAAAAAATAGTTCAGAGGCAACCATAACATAAGGAATTCCACAATACAGTTTTAAGGGAATTTAATTTTTAACATAGAATATCAAAATACCTCTATGTTATTCTCCCACAACGTTTTGAGCTGTCCAGAGTGGATTTCTAGATGATGCAAATTTTGAAGAGGAATCCATGAAGGAATACTTGATTGTTCCGTGGAATTCCCCTCGAGCTTGAGCCATAGCAAGGAAGCTGACGTCTCAACACAGTTATCTGATTGGCCTAAAAAGAATGTAACTTGAGAACCAATGGAATTGTCAAAAATGGAGTGGAAACACCTCATATTGGTTTTGGTGAGGACATTTTTGAAACCCATTAAAGCCTGCAGACAAGGAAGAATCTCAATTTTCCTTTAATATAGCTAGTCACAAGTTAAGATTTGTAACATTACAGTATTAAGAAGAAATTTGAGAGGATAACAGACATACCGAAGATTTCAGATCTTGAGGACGCCACAGGCGTTGGGGAGGGCTGCGCTGAAGTGCCATTTCTCTTCCCAAGTCCCTCAGGTGGTCATGCATTCTCAATAAAATTACATCTCCCCGAATCTCGTTGATTTCTTCCACAAGGCATTTAGCTTTGAGTGTCTGCAGTGCATGTTGAGCATTCCATCCTGATGCCTCCTATACTCTTTCGGCTGTACCCTTAGATCTGCCCACAAAAAACAGGCAATATCCATGAAAACCTGTTTTTGTTCATCATCCAATGCCTCAAAGCTTATTCTCAATCTTTGCTTTACATCTCGAGGCAGCATCATTCTAGCTTTAATCAATTGTGACCTCCAATAACTGTGAGTTCTACCATGAACATGCCGGCCGAGAACCTGGAGAGACAGAGGTAACCCTCAACACACGTCTACGAATTCATTAACCAGTGACTCGTAACCAGTACATGGATGGGATTGGCCAAAGGCATGCCAACAGAAGAGGTTCCTCCCGTGGTTTTTATCCATTCCTTTTAAATTATAACCAACAGTTATCCCTGAGGTAACAAGCACCCGACGTCCCGGGTTGTCACAATGACCAGAGCTTTGTTTATGCCAGATTTTTTTAAGATATCCCTGACCAGTAGAGAGTTTAACTGTTGGACATGATCGATATCGTCTACAACAATTAGGAAGCTTAAATGCCCAGGGCTCCTTTGTAGATTATCTTTGAAATAGCTTGTTCCTTCTTCTGTACTTGTAAAATTCAGATGATATGTGTCAAAGAGATCTATGAGAAGCTTAAGTTGCAAAGAAGGTAAGTTGCTTCTCGCAGATTCTTCTCGCACATCAAACAGAAAACTTGCTCTAGAATAATTAGACATCTTTCGGTTAAACAATTCTTTGGCAAGAGTTGTCTTTCCCGACCCACCCATGCCAAAAATGCCAACTACCACAACCTTATTCTTCACAGTCTTCAGTCTACACTGGTTTTCAAAATCTTGTACAAGTTCATCAAGGCAACGCCTTTCAAAATCTTTCACAAGGTTGTTAAGCCCCACTGGATATTCAGCAACATGTAAACATGTTTTCCTTTTTACCTCTTCTTGCACTGCTACTATTATGTTCTTACAGTCACTGAATCTTTAAAAAACGAAAGAAAATAGTTAACCTCATTTGAAGGAACAAAATACTTATACGAATTACAATTACCAATACACAGAAATGTTACCTGTCAAATTCTTCCCCAGCTATTAATGAAAGTGACTGAAGAGCTTCTTTCCACTGGTTATGCTTGTCCAGGTACCTGCCCTTTTCCTCATATTTCTTGAATGCATCAGCGTATGCTCCGTTTTCAATGTGGCGGAGGTCACTAGGCTTCACTTCGTAAAACACACGAATAATTTTGGCCTGGCTGTCTAACATGAGAACTAGCTCAGCCAGGCACCAAGGCGACTCTGCATATCTTTTGGAAAAGATGGTTATGTGTACCTTAGCAGAGCGGATGGCAGTCTCGATTGTAGAAGGAAAAGAATTTCCAAGTTCCTTCTCTTCCTTATCAAGAAACGCCCGTATTCCCAACTGCTGAAGACAGTTGTAAAGCTGAGTAGCCAAAGTTTCTTTGACAGTTGTAAAGCTGAGTAGAAAAAGATTGGTTCTGTTTAAAAGCAGACGTATAATTGAGAGACTTGAGTGCGTTTGGGACCCTTTCGGTGCCGTGTTGAGTAGGATAAATAATGCAACCAGATTTTCTGGAAGATATAATATTTTGTAGAAAATTAGAGATTTTATAATAATATCATAGAAGAAAATATTTTTTAATAGTTAAATTAGTATATTTTTGTTAATTTTAAATATTTATGTTGATAAAATGGTTTAATATATTGATAAATAGTATATATTACTCTTAAATTTATTGAAGAAGAAGACTATTCTCTAGAGTTTGTAAGAGGACTTTTTTTTCTTGAGAATTAAATAAAGTATGATCAAGAATTCGTGTTTTGCTAAAAGGGAAAGGTCAAGTATCATAAAGGACCAAATCAAAATGACATGAATGATTATGTTACATCTTTCCTATGTTGTTTTCTTGATCAAGCATGGTATTTCCTTCATGCTATTTCATATTTAATTATTCATAATTTATCTCATAGATTTAATAACTTAATTAAAAATAAATTGAAAATAGTGTAAGGTCTAAAAGTAGGGATAAATAAAATGTAAGTTGTAGATTTTAAATTTTGTACCTTGGTGTCAAAATAGGAATCGGGTTGACCTTTCTTACATCTTTCAAAATTTTGGCACTCAAGACTATCTCTTTATAACCCTCTTGTGACTTTTATTAAGGATGGTGGACATTTTGATTACCAATTAACTATTGAAATTTAAATACGGAAGCTATACTAAAAATTATAATTGGCTCATATATTCAAAGTAATAAAGGATTATTCCTAAATGTTTTTGAGTGTTTTCAGCCATGGTAGTATTTAGTTTTATTTTATTTCCGTTGGGGGAAAACTTCATGCGATCTATTTTATTGTACTTGCAGGGTGATGTATTAGATATATGCATGGAATATAATAGTTCAATCACATTCAACTTAAAATATCTTCATTATGATTTTCCTCCAATTCTTGCACTCATGTTCAAGATGGATGTGTGAATACTAATCGTTGTAATATTGACTTCTTTTAGTTTCATTTGACCATTTAAAACTAATGAATGTAATTAAAATTTATCATTTTCTATTCTCTTATGTTTATTTTATTTTTAGTTTATTTTCTCAAAACCTCTTACCCTATTTTTATATTTATTGTACCAATCGTAACCTTAAGAAAGACTAATTAAATGATGTAAATTTTATATTGCGAAAAGATTGAAAAACCATCTCTTCTCAAAATAAACATCATGAGTTAATGAGGTGAAATCCATCTCTATTATATTAAAAAATTCATGTAGAACACAAGGAGAAGCAAAGCACAAGAAAGATCCTTCAATAGCACAATTGAAACCATACACATCGATAATGGAAAAACATAAAACTTCATTATCACATAAGATCTAAATAAGATCTAAAACATAAAATTTCAGTTTAATAACAAGCTAATTTACTAAATACAAATTAGTAAATTAGTAAACATTAAAAATCTTATCAATATTAAGATTCTGTTTGTCACTCTTCCTTGATTCCTTCTTGTATGAGATGAAGGAAATAAGATAATAAAGATCAATGAGATAGTGGCTTGGTCCCCACAAAGGCATCAAATACAAGATACAATACGTGATCATTAGATAAATAAATATTGAGATAAACATGATGCTAATGTAAATATGTTGAAATGCAGAGATATGATAGTCCCCTCTTAAAATAGTATTTGTTAGATGCATGCCGTTTTAAGGAGAAGAGATGTTGTGTTACTTCAACACAATGAGGTGTTTTCATGGAATTCCACCATGCAACAAATGACACATGATACCCACAACATAAAAACACACACATAGAGACATGGGAATTTGATAGTTTGACGTCAAAAGAACTCACAATAGTGAACTTAAATTATACATATGGCTACATATTAATTACTCATTATGGTCCTCAAGTTTTTGAATTTGAAGAAGGCACGTGAGGATAAAGATAAAATAAAAAATTGGGTCAACATGAAAGAGATCCTAAATGAATAATTAACAAATAGAAGAAGTGAACGATAGATAATCCACTATTTCCAAGCGCTTGCACAAAGTGAATTGGGTCCTCCTGGAGAGCACAAACATATGAAGACTCTATAAGTATTATAGAGTATTCTTGGAAACATCTAGAAGGTCTTACTAATTATAAAATTGCCTTCTTCTCTTTGGTAAAGCTTAGAAGTTTTCGATGAAATGGAGACTCCAACATGACTATTGGCAACCAAAAGGAAAATAGAATTTTTACAAGAAATAACTAATAAGAGATTGAATACTATTTTGAGGTATAGGCATTCGTTAGTATTGTGTGTGATTAAATCCTTGCTAGGGGCTTGGAAACATCTAGAAGGTCTTACTAATTATAAAATTGCCTTCTTCTCTTTGGTAAAGCTTAGAAGTTTTCGATGAAATGGAGACTCCAACATGACTATTGGCAACCAAAAGGAAAATAGAATTTTTACAAGAAATAACTAATAAGAGATTGAATACTATTTTGAGGTATAGGCATTCGTTAGTATTGTGTGTGATTAAATCCTTGCTAGGGGAGGGTTTTATAATGGCTGACCATAGTTATCATGTGAATTCAAACATAGAAGGTGAGGTAGAGTGTTAAAGAGAGAAAGATATAAGCACATATAGAGAGGGGGGAGAGTGACATAGAATGCACATATTGGTTCAAGAGTCTAAAATATCAAAAGAGAAAGTTGAAAAGATCAAAATGTTTAAATTTTGTGGGGTGCATGGTAATAGCTCCGAGGGAGCATCAAGGGGAATCGTCACCTTTTGGAACCTGAACCTCATTAGAGGATATCTGATTTTTAAAAGTGTTCATCATGTAGCTACTAAATTTTTCCATATAAGAGATATTTTTTGCTCGATCTAGTCCAATATCTATCATCCTAATGGTAGAGGCGCAAGAAAGCTTTTTTGGAAATATCTTATGGCTTTTTGTAGAAAGTTCAATAATGAAAAATGGATCATGATTGGTGAATGTAATAGTCTTCTCTAGGACAGTGAAAAATTTGGAGGCTTTCAGTTAAATTTGGAAAGCAAAATGGATCTTCTAGACTTCATTGACTCTTAGGCACTCATGGATATTGATCTTCAAGTAGTTTCCTACACCTGGTCAAATAGGAGAATAGGTAATGAGTTGATTCAATTTAGGTTGGACAAAGCCTTAATTTATGACCAATGGTTCTTATCTTATTTTTGTTCCTTAAAATCTCTCTCAAGGATTGGCTCTGATCACTTCCCTATAGGTTTTGTGGCGAACCCCATCTAGGAAAAAATTAACTTTCCGTTCAGATTTGAAAGAATCTGGTCATCTCACCCTGAGATCTTTGAAGAAGTGAGAAAATGGTGGAATATTACAGTTTTTGGAACTACTATGTTTAGGGTGGCCAAAAGGTTGAGGGAGGTGAAAAACAAAGTTAGCAAATAGAACAAGGACACCTTTGGGAACATTTTTGGTATGAAGTTAGCATTATAGATGGAATTAAATGACATGTAGGAGAAAATCTAGATGGAAAGATATATAGCTAACTATAAATCAAAGGAAAATGAGGTGCTTGGTAAGATACGTGATTTAATTTCAAAGGAAGAAGAATTTTGGAAACAAAGATCAAGAGCCCTGTGGCTCTCAGCTGGAGATAAGAATGCAAGTATTTTCAAATGACAACACTTAAGCACAAGGCAACCAATACAATTTCTTATATTGATTACAACGACAATATGTTTGATAAGGAGGAAGATATTAGAAAGAATGTTGTCCTTTTCTTTAGCAATCTCCTTAAGGTAAATGGTTGCATTAACAATGACTTTCAAGATACTTTAATAGAGGCTATCCCCAGTCTTGTCAAGGAAGAAGATAACAAGATAAAAAAATGCTCTCCACTCCCTCAAGGGATGAAATCAAAAGAGTTGTTTTCTCCTTTCAAGGTAATATGGCTCTCAGACTTGACGACTTCCCCATGTTCGTTTTTCAATATTTCTGGGAAATTGTTGCTGATGAAGTTGTGAATGTTGTCAAAGAATTTTTTTGTGTCCAGGTGCCTTCTTAAGGAGCTTAATTCTACTCTCGTGGTTCTTATCTCTAAATGCCCTAGAGCGACGGATTTTGAATCTTTCAGGCCCATCAGTCTATGTAACTCCTTTTACAAAATTATTTCTAAGGTCTTGACTTCTAGGTTGTGGAGATTATTGCCTTCCCTCATCTCCCATTAGAAAAATAGATTCATTCTAGGTAGGCATATCCTTGACTCTATTGTTACAATCCATGAGAATGTCCATTCCCTTACGATTTCAAAGACCGAGGGATTTCTTCTCAAACTGGACATTTCCAAAGCTTATGATAGAGTTGATTGGGATTTTTTTCTCAAAATTATGAAGTCTTTTGGCTTTAACAATCAGGTCCTCCAATTGATTGGCCAACCTATATCTACAACCACCATTTCCATCATGGTGAATGGTTCTGCCTCACATTTTTTTAGGAACTCTAGAGGGCTAAGGCAGTGGGACTGCATTTCCCTAATTCTTTTACTCTAATAGCAGAATGTCTTGGAAGAAACTTACAAAAAATGGTTGATTGGGGAGCCTTAATGGCACTAAAACCTTCCTCAAATTTTTGGTGTGTACTCATCAACAGTTCATGGATGATACCATCCTAATGAGAAGATCTACTATTGCTGAAGCTAGAAACTTGAGAAAGGCCCTAGATGATTATGAGTCGGCTTCTGGTCAAATGGTGAATAGAGAAAAAAACTCCTTATTTTTATTTAATACCTTGGAGCCGAGGCAAAGGAAAATGGATAGATTCTTTAAAGTAGAATTGAAGAATTACATTCTATTTATCAGGGTCTACCTCAGGGTCTATAATCGTTGGGCCGAGGCAAAGGAAAATGGCCCGATTTGTGAACTTGGAAATTTTCAAAAAACATTCACTTCCCCAAGTCTTAGCTTTGTTATTGAAAAATCTCATGACTTTAGTCTTTATGTTTGCATAAGTCTATAATTTTGAACTTTCTGATTGAACCCCATGGTTCAAATGTTTAAGGTTCAAGGTTCGACAATTCACTCTGCTGTCAAAATTTTGTGGGAAATGGAGTTTTTTCAATTGAAAGTTATGAATTTTCTTTCTGTGTTGAACCTTTGAACCAACATAAAAAGGTTTAAAGGTTTAGTCGGCTTAGTTTGATAGTACAATTCTGCACATATATCTACCAGTCCAAAAATGCAACAAAACAAAAAGTTTCAAATTTTCAAAATCTAAAGACAATCCACCTAATATTTTGGCCTTTAATTCTTTCAAATTTAATTTTGTGACCATATGAGCTCACATAATGTATTATTTTAATATTTTCTTATTGCAACAATATGGCTGACAGTGTTAGTTTACAAAACAAGTACCCTAATTTGGTGAGTTGTTAAAAAATGGTTAAAACCCCATCTGTAATTTTAAATATCATAACAACTCACAAATTTTCATGGCCCTAGGATGTCCAGTTAATCGATGGTGAATTTAATAAAAAGTGGTTGTAGGAAAAATTAAAACTTTCTCAATCGTTTATGTGCAACAATTTTAAACATTTAAACATTTTAAATCAGTTTGAAAGAAACAATTTTAGAGGAGGTATTTAAGAAGGACAAATATGTTAACCAACAAGATTACTGACTGATTTTGTTGAACTTTAAAATTATACTTTCTAATTAAATTGGGACACATGCATAGAAATATTATCTTTAGTTTTAGATAATTTGATGAAATATAATTTCAATTCAATTTTTAATTTTAAGTTTGATGGCTATCTTCAACTACTTTCTATAAATTAAAATATCTTTTTTTTAAAACAAAATAAATTAATGTTAATTAATGTTAGAGTTAAGATCAAGGTTGGATTTTAATTAAGGCTACCTTGTTAGTGTTAGGGTTAATAATATTTAGGTCATATTTAACCTATTAGAATTAGAATTACAATATACATAGATCAATTCTAAGAGATTTCCACAATACATTATATATAAGAGTATGCGGTTTCTGGATTCAATGCAAAAATATTACACAAATCGAATCCAAAAACTAAATACTCTTAAATATACATAGAGTAAATTAAAATTAGGATTATTATTTAGGTTAGGATAAATAAAATTATTTATGACCTTAATCATAGTGTTATATCCCCAATACTAACACTAAATCCAACCCTCGTTATTTGAAAGCCTTGCATGTGTTGGGCTAGGATTAGAGGTTGAGTTAAATTAGGGTTAGGGTTTAAGTTAGAGATAGGGTTTAATTAGGGGTTTTGATTAAGGTTATGGTTAGTATCAAGTTAGTGTTAGAGTTCTAGGATAAATCTTGAGGTCAAGGTTGTGGTTGTGGTTATGGCTGGGGTTTAATTAGGGTTAGGGTCATAGTTTATTATGGTTAGGATTAATATTCTAGGAGAAAGCTTGGGTCAGAGTCAAGTTTAGGCTTTAGTTTGGTGTGATAGTTCATTTAGAGCTAAGGTTAAAGTTAGGGTTAAATTAGGGCCATGTTTAGCAATACATTTGTTGAACTTGCTATAATTAATGTCTTTCATCATTAGGTTAGGGTTATGGTTAATGTTAAAAAGTTATAGATTAAACTTTGTTATCAAAGTTAAAATTTACATTAAGGTTGCACTAAGGTTTAGGTTCAAGTTTAATTAAGATTAAAAATAGAATAAGGATTTCCATTACAGCTAGGCTAAGTGTTAGGTTTAAGGCTAGGTTAGGATTAGGGTTACATTACGAATATAGATTCAATGGCATTATGGTTAATATTAGATTAAGGTTAAGGTTAAGGCTAGGATTCAAATAGGATTAAGGTTAATGTTAAATTGTGATTCAATAAGGGAAAAATATTTTATTTATAATAAGGTTTGATTTAGGGTTATGGTTGGGGTTTAATTTGGGCTATAACTAAAATTAGAGTTAGGGCTAAATTGAGGTCAGGATTAATGTCAAGCCATGGTCTAAACAATTTTAGCATTAGGGTTAAATTGGGGTTAGATTCAATATTAGACTAGGGTTAAAGTTAGGGTTAGAATAAGAGTTAGAGATAGGATTTGGATTATGGTTAAATTACAGTGAGGTTTCAATGGGTTAGAGCTAAGATTAAGGTTAATGTTCAACTTCAGTTATAGCTTAATAAGTGTTAAAGTTAGGATTTCTTTAAATTAGGATTAATATTCAATTAAGGTTATCAATAGGTTTTAGTTATGACTAGGGTTCAATTAGCGTTAGAGTTAGGGCTATGGTTTAATTAAGTTAGGATTTAGTTAGTGTTAAAAAAATGTTGATGTTATAGTTCAATTACGGTTATGGTTAGAATTAGAATTATAAATAAGAACTTCAATTAGGGTTCTAAGAGAAACATTTAACTTAGGGTTAGGGTTAAAATAAGTCAGGATTAAGTTTAATTATGATTATGGTTGAATGTTACCAAGGTTAATATTAGGATAGTAAGGTTAGGGTTAGGAATAATGTTAGAGTAGGGTTCAATAAAAGTTAGGGCTAGGGTTCAATTAGAGATAGGGTAAAATTATGGTTATTTGAGTTGGGATTAATATATGGTTAAGTTTTAAATAGGGTTAAGATTAGAGAATAATTATGGTTAGGGTTTAAATAGGTTTAGCATTAGCAATCAATGAGGGTTAGATTTAATGTTAGATTAGGTTTAAGGTTAGGTTTAGAATTGAAATTAAAAATAGGATTAGGGTTAGAGATGAATCAACAATAGGATCAATGTTACATTAGGGTTTAATTAGGGTTAGTGTCTAGATTCAGTTGGGGTTAGATTTAATGTTAGATAAGGGTTAAGGTTAAGGTTAGACTAAGAATTAGATATATGATTAGGGTTAAGTTTCAATAAATATCATATATATTAAACATAATATTTATTTATAAGTAGATCATTATAAATCAAATGTTAAATATTTATATTTTGAATTTTCCTTCAAGTAGCTTCAAGTAGTCTAAGTGATTTATTAAACGATTTCACATCAATTTTATGTTTATATACCTCAAGAATTGTCTCCCAAAGTAAACCATATAATTATAAACCGTTCAAATAGTAACAATGAGCTATCCACCATCCATGACCTCTTTCTTGAGGTGCACACAATTGTTAAATGCTAGCAAGAAGTACCATTTAGTCTTAATAAGAATAAGGAAAAAATACATAATACAATGAAGAGGCCATTGTTCAAGATTTTAAGGAGGCATTTGTGGAGCTAGTGGCCCCATGAACAATATTTTATCTGCTTAAATTTAAGCAATCAATTTAAATTCTTTTGCCATATTAAATTATTTGAATAGTATTAATAATAATTTGTGTAATAAGTCTTTGAGAGAAAAATTGATAAAAATGGAGGCAAAGAAATTTTTGCAATCATGTAGCATTTCTTTTCATATGCAGTTGTTGCTTATTTCCAATTTCTTTTCATTCGCAGTTGTTGCTGAGGTTATTTTGTTCTTGCAAGTGTGAGAGCTATCACTATGTAGTGAAATGCCAAAGGATGATGCTAGATATAGAGATAGTGAAGTTAGCTATTGTAATGGAGGGAATAATCTTAAGCATGTGGACACTTTCCCTAACTTGTGATTATTTCTCTGGTTTTTTTAAAGAAAAAATCTCGTCATTGCTGAGCGAAGTGTTTCAACGTATATGGTTTTGTCTCTTTCCTTAGTCCACGAAAATGAATTCTTTAGGGAGTTGCACCTCTCAACATTAGGAAAATTGGTTAAACATATTACGTTGCAACTTATTATTAAACATATGAATTGAACCAGTCATAGGCTTTGTTAATCATTAAAAAAATGCACATATTATGATGTGCATACTCATCGTAGGTATATTTTAATGGGCGATAACGCAGATTTGTTTGGCATCTTCATTGAAACAAATAATAATATTATTTCCATAAATATTTTGGGACGATTAATAAAATTCCAGTAATAAATAAATTTGAATAGGATAATAAGTTCAAAATGATATCAAATAAATGAAATAAATGTTTAATAAATAAAATAAATTATATTATTTTATTAAATTCTAGAGATGGAAAAATGAGGCTGAAGATGTTAAGAACCAACTTATTATAGTGCTGAAATCTTGTTTAGAAAAATGTTTCAAAATCTACAAACTTACATGCTTGATATTCATGAGTGCGACCTAAACCTAACATGTGAATCTAAAATGCAAGCCATGTGATTGACCTAATAGAAATTGACTACTATAATTCACTCACCTTAATTTTTGATGTCTAAATCTTTGTAAGGGTGGATTTAAATATACTTAATTTTGAGGCTCACATTCTTAGTGAAATTCATGCTTGAGTTTAAATGACTTTGTAACAAAGATCAAGGAGAATAAATAAGTGTGCATTAGACCTAGGACAATGTGTTCTAATGTAATGCTTTGATACTACTATTGTAATATTCTCATAAATTCTATATGATTACTATCTTTGAGTGATTATTGTAAACATAACAAATAAAAAGCATGCAAATGCAACTTACTAAATTATAAATTACAAATAAATAAGATGCAAATGCAAATTACAAATAAAGGTTAGAAGGAACATGATAAATAAAAAACATGCAAATTGAGTACTAAGAAGTATGCACCACAATGAATCAAACCTGGTGGATATAGACAGTCTACATCAAAGCCATCCCACTATAACTAGAAGACTGGCTATAACCTACCAATCACATAGGTCGTAGATCCAATCACTGAACATGCAAACTCATCATCACATTAGTAAACTGCAAACTGATATATCAAAGAGAATAATCAATGTAGACAACCATGACTCAAACACCGAATCACCATCCGATCTGATTTGCGAAACATGTCCAGAAACTAGTACCATAGTCAAAGGAACCAAATAAGCATCAAGGGAGATAAGAACAACCTCTTGATATCAAACCAAATCACCACAACATGAATATGTTGTGTGAATGCAAAACATGTACCTACATACCCATGACACCATAATAATCACCTGCATCCAAACTGTCACCCACATAAAACTCCAAGTCTCAAACAGAGTCAAATCATGTACTCAAACCACGAACAGCCTATGCACCTGTAACCATCAAATTCCAACTCTGAAACATACTTGTAAACCTGTATCAAGGAAGCATCAATTTGATAATATGTATCATCATAAATATCCAATGAAAACATGCACTCTCTCAAGGTTATGTCCCTTGACTCGTAAAGATGCTCACAGAATCACACCCTAAATCTTAGGCATCTACAAGTGATCAAAAAAGTACACACCTCTCTATACCCATCAAACTGATACAATAACAATACCAAATTGAAGTACACTGAACACCCTCTCCAACGCCTATTCAAAATTGAAAAACAAATTCCATATGCAAAAGATATGACCAAAATTGCATCAAGGAGAATATAAGGCTTCCAGGCTCCCAAAACATGTCCAAAAAAAAAAGTGACTAAACTGAACCTGTACCAAATGGTAGTGCTCAGAAGAAGCTCTCCAACGAGTATAAGAAGTCAAAAAAGGGACTCTCCAAGTGAAACTTATCCCAGTTGGAAGAAAATGTCCAATTTCGCTATATGGGAAATATATAAGCACACAAAAAAAAACCCCTCCGATTGAACTAAAAATATTTTCCAAATTTTATAATAATGTTTCTATGGGGCCCACTGGCCAAGACCTCACACATCTCATCTTCCAACCCAAATGATACATGTGGAAATTTTAATAATTTATTTATTGTAAACACATTTATTAAAAATGCTTTTAAAATGAAGGCAGATTTATTTATTGTTAATTGGCATTTTACTTTTTGTTTTAATATCCCTTGCGTGGTGGGGGGACTAGCCCACACCCCACGGGGGCCATCGGCCACATGGTACCCAGCCGATAGTATCCTTGCTAGCATTGGAACCACTCAGTACCATTATCGACAGTGGTACCAGCCGACAGTGGTACCACTATGGTGGTACAATCCATAGAGATGGGGATGGGGCGTGGTGGCCCCACCCCATACTAAAGAATATATAATTTTAAAAAAAAACTTCGGCCTTTTTTCATTTCCTTTTTAAATTTTTTTTTTCTTTTTCAAAACAAAAGGCTTGATAGGTTTAATAAACAACAAGATTTTTTTTAATATTATTTTTTGACGACTGTGCAGGTTGTACGATAGTGTGAAAAAATTTCAAACTTATTTCTCCATAACCAAAATAGGGCAAGTTATATATCAAAATTCGTCTCCTAGCCTCTCTGAACACAACCATGGGGTCTGTTTTGTCTCACAGGGTCAAATATGAAACTCCACCCCCAAAACCCCCTAAAATGCAAATCAATGGAAACCCATTTTGAAACAAATTTTTATAACATTAGATCTACAACAAATGCCCAAAAAATTGCAACCCACAACTTGCAACAAACCCTCATATCTTGTCTTATCTTTTATTCATACATGCATTCATGGATTCCAACTAGGTTTATAAACACTATTAAACCATATAGCTCCGATACCATTTGAAAGGAAACTTGCAGCCATTTTTTTGACAATTTCCACATAGCCCAATTTAGATCTTAATCAAATCAACACAAAGTTCACATGCAAAGAATAGACAACATACCCATGAAAATGTGACACAAGATATATCTTGAGAAAACCCTCATGAGGGAAAAACCTAGCCTCCAAAAGCATCATCCACCATGTATTATCAACAATGCATCCATTAAGTTACAACTATGGAAAGTTTCTGAAAACCCAGCCATAAGAAGCCATCAACAAGAACTCCATGTGACCAAGCTTGAACCCGCACATCCTATTCCATGTGCTTCCTTCACAAATGCTAACCTAGCTCACTGACCAACCCAAACAACTACCCCTGTGGTTGCTTTTATAAACACAAGCTCCCACAAAACCACCAAGTGGTATTGCATCAAACCATGTGACAATAAAATATAATATTTTTATTACCTACCCTTGACCCAAATTTAATATTGGGTACTTCATCACAATTACATTCCCCAATATTAAATAAATGCAATATAATAATATCAATGTATCAATACAACTCATCAAGTGGTTATAAGAATATTTTAAGGGAATCTCTACATGTTGCACATCCGTCTAGGTGCTCCTAGGTGCAACAATACATATGATATTACAATATAATTCCATGTCCACCTCAAAAAATAATAAAATAATACAATAATAAAACATTATTATATGCAAGGTGTACAACACCATTTTCTCAACAATCATATCATTTAGATCATCATTTACATCCTTATCATTAAGTATATCACGTACATCTTTATCATATCATTTAGATTATCAATTACATCCTTATCATATCATTTGCATCATTACCATATCCTTTAGATTACATTTCAAAATATTCATCCATTTTATTTTAACAAATTAGTCACATGTGCATTCATCCATGCCATTCTTAAAACACTAGTAGCATTTATGTATATTCACATCATTTAGTTGCATTTTTAGATAAATTCATAAACATGAGTACCAAATAGATAATACTTTACATCATATAGGCATGCATCCCATCATAATCAATGCATAATCATATAGTATCATGACCATTTATCATAGAGCATTATCATTAGCCATTTTATCAGTACAACCTCAGACATTATCATCATAATTACATTACATTTTGTCATCACATCATCACAAAAAAATCATATAGGCATCAATAAACATATTCTCATGGTACACACCTAATCATATAGCATCATGACCATTCATCATAGAGAATTATCATTAGCCATTTCATAAGTACATCCACACGCATTATCATCATCATAATTACATTACATTTTGTCATCATATTATCACAAAAAATCATACAGGCATCAATAAACACATTCTCATGGTACACACCTAATCATCCTGTCAACATGTCACAATAAAATCATGTAGGTTACATCATTATAAAAGAAAATGTATCCATCTATACAAGCATGACATTCATAAGCAAAGCATCTATAAGCGTATAAAACAAAAATTCAATGCATTCATCACATATAAAACATATAAACACCATATCATTAAGCATGAGTACCATATCTGAATCCAAAGGAAAATCGATGGTGTATCTCATATAATCATAAAAAAGGAATCACTATCAAAAGTATACAAATATCATATCCAAAATGAGAGATACATCACAAATTATCGAAATCATATAAACTATCCACATAAATCAATGTGTATAAAATGATACAAAAATTGGGGTAGACATATCTATGCGTGACTTTCACCGGAGGCTATAGGCCTAGCTCCCCCTGTACCCAAAGGACCAACACCTACACTGCCACCACCTCAATCTCTCTAGGGGCTCGTAACACCCTAAATCTTTGTACTATACTATGATCCCCCATGCCTAGAGCTCTGTGCATTAGATGTTGCCCGTCTCTCTAGAGGCACAACCTAAAAGTAGAGAGCCCTATAATAATCAATCCATACTGTTTGATATACCAGATCTCTCATCATTTCTCTAGTTAGTCCCTGGGCGAATGTCTTCTATAGAGTCTGTACCAACACGTCGACATGGTCATATCCCTCTATTGTTGTATCTTGCTCAACTGTCAAATGAGAAATTTGTGCCTATGCCTGAGCCAATTGCCCCTATAACCCCTGCACAATGGACTATAAGGCTGCTATCTGGGCCTATTACTGATGGGGTGGAACTATAATCTATACTCTCAACAATTGTGATGGCTGGGGACCCCGAAATGCCTATACCAGGATATATTGAAGAGGAGTTGATGATGGAGGCATATCTATTTGCCTCCTCCTAATTAAGGGTTGATCCTCCTCCTTGGTCTCCTCAGAATCTGAATCACCCCCTCTATAACCCCCAATAGCACCAATCACTGAATTAGACTCAAATTGAGAATCATCCCCTCCAATCTGCAATGGTCCTCCTTGACTTGCATCTTTCCATCTACCTCCTCTCCCCATCTGACCCCCATCTCTAACTCCACCTCCTTTACCATTCCTGTCTGCACCTCTCCTACGGCCTCGACTTCCTGCTGCTACTTTTCTCTGTACCTAACATTGGGGATGATCCTTGTCATCACCAACTACCTCTAAGGGTGGTATAGTCTCTCCTAGTCCTATTAATTGAGAGAAAGGATGCTTAGCCTTGTACTGTGTATACTATGTTGTCATGCCCCTGTTTGTAACATGAAGAACCATATCCCAGACTGATTGAGGTAATGCATAAAACTCAACTTGGGCTATCTCAAAATAAAGCATCAGAACCCAATCTTCTCTATCCTTGTGTGTACGAGCATATATGGCACAACCCTGAGGCATCCCCTAGGTATGACCAAACTGCCTTAACACATGAGTCAAAATGAATCTCTCCACAACATAGGGTGTCCTACCTATTAGATATTAGATCCTTATCAGCATTGACACCTTTGTAGCATCCTCCTACTAGGCCTTACAATAAAGGTACAACCTCCATATCACTTGGTCCATATTATCAAGAGCCCATCTCCAATACTTCGGTTTCCCAAGCATCAAATGGGAAACTGCATGCCTATATGCATACAGGTAGGGTTGTCTTGATGCTTGTGATCTCTCTACTATAGGTCACAACATTTCTATGTGCTCCTAGGCCCAAATCTACAACAATGTAACCCCCACAGATAAATTGGCCACTCTATCATATACAACCTGGTGCAAATCATGCTATAAGTGGGCTAGGATACAAATCCCCCATGCATACTGCATGCCCTATGTAACCATCCACTCTAACACATGGGCCCATCCCACTGCAAATCCATTAAACCTCCTATTTGGACATAGGAAGCCTCCCACCAAACCTTCCAATATCAACGAGAGCGACATATACATCTCCACCATGAGCTATCAGAAGATATTGGGTCCCTCAATCTCCTCATCCCCCAAATACTCACCGTAAGGCCGTTGTACCTCCTGCCTCATGCCGATAATACTGTACCAACTCTTCTGTGATTGGGATCTGAAGAATCCTATATACATCCTTTGGAGTCACTATAAGCTCTCCTGTGGGTAGATGGAAGGTGTTGTGGGCATTATGGAACCTCTCCACTAGTGCAGTTAACGAAGTCCTATTCATCCTATAAATCAGGCATGAACAAAATATGAGATAACCCACAAGAATCAATAATAGCCATGTTAGCATCAGTAAGGTCACCTCTCATGGAGAAGGTCTTTGGGTATCACTCCTAAGACATCAATACACTCGCATGCTCCTGCAAGGGGATATCAATAAAATGTCAACTTTGTATCCAACTAATCAAATTCATCAATCAATCAATCAAGTTATCTTATCTACTCACATGAGATCTTAATCAATCTCTCTTTGTGCACCTATCAGTGACATAGTCACACAATCATCAAAATTTGGAGTTACAATCAATAACTCTTATCAATCAGGAGGTTCATATAAACCTAACCTATCAATGATGCAATCATGCATTCATCAACTTGGGAGTTTCTATCATAAACTCTTATCAATCAGGCATCCAATCAAACCTAACTTATCATTGACCTAGTCATGCAATCATCAAAATTTGGAGTTACAATAAATAACTCTTATCAATTAGGAGGTTCATTTAAACCTAACCTATCAATGTTGCAATCACAAATTCATAAACTTGGGAGTTTCTATCATAAACTCTTATCAATTAGGCGGTCAATCAAACCTAACCTATTAGTGACGTAGTCACACAATCATCAAATTTGGAGTTTCTATCATAAACTCTTATCAATCACACCTATCCTATCATCCAAACCTTGGCTTAAATTTTGGACATACATTGATGATATACGCAATTCAAATCTATCAATCATCAAAACCAACAACAAGCATCAACAAAATCAGAAAACTAACATTTTTATCACTCAAAATTTGAAAAAACCATAAAAAACCACTCACTGTCTCAAAAGCACCAAAACATTTATCACAGGTGATGCAACAAATTATCAAAGGAGCTACTTAAATTATCAAATACGCTACAAACATATTCAAAAGACCCACATCATATGTCAAAAGTGCCACAAAAAATCTCAAACATGCTACAACAACCCCACTGAAATGGCAAACTCTAAAATCAAATGGGCTAGAACTTCAATTAAAAGCGCTAAGAAATGCATCATATGCGCTACGATAATAGTCAAATGCACTAACAAAAACATAAAAAGTGCTAATTCAAAAATGAAAATGCTCTAAAACTACAAAAAAGCCCTAGGCGCACAAAACTGCAAAAAATCGCTAAAAATCATTCAAAAATCACACAAAATCAAATAAGATAGGTTCGAAATCACCTCACCAGAGGTCCATACCTTTTTGGCCTGTCGAATTGGTGAACTCTCTCAAATTGGTGGGTGGCACCATTTTTCTTTTCTTCTCTCCAAGCTCTAATCACCAAATGACAAATGTGCAAATGAGCTGGAAAGTGACCCCCAAGGGTTTATATAGCAAGTGGTGATATAAGTGGGACATACCACATGGATGGAAATGTGGGGCATATGCGTGTTACCCTTGCATCATATTTTCAAAAATCAAATCCTTTTTATCTGAAGATCAATTTCGGGAAAAAATTAAAAAATTAAAAAAATAAAATTTTAAAAAAAATTCAAAAAAAATCAATAAATTTTAAAAATAATCAATTTTATCAAATAATCTCCCGAGGGGGCATACTCGCACTATTTATCCAACAATCAGTACCTAGGGCAAATCAAAAAATTTATTAGTATGATCAAGCGATTTTTCTTTGAGTCAACGTGTGGACACACATCATTTCAAAGAGGGGCAAAATGTAGACACATAAATATGACCACCAAATTAAATAAATATTTAATATTAATTTAATTCACTAGAAATTATTCTATTGGTTAAATTAAGATTTAATTAATTCACCTCCTTCCTCTAATAATTAAATAAATTATTTAATTTATTTGATTTAATTTATCTAGCCAAATTCAAACCTTTAATTAAATAAATCATGTTTATTTAATTAGACCCCCTTTTACATTTAATAAAATTTACATTTAATTAAATACCCTTCACCCATTTAAATAAATCAATATTTTTCAAAAATCCATCAAATGCAAGTTGCAACCAATAATTGATTATTCCAATTAAATCCTAAAAAACCTCCCACTTGCATTCTCCTAAAAATCCACTTAGCCACTAATCCTTTCTTCTAGATTCTTATAATCACTTCCAATTTAGCCTAATCCCCTTCTAATCATTTGCACATTCCTTAAGAAGGAGTCACTTCTCAAAAATATGCAAAGTCTTCATAAAGAATTAAAAGCTTTATTTCTTCAACAAGATAACCTCCAAAGTCTTACAAAACTTGTAAGGCTCTTACATAACCATTAATGATTATCTCAACCTTGACCCTTGGTTAGATACTTTCTCTCTAACTCAGCCATCCATTTAACCCACAAGGTTTCTTCAAGCATTCATTTCTATAACCATGGTTATCCCTTTAACCCTTGCACAAGAGTTTGTCCTTTGGATAAAAAATTTATCCATTAACTTAACCCTAGCCAAACCCCCTAGGGTAACCACCATGTATTCTCAGGAATTTAATGCCTCTTCTCTTTCCTCTCAAGCCTTCTCATGCTGACAATTGTCACCATTTCATTGGTGAAAATTGTAAACATGGATTGGGGATCCTGCAATCCCGATCCTTGTTAACATTATTCAATCTTGACCATCCAATTGCCCATTTCTTCTATAAATAGGCCTCATTCCCTCATTATCAAGGATCACAGGTTCTTATGCATCCAACTTATAGTCTATCAAAGTCATCAAATCTTAGCTTTGCTTCTCCTTGTTTTAATCATAATCTTTAACATTTTGAAGCATTTTAACCATTAGTTTAGCATATATCATGTTAGCATATCATGTTTAGCTTCATTATCATAGCATAAATCTTCATCTTGGCAAGCTTTGTTATCATCATATAGATCTTATTTGCTTTTCATATAAATCATTTTAATCACATATCACTCATTCTTTGAGTTGTCATTCCAAAGGTTAGTTGCTCAATGATCTGAGAGCAACCATGACTTGAGGAATCCTATGATATAGAGAACAATGGGATGTCTTGGAGGGATTGTGTGTTTAACTTGTTTTGTTTATTAAATCCTTCACTTATAATATTTCATTGGTATGCTTGATATTTGATCTTAATTGACATCTAACTATATTTTAGGTATATATAAACAACTGGCAATAATAATTGGGTACAAACACATCCAATCACTTACATAAAGAGCTTAAACACCAAGCCCTCGTTCTTGCATCTTCTACCAACATTATAGATCATTGCCTTTGTAATCACAAATGATATGAGACAGTTTATGTTACCACCTAGAAATTGATCTTGGCTTGAGTCCTTTTGGCAGTAATAGTTTTATCACTAATGTAATTTCATGACCCCATTGGTAGTGATTGATGAGAGGTCATTGAATGTCCTCCAACCTCATGTGTCTCCATCCTCCAATATATTTGATTGAGAGAACATATTCCTCCTCACTATCTTTGTGTGGAGTGTTTTTAGTAGCCATCCCATGAATGTATTCTTCATGATCATCTATAGCCAATGCCTTATTTGTATTTAACTTGCAATCAAGGAGATCATTGGCATGCTGAGTGAAATTTATTACAACGTGTCCCTTCTTCTTACAATAGTAGCACAAAATTCTATTCTTGAAGAAAAGGCTTCCCTTTGATGTATAAGAATTGGATTCGAAGGAATGGTTGGGCTTGTTTAACTAAGCATTGCAGTTTCATCCATAGTTGGGTCCATTTTCTTAGCTTCTTCATCAATTAGAGTGGAATTGTATCTTTTAGGCTAGCATCTACTTTGTTTAATGTGAATACAATATACCATAACTAGGAGGCATGTTATTTAACAAAATAGTTTTTGAATCATCATCATCTACTTTAGCATCTATCCCAAGTAGTTGATTAAATAGGGAGTGAAAATTACTGATATGTTAAACAATGTTGTCAACTTATATCATTTTCAACTGCTCGAATAATTTTTGCTTTAAGCCCATGTTTGCACTTTATTCTTTTGATCCAAACAAAGCTCTAAAATTAGCCCACACTTCATTGGAGGTCTTTGATAAGTAAATGTGGTGAAGGTATGCATTTGAAAGTCCAAGACCAATCGAAGCTATTGATCTTCAATCCTTCGAAGTCCACTTTGTGCTTTCATCAACATCAATTGGCCTTGTTGTTGCTCCACTTACTATATCCCACAAATCCTTTTCAATAAGGGTCAACCATAATCTGATTTGCCATGTATGGAATTTTGAACCTTCAAAATTCTCTATTAATATACTATTTTTTTTAATATTTTTAACGAAATATTATTTTACTCTAAAGCTTAATTTAAGAATGTCCCCCATAATGTGGGGATGTTGCATACAAGTGAAAGTGCATCCAATTATAATTGAAATAATGTTTTTTTTTCTTTTTTTATACTTTTGATAACATGACCATTATTGACTTGTGAATATGGACCCAATGACAATTTGAGATACTATAACAATTTAACTTCTACCTATAAATTATCACTAACACTCAACTACGAATGTAGATTCATTAAAAACAAACTAAATACTATTAATGACTTGACTCACTCATTCTAAACAATCATACAGCAGAAAAAAAATTATAACATGTTTATGATTTATACTTGCTTAGATGTAAAATACCTCACATCTTTCAAATTGAGGCCATATATTTGTTGCATGCGATTCCACAAGACCCAAATGCTCTACTATTTTTAGTTACCATTTTTCCTTTCTCTCGACTAGGAACCAAGTACTACTTCCATGAGAAAAATTTCCTTCATGGGGAGCAAAATTAAGGAGATCTATTAAAGAAAACATAATTAGTGTATTGTGCTCACCTTAGCATATGATTTGCGGATCGCCTCGCCCACACAAATAAACAAAGGTTGAAATTCTTTTTCACCATCAATGTAAGAGCAAAATCTAAAATATAAAAGAATGTTTTTTGAGATACACTATACCTAGAAATAACATAGATGTGCAACTCATATGAATTAGTGCAGTATTTGACTGAATCATAGTCGGTGGATGCTTTTTCATAGACAATAAACATTATAATAATTTGTTATATTATTAGAAATATTTTCTTAATTTATATAAAATTTTGTTAAAATTAAGATACTCATATATATAAAGCTAGCTTAGTCAAAAGATATTTTTCTTGAGGGTCTAAGGTCTCTAAGTATGTGTGTGTAAGAGAGGAAAACTTCATGTTGATTACAAAGTATATTGATTACAAAGTATCTTGATTTTTTTATCCTTACTAAGGGGTTCATAGATAATCTATATTGATAGAATAATATATTTCATACAAAAACTATCAATAGTTTCTATTTCATACAAAAACTATCAATAGATTTCTTGTTGTAACCTTATTCATTCCCTATATACTATTTGTTAGGTTTATAAACCTTATAACCATATACAAATAAGGGGTCAATGTAATATAAGTTTCATAACTATTGGTTGAGGATAACCTTTGACTATCTCGAAATGACATAAGAATCTACATGAGTAAAATGGTACATGGTTGACTAAGGGAACAATTAGGTTCTTGTGTACTTTAGACCTAGTTGAGAATACTATGCATGCTTAATTGTGTTATCTAATCCTAAACTAGAAGTAATATAATGTGATCAATATTGATATAAGTTAAACATAAAGATGATAGAGTGTTGACCTTAATAATATTTTATAAGTCAGTGATGCTTGCCATAATTAACTTCTTAAAGAATACCTAATAAGGTGTAGATTATCCATGGAAATACAATTGACAAATACATTAGCCACATATTTTAAAGGGGTTATGTATAAGATTCTTGGAACTTATGAGATTGAATATATTAATTTTGGCATGCTCATTATTACACTTATGTGTTTTGAATGCACTTGATTGTTCTTGTATACTCTTGTAATCTCTATATGCTCTTGTATGTATTTATGTAAAATTTCATATGCTATTGTATGCACTTAAGAACTCTTGTAACTTTTCCATGCACATGTACATTCGTCTTAGCCTTTAAATGCATGGTTGTGTGTTAATTGTGTATCATGTGTGTATTGGGTGGGTGTCGAATATGGAACGAAAGGAGAGGGTAAATCTTGACACCTTATTTACCTGCCGATAGTCAGCATAAATATTTGGCCAAAGTGTTTAATCAATATGATGTATAAATGTTAATTTATTTTCTTACCTCCTACCATATCATGAAAATCAGACTACACAGTCATAGGTGATATGCTTGTTGGATATTTTCATGTTGCACCAAATTTCATCCATTGCTAGTTTCAAGTCACTAGAATTTTTCATGTAGGGTCCATGGTTCTTCATGTTAGGAAGAACTCCAAGGAAGCGTAAATGGGTAAGTGCACGAAGTTGTGGTACCAAAAAGGTGCCTGTTTTTAACTTTTCATAAAAATGCGTCATTGGCATGAAAAGGTCGTCCAAACCTATGGGTTGGATGCCCAAGGCAAATCCAACCCAAAGGGTTGGTATTCTCCCAAGCAAACCATTTGGCAAGTCATATGATGTTCTAAGGGGTCATATGGTGTTCTATGGCCCCATAGGACACCATATGACCCCTTAGGTGTCACTAGGGATCATATTGCATACTAATGGGTCACATGGTATTCTATGACCCCTTAGGACACCATATGGTGTCGTTATGGGTTGTATGGTGTCCTAAGGGGTCATATGGTGTCCTATGATCCCTTAAGACACCATGTGACCCGTTAGGACACCATATAGTGTTGTTATGGGTTATATGGTGTCCTAAGGGGTCATATAGTATTCTATGAGCCCTTAAGACACCATATAACCCCTTACATGTCGTTAGGGTTCATATTGTGTCCTAAGGGGTTATATGGTGTCCTATGACCCCTTAGGAAACTAGATGACCCCGTAGGCGTCATTAGGGGTCATATTGTGTTCTAAAGGGTCATATGGTGTCCTATGTCCTCTTAGGACACCATATGACCCCTTAGAACACCATATAGTGTCAATATGGGTCATACAGTGTCCTCAGGTGTCATATGGTGTCCTATGACCCCTTAGGACACCATATGGTGTTGTTATGGGTCATATGGTGTCCTAAGGGGTCATATGGTGTCTTATGACCCCTTAGGACACCATATGACCCTTTAGGACACAATATGGTGTTGTTATGGGTTGTATAGTGTCCTAAGGGGTCATATGGTATCCTATGACCCCTTAGGACACCATATGACCCCTTAGGTGTTGTTAGGAATCATATTGTGTGCTAACGGGTCATATGGTGTGTTATGACCCCTTAGGACACAATATGACTATTGGTATTATGAATATGTTGCATTGGTTTTATCATTGATGTCAACACTTATCAACACTTATCCTTCTAGAGATCTTTGGTTATGTTCATTGACAAGTTCAGTGACTTATGCACAGTCACCGGTATTTGGTTCACTGACAGGTTATATTGTTCACCGACATTGAGGATGACTTGTTATCATATGGAGATCACTTGGTTATGTCGAAGACATGGTTTTGACACTTGGTTTTGATGATTTTCTTATTGGTCTAATCCGGTTGACATATTTGCTGTTACTGGCAAATTGATCTAGGTTATGGGTCGACATGAGTTATCTATTCCAGATCAGCATGGCACGTTATGAAGATGGTTTAATTAATTGGTATTATTGTTGAGCCGACATGATGCATCGCATCTTGACTTGTAATTGATTTTATTGCAATATTCTTAGTGAGTCGACCTACACATTTGGTCTTAGGTTTTGGTATCTATATAAGATCTCATTTGTGAGATAATGTAAGGAAGAAGTGAAAAAATAAGTAGAAGGTATATGGTTATGGTATTGTAACATGGTATGTACGAATATTGAAGATCATATGAGTAGACCATAGAGAAAGAGATAATCAGAGCTTAACCGGTACTAAATCTAGCATTGGAGATGCTACTTTGAACAGTACATTATCATTGGATTTAATCATCCAATTGTAGTCAGTGAGACTCCTATTTTGCGATTGAGTAGTGAGCTCTAGACGGTTGGCCTTTCTGCATGTGCAGACCCCATTTATATACACATACTATTTGCAATAGTATCATCTGATTGTGGGTAAGGTTTCCCATCGTGGTTTTTCCCCTTACAGGGTTTCCACATACAAATATTTGTGTTATGTGTTGTGGATGTTGTTTCTTTTTGTGTTTCATGCATTAAGTTTCACCGGTATTGATACTATCTGTTAATCTGTTTACTGACATTAAGTTTGGTTTACCGATATTAAGTATCAAGTTTGATTAAATTATATTTGGGTTGAAATTATTAGACAACTGATTCACACCCCCCCTCTAAGTTTCCTCTAGGTCCTAACAATTGGTATTAGAGCTAAGTCCTCTTTTTGTAGAAGTTTAACAACTTGAGGAGATTCTATGGCAACTAACTATTTCAGGAAGGACAGTCCGAAACTTGATGGAACTAATTATGGTATATGGAAGATTAGAATGGAGACACATCTGAATTGCATTGGAAAAGACATATGGGATGTTACATAGAATGGCTATGTTGGTCCTACATCAAGTCAACCTAATCCACCTACATTGGGTAAGGATCAAGAGAATGATTGCAAAGTAAGAGAAGCACTTTTGAGTGCCTTGACAAATCAGAAAATCATGGGATTATTAGACCGATCTACTACTAAAGCTATTTGGGATAAATTGGAAACATTGAATGAAGGTTATACCACTATTGAAATTGCAAAACTAGAATGCTTTCGGGTCAGGTATGAAAATTTGAAAATGGAAGAAGATGAAAGAATTTTTGCTTTTATGGAAAGGTTTAATGAAATTGTTTTGGGAATATAATGTTGTGGAGGTTCTGTAAGTGAAGATGAAATTGTTTCTAAAGTTTTAAGAGAATTACCATTGGCATACAAAATGAAATTAACTGCTATTAATGAGTTAAGAACTATGCCTAATACCATCAGTATCTAGAGATTCCTTGGTTAGAAAATTTTCAGCATTTGATCTTGAGGAATTTGGTATTGTTGCTACAATTAAGACAAATTTAGCCTTCAAAACATCATTATCTGCAACATCTTCATCATCAACTGATAAATATGATTGGAAAGCACTTTATGCAAGAGAACTTGAAGACATCAGGAGGGAAAATGAAGAACTAGAAGAACTTGAAGCACTATTTGCAAGGAAAATGCCTAAAGGTCCTGTTGGAAGTAAGTATGAAGGTAAAGCACCCTTTAAATATTTTAACTATAATAAAATTGGTCATATGGCATCTAGATGCCCTGATAGACATGCAAGATTGAGAGAATAAGCTAAAAGAACATATAAGCCTAACCCTAAATATCAAAGATACATATTTAAGAAGAATAGAGACAAATCATGTTATTATGCTGATGAAGGAGTTACTGATGATTCTGATGAAGAACTGACAGACAATGGATGTGCTTTTGTTGCAATAACAAAAGATCAACCAACACCTACTATTCCACTGGTAGAGCAGGCCCTGACAATTAAAATTGAAGAAAAGGATGAATGGATTATAGATTCTAGATGTTCACATCATATGACTGGTGGTAAAAGTAAATTCTTATCTTTTCAGGAATACAATGGAGGTCTAGTAAGATTTGGTGATGACAAAGCTTGTTTGATTAGAGGAAAAGGCACTATATCTTTTGATGGTAAGCATAATACTGACAATGTTTATTATGTTGAAGGTTTGAAGCATAATCTTTTGAGTGTTGGTCAATTAGTTGAAAAGGGATTTCAGCTACAATTCAAGAATGGTCAATGCAAAATCATGAATAGAACTGGTTTGGAAATTGCAACCAGTAATCAGACTAGAGGTAATATATTTCATTTGAATAACAATGAAAAGACATGCTTGATTGCACATATTGATGAAAGTTGGTTACGGCATAAAAGACTCCGTCATGTGAATTTTGATTGCATTGTAAAGATTAGCTCATCTAAGGCAATAAGGGATTTACCTAAGATTGTAAAACATTATAGTCTGGTATGTAAGGAATGCCAAATGGGAAAGCAAGTTAGAACAACTTTTAAGAGTATTTCTAAGAAAACCAATTATATTCTTGATTTAATTCATACTGAATTATATGGTCTAGCAAGAACAAGAAGTCTACAGGGAGATAGATACTTTATGCTAATCATTGATGATTATTCTAGAATGTGTTGGGTTACTTTTCTCAGGGAGAAATTAGAAGCTTTTGGGAAATTCAAATTATTCAAGGCACTTGTAGAGAATGAAACCAGTAAGAAAATCAAATGTTTAAGATTAGATCAAGGAGGTGAATTTACATTCAAGGAGTTCAATACATTTTGTGAAGTGAATGGAATTAAAAGACAACTATCAGCACCCTGGACACCTCAACAAAATGGAGTTGTGGAAAAGAAGAATAGAACTATTCTGGATGCAGCTAGAAGCATGATATCAGAAGCAAATCTACCTCATGTGTATTGGAGAGAAGCAGTAAAAACAATGGTTTATAGTTTCAATAGAGTTCACATCAAAGGTGAAACTAGTAAGACACCCTATCAATTATGGTTTGGTAATATTCCTACTCTTAAGTACTTCAAAATATTTGGAAGCAAATGTTAGATTAGGAGAGATGAGTATATTGGTAAATTTGATCCTAGAAGTGATGAAGGAATATTTTTTGGTTATTAATCTAAGAGAAAAGCATATAGATGTTTTAATAAAAGATTGTAGAAAATCATTGAGAGTGCAAATGTGAAGATAGATGAACATTTTAGAAGAAATTCAAGGTCTATGGATTCTGAACCGACAATTGAGATAATCACAAATGAACCTATACAAAGTGCACCGATACAGATTATTGATCCAGTCACACCGCCGTCATCAGAGAATTCCACAGAATCACTCTAAAAGTCAAATAATTGGGAATAAGTATCAAGGAGTTATGAGAAGAGGAAGACTAGAAAATGAAGAGGCATGTTTAATTTATCAAATTGAACCAACATCTGTCATTGAGGCATGTGAAGATAAACATTGGATTAAAGCTATGGAAGATGAATTGGAACAAATTGAAAAGAACAATACATGGACATTAGTTCCCCAACCTAAAAATAAAAAAGTAATTGGAACTAAATGGGTATTCAAAAACAAACTTAATGAAGATGGTAAGGTAATCAGAAACAAAGCAAGATTAGTGTGTAAAGGATATTCACAGAAAGAGGGAATTGATTATAATGAAACCTTTGCACCAGTAGCTAGAATTGAGGCAGTCAGATTATTTCTGGAATTTGTAGCACACAAGAACTACAATGTATATCAAATGGATGTTAAATGTGAATTTTTGAATGGTGATCTTGAAGAGGAAGTTTACATTGAACAACCTGATGGATTTTCATTGACAAATGATAAAGATATGGTTTGTAAATTAAGGAAAGCTTTATATGGATTGAAGCAAGCTCCTAGAGCTTGGTATGCTAGATTGGACAAATATCTTTTGAAGCTTGGTTACACTAAAGGCAATGTTGATAGCAACTTATATTTCAAAGTGACTAATGAAGACATTTTGGCTATTGAAATTTTTGTTGATGACATAATTTTTGGAGGAGAAGATGGATTGTGCAAAGACTTTTCTAATAAGATGCAGGAAGAATTTGAATGTCTATGATTGGGGAGATAAAATTATTTTTAGGATTGCAGATTTCACAGACTGATAAAGGTATATTATTATGTCAATCAAAGTACTTGAAGGAATTATTGAAAAAGTTTGGTATGGAAAACTCTAAACTGGTAAGTACTCCTATGACTACAACTGATAAACTATCATTGAAGGATGATTTAGCTCCTGTTAATCCGACAAGATACAAATATATGATTGGAGGTTTACTATATTTGACACAAACAAGACCTTATATAATGAATGCAGTGTGTATTGTTTCAATATTTCAAAGTAATCCTAGAGAAAATCATAAATCAACAGTGAAAAGGATTTTCCGATATTTACATGGCACAACAAATCTAGGTTTATGGTATCATAAAGATAAAAATTTTGATTTATGTGCATACACCGATGCTAATTGGGTAGGAGATTTAGATGATAGAAAGAGCACCACCAGTCAGGAATTCTTTCTTGGTAGCAGATTGATTTCATGGTTGAGCAAGAAATAAAGTTGTATATCATTATCAACAATATAATCAGAATATGTTGCAGCAGCAACTAATTGTACTTAGGTATTATGGATTAAGCAAATGTTGAAGGACATAAAGGTAAAATGAAAAGAACCTATAATCATCAATTGTGGTAATTCAACAACAATTGATATATCTAAGAATCCGGTATTTCAATCTAAAACTAAACATGTTTCTATCAAATACAATTTTTTGAAAGAGAATGTTGAAGCAAAAGAAGTGAGATTGGTTTATGTGAATACTAAAGAGCGGATTGCAGACATCTTTACTAAGCATTTGCCTAAGGAAACTTTTGAATATCTCAGAGAGTAGCTTGGGGTTATACCCTCACTGGTAGAGACTTAGATAGTTGATGTGACTAACAAAATTTATAGAGAAATCATTTTTTGCCTTTGATGGAGGAGAGCTACTTCTCAGGGGGAGTAGTTGGTTACAGCAGTTGGTATTTGTAATTGGTTCTATGAATTGGTTGTATTTGGTATTTGTATTGCTTTGGCATTTGATGTCAAAGGGGGAGAGATATCTATGGAAAAACATTAAAACATTATCCTTTGGGGAGAGATTATTCATTGGGGGAGAGATTTTTACTCTCTGCATTTGTATTTTGATTTCTGGTATTGATCTATTTGGGAGATTGTTTGTTTTTGGTGTTTGGCTTTTCTGATTTGGCACTTAGATGGTTTTTCCATCTTGTGTTGCCATCAATGCCAAAGGTGGAGATTGTTGGTATTATGGATATGTTGCATTGGTTTTGTCATTGATGTCAAAACTTATCAACACTTATCCTTCTAGAGATCTTTGGTTATGTTCACCGACAAGTTCAGTGACTTATGCACAGTCATCGGTATTTGGTTCACCGGCAGGTTATATTGTTCATCGACACTAAGGATGACTTGTTATCATCTGGAGATCACCTGGTTATGTCGAAGACATGGTTTGGACACTTGGTTTTGATGATTTGGTTATTGGTCTAATCGGGTCGACATATTTGCTGTTACCAGAAAATTGCTTTAGGTTATGGACTGACATACATTATTTATTCCATATCAGCATGTCACGTTATGGAGATAGTTTAATTAATTGTTATTATTATTGAGCCGACATGATGCATCATATCTTGACTTACTTGTAATTGATTTTATTGTTATATTCTTAGTGAGCTGACCTACACATTTGGTCTTAGGTTTTGGTATATATGTAAGATCTCATTTGTGAGATAATGTAAGGAAGAAGTTAAAAAAATAAGTAGAAGGTATATGGTTATGGTATTGTAACATGGTATGTGTGAATATTGAAGATCATATGAGTAGACCATAGAGAAGGAGATAATCAGAGCTTAACCAGTACTGAATCCAGCATTGGAGATGCTACTTTGAACAATACATTATCATTGGATTTAATCATCCAATTGTAGTCAGTGAGACTCCTATTTTGTGATTGAGTAGTGAGCTCTAGGTGGTTGGCCTTTTTGCATGTGCAGACCCCATTTGTATACACATACTATTTGTAGTAGTATCATCTGATTGTGGGTAAGGTTTCCCACCATGGTTTTTCTCCTTACAGGATTTCCATGTACAAATATTTGTGTTATATGTTGTGGATATTGTTTCTCTTTCCATTTCATGCATTAAGTTTCACCGGTATTGATATTAACTGTTAATCTATTTACAAGCATTAAGTTTGGTTTACCGGTATTAAGTATCAAGTTTGATTAAGTTATATTTGGGTTGAAATTATTAGACAATTGATTCACCCCCCCCCCCCTCTTAGTTGCCTCCAGGTCCTAACAATGCCCCCTTAGGACACCTTATGTTGTCATTATGGGTCATATGGTGTCCTAAGGGGTCATATGGTCTCCTAAGGGATCATAGGACACCATAGGACCATACTGACACCATATGGTGTACTAGGGGGTCATATGGTGTCCTAAGGGGTCATAGGACACCATGCGAACCATACCAACACCATATGGTGTACTAAGGGGTCATATGGTGTCCTATGACCCATTAGGACACCATATGGTGTAGTTATGGGTAGTATGGTGTCCTAAGGGGTCATATGGTGTCCTAACCACTTAGGACACCATATGGTGTTGTTATGGGTCGTATGGTAACCTAAGAGCTCATATAGTGTCTTATGACCCCTTAGAACACCATATCACCCCTTAGGTGTTGTTAGGGATCATATTGTGTCCTACTAGGTCATATGGTGTGTTATGACCCCTTAGGACATAATATGACCCCTTAGGGCACCTTATGTTGTCATTATGTGTTGTATGGTGTCCTAAGGGGTCATATGGTGTCCTAAGGGATCATAGGACACCATAGGACCATACTGACACCATATGGTGTACTAGGGGGTCATATGGTGTCCTAAGGGGTCATAGGATACCATACAAGCCATATCGACACCATATGGTGTACTAAGGGGTCATATGGTATCTTATGACCCATTAGGACACCATATGGTGTCGTTATGGGTCGTATGGTGTCCTAAGGGGTCACATGGTGTCCTGGCCACTTAGGACACCATATGGTGTCGTTATGAGTAATATGGTAACCTAAGAGGTCATATGGTGTCCTATGACCCCATAGGACACCATATGACCCCTTAGGTGTCGTTAGGGGTCATATTGTGTCCTAAGGGGTCATATGGTGTCCTATGACCCCTTAGGACACCATATGGTGTTGTTATAGGTTGTATGGTGTCCTAAGGGGTCATATGGTGTCTTATGACCCCTTAGGACCTCATATGACCCATTATATATTGTTAGGGGTCATAATATACAAGGAAAGAGAGATGAGAGACCTCATTGACAAGAGAGAGGATTGAGATAGATAGAGGGGGTGTGCGAGAGGTGAGTAATGAGACTTTATGTAAAGGTAGATAGGTGGAGAAGAAGGAAGTATGAAACCTAGAGAGGGGAGAGAGAAAGTTGATGACATAGAAAGTAGAGAGAGAATACAAGAGGAAGAGAGAATAAAAAAGTGGGGGAGTGAGATATATATAGGGGTATGTATGGATGGGGAGATAGAGAGGGAGAGGGGAAGAAAGGAAGAGAGATACCTAGAGATGGGAGAGAGGGAGAAGATAAAGATAAAAGAAAAAGAGAGGAGTAAGAGGGGACAAATGGAGAGGTAGACATGAAGTGAGAGACCTATGGAAGGAGGAGATAAAGAGGTTAGGGGAGGAAGAGAAGAGGAGGGATCTCATAAAGGGATAGGGTTAAGGAGGAGGGAGAAAGAGAACTATAGAGGGGACATATAGATAGGTGAGAGACCTATATTTAGGGAGAGGAGTGAGAAAGATAGAGTGGGATAAAGAGAGGTGCATAGCGAGACCTATATGCAAAGGTAGATAGGTGGAGAGGAAGGGAGGGAGAAAACTAGAGAGGGGAGAGAGGGCGGGTTGGAGAGTTAATGAACTAGACAATGAAGATAGAGAATAAGAGAGGAAAAAATATAATGAGAGAGTGGGGGAAGGAGATATAAATGGAGAGGGGAAGAAAGGAAGGGAGAGATCTATAGAGGGAAGGGAGAGAGAAGAGAAGAGATAGAATAAAAAAGAGATGAGTAAGAGGGGATGGATGGAGAGGTAGAAATAGAGGGAGTGAGAGACCTAGAGAATGAGGAGATGGATCTAGGTTTGGAGAGAGAGAAGAGAGGGAGAGTGTTCATAAATAGATAGGGGCAAGGGAAAGGGGAAGAAAGGTGGATAGGGAAGGAGGGAACTAGAGGGTGGACAATTAGATAAGTGAGAAACCTAGAGGGGGAGAGAGAGGTGGGTAATAATATAGGGAGGGAGAGGTATTGAGGTGAATAGAGAGGGAAGGAGAGCCCTATATATGGGGAGAGAGAGGATGGAAGGGATCGATAGTGAACAAGAGAAACGAGTGGGAGGGGAGACAAATAATATGAGAGTGAGAGAGAAGAGAGACAAAGGGAGTCAAGGATATAAATAAGGGTACAAGGAAGGGATGAAAGGTAGAGAGGATGGGATATACCTAGAGAGGGTAGAGATACGTGAGAGAGACAAGAGAGGGAGAGAGATAGGTGTAGAGTTTAGGGAAGATAAAGATAGTGAGATATGGATCTAAAGAATGCTAATAGGAGCATGTTGATTACTAAAATTTGACTAAGTATGAAATTCAATATGATCCTCTAAAAACTAGAATATACATTATAAATCCTATAGAGTTGAAACCACTCTCAAACATCCTGCCAATATATACATGAAATATAACTTAAAGTGACTTAATACTTAAATGTTATATTTCATGTATATATTCTGCTCTCAGGATGGGTATAAATTTTGCCCAAGTTGAAAAATTTGCATCACAAAAACTTAAAATTGGACAATGCAGGACATTTGGTGTGCACCAAAATTGGCGCTTGCTAAATGAAAAAGTTGACTTTTCTCATTTGGCACGCATCAAATGGGAAAAGTCTTTTTTTTTTTCATTTGGTGAGTGCCAAATAGGGCGAGCGCCATATTTGGTGCTCACCAAATGGTCTGCATTGAAAACCATCGACCCTTTGGGTTGGATTGTACTTGGGTATCCAACCCAAAGGGTTGGACGATCATTTCAGGCCTGAGACGTGTTTTTAACAGAAGATTAAAAAAATTTCTTATATTTTTTGTCGTGCTCTCCATTAGGTTTGCATGTGTTTCAATAAAACTAAAAAAAATACCATAGAGATCTCAATCTCTCTCTTAGCTATCCAAACATGTAATTATTTTCACATTTTAATTTCGTTAAGGCTTTCATCTATAATTTCTTGTGTTAGTGTCTTCATTTTTGGTAAAAAACAAACATGCGCTATTTTGGGTATAGTTTTTTACACGTTCATTGGATTTTGAAGAAACTTACATTTTTAGAAACTAGACTCCATTCTACACAATTTTTAAAAAAAAAATTAATTTTTGATTAGTTATCAATGATTTTAGGGGGGAGCAAGCTCAAATTTCTGTTTTTCAGGATGTGTCCACTTCGAAAATTAGTAAAAAATCATATACTCATTAAAAAATTAGCTGAAAAATATGGCATAAACTACAAGGTGTTGGCTAATTTCTCACCAAAGCGATTTAAAAAATTCAAAAAAATAGTTAACATTTTAGGGGGGATACAACAGACACTATGTTATGGTTTTTGCATAAAAACAGGACCACTTTTTGTGGCCCCCCTTTTTCAAGCCCTTAATCTCCACCATTTTCAAAACAAATTAGTAGTTTAGAAAGTAGACTTGAAGCACTCTAACTCTTGTTCGTGTTGCATCTTCAAATTTGGAGTGTAACTATCTTCAGTTTGTCATTGAAGTTCAAACTTTTTTGATTTCAGAAAAAAGTAGCATCTTAAGACCCCCTTTTGGTACCACAACTTGGTGCACATACCCAAATGTTTTGTGGTTGGGTGGAAAAGTGCTCTGGCAGTGTTCTCGCTTGTGATGTAAGCATGGAAGATAGATGCTGGGAGTCCCTATTAGGATGATATTCAACCTTGTATTGTATATTCATAGTAAATAGACCATATGGTCTATTGTAACTAAAGTAATTTTCTTATGTTTTGCAAGTCTCTTGGCTCATGAAATTTAAATATTGTGTTGAGTTATACTCAACAATTTGTCATGTTATAACATTAAGTAACTAGTTTTTGGTATAATGAGCATAAAGTATTAATTAGTAAAATATTTTCTTATTTATGTGTAATTATGGGTAAATGTAGATGATTATGCTAAATGCTCTCTAAATTTCACTATAAATTAGATGCAGACAAGATTCAGGATCTGGATTATGAATAAATGAGATCTATTTATAGGTAAAATTGGGCAATGGATGGTTGAGATTGAGTAATCTCAACAAGGGCGAGGATTGATGGGTTTATGATCCATGTGGGGGATTTCAATCCAATCCTAGGATGACAAATGTCAACAAGAGATGGGTTGAGAGGAGAGGGAATAAGCATTAAATGCTTGACATGACTTGAAGGTTAACTTGGGAGGTAAGGTTAATGTTGAGTTGAAAGAATAAAGCCATTATCTAATAAATAATGTCTTTATCCAATGGATAAACTCTTGTGCAAGAGTTAGTGAGGATAACCATGGTCAAAGAAATAAATGCTTGAAGAGACCCATGAATCAAATGGGGGTTGAGTTAGAGGTAAAGTCTCCAACCATGGGGGCAAGTGGATTTAACCATAAATGGTTATGTAAGAGCCATTAGTGGTTTGGAAGACTTTTAGGGGTTAGCTTGTTGAACACATAAAACATTAAATGCTTTTCAAATACTTTGGAGGCTTTGAGAAGTGACTTCAAGTTGCTTAGGAATGTGATAATATTTAGGAGTGGATTAGGCTAATTAGGAATTATTAGAAAGTGGTTACAAGGGTCTAGAAGGGGATTTATGATTGCAAGTGGGTTTGGTGGGTGAGGGAAAATAGGATTTTAAATAAAATAAAATTCATTTATTTCAATTGTGGTTGCAACTTGCATTTGTAGGAGAATGCAAGTGGGGGGAGTTTAGTGATTTAAATAAATATTTTATTATCTATTTAAAAGAGGAAAGGGGTCAAATTAAATAAATAGGATTTATCCATTTAATTGATTTAGAGGTGTGGTTTTAATGAATTAATTGAAAATAAATTGAATAATTTATTTAATTAATAGGAGAATTGTTGAGGATGAATTAATTAAATATTAATTTAATTAACTCTTGGCTAGTGGGTTTATTAATCAAATAAATAGTAAATATTCATTTAATTAAATGGATAGATTTATGTGACTACATTGCTCCTCTTTGAGACGGTGCGGTTTATCGCGTCATTTCAAAGAAAGAAGAATAGGTGTGAAGAAATATGTCCCATAAATGTTAATTTAATGAGTGGTATGCCCCCTTAAGAGATGGGCCAAAAAATTTTGAAAAATCGAGCGATCTCTCAAAAAAGAACGAGAATTGGCAGGGAGGTAGAAGAGAATAAAATAGCAATGACGGTGAAAGAATAGAAGAAATTGGGATTAAAATAGAGAAATGAGAGGTGTTGGAAGTTCACAGGGACTACGAGGGTGAGCGAGGTAAAATTAGGTTTAGGGATGAGGGTATATATGGGGGTGAAGGGGTAAAAACAAGGTCATTTGCATCCATCTCCATAGCAATTTAGAGCTTTGATAGTGACTTTTGTGAAAGAGCAAGCAACAATCAGCATGCCAGTGCCGATAGCAGATCATCAGCTAGAGCGGATCCATCGATTCCAGCGGCCAGATAACTACGGACAAGTGGTACGCAAATTTAATTTTTTTCTTTTCATGCATTTTTGATATGTTTTTGTAAGCATCCAAGTCCAACTAAGACAATAGCGCTAAAACTGTGTTTTAGCATGGTTGTCAGCTAAAATAGCACTTTTGTGCCGCTATAGCACTATTGTATAGTGGTTTTAGCACTATCGGCTCTTTGTAGCGTAGTCCTGTAGTAGTATTAGCGCTAATGTAGTTGTAGCACAATTAAGTCAATGTTGTAGCGCTATCGCCATGTTATGGTGTGTTTGTGTAAGTCTTATAGCGCTAGTGTGTAGTTGTTTTAGCGCGATTGTTAGCAGAATAGCGCTATTGTCCAAAAAATAGATGGCCTAGTGTTTAGAAAAAATGGTCTCCTGATGCCGGTGTTGGGTGGATGGATGGATAAGTTGTTTTGAATCATAGCATCCCCGTTGAGACTAGGTATTATGATAAATGTCTGTTGTAGTCTAGTTTTGTCATGATCGCTTACCTATTGAGACCCGAAGATACTTGGTCAAAGTATCTGTTGATAGTCTAGGGTTAAACTTAAGAAAGTTTGAAACAAAACAACTAATGATGATGTTGATGTGTGTGTAGGAGGATCTTCCTGTGCTTCAGATGTGGGAGTGGCATCCAGCCACACAGCAGCTACAAGATTAGTTGACTGAGGTAGAGATTGATTGTCTCGTGGTGACTAAGTTATATGACATGATGTACATGCCCATGATTCGGATGAATCGTGAACTAGTGATGACATTAATTGAGTGGTGGCACAGTGAGACCTGCATATTCCATTTTTCAATGCGAGAGATGTCCGTTACACTAAAGGATGTGTGGCAAATTTTGCATATTCCTATCCAAGGGGAGCTGGTGACATATGACTGAGGTGTAGGGACAACAGCTATACAACGAATGTTCACAGAGGATGTCTACATTCATGATGGTTTGATCATGCGGGAGAAGATAGCAGCATTATATGAACCATTACCAGTTGTATTATTAGGCATTATCAGGGGGTTTGATGTGCCCCAATTGATGATCACATGGACTGGCCGTGGGTAGGGACCAGGTGATTGAGCACATGGTGATAGATGGGATCCGCTATGCATGGGGACCATGTGTGCTATCACACCTATACAAGGAGCTACATGAGGTGGTATACCGAGATACGAGCTACATGAGATGGTATATAGGGATACGAGCTCTCTGGGAGTCGGCATTACTTTGCTACACATCTGGGCATGGGAGCACCTGTCAGTTACATGACCGGTGTGTCTGAGATTTAGGGCAACAGATCAGCCCTACATGTACATGTATGGAGGTATGATGAGTCAGCCCCACTTGGGGAAGTTGGAGTGGTGGCGGCGAGTATTGGATGATTTGGATGCAATGATATGGGGGCTATATATTGAGTGTGAGCCTCGGGAGGATGATGTAAAGGATTTTTCGTATGTATTTATGACATAGGTTTTGATTGGTAGGACATCCTACAATGTAGAGAGATAAGTACTGAGTAGAGTGATGAGGCAATTCGGTTGGAGGTAGTGATTGCCAAGGGAATTAGGGGAGTATGCATGGGCGATATGGGAGAGATTCCAGTGGGGGCTGGTGTTACCATATGATCAGGCTTTAGCCGAGTTCTAAACCTTACAGGTGAGGCCAGGGATTGTGGATGCGGGAGTGATATAGGAGTACACACAGTATCATACCGCACATCTTATTCCATGCATTTCAGATCTAGCTGAGCCGATACCATCATTTGAGGATGATAAGAGATAGCGACAAAGGAGAGGAGGCAGAGGAGTAGGAGGAGGAGGTAGAGGTGATGGAGGAGGAGGAGATGGAGGTGGTGGAGGAGGTTCTGGAAGAGGAGGAGGTGGAGGGGGTGGGGGTGGTGGATTTGGAGGTGGAGGTGGTGGAGGAGGACGGTTATAGAGGAGAGGGAGAGGCGAGCAGTCGTTGTGACTTTCATAGGGGCCTTTGATTCAGGGAGGAGTCAGATTAGGTGGTAGGGATATTGGGGAGGGAGAGGCACCTATCGATATGGGAGAGGGAGCTACCGATGGAGGAGAGGGAGCTACAGGTGGAGGAGAGAATCTGATGGGGATGGGAGGAGGAGATCTATGGGAGCATATGCTAGTATATATATAGACTCAACTTACAACAACTGAGGCATAGGTGGAGAATTGTGAGGTGGAGATTGCAGCTAGAGATGCTCAGCTGTTTGCACGGGAGTCAGAGTTGACAGTAGTGAGGCGAGAGCGGGATGATGTTGTGGATAGGGTGATGCAGCTACGAGAGAGAGTTTGGATCTTGGAGGGATCACAGGGATATGATGTGTTATTTAGTGCACTCCAGTGGGCATGGGGAGAGATTAACTACTGGCAGGGTTTATATGAGCAGGTAGTGCCATCCAGTCAGTGGGCATTGAGTTATTCACAGATGCGTCAGGTGAGATCAGAGAAGTCTCAGAGGATGCAAAGTAGTGGTGGTGTTATGGGTCCTCCACGATGAGGTAATGCAGGTGGTGCTGGGGGTGGTGGTGGAGCAGGAAGTGATGGGGGTGCAACATCTGGCCAGAGTGCCATTTGAGAGAGCTTTATGTATTTTATTACATTGTCATTTTGGACTGTGACTTGGATGGCTCTTGATAGCTGATATATTTTTTACGTCACTATACTCTAATACATGTATGCTTTTGTGAGATGATATATGATGTGATATATGAGGAGATCTCATATTTTGTGATGATATGCATGTTGATCATGATATGTATGGGTTTATGCAAGATGATGATTATGATTTATGCTTAGATGGATGTTATAGATGATTTTGCTTTCTATATGTGTATGATGATGATTGTATAATTTCTATATGCATGTTTATGAATGTGATGCTAACATGTGGATGTAGGTTAATACATGTATGATTCATTGTTGTAATGATTTATGTATGTGATGTCATGATGACTATGTATGCAAAATGCTGAATGAATGATGCTGCTTATGAGTTAGACAGTACTTGTGTTTATGTTGATGATATGATGATATGCAGCTTTGTGTTTTGTAAGATGAAAATGTAATGAATCGAATGGTTTATATAAATATTCATAGATGATTAAAAATGCACGACAAATGGATAAACAAATGTAAATACAAATGTGTGTGTGATGATTTCTAAATGAATGCACTTTTAAAATGAATAAGCAAATATTCAGACAAATGTTTATGTTTATGATTCTAAATGACTTAAAATCCGACTAAGTGATAAATGAAAATGAAATGATAATACAAATAAATGCAACTAAGGGATAATGAATAACTGCACCTTAATGCAATTGAAAGGATAATGAATGCATCTTAATGAATCCAAATGAAATTTTTAAGATGAGAATAAAATGAATGAGTAGAAGAGTACATTGGATGGATAGATGAATGTACTTGACTAATAGATAAATAAATGCAAATGAATGCAACTAAATGAATCTAAATGAATGTACTTTAAACAAACTTAAATGATGATGGATGATTTTGAATGATTTAAAATATAACTAACTGTACCTAGATGACTAAATGAATGTACATTAATGGCTAATAATGGAAGTAAATGAAATGATGGGAAATTTATACAAATGAATCTAAATGCCCTTATTTGCAACGATGAAATGATGTAAGGATGATAATGTAAGTAAATGATAATGAATGCAACTAAATGATATCATATGCACTTGAATGAATATCTATAATTGGATGTAATGAACCTACATGCAAGTAAATGATAATGAACTAGATGCATTTAAATGCAACTAAATGTAATGGAATGATGATGTCATGTGTTTAGGGTAGATGAATGCAAGTTGGTGAGAACTTGCATGATGCACTGATGATGTATTAGAGAACTCCGTCATGATTGTATCCAAGACCAATTCATATTAAATAACTTCTCATATTTTAACTTGTTCACACTTGCATACAAAACCATAAATATGAATAATGAATGATCAAATGGATGGGTGATATGAAAAAAAATGCAATATAAACAGATGAGATGAGATGAAGATCCATAGTGCTTTATTTTTCATCATTGAGCATGGTAGTATCAATCTTGGATGAGGCAATAGGAACCAAGTTTGGAGCATTGTACCTGTAAGCAAGCCATATAGATAAAAGAATATGGACCCTCCATTCTGGTTCATGTGCGTACGGTGTAGGTGTATGCTATAGTTAGTAAGCCATAGTGATCCATGACTAGATTTTTGCATATGATCATGTAGCTTAGTGAACTTCCCACGTAGAAACCATTAGTACATACCCCAAAACTTCAGTGGAACAAATCGTAGACAATAAAATAAATGATACTTAGGAACCATCTCGGCTACTCTAATCACTTGTGGATATCCTGGAGTAGCATAGGAACTCGATATAAATGAATAAATAACTTATCAAACTGACCAAGCACTTGATAGCTTAAACAAAAATTTCTTGTCAAAGAAAATGTTATCTTTGTCTTTGTTTTGGTGAGGAAAGATTCATCCTTGTTAAGACAGTTGTGCATGGGGATGTGTTGATTGATTGATTGATTTGATAAGTGATCATAATTTGAGTAGCTCAAACTGTTGGTTTGATGTTTGTTTGCAATGTGTATGTACAAAGGATTTATGTGTTTGCCATGTTTTCGATCGATTTTTGTTTGTTTTATCATGTTTTTTTGGATTTTTGTAACTATTTTGAATGTTTTTTAATTTTGTGAGATAGTTTTGAATGAAGAACTCAATGAATCATAAGTAATGTAGAATTCACTTCCATCAATAGGTTAAGAGAATTGCCCCCAGTTTAGATATTACTATGAAAAGCAGGATGCAGGACGCATGAAGTACTAACCCTGATTGCAGATCAATAACAAGCCATGGTTTGACTGATGGATGAATGGATGTAATGAATGTGATTGCAACAAGTCTGAAAGACAATGGAGCAATAGCTTTTACAAGTGGTGCTAGTTTGCCATATTTTCACCATCGCACTTACCCAAGGTGCCACCGGAGTGGTTGTTCACCATTTGAATGCATGATTTTTTTCTTTACTATTTTGATGTTTTTGTATTTTCTTCAAGATATTTTATATGAATATTTTTGGTGTTTTTCTGATATACATTGGAGCCTGATGCTCTATACAACTTATGTATGAAACCTTTTTAGGTGCATGTTGTTGATTGGATCTGCTAGTAGTTCTCCTTCTAAAGTAGCCAACCGATATGCCCCAGACCCAAATACAACAGTGATAACATATGGACCCAGCCAGTTTGATTCAAATTTTCGTTGATGTTCTCTATTTGGTTGGTTGGTTACAAGGATTCTCTCTGAGAATGAGATCACCTACCTCAAATGTATGAGGTTTAACTCTATGATTATAGCTTCTGCTCATGCACTGTTGATAGGCTTTGTGGTGGTTGTATGCAACTTGTCGCCTTTCATTAAGTAGTTCCAAGTCTTGAAGACAGGAGACTCGGTATGCTTCATCATCTATCATATTATGCAAAGAAACCCATAGAGATGTTATCTTAACCTCAATAGGAAGGATGGCTTTTGCTCCATAGACTAGTGAATAGGGAGTTGCACCTATAGGGGTTTGAATGCTAGTTCCATATGCCCATAGTGCTTGATTCAATTGAACATGCCAATCATGGCCAACATCATTGACTGTCTTTTTGAGGATTCTCAATATGTTCTTGTTTGATGCTTTGGCCTGACCATTTCCTTGTGGGTAATAGAGAGTGGAAAAGCGGTGTTGGATGTGAAACTTCTCACAAAGCTCACAAACATCCTGATTTTTGAAAGGAAGCACGTTATCTATGATGATGGACATGGGTACACCATATCGATAGATGATGTAATTAAGGATGAATGAGGCAATCTGCTTACCAGTGACTTGGGTAAGTGGAACAACTTTGATCCACTTTGTGAAGTATTCGGTGGCGGTAATGATGAATTTGTGGCCTTTGGATGAAGATGGATGAATTTAACCCACAAGGTCAAGTCCCCATTGACAAAAGGGCCATGGTGTTGTGGTTGGTTGCAATTCTTGTGCTGGTGCATGTGTTAAGTCTCTGTGAACTTGGCACTTCTTGCATTTTCTGGCAAAATAGTAGGAGTCTTTTCCATGGATGGCCAATAGTATCCAGTGCGAATGATCTTCTTTGATAGTGAAGGACCACTTGAGTGAGTCCCAAAAATGCCTTCATGTACCTCTTCCAACTCCTTTGTTGTCTGTGAACTTGGCACTTCTTCCATGGTTGGTTGCAATTCCTGTGCTAGTGCATGTATTAAGTCTCTGTGAACTTGACACTTCTTGCATTTTCTGACAAAATAGTAGGAGTCTTTTCCATGGATGGCCAATAGTATCCAGTGCGCATGATCTGCTTTGATAGTGAAGGACCACTTGAGTGAGTCCCAAAAATGCCTTCATGTACCTCTTCCAACTCCTTTGTTGTCTCATCTTGTTCCAAACATCGAAGGAGAGTACCATCAAGACTACGTTGGTATAGAGTTTCAGCAATGATGGTGTATCGAGCGGTTTGGCGAATGAAGGTTTTGCATTGGTTATTCAATTGGTTAAGAGGGAGTGTGTGATCATGAAGGTAGGTGTAAAACTCACCGTACCATGGGGATTCAGAACCGACAAGGTGACATATCATCTCGGATTTAGGGACATCATAAGCGGGAATCCAAAGTTGTTCTACCAAGAACTCGTAGAGTGTTGAATTTTGTCGAAGATCTAGGAAAGATGCAATGGTAGCCATGGTGTCAGCAGCTCAATTATGATCTCTGGGTATCTGCTCAAAGGTGATAGTCGTAAATGATTCTTTCAAACTGTCCACCATTTGCTTGTACGACATGAGTTTATCATCCTTGGTCTGATATTCATCTATGACTTGTTGGCAATTTGGAGTCACCATATACCTGTACCTCTTTCAGTTTCCATTGCATGGCTAGTCTGAGTCCTATGATCAAGGCCTCATATTCTGCTATGTTGTTTGTACATGGAAAAGTTAGCTTGTAAGACTTCGAGATGTTGTCACCTTGAGGTGTTATAAATAGAATGCCTGCCCCTGAGCCATGCCTAGTATATGAACCATCAAAGTAGAGCTTCCATGTTTGTGTCACTGTGATCATGAAGATCTCTTCATTTGGGAAGTTAGAAACAAGAGGATGATCTCCTATGAGGGGTGCATTGACCAACTGATCGACAATAACTTGCCCCTTGATAACCTTACGGTCCACATACTCAATGTTAAATTCACTTAGAATCATCACCCATTTGGCGAAGTGACCTATCAATGCTGCTTTGCTGAGTAAGTACTTTAGTGGATCGATCTTTGCAATGAGTTGTACTTTATGTGTTAAAAGGTAGTGCCTCAGTTTAGTGGCTACCAAGATTACTGCTAGGCAAGATCGCTCAATAGGTATGTAATTGAGTTCATAGTTGATCAGTGTGCGAGAGATATTGTATACAACACACTCTTTCCCTTTTGCATTGTGTTGTGACAGCAGTACTCCTAATGTTGTATTGGTAGCTGAAATATAGAGCAATAGAGGTCTACTTGGATCTGGTGGGATCAACAATGGTGTATTCATGAGATAGTCCTTAAGCATCTAGAATGCTTGCTGGCATCTGGTATCCCATTGAAAGCGGATGTTTTTCTATAGCAGGTGTGTAAAGGGATGACACTTATCTACTAGTTGTGCAATGAATCTTCAGATAGATTGTAGCCGCCCTTGTAGTGTCCTTAATTGACTGATGTTCTTTGGAGGTGGCATGTCCATGATTGCTTTGACCTTTTCCGGATAGACCTCAATGCCTTTTCTTGAAACAATGTATCCGAGAAGCTTCCCTGAGGTTACTCCAAAGACACATTTCTTTGGATTGAGTCAAACATGATATTGTTCTAGTCTGTCAAATATTTTCTCTAATATTGCAAGATGCCCTTCTCTTGTTAATGATTTTGCTAGTAAGTCATCAACATAATCCTCCATTATGGTATGCATCATATCATGAAAGATGGTGGTCATTTCTCTTTGATAGCCCACCCCTGCATTCTTTAGACCAAAACGTATCATATTCCAACAGTATGTTCCCCATGGACATGTGAAGGCAGTCTTATGTTGATCTTCTGGAGTGATCTTTACCTGGTTGTACCTTGAAAAGCCATCCATGAGAGAAAGCATGGCATGTCCTATTGTTAGGTCCACAATCATGTCAATGTTTGGTAGGGGAAGTCATCTTTAGGATATGCCTTGTTTAGATCTTTAAAGTCAGTATAGATATGGATGCCCCCATTTGGTTTGCCAACAGGTACAATGTTGGAGATCCAATTTTCATAATCAATTGGTCGGATGAAACCAACATCCAAGAGTTTCTTAAGTTTTTCTTTGACTAGTACTGCAATGTAGGGTTGCATTTTGTGAGGCTTCTCTTTTACCGATTTAGCTCCTTCTGCCATAGTGAGGTGATGCATGACCAGATCAAGATCTAGACTAGGGATGTCTGCATATGACCATGCGAATTTGATCTGATGCTTCTAGAAGAATTCTACAAACTTAGGTTGTTCCTCTAGAGTTAAAAGAGATGCCGGATGTATTTGGTGAGGAGTCTTAGGGGTCCCCACGTTGAATTCTTTTGTTTCCTCGATGAGGATCGTTGATCATTCCTGATTTGTACTAGAGGGAAGGATGTCAAACCTTTCATCCCTAGGTGCCTAAGAGAGGTTTTCATCATTGGATACGCTCTTTTTTTTTAATTTTTTGGGATCAAACAGTGCCACAATGTGGTTTTTGCAGGAAGATCCATGTTTTATTGTGATATTTTTGTAGCTGAAAGGTTTGGCATCCGCCCCAAAGTATGTTGTGCTATTAAGTTTGATGGTGAATCCAACTTTGTGATCCCCACTTGGTATGTTATCTTGTAGTTCCAAAAAGTCAATGATCACCTCATCATTTTGGAATTGGTCAAGGCATGGGGGATTTGGTTGGTTCCATTCGATGAGTTCAGGATGGATAATTGGCATTACCTCATCGATCAGGTTAAGTTCATGGGATGTGTCAGTGAGGGTTGAGTGAAGGTCATTGATAGTACTCTCCATGTCAGAATCAGGCGTAGGATGTGACGTAGGGTCTATAGAAGGTGTTTCCAGTTTAGGAACCCAACAGGTTTTAATATGTGCTTCTTTGTAAACAGGGATTTCTTTGCGAGGTGGAGGTGGTGATGTGTCTTCCTCATCTGAAGCATTGAAATGTACGGTTTAAATTCCCACTCATGTGAGTCAATTTCTGATTCACTTTCCAGTATTTGATTACTATACCAAACCAGGATATCTTTTGAGTTGAACACTGCAGTTGTAATCGACTAATGTACTTTTGGAGATGGAATGGTTGGTGTTGCAGGGAGGATTATTGGTATCATTGAATCTGATACTGGGAGTATCGGTGTTGTTGAATCTATTGTTTCTGATGGAATTACCAGTGTTGTCGATGCTATAGGGGGTACTACTACTGCTAATGGTGATGTTGATGCAGTTGTTGCTGCTGATGGGGTTGTTGGTTTGATTGGTGGGATGATGGGTGTTGTAGGTAATATTATCGGTGCTGCTAGTGGGATAATGGGTCTTTCAGGTATTTTTAACAGTGTGAGTAGTGTTGTGGATGGTATTGATGGGATTCTTAGCCTTGTTGGGGCATTTGGTGTGATTCTTGGTGCTGCTGATATAATCAAGGGTGGCCTCTTTAGAGTATTAGGCTGATATAGAGATTTGTTGGGTTTCCCTTTGAATCTAAGCTTAGGAAGAGCCTCCTTTTGAAAACCTAACCTAACCTAACCATTATAGACCATTCTTTGCATAATGGTAATGCCTTTGCCATATTGATCTATAGGAAGCTTATCCTGTGGGATTTCCATGGTGATAGGCTCTTTATAGATCCATTCTGCTAGGTCCTCATCTCTGGTCTCCTCTTCCTGATTTCTTCCAAAGATAAAAGGTGACAAAGTGCATGTTGGCTTGACCAATGGTGGTTGAAGTAACCTTTGAGGCTTACCATGAGTTCTAGGGGAAGTGGGTAATTGCCCAACACAAAAGAGTTGGCTTAGATTGTAATCCCCGGAACCTTCCTTTGCCATTTTCATTTTCAGCTTCTCTTGCTTTGGTATAGTGGTGTTTGAACTCAAAAGAGAGGCTGGAATAACATATGATGTGGATGGGATAACTTCTCTTTTGTTAGGAACGTTAATCTTTGGTTGATGGTTAATATTGTTACAATATGTAAATGGATTTGCATTGCCCAAGATTGTGATTTCTACACCTTAATGGGGAAACTTGATACATTGATGATAGGTGGATGGAACAGCTTGCATGGCATGTATCCAAGGTCTTCCTAACAACAAATTATATGAAAGAGGAAGGTATAAAACTTGACATATGATGTGCTTCATCACTGGGCCCACTCGGATCAGTAACACAATTGCTCCTTTGGAGGAACACTCTGCATCATCATAGACTTTTATGGTTATCTTTTTGCAAGCATCCACTCATTCTATTTCATATCCCAATGTTCTGACCAACTATAATGTACATATATTCAGATTGGTGCCATTGTCAATCGAGACTCGCTTGATCCTGTGTTGGTTGATAAATCCTTCAATATGGAGTGAGGTGTTATGAGGTTGTTGGAAGGATGTATTGTCATTTTTAGAGAAAGTGAGACATGGTGATGACCTCATATTACCAACCATAGATTGAAATTGACCTATATTAAGATTGGTAGGGATCGACGCCTCTTGGAGAGCTTGATCCAAGATTATTTTATGAGACAGAGATAGGCGCAAAAGCTCTAAGATGGATATAAGTGCGGGCATCTTATCTAACTATTCCACAAGGTTATACTGCTTCGGTATGGATATTCTGCCTTGTGGAGTTGCTTTAATAGTGATCTTGCTACAACACGTAACAACATTGCAGGTAGGGTTGGGATCTTTGATGATGAGGGTTGTAATTTGTTCATCGGTGTCATATAGGTGATTTATAGTATAATTATAGGCGGCTTGCATATAATCAGTTGTATCTGTATTTCTTCTTGAAGTGGAAGGACCCCTTTGTTCTTGTGATGGAAGTGGATTCTTAAACATGAGATGATCATTATTTGAGGTTTTTGGGTCGTGTCCTTCAATTTCAATCTCTCCTTGGTCAATAAGATCTTGAACAAGATCTTCCAATCTATGACAGTTAATTGTTTTATGCCCTTTCCCTTGGTGGAATATGCAATGTTCATTATCTCTCCACCATGGAGGTTTGACCTGAGGTTCATAGTTAGATGTCTTTGGTAAGGTCACCAGATTTGAAGAGACCAATTGACGCAACACTATTTAGATAGGTTCCCCTAAGGGAGTGTATGGACGTTTTAGTTTATAATCTTGTTGTCGTTGTCTTGGTTCCTCTTGCAGTGCATTCCGACCTTGATTTTGTGGAGGAGCAACCGTTTTGTTTTTAGGAGGGGGATTGTGCCCCACAAATTGGACCACAGGTTGTGCACTCTTTATGGTTCTTGCATCTACAACCCCATCATTGACAATGTTTTTATTTTTATTCCATAAGTTGGGTTTATCACTGTTAAAACACGGGTGAGGGCCATCTTTTGGTTCATTGTATATCTTGATAAGTCCCTTTTTGATAAGGGCTTGTTCACATTTTAATCCCTGGGTGATCATGTCATTAAAGGACTCTATGCCCTTCATGTCTGCGTGGAATTCCATTTCATCATTCAAGTTGGAAATAAATATTTCCACTAGATCTCGTTTAGGTAGATGAAGAGGACGTCTACTAGATAGTTGCCTCCACCATTGCAGGAAAGCTAGAAATTGCTCTCTTGGCTTTTTCTTGCTATTGCACAGATTTTCCATGGTAACATCGCGTTCTATGTTGTGTGAATAATGCGCGATGAATTTTTGGACTAGTTCTTTGAATGTCCTAATGCCACCTAGTAATCGGGAAAACCATTATGTGGTTGTCCCTCCCAAACTCTGAAGAAAGAGGCGCATTAGATATGTGTCTTCATATGCCACTTCTAGGCAAGCCAAGTGAAATTCTCTGACATGGTCTCTAGGGTCTCCTTTTCCCCAATACTTTTCAAACTTATGTGTTTCAAACCCTTTTGGAAAAGGTGGCATATGTAGATTCCTATCAAAGAGATAGGGACAAATATCATTGAGTGAAAATCGGGTAGTTTTGACACCACTGTGGAGTTGTTGGGAAAGATTCTCTACTTGTTGCCTCAACATGTCTATGTCATTAGGAGGAGGAGCTGGGGGATTTCTTTGATTTAGGTTGTGTCTGAAGTTATCTCGACCTCATCCACCCTCGTTATGGCTTTGCTTTTCTGATGCTTGTTGTATTTGCATGGTATCAAAATCAGAGGGTAGTTTAGCTCCCTCTTGAGCTAGTTTTAGAAAATGAGCATCTGTGTTGCTTTTGAGGATTTCATCGAAAAGTTGATTGAAAAGGGGTTGTGTTGTGTTGTTTCTATTGCTTTAGGAGTGGGAGTACTATGATTTTCATCATTTGTACCTCCTCCAATGGCTTTTCAAAATTCATTGAGATTTTCATCCTCCTCTTCTTCGATCTCTAGTTGTCTAGTTTTCGATCTGGTGTGAGCCATTTTGTTTGAAAGTTGTTTTTGAAGTTTGGTGAAAGTGATTATGAGTTGGTGATGGAATGAGAGACAGAGTTTTGGTGAAGTGTTTAGAAGATGGATCTCTAACATTGAAGGTTTGATGTTACCAAATTTCTTTTATGAATTGATTGTTGTGTTTGTTAACAAGGTTGATATGATAAGGTATAGCAAGGTGATTGTTACAAACCAAGCTACCTAGTAATGACAGGATGCACTCATAGACTAGTTTTAACTTGTGTAGAAATGCATCTTAGGATGAGTTTATCCTAGATATAGAGACACTCTAAAAAGTGACGTGTTGTTTTGATTCAAGCAATATATAAAAAGAACTTAGGACAAGACCTCTTTATATTTTGAGAGTTGAAATAGATTGATGATGTATGATTGTGAGAGTGGATGGGGAACTTCAATAAAAACTTTGTGTTACATATGGGACAAATTCTTCCTCTTCTCTCTTGGGGGTTGATGGTTCTTCCTGAGCTATGTTATATGTAATGCAAATGTTTGGAAAGAAAGTTGGGGGTATTTTGCCTCCTTTATTTTTATGATAACTCAAAGCTCTATACTAAGTAAAAGCTCTATTGTTGAAGGGCTCTTTATCAAACTCATTGGATTTTCCTTGAAGATATAGACACATATGACACAAGAAGGCTCTGTGTGACACAAAAATTTGTCTATTGAGATAAAAAAAAATCTTCTTTTGATGAAAGCCTTTGAACTTAATGGTCTTCTCTTCAAATTGACATGTTGATGAAGATTCCTCTTTCTCAAGATTTGAAGGATGGTCATATAACTTGATATCTTGTTTGCAGTTTATTTTGATGTTTATTGGTCAAATGTTTGGATGAAAATTTTGTGTTGGATGAATACTTATTTTTTAATTGGTTTTGACTTTCTTTGACAAGAAAACAGAGCAAGCACACAAACACAATAATGTTGCCAAAAAAGGCACAAATAAGTGTGGGTATAAATCAACCCAATCTTTGAACCTTTGGACCCTTTTTTAAATGTTTTTGTATTTTTTTCCAAAAGCCTGAAGTCGGCTCAATTTATCATTGGTCTAACACAAAAAGAAGACACTTCAAACACACTTTATCCCTAAGGTCAGATGACCAGTTGCGATAATTTCAACCCACATCTTGATATCTCTTCAACTTTGGTACTACATACCTTATGAATCCCAACCTAGTAGGTAAGGATGTGATATACTAAGTCTTGCATGAGCATAATAGATAAATGATCCCTATGATGGGGGAGTCACCACTTTTATCAAGCTACAAGTAGCCTTTCAAAAAGCCCTGCTTCTACTCAAGGAAATATGTATGGTGAGTATCTTAGGAGAAAAACCATCTATGCTCTTGCACTGAACTTTTCACAAATATACTCAATCAATAGAACAGGTGGGTTTCTATATTAAAAGGAGTCTAGTAATGTTCGATGTTTTTGAACGTAAGTTCATTCTACAGTGACTCACTTAAGAGCCTTGTAACTTGTGGTGGGGCCCATATGTCCTTTTGACAAGTTACACTGTAGGAACAACTATACCCAAGGCTATAGCTTTCACTCTCACCTGATTTCTATAGCAGCTCAAAGGATTTACCATGCAAGGTCGTTCCCAAGAGTGATGTGTCTCTTGGCAGGCCTCTCTTAAAAAGATAAAAACTTCAAGTGTTACTAACACTTTTCTCTTGCACCTAGGACCACGAAAGCCAAGGGAGAGGATATTGTGTGTTAGAAGTAGGACCACTCGACAAACTTTGCACAAGTGTGCCAATCACCAAAAACACTTGTTCTTTTTAACCACGTTTATAGCAATGTGATCTAACTATTTGGAGATGTCGCTCCAACAAAAATGGTGTTGTTTTTAACTTCAAGGTAAAATGATTTTGTAATCTAGGAACTTGAAATCTTGGTCAACTAAATTTAAAACACGTTTTGCTTGAAGTAAATCGATTTGAACTTGAAGGGACAAATGGCTTGTTATTTTTAATCTTGCCCAAAACGAAGTGTTGATTGTGATTTTCAATTGGATGCAAGAAGTAAAAATTGTCTTGTTGATTTTAAGCACTAAATAAAAATTGTCCCTAAGTGGCAAAAAAAAATCTTGTTGGGTTTGGAGTTTGTGGTTCTTTTTACCTTGACAAGTGAGATTCTTTTTATAAGCCCAAACAAAACATGTGATTCATTTTATACCCAAAAAGAGATGTGAAGTTTATTTAAGCTAAAATAAGAAGTGAATTCATTTTAAGCCAACTTTGAAAAAGTTAGTTAAAAAAGACAAATTTACTTCCTAATCTAATTTAAAAACCTGCACAAAAGACAAATAGTTAGTAAAAAAATGTAAAATGAAGTTTTGGTGGGCTTCTACAAGCCTAGATTTTGATTTTCGGTTACAAAAAGTTTTTATACAACTCTCTATTACAATAGCACTACTTTGTGTGAAAACAAAAGCACTATTTAACATGAAAGCGCTAAAAGAAGTGCAAAAGTGCTATAAAAAGACACACAAGCACTAAAAGATCTCTGTCAAACAGAATTAATTTTATCAAACAGCGAGCTGAAAGTGCTATAACTAGACACAATAGTGCTATTTAATGGTCAATAGTGCCAGTTGGGAGACAATAGCACTATAAGAAGGACAATAGCTCCAGTTGGGAGACAATAGGAATAATAGCGCTATTATTAGGAATAATAGTGCTAAAGTACCAACTTTCGAAGGTGCTAGAGCATGAACAATGGCACTAAAGCAAGATCTGTGTGTCAATTAAAACATGAAAAGTTAGCAGTTTTCAAAAAAAAATGATTCAAAAGGTTGCATGTTCGATTCACGTCGGGTTCACCAAATGATGCTCTGGAAAAAGGATTGTTAGGATATTGTGAAGACAAACACAAAACACACAAGCAACAAACCAAGTGTTATTGTTAGAAATCACAAATCAAATACTATCCTAAGCAAGCATATCAAGAGAGACACAAAACATAAGATAGAAAGCTTAATAAATCTAAGAAATGCAATAAGACATCTCCACATGCCCTCCACCATGTTTTTTGCTACTCCTCCCTTCTTCCTCTCCTCTCCAAATTCCCAAATGAGTGTAGCTCTTAGTAGCTTTTTGCACTATTCTGGATGTCTTATGGAGGTTCAAGATTGTAGAATAAAAACTTATGAGAATGCAAATGTGAACAAACTAAAACAAGATATTATCTAATTATCTAATGTTAATTTTAGCTCAAAAAGACAAATGTAGATGATTATGCTAAATGCTCTCCAAATTTCACTATAAATTAGATGCATACAAGATTTCAGGATCCGGATTATGAAGAAATGAGCTCTATTTATAGATAAAATGGAGCAATGGATGGTTGAGATTGAGTAATCTCAACAAGGGCCAGGATTGATGGGTTTATGATCCATGTGGGGGCTTTGAATCCAATCCCAGGATGACAAATGTTAACAAGAGATGGGTTGAGAGGAGAGGGAATAAGCATTAAATGCTTGACATGACTTGAGGGTTAACTTGGGAGATAAGGTTAATGTTGAGTTGAAAGAATAAAGCCATTATCCAATAAATAATGTCTTTATCCAATGGATAAACTCTTGTGCAAGAGTTAGTGAGGATAACCATGGTCAAAGCAATAAATGCTTGAAAAGACTCATGAGTCAAATGAGGGTTGAGTTAGAGGTAAAGTCTCTAACCATGGGGGCAAGTGGATTTAACCATAAATGGTTATGTAAGAGCCATTAATGGTCATGTAAGCGCCATTAGTGGTTTGGAAGACTTTTAGGGGTTAGCTTGTTGAACACATAAAGCATTAAATGCTTTTCGAAGACTTTGGAGGCTTTGAGAAGTGACTTCAAGTTGCTTAGGAATGTGACAATATTTAGGAGATCAATTAGGCTAATTAAGAATGATTAGAAAGTGGTTAGAAGGGTCTAGAAGGAGATTTAGGATTGCAAGTGGGTTTGGTGGGTAAGGGAAAATAGGATTTTAATTAAAATAAAATTAATTTATTTCAATTGTGGTTGCAACTTGCATTTGTAGGAGAATGCAAGTGGGGGGGGGGGAGGAGTTTTTATTTAAAAGAGGAAAGGGGTTAAATTAAATAAGTAGGATTTATTCATTTAATTGATTTAGAGGTGTGGTTTTAATGAATTAATTGAAAATAAATTCAATAATTTATTTAATTAATAGGAGAATGGTTGAGGATGAATTAATTAAATATTAATTTAATTAATTGTTGGCTAGTGGGTTTATTAATCAAATAAATAATAAATATTCATTTAATTAAATGGACAGATTTATGTGACTACACCTATCATGACTTTAGTTGAAACTATCCATTTTCTAATGTTGTATAGCAAAATCCTTAGATCTTAATTTGTATCTGTAGGCCTAGGGTCTCATTTCTATACATATTAAAGATAGATGTATATCCATACTTGACTATAGAATGATTTTAGTTTCCTGTTTCTTGATTGAATTGGAGTGTTGGAATTTAGGTTCATTGATCTATCTTTATGAACGATAGAAGAAGTGCTTTATATAGGGATCATAAGGTTATTTTCAAGTTTAGGTTGATATAAAATGGTCAAGTTAAAAATTTTATACCAAATTTTAAAAAGTAAAGGTAAACACTTTCAACCCAATATTTTTGAGAGAATTTGGGCTAGATTAAGGAGATAAACACCGTATTCCTCCCAAAATCACCTCTCTAAAAGAGAATTTTATTATTGAGTTTGTGATATTAGATCTGATCCTAATTTTAGTAGTTGATATGATCAAGTTGAAGGATTAAAGATGAAGCTTAAGAGTAGAATAAAACACAAATATTCTTAAAATCACTTAAGAGAAAGAAAACTTGTAGGTTCTAGATAGACTCTAAAACTATAAAGGGATACGATGTATGAGACTACATTAGTACTCATCACATCTAGGTGATCCTCACAAAGGTGAAGCGTTGAGGCTTTCTAGGAGGTTGCCTATCTAAACACTACTTCAACTCAATCATATTTAACCTTGAATTTTCTTCTACTTTGAAGCTAAGTTAGTTTGTTACATCATTCAAAAAATTTTAGAGAGTGTTGTACCTAATGAACCATTCATCCTAGGGCTATTTTAAATCATCCACTAACAAGTCAGTGACATATTTTGGGTGGGTCAAATTATGTTGTTTTACTAGAATTTAGCTATGTATTTTTTTAGTAAAAATCAATGAATCATATTTCATCTATGGTGGTTCCCATGAACACATATCTCACTAACATTTATAGTCCCCTTAGCACTGAGTACATCTAGGTGATGATTATAGGGTGAATTATTTGGACTTTGCAAGAAGTCATACATCCTAATAATGTACTCTAGACCAGACATGCTTAACTATGGCATTTCATCCAAATCAAGGCCACTTAGCTTACTATCCCATAGGAAAAGTGTTCATCATATGTTATTCCTTATGAATCTTTTATCATAGAGCTCCTTTAGCTCATCCATTGATGTGTAGAAGATAATTCAAATGATAAGTTTTCCATAAATACCACATAATTGAAGCTTGATAAATGATTATAACTTAACACACTAACAAAAAAGCCTTGCATTTTCATGAATGTGATTAACAAACTGTGAAATATATAATTTGACATGTATATGCATTACACTAAAAAAAAATAATCATTTATTTCCAATCAGTTTGAATGTCTAGCCAAAGTATATCTCATTTAACTATTTCAATTTCACATATATTGATTTTTTTAAATTTTTTATATGGAAAAAATAATTTGATTTGAGTATAAGTAAAATAATCAAGGCTTTTCATGTAATTGTGATGTGTTTATTAAAGACAAGTGACAATGAAACCTTCTACTTAGTTTATTGTTTGATGAATATATATTGAAATAAACTATGTTTTTCTATATGGTAGATTTTTTTTAGAATAGTCTTTTATTTTAGAAGAATTTCTTTAACAAGTTCTCTATAAGAACTTTTGGTGTTTATATTTTTTGTGATGTTTCTTGCATTCGGATGATTATCCTTTTTTCAATTAATAAGACCCTTAGCCTCTCAACTAAAAAGGACTCTTCAAACTTAAAGCTTTGAAATCCTTGAATATAAAAAAGTGAGCAATGTATTATTGAGTGACTCTTTCAAGTGTACCATCCACTCAAATGATAAGATACTTTTAAAATCTTGGATGTACAAAAGAAATTAAATTACACTTGAAAAGTAATTTTAGTCTATACATAACATAAAACTATGACTAAAATGCACTTTATAGTTTTAGGCATGTTCCTAGCCTTCAATTGTCAATGCTATATGAAGCGGAGAGTCATCTAAAAATAGTCAAAAACCCTTATTATTAGCTTTTAAATATTATAATTATACACTCCAAGTGTTGCCTAACTACACTTTGTAGCTTACTTTCTATTATCAAATTTTACCGAATTATATAATTATCAAATTATCTATAGACATGATCAATGCACGATAAGAGTGTGATTTCTTGTTAAGACTTAAAAATAAATACAAACTTAAGAGTTCAAAAAGAAAAAAACTAGTTTAAAGATTGTTAAGTTTGCAAACTTGAAAATAGAACTATATGTATAACAATAAAACAAACCATCTTTTATCATTAAATATTAAAAAAAAAAATCATTTCTAAAAATGACACATGATAATTTTCTTGAAATTAACAATGATAAATAAATAAATATTATTCTCTTAGAACTCGTTTCCAGCAAAACCACTCACATTCACCAAAAGAATAAAAAAATCTCAAACCTTTTGTTCACTAAATTTATTGGTTGATGTATGTGTATTGATTTTTTTTTCTATGGTACAAAATATCTTGTAATCATCTTTGATTTAAGTCCTTAGTAGCCCCCTATATTTTTTATTATGTTTCTTGCATTGGGAGAAATAACCTTTTTCAATTAATATGACTCTTACACTCTTAGTTCTAAAAGGGCTTCTTAGACCTAAAAATTTTAAGTCTTTAAATGTGACTAAGTGAGCAAAGTATGATTAAGTGACTCTTTCAAGTCCACCAATCACTTAAATGTTATGATATTTTTTAAATCTTGGATACAAACAAAGACTTACTCAAATGTGAAAATGAATTTGGATCTAAAAAAGACACGAAATTGAGACTAAGATACACTTTATAGTTCTACACATCTTTGTAGCCTTCAATTATCAATGATATTCCCACATCCAAGATAATTCAAAAAAATATAGCTATGGGGTCCAAGTGCTCCCTAACTACACTTTATAGCTTACTTTCTATTGTGAAATTTTAACAAAACTTGCATTCCATTCAATTTTGATATCTATTTATATAGTATCCTTATTGTATATATATACCTATCAACATGTCTATTACACAATCAATATGATCTCTAATTAATAATAATAATACTTAAGTTACCATGTATAGCTTCAGGAATCGACTGTGTGAATATTTTTGCTCGACATTTCGAATCAGTTGATTCTTGAAGCTATACATGTTAACACTATAGACTGTGGAAATCATATATCTACAATAATTAAATTGTCAAAAAATCTTAACAAATTAAAACATTGTTAAAATTGTAAACTTCAAAATAGAATTATATAGATTACCACAAAATAAATCATCTTTTATCATTAAATATAATAAATAAAATTCAATATATATTTTAATTTTATAAAATTAAAAATAATCAATAAATAATATTCATTCTCTTTTAATAGAAGAATCTTTCTTTCATACCAACGAACCACTCACATTCACCAAAAAGAGCTAAATTCACGATTAATTCCAAAGCGTTCGGGGAACATTGGAGAGGAGTGCCTGTAGACCGTTCCCCATACCAAAGAAAATAACAGAAGGTTTGAACCTCTATGGACAGCTCTCACTAAAAATGAATACTTTTTAACAATTTCCAAGACGACTCCATTTATGAATGATATAGCTTATCAACAATTGCACGTAACACATGCACACCAATCCCTTTTACGCAAAAAGCCCCCTTCAATATTCCACAATTCCTTAGACTATCTTCAATTCGCCGATACTGGTAGTTCATAAAATTAACCACCATTGTAATTATCCGTTCTCCTTGTCGCACCTGAAATCTAGGGTAGAAAATTTTATTCACCTCTTCTACCGGAGAAGAGCTATCGACCTTTATCACAAAGCATACAATGAATTCATACATTGGCCTGTCGCCACTAGTTAGTGCATAGGTTTCAAATTCAGAAAAAGAGAATTGGTTTGAAGTTGACTCTGCTCCATCCACTGCCCTTCCAATCAAAACTGCGGGACAAAATAGCTGCACATTCTGTAATAAAAGACAAAATACTCTCAGTTCATCGTCAGCAATTTCTTTTCAATTACAAATCACTTAACTTACGTAAATATAGAGTGTCTTGTAAGAACGGAAGAAAACACAAGTCTGATAACCAATATTCAAAAAACACACCAAATTGATATTTACGATTCCCTGATAAAAAGGAGGATTGAAATAATTACCTTCAACTTACGAATGGAACTCCGTATTAGTGCATTGCTGCAATAACAGAGACTCATATTGTGTGATACATCCCATTCTTCGATACCTGATATGTTCTGGAGCTTCTCACAGCTGTGAATTATAATCCTCCACAAATAGCGCAGTCTGTCAAGATTCGGCACCTCTTCAAGCTCAGGACAATTTATAATATGCAACTGCCTAAGCTCAAAGTTACCAGACACACTTTTCAAATTTTGACAACCATCCACTTGAAGACGTTCGAACTTTCCACATTCATCAATTATGATCCTCTCCAGGCAACTCGGACCTGCGAAAATTGGTAATTTCGCAAGCTTCGGACAGCCCCTAATGCTGAATTCTACAACTTCTTCACAGCCAAACTGCATTGTTTTCAAATTTTGACAACCTTCTATTTCAAAATAATTCACCTTTCCATTTCTATGGAATGTCATTTTCTGGAGACACTTTATACAACTGAGACACAAGTGATCAAACTCTAGCTTCCCACAATCACAAATTTCCAGTTCTACAAGATTTGCAAGATTAGATAGTCCTAACACACTCTTCAAATTTTGACAACCATTCAATTGAAGAGCTTTGAGCTTTCCACATCCATCAATTATAATCCTCTCCAGGCAACTTGGGCCTCTTATTGGCAATTTCTCAAGCTCTGGACAGCCCCGAATGGTCAATTCTACAAGCTCTTTAAAACCAAACTGCATTGTTTTCAGATTTTGACAACCATCAAATTCAAAATATTTCACCTTTACATGTGTATCAAATTTAATCCTCTCGAGACACTTCAGATCACTGAGACACAAGTGATCAAACTCTTGCTTCCCACATCTACAAATTTCTAATTCTAGAAGCTTTTCAAGACTATATATTCCGCACACACTTTTCAAAATTGAACAACCATCCACTTGAAGACATTTGAGCTTTCCACATCCAGCAATTATAATCCTCTCTAAGCAACTTGGGACTCTAAAAAGGAGAAAGTTTTCAAGCTCTGGACAGCCCCGAACGCTTAATACTACAAGCTCTTCACAGCCGAACTGTATTGTTTTCAAATTTCGACAATCATCCACTTGAAGACATTTCAGCTTTTCACATCCATCAATTATAATCCTCTCCAAGAAACTTGGCCCTCTAAAAACTGGCAATTCTTCAACCTTCGGACAGCCTCGAATGCTAAATTCTACAAGCTCTTCACAGCCAAACTGTATTGATTTCAAAATTTGACAACCATCCAATTCAAAATATTTGAACTTTACAAGTGTATCAAATTTAATCCTCTCGAGACACTTCAGACCACTGAGACACAAGTGATCAAAGTCTTGCTTCCCACAACCACAAATTTCCAATTCTACAAGCTTTGCAAGATTAAATATTCCTAACACACTTTCTAAATTTTGACAACCATCCACTTGAAGACATTTGAGCTTTCCACACCCATCAATTATAATCCTCTCCAGGCAATTTGGGCCTCTAAAAATTGTCAATTCTTCAAGCTCCGGACTGCCCCGAATGTTTAATTCTACAAGCTCTTCACAGCCAAATTGTATTGTTTTCAAATTTTGACAACCATCCATCTTTTCCAGGCAACTTGGACCTCTGAAAACTGGCTCAAGCTCAAGCTCCGGACAGCCCTGAATGCTTAATTCAACAAGCTCTTCATAACCAAACTGTATTGTTTTGAAATTTTGACAGCTATCTAATTCAATATATTTCACCTTTACATATTTATCAAATGTCATCCTCTCGAGACATTTCATACCAGAAAGACTCAAGTGATCAAACTTTAGCTTCTCACAATAATAAATATCCAGTTCTACAAGCTTCAAAAGATCAGATATTCCTAACACACTTCTCAACTTTGTACAATAACCAATTGTGATCCTTTCAAGACAGCTCGGATGAGCAAGCCTTAGCTCCTCAAGGTCTGCACATTGAGTAATCCTTAATAGGACAAGATTTCTAAGATGAGATGTTCCTGTCAATCTTGTGAGTTTATCACAATATACAATAACAAGTGATTTTAAGGTCTTTACACTTCTTAAATTCACTTCCATAAGATTTCCCATATATTCAAGTGTGATCGAGTCAAGGCTGGGATAGTGAATTCCACTAATTAATATCTTGGATACAAAATATTCACCGCTAATCACTAGCTTTTCAAGGCTTTCTAAGAATCCATTTTCTAAACTATCTGAAATTCCTGATAAATCTGGAAACTCTTTCAAAGAGTTTTCATAAATCAGCAGCTCTTTCAAGCGGGAAGGTGCCTGAAATTCAAGATAAAATTTGTGTAAAGACTTCAATGATTTAAAAAATAGTTCAGAGGCAACCATAACATAAGGAATTCCACAATACAGTTTTAAGGGAATTTAATTTTTTACATAGAATATCAAAATACCTCTATGTTATTCTCCCACAACGTTTTGAGCTGTCCAGAGTGGATTTCTAGATGATGCAAATTTTGAAGAGGAATCCATGAAGGAATACTTGATTGTTCCGTGGAATTCCCCTCGAGCTTGAGCCATAGCAAGGAAGCTGACGTCTCAACACAATTTCGTCAAAACATCGAAAGGGAGACTTGAGTGCGTTTGAGACCCTTTCGGTGCCGTGTTGAGTGGGATAAATAATGCAAAAAGATTTCCTTGTAAGATAAATAATGTTTTGTAGAAAATTAGAGATGTTATAATAATTTCATAGAAGAAAAAGGTGTATGAATTGTATTTTTTAATAGTTGAATTTGTATATTAATGTTAATTTTATTTAATTTTAAATGTTTAGGTTGGTAAAATGGTTTAATATATTGATAAATAGTAATATTTTTTACTTAATTTATCTTATTTATCAGTTTTTATTTATTCTTATTTTTATTTTTATTTATACTTATTTTTTTATTTAAATGTATTCTACTTTTAATTACACATTTTCATATATTCATTATTTAGACATTATTTATTATGCTTATATTTTCACTTTTATTCGTACATTCACTCATTTATTTTAAAATCAGAGTTTTTTTCTAGAGAATCAATTTTGTACCACACAAGATCAATCTCAAGTCAATTGAGAATAACCATTTAAATCAAATTTATAAATTCATATACTTTCCTACAAATTATTCTAAATCAACTTGATAGAGATTTTACATGATTTATTGTTACGTGTTGATATTTAATAGTATTCTTTCATATGATTAATACACAAAAAACATAAGAAAATGTATCTACATTACAATCAATAATAAATTGAAAATCAGTGCAAACATTGTACCATACTTTCTATTCTAGAAATGTATGAATAAAAGAGATGTTAAGAGACCTTATACTATTATATTTTTAAACTAAGAATAAAAAGAAAAGTGATTAAATACTTTATTTACATGACATAGTAAAGTACATAAGAAAGATGGATTTTATTTTTGTACCTTATATTTGTCTGGCAACATTGTTTCAAATTAGAGTTGCTTTCAACTACTATTGATGATTCTTTTCAAGTAGCATCGATACTATTTTCTAGATATTTTTGAGAAAGATAAATGACAATTTATTATTTTATATTTTAGTGAAACTTCTATCTTTTTAACTTCACCCATAGCACTTCTATATAATATAGACAATAATTTTGATTTTTTTAACTGATCAGAATTTTATTAGCGCAATTTCAATGACGAGCTGATACACTGCAAAGGTTACAATGAGGAAGCAAAGCACCAGACATTTTATTATTTTTAGGCTCAAAGACATCACATTTTGTTTACTTTTCCTGCTCTTTGTCCTCCTGCGAAGGTTTTTCACGCTCTTTCACTTGTTATTACACCCGATTAGCGTGGTTTTCGCTCAGCAGAATACTTTGAGTGGAAAAAGAGATGTGAACGAACACAATGGGTCATACCTATTATTCTTCCGAGTTTGTCAATATCTATGTTGAAGACAAATATCTTAGAATTCCGACGTACGCGTTATATGTTGTGGTGTCAAGGCTGGCATCCCTTACATATCATTTTTGGATGAACAAGGAAGTAGGCACCTTCACATAATTTCGGTGGTGTAAACACATCACTGCATGTCACTTTTCGTACGTTTGGGCCATTTCAGCCTGCCATTCCCCACAATTTCCGTCGTGTAGCACAGTTTGTGCGCAGAATGCGATGTGAACACCCATGATGGCGCTCCAAAGCGGAGGTCCAGAGTTTATAATTTTGACGATAAGATTTTTGGATTCACCTTAGACGCCCTAGACATTCAACTATTCAAAACTTGAACTATCTAAATAATAAAAGATGAAATCTACACCCACCAAAATACATAGTAGGGCAAAACTCTAGACCTTGTGATATTATAAAAGTTGCAAGATCTGCAGCTGAGAGAGAATCGTGGATGAAAGAAAGCTTAAACATTGATTGCTGGTAGTTGGGGAAAGTTATTTTGTAACAACGGGTGTGATAGAAATACATATTGAGTCATATCATGTTACTTAAAATTGTTTAAATCATATTTTATTATTGGGTCCTTAGGAAGTGTGTAGTTACAAGAGGAATTTGGAAATTGTGAGAGAGGAGGCACCGCACAAATTTTAGATTCTAGAAGAAATTTGGAAACAAGAACTTTCAGGTTCCAGAGGAAAATTGGAAACAAGAACTTGAAATTGAACTTCATCGTTAGAGTTCAAGTTTCATAAGGGCCTTGGAACATAGAATGTAAGTAGCAACTAGTAGGCATTTGACCCAAATAAGAAATGGAACATGAAACCAACAAGAGACCAACAAATGGTGAGAGTGGGGAAAGAATTGGAACTTGGATCAAAGGGTGGCAAGAGTTGAGTCTCAAACTAGAATATGAACTTAAAAGGGTTGATGAACTTGGGTTTTAGGTCTTAGGTTTCAAGTCTTGGGTGAACTCCTAGGTCTGATGTCTATTGTAGGGATTTGGGTGAAGAGGAAGTTGGAACTAAAGCCAAGAGGTTTCAAGTTCCAATTGAGGTTCATGGTCTAGTAAGACTGAAAGAACTTGGATGGGGTTGAATGTAGGTAAGACACATGGACTAGAACCTAACGTTGCAAGTCCTAGTTGACACATAGGGTTTGACAAGAAAACAACAAGAACTTACCAACCATTGAGCTTCAAGAGGGAATGAGAAATTGGAACCTTGGGTTCCTAGTTTAATGTCCCTACAAGGTTTTTGGGTTTAAACAAGGAACTAAAGCAAGCATGAGCAAGAAACAAAATACATAAGGGAATATGGAATGGGAACATGAAGTTCTAATTTCATTGAGGCCCAAGGCATACCGAGGAATCATGGGAAGGAACATGAACACAGAACCTTATATTTTAGGTTTTAATTGGGGTCCAAGGTCCATAAAGAGCTACAAAAGCAGAGACACTCCAAGATATTTAAGAAAAATTAGTGAATCCCTAAAATTTGATGGACTCCTAATAGGACTTTTGGTTTATTATGAAGATAATTGGTTCTAAATGAGTCCACCAAGGTTAAAGTCTTGTTGTGTGCAAGACCCAAATACCATAAGGGATTGAAAAAAAAAAAAAATTGGAATACAAATAAGCTATTCTATTGATTGAAGAGATTACAAGAGCTTCTTGATCAACTGATCAAGGATCAGACTAACAGATAGATAATGAATTACAATTGCCTCATTATATAGAGATATTAGATACATCTAGATATTGGAAAACTTGTATTATTGGAAATAAAGAAAAAAACTAAAATAGTTTTTGCTGCATACTCATCCAAATAAAGATAAAAAACTAAAAACATAAAACTATGCAAGTGGGAGAAATTACTAAACAATATTCCTTCAACATCCCCCTTAATTTCAACCACTAATTGATGTACCACAAAGAACAATTGTATTTTCCTTGGGCTTCAACAAGCTCAACTCCTACCATGATCTATTATGCAGCGATCTCTGTTTAGATTGCAAATTCTTGAATTTTAACTCCATCAAGCCTTTTCTAAGACATGGATTTGACTTTCTCACACAATTGCATATCGATGGCTTAAAATAATTTCTCCAGTTTTCACCAAACTTGTGATCTTCTCTCCTCTCCTAGAAGGCTTCCCTCCTTTTTTTGACAATATGGCCTCTTCAAAGACTATGATTGGGCTTCCTCACACAACTTCATGTTGGTGGCTTTGACTAATTCTTCAGTATTTACAAGATCCATGATCTTCTTCATACAAATCAATATTTTTTAATGATTTATGATAGTTGTCTTTTTTTCCTTCAACAATCTTATAGACAAAGGGCTTCACCTTTTTGAAGGTAGTTTTAAACTTATAATTTATGGTAGATTGCAATCTCCTCTTTCTAGGGTTGATTGCACCTCATTGAGGAGGTGGCTTTTGCATTGAAAGTAGGCTTGACATTGTTGGCTTCAAAAATACTTCACCCTTTGAACACAAGTTGCCTTGCTAATGGAAAAATATCACAAAAATGGTTTGTGATCTTTGTCGATCTCCTCTAGTGGCTTCCTATGGATTGCTTATTTTGTCTTCAACTATAGTTGGATTTAGTAATTTCTTCAGTGCTCTGACTAGTTCTTCAACCCACATTTTTGCTTCTTCAAATTCATGAACCTAGAAAACTTTGTTGAACCTGCTCTGATACCAAATGAAAGAAATATAAAATTGGAAAGCAAATAAACTATTCTATTGATTGAAGAGATTACAAGAGCTTCTTGATCAACTAATCAAGGATCAGACTAACTGATAGATAATGAATTACAACTGCCTCATTATATAGAGGTCTTAGATACATCTAGATATTGGAAAACTTGTATTATTGGAAATAAAGAAAAAAACTAAAACAGTTTTTGCTGCATAGTCATCCAAATAAAGTTAAAAAATCAAAAACATAAAACTATGCAAGTGGGAGAAATTACTAAACAATATTCCAACAGGGATGAGGTTGAGATCGTGCCCTAAGCGATTTTAGCTAGGCAGGTAGTAGGTATGCCTCTCATTCTGTGGCTATCAATCAAAGAGGTTCTAGCTAAAGGTTTGTATTCCTATTTTAGATCTAGCTAAATGATTTTGTGAATTTGATATAAAACCCTTCAACAATTAAAAATACTTATTACATTCTACCCTAACTTTATTATAATGATAATTTTTATTAAAAATATTGTGGATTCCTTCCATCTTATATAATAGATAAACTTGATGCCACCACAAACTCGAGTGGTAGAAACTAAATTGACTTAATAGATGACTTCTTATCAACATACAAGTGACACAAACATACCTTTTCAAAATTATTTTCCATGAAATTTCATAAAATAAAATAGAATAGAATACAAAAAAATTAATGTCCACTACCCCAAAATAACCCATGACTATTTTTGAGACACGACGGACCTCCGTCTCATTCACCTCTCAAGAATTATGAATTTGAGCCTCACACATTCTCCTCAAAAAAAGGGGGTTGTATGCACTTGGCTTTCAACTTTGGCTTGTTTTGTTTTTAGCAACCGAGATGACGTTTCACATTGACTAAAGGTGATGATTCCCTTTCTGAGCGACGATTGGGCAGGCCTAAGTAATGAAAGGAACCATTTTTCCCTTGTTATCCCACCTAGTTTCCCTGGTGTAGCGTTATTTTATGGTGAGGACAATAATTTGACTGGAGAAAGCTTAAAGCGCATTAGATGCGATATTTCAAATGATTTGTTTCAACTGAGATGTGCCACCTTATGTTATTAGGGAAATATTTCCTCACGGGACAGTTAGAAATGAGGTTATAAATTTAAGTGCAATCAAAGCATTGTTGGATATGAAACCCAACACACTCATGTTTTCTCTCCGATAAAGTCTTGGCCTTTCACATTCTGGATTTTGTAATTCTTTATATAAAGGATATTGCTGTTGTCTGCAAAGTATCCCAATAATAATGTCTAACTAACATATTGCCCTACTTGAAATTGGATGTAATCATTTGGTGAATCAATGTAAAACTGGCGTTTTATGTCTTGTTCACAATTTTTGAATCTCTAATTTTGTTTATAAATTATTTTATCTGTTGTTATTAATTTTAACAATTGGTATTGTTTATGGTGAAAATGGATACAAATAACAACAATATTGAAAGGCTAAAATGAATCCAACCACTAAACCCTAACCTAACAATAAACAAAGATCCACCATAACATATGAAGATTACCTAAGACAATGCAAATAACTCAAAATCACAAAGATTATACCATCACATGTCCAATAGGGTTTTGATCTCCATTCTTCCTATCTCTATTGATCTTGCTTGATATATTTGCTCTCAGATTTTTATATGCACAAGAGCTCAACAAAGAACGGAATGTGGTTGTAAGTGGAATGGTAGTGTAACCAAGTACTCCAAAATCAGTCATTAGGGTTTGACAATGAAGAAAGCATCTCCTTAAATAGAAGACACAATAAGAAATGGAGGGTTAAGATTGAGAGGTGTAAAAAGAGAGGTCGGCTAGGATTAGAGGGTAGGTAAAAGAAATAGTAAAATAATGAAAGAGGTAGGTAGTGTATGAATTAAGAGATGAATGACATGTGTCATGTGTAGAAAAAGATAATGAATTAATTAAATAAATAAAGATTTATTCAATTAATAGAAGAAGTAGGACAATTAAATAAATAAAATATTTATTTAATTTAGGAAAGGGATAATTTAAATAAATAAATGTATTTATTTAAATGAGAAATAAGGCTAGAAGAGGATAAATGAATTAATTAAATAAATAAAAATTTATTTAATTAATAGAAGAATTAGGCTTAGATAATTAAATAAATAAAATATTTATTTAATTAGACATGACAATTTTGAGTGTCTACAGGTATCAAAGCTGGTTGTGTTCAATAGGAGAGATTTGAGTTTGAGTGGGGAGCAATGGTGATTGAAGAAGGAAAGGTTGAAAGTTTTAATGGTCAAAATTATCCATTATGAAAAATGTAGATGGAGGATTTCTTGGACCAAAAAGATTTATGGTGACCATTACAAGGTAAAGCCAAGAAACTAGTATCTATTTTAGATGAAGATTGGGATATTCTAGATAGGAAAGCACTAGGAGTGATTCGGTTGTCTGTATCTCCTTCCATGACATTTAACATATCTAAAGCAACAACAGCTGCTGAATTGATGAGTCATTTGGAAAAGCTATATGAGAAACCTTAAACATCAAATAAGGTATTTTTAATTAAGTGGTTGTTGAATATGACAGTCGTTGAAAAGAAGTTCTGTTGTAGAACATTTAAATAATTTTAATATTATTACCAATCAGTTAGCTTATGTTAAAATTAATTTTGATGAAGAAGTTAGGTCTCTATCAATTTTGTCCTCTTTGCCTGAAAGTTGGGATAGATTTGTTATGACGGTTAGTAACTCTTCTAGTTCAAATACTTTGAAATTTGATGGTAGTGTTGGTACAATTTTAAGTGAGGAAATGCGAAGGAAGAGCGCAAGTGGGACTCCAAGATCATGCAATTCTTTGATTACAAATGATAGAGGCAAATCAAAAGAAAGAGGAAAGAGTTTGAGAGATCGTGACAAATAATGAGGGAGGTCAAAATCCAAAGGAAGAGATGGTGGTTGCTGGCATTGTGGCAAGAAAGGCCACATAAAAAAGAATAGATGGAACTATAAGAAAACAATAGATTAGCCAAAATAAGATGAAGCCAATGTAGCATATCAAGAAGGTGTAAGTGTTCTTATCTCAATCGAAGAAGAAATTGCAACTGATGTGTGGGTGTTTGATTCAGGAGCAACATTTCATGTCACTCCATAGAAGGAGTATTTCAAAAGTATGCAAAAGGGTGACTTCGGTAAGGTTTTTCTTGCTAACAATAGATCTTATGATATTGTTGGAAAATGGGATATTTCATTAAAGTTGAAAAATGGAAATAGTTGGCTATTGAGAGATGTTAGATATGTTTCCAAACTCAAACAAAATTTAATCTCTAGTGGTCAATTGGGTTCTCAAGGTTGTGAAATCAGATTTGAATCCAATAGGTGAAAAGTAAAAAAGTGGGCATTGATTGTTGCTTGGGGCAAGAAATTAGGTACCTTGTATGTAGTGGAGTGTCATACTAAAGTAAAAAATGAGCAGAGGAAATATAAGCTAAGGAATGGAGAAGTAGACATAAAAATTATGATCCAACATATAAGAAATTAAAAGGACAAGTAGTAGCTGGTGAGAAAACAACTCTTGTTGCTACCAAATGTGAAATTTCATTGATGGAAATAGATGAAGCTCCTTTTGAATATTTTGCCACCAAAGTTCTTGAGTTGACTGTGGTGGGAGAAAAGTGTAAAGAGGAGTCTGAAAAGATAGAGAAGTTTTTATAGGAAAAAGAAATTGGATTTGAAAAGGAAAATTAAAGTTTGTTTGTACCAAATATAGTCCTTTAAAATGGAAGCAAATTTCAAGCTTCAATTAATGAAAGGTGTTTTGAATTGCACCAATTTGAGGCTAATCCTAGGATGAATTCCTTTGGTGATGCGAAGCATGGTTTGGATTTGGGTGAGTTAACCTTAAAATAAACACTATCTACTCTTTAAGAAAAAAATGTACCCTTCTAGAAAAGCAGTCATAGCTGCTAATCAAATGCCTTTATGATAAAGGCACCAATGCTTTAGATTTTCTTCAAGGGGAGTCATATTGATTACAATATATGTGGGTTGGAGTTGTTAGTCGCTCACAAGTAGATATCGATAAGAGTGTTGATATGATAGCTTCTCTACGCATGGAACAAAATTATTTTTCAAGAAATTTTTATGGATACTTGACAAATTCGATAGGCTCAAAATATTTAGCAAAGCTAGTTTCCAAGCATTTGGAGGATGTCACTAAGGCATGTATACCAAGTATCATCTCATTGATAAGCAAAAACATTGATGAGATTGGATCAGAAATGAACCAATTCCTGATTAAATTAGAGGTTCCCCACATGGAATTCACACAACTAAATTGAATCTTCAATTCAGAGTACTAAAAATTATTGATAATATAGACAAAGAGTGGGGGAGTGTTCCAACGTCTATATTAGTAATAACCCGATTGCAGTTTCGATACTATAGACATGACACATCTATAGTGGAAATAACTTGATTACAATTTTTACATTATAGACATGAGTCTATAGTGACAAAAATCCATACGAAGTATTAATACTATAGACAAAGATAGAGAATTTTAAAATCTATTGTCACAAAAACCCATACGAGGTATTGACACTATACACAAATAGAGAAAATGAGTCTATAGTGACCAAAAGTCAATCGAGGTTTTCACACTATAGAGAGAGAGAGAGAGAGGGGTTGTGAGAGAGCCTAGGTTGAGAGAGAGAGAGATTGAGATAGAGGGATAGGGAGGGGGAGAGAGAGACGGGTTTAGGAGAGAGAGAGAGAGAGAGAGAGAGAGAGAGAGAGAGAGAGAGAGAGAGAGAGAGAGAGAGAGAGAGAGAGAGAGAGAGAGAGGAGAGGAGGGAGACATAGATAGATAGATATAGATATATTCATATATGTATTTCTACATATATGAATATATGTACATCTATATACATGAATATATATACATCTACATATATGAATATATGTATGTCTACTTATATCAAACTATATATGAATATATCTATGTTAACATATACATAAATATTAAAGAACGTAACCCATATATGTTATTATAAAAATAAAACCTCGTAGACATTATATAAAGAATAAAAACCCATACACATTATTTAAAAAATAAAACCCTGTATGCATTTAAAAAATATAAAACCTCGTATGCATTTTTCCTTCAACTTCTAGGTTTGGATAGCAAGCCTCATTCCACTCCTTTTTACACATTTTCTTCTTCCAATCTAGTTTCTCAACTTCATCACCATCAAGTTTACACATTAACAAGTGGGTATTTGTAAAATTGCCACCATAATTTTACTCATCTTCTAAGATTTCTAACCATATAATTTTTAAAAAATTTGAACAATATTAACATATTAATCTTGAATTTCTTTTACCAATGTCTTCAAAGTTCTTGGAGACTGATGTCCATTTTTTTTAATAAATTTTAAAATACTTGTCCAAAATTGAAACAAATTATATATTAGTTTTCTACACTTTGTTCGTTACACTTTATAAAAAAAGAATTTATTATTATTTTGATGTAAGTTATGTGACGCGTACAAACAGGTACCTAATTTTCAAGATGCATCCACTTTAAAAAATCGTTAAAAAAAATACGCAACAAAAAATTATAAAAAATAAAAAACTTCTAGTGCTCACTCTTAACTATCTTTATACTAAAGGGTTTTTTAAAATAATAAATACTATAACTTTTTTGATGTGCACGTCAGACACTATGTTATGTTTTTGCTAAAAAAAACAAGGAACAATTTTGTGTGCATGAAATATTTGACTCCCTTAATCTTATCCAATTTTGGAAAACTTTAGTATTTTGGAAACTATATTCAGAGTAGTACAATATTTGTTCTTTGGGTATCTTCAAATTTTGAGTGGACAAGTCTCAAATTACTCCTCCAAGTTTAGGATTAGCTGATTTTAGAAAAAGGTGTCCACTTATACCCCTCTTTTTGTTCACCATCTTGGTGTACTTACCCATAAACATTTTATATATATATATATATGATCCGTGAGATGTCACTTCAAGTTTGAGAAAATGTGGCTCCATAATCTATATGTTGAAAACATAACAAAATGGTGGACTAAGTCATCTATGATAAAAGACCCTAAATTATTTATAGTTTATAAGAAGTTGGCCTACATTAAAGAAAAGCTTAACGAATGGAAGATAAGACATTTTAAGAACATGTAGAAAGGCAATTGGCCACCCCAAATGATATGATCATAGGGAGTAGAATGGACTATATCTTGTATGCTCTAGAAACATATTTTAAAGGTTAATGCATCAAATTTCCTCCTGGAAAAGAAATATTTTGGCGTTGAGACAAGAATACAGATTTTTTCATAATGCAATAAAGATAAATGATCTCAAATAGATTAATGAGCATCCAAACAATGATGGAACTAAATGACATTTGGGTAGTAGAAACAAAATATTTTAAAGATTTGTTGAATGCTCCTCTAATCACAAAAGATGCAATCAAGGAATAGGTGCTCAACAAAATCATATGTTTAGTTGGACCTAAGAAAAATCAATATCTAAATAAACCTTTCATGGATGAAGAGATTAAAGTGGTTGTTTCTCAGTTGGAAATAGATAAGACCATGAGGCTTAATGGATTCCCAATATATTTATTTTAAATTGCACGGGCAGGATGAACACAATTCCTGGAAGAATCAAGGATAAAGTCTACAATGCTCAGGGATTATAATAAGATGTTTATTGCTCTAATTCCTAAGAAAAACCTAGTGATATTGATGAACAACTTCAACCCTATTTTTGCATGCAACATAATATACAAAATTGTATCTAAATCCATGGCTAAATAGTTAAAAAGGATCATACCAAATGTCATATCAAAATAATAAAGTGGTTAAGCTCATGTTTAATCAATTATGGATGGGAATGTTATAGGAAATTGATAACTTTCAGCATAAACAATAAGATATAAATCTGAAAATCCACATAATAGTAGAGATTTGGAATTAGGAGATAAGGGAGAACTTGTAACAATAATCTGGAGATGAAAGTGTTGGAATAGTGCTCTAAGTACCCTAGTTTGAGGGTGTCCTACTTGTTGGCAATACACAAGAATTGATTATGTCTTTTCATTGATGTCAACACTGTTCTAGTTGGTTGCTGCTCCGGTTGGACTTGTTTTTCGCTTAGATTATCAGAGATTCTGATCCGGTATGATCAGATTGTTAGATTTTGTATTGGATGGTTATTCTTGATGATTATATGAATGTCATATTCAATTGGTTCATGATTTGGTGCTCCGAAAGCTATCGCTTATGTTCTAGTTTGCCAGTTGATATTCTTGGTCCCAGTTGGCGATACCATTTGGTGATATTTAATGAAATGGTTAAGTAGTTTTTATCTAGCTTCTAGAAATGGTTCCTAACATGCTGGAGGTGTTTTTGATTGTGTCCTAATTGTTTGGTGGCTTTGCATTGGCTCCTCCCTCCTTCAAGATTCACTTTCATCCTTTCACTTTCCACACACTCACAACCTATCCATCCATAATAAACTTACCCATTCCCATCATGGCTTGTTATTGATCTACCTAAGATTGGTTAGTAATTCATAATAAACCTTTCGTTTCGCCCCTTTTCATCCATAATAAATCAACTCCTATCTATGGCTAAGGCAAATCCTAAGTCTAGTGATGGGTGTGGAATTGAGAGCATCGCACATTTTGAGGAGTACAGTTTCTTCTAGTTTTCTTCAGTCTATTCATGCACAATCCACAATAAAGTAACACTTGCATCACAAATCCACAATAAAGTTCTGTCTTCTTCGTAATAAAGTATTAGTTTCATGGATTCTGTTAGTTTCAAATGAGACACAACAACAAAGGGCTTCAACAAATCAAATCTTTCAACAAACTCAGACAACATTATGGTTCAATGCTATCTATCCTTTTGTGAATGAAAACATTGTGACCACAATCAAATAGACTTATACAAGTGACAAGAGACACTAAACTTGAGGACTACAATGGATGTTGGTGTCTAGTCTTGATTTTCTTTTGATTTTATCTTTTTGGTGACATGTCTTTTAGCTTTTCCAGGATGTCTCTAACTAGAGATTCTATCTCTAGGATGTCTTTGACTAGAAAGGTAAGGATGGGGTATCGTCACCTATTTTTTCTTTGCTATCTATGGATTGTCTCTTAGTAATGCTATGACTTGTCCAAGGATATGAGAACACTGTGAGTCTAGTATGAAGTGGGGCATTCCTTGTTTATAACTATGTGATCTCCATGCAAATGGGTACAATGACTTTCTGGGTCAAACCTATATCGGGATTGTCATAACCTATTTTCTATAATAAATCTCAATGATGACAGTGCACAAGAAGCTCTTTCACTTCCATATCTTCTACCTTCCATCCCCCTTTCTTGATTGACCTTCATCGTCCTTCTTGAGTCTGTGTAGCCCACTATCACATGACTGAGTATAATGACATACCAAAAATATCTACATTTCATGTAATTTGCACCTGCATTACCACATATTAACATTTCTTACATGCATATAGATATCACAATTGCACCACATCCTGCACACAACATATGTTAGCACATTTCACATTTTCCTCATGCATCTTGAATCATTTGCATTATCATATTAATCTGCATTTCATACATTCATCTTTACATCATGCATAATATATACAAACATAAAAGAACAAAAATATTGCATTTCATCATATACACATTTGCATCCATATCATAAGCATCGCATAAACATACATCACATAGAAGAAACATCACATAGGTACATATGCATATAACTACTACAAGGATGAATCGTCTCATATATATATATATATATATATATATATATATATATATATATATATATATATATATATATATATATATATATATATATATATATATATATATATATATATATATATATATATATATATATATCAAAACCACGTGTCATGATACAATGATGTCAAAATCATATGGCTACAAAATCACTCGAAGGTGTCTACATCATCATACAAAAATATTACAAAAAACAGATACATAGGGAGCCCTCTAAGGCTATGATGAATTCTCTTGGATCCAACTAGCCTCGACGAAGTCTGAGCCCTGGAAGTCGACGCCCTAGGATCATCTCTCCTACCCCCTCTATCTAGTGGTGATGAAGGACCCATGACCCCACCACTAGACGCATGTTCCCTATCTCTCCTTCCAATGGTCATCGTAGTCCACAATGCTCTTCGAAAGCTCCTATCCTACTGATTTGGTGACACCACTCCATAATACAAGTCTCTCTAGTAGGCTATCTCCTCCCCTACCCATAGAAAATAGGTGTATCTAGTCCCTGTGTCCCCTTCTGCTCGTCCCCTGCCCTTAGTGTTGTCTCAGCCTCGGTGTAGCGGTGAATAGCCTAATCTCTCTCCCACTTAGTATCCCTTAGCTCTCTCCCAAGCCTAGCCGCATCCCTCTCCAGATCCTGGATCTCATCTACCTGTCCCTGGTAGATCTCTCTCAAGGATAGTATCATATCCTCCTCTCCTCCCTCCTCCTCCTGCCCCTGCTCTTGTCCCTACTCCTATCCCTATCCCTATCCCTGTCCTCGTACTTGTCTAGGAACCTGTGCTGCTGGCACCTGAAAAGGAAATCCAACTCTACCCCTGACTACATGAGCTTGTCTCTTCTCTCCTCCATCTCTCCTATGAGTTGCTCTCCTCTCTGCCACTGTGTCCCACCTCCGCCATCGGCCTTTACCTCCACCATCCCCCTCTATTGGCTCCCCTGGATCTGTCATTCATGGAAATGGATGCTCTATCCAATATGCATTGTACTTCGCATCCATCCTTGCATCCTCCACCTCTATCCAAATATCCCAAGGCATGGGAACCATCTCCTACATCTATGTCACTGCCTGATCATAAGACAGTAATGGACCCAAATGTACCCAATCTCTCACTGTGCGTGCATACATTCCTGACCCCTGTGGAATCCATTGTATCCTGCCGAACTACCTACATACCTATTCAATCAACTGTCTCTTAATAATATACAGTATCCTTTCAATTAGATACCTACTCCTGAATACATATGGTAGCTCCACTATGTCATCCTCCCACTCCTCGCAATCTCAGCAAGGCCTCCATATCACACTGTCTACCTCATCAATCACTCGACACCAATACTCTAGCCTCCCAATTTGTGGCTGGGAAGTAATCATATCATACAAATGCACATAACTACGCCCATGTCCCCTGCCTCTAAAGTGTATTGGTCATGTCATCGGAAGATGCTCATATGCCCATACTTGCAGTAATGTCACTCTGCATCCCAATCCTGCTGATCTGTGATATACAAACTGATGCAACTCATAATACAAGTGTGCCAACAGACACAAACCCCATGCAAACCTGGTGTGCTCAATCACCAATGTCTAAAGATTCATCCCCCATCCCACAACCAACCCTCGTGTCACCCTATCTGCACAAAAGAACCCACTAGTCACTCTTGCAGCACTGTCGGTAGAGAAAATCTTGTACCTGCCATAGTATCCCAAGCCATGTGTCCTGCGCTCATCTCTAGTCCTGGATCTTGGAATACTCGTCTCAGTGCATCCCTGTCTCCCTCTCGATCATAAGGAACCAACTCCCTAATGATCGGTATCCGTAGTATCCTGTATACATCCTCCAAGGTGTCTGTCATCTCACCCTTTCCTTAGTGCTATCTCAGCCTCCATGTAGCGCTAAATAACCTAATCTCTCTCCAGCTTAGTATCCCTCAGCTCTCTCTTGAGCCTAGCCGCATCCCTCTCTAGATCTTGGATCTCATCTACCTGTCCCTGATAGATCTCTCTCAAGGATAGTAGCATATCCTCCTCCTCTCCTCCCTCCTCCTCCTCCTGTCCCTGCTTCTATCCCTATCCCTGTCCCTGTCCCCATACTTGTCTGGGAACCTGTGCTGCTGGCACCTGAAAAGGCAATCCACCTCTACCCTTAACTACATGAGCCTACCTCTTCTCTCCTTCATCTCTCCTATGAGATGCTCTCCTCTTTGCCACTATGCCCCACCTTTGTTTTCGTCCTTTGCCTCCACCATCTCCACTATCATCTCTATCATCTCCACCATCCCCCTCTATCAACTCCCCTTGATCCACTAGCCATGGAAATAGATGCTCTGCCCAATATGCACTGTACTCCACATCCATCCCTGCATCTTCCACCTCTACCCAAATATCCCAAGGCATGGGAACCATCTCCTGCATCTATGTCACTGCCTGATCATAAGACAGTAACAGACCCAAATGTACTTGATCTCTCACTGTGCGTACATACATTCCTGACCCCTATGGCATCCATTGTATCCTTTCGAATTTCCTACATACTTGGTCAATCAACTATCTCTCAATAATATACGGTGTCCTCTCAATTACATACCTACTCCTAAATACATATGATAGCTCCATTGTGTCATCCTCCGACTCCTCGCAATATCAGTAAGGCCTCCATATCACACTGTCTACCTCATTAATCACTCAACGCCAATACTCTAGCCTCCTAATCTATGGCTAGGAAGTAATCATATCATACAAATGCACATAACTAGGCCCATGTCCCCTACCTCTAAAGTGTATTGGTCATGTCACCGAAAGATGCTCATATGCACATACCTACAGTAATGTCACTCTACATCCCAATCCTGCTAATATGTGATATACAAACTGATGCAACTCATAATACAAGTGTGCCAATAGACACAAACCCCATGCAAACTTGGTGTGCTCAATCACCAATGTCTCAAGAGTCATCGCCCATCCCACAACCAACCCTCGTGTCGCCCTGTCTGGACAAAGGAACCCAGTGATCACTCCTGCCAGCACCACTGGTAGAGACAATCTTGTACCTGCCATAGTATCCCAAGCTATGTGTCCTTCCCTCATCTCTAGTCCTGGATCTTGGAATACTCATCTCAGTGCATCCCTATCTCCCTCTCGATCATAAGGAACCAACTCCCTAATGATCAGTATCCGCAGTATCCTGTATACATCCTCCAAGGTGACTGTCATCTCACCCATCGACAAATGAAATGTGCATGTCTCTGAGTGCCATCTCTCAGCTAATGCAGTCAGCAATCCCATGTTCATCTGAAACTTAGGCATATACATAATGTATTGCAAGCCCATAGCCTCAACTGCTGCTCTATCCTCAAATATCATCTCTACTCATAATCCCTGAGTTGAAGGGAATCTCTCCCATGACTCCAGCATAGGTAGGTCCTCCTATAGTCAAGCAAATCAACTATGTCAATCCTAGTAGTACTCCTTGTTCATCACAAAGTGCTGCTCTTTTGTCCTAATTCTTATATCTATCATATGGCACTCTATCCTAGTAGTACTCCCTATTCATCAAAAAGTGTTTCTTTTTAATCCTAGTGCTTCTATCTATCATATGACACTTTATCCTAGTAGTACTCCCTATTCATCACAAAGTGTTGCTTTTATCTTATCTTTTAGGGCACCTACTTGAGTGCATCCTCTTGAGTAGCTTATCCAATTGCCAACATATGTTCTATCACATAATTTTCAATTTCAGCCTAATCCAATTGGCAATGTATGTTCTATCATAAAATTATCAATTTATATGGTACTCCCTATTCATCACAAAGTGCCTCGCTCTATCCTATCCTAGGGCTTCTATTTCTACATTTCACAGACACACTTGAAACACACGAACGTGCCTTTGTTATGCATAAACGTGTCTACCCTACATAGACCTGCATGCACTTCACAAACGTGCTTGCATCTAATATAGATGGTTTTCCAATCACATATGCAGTTACATCCTACCCAAACATGCCTTCCCATATTTTGACCCACTTGACATTTTTTGCAACATACCTAATATGCATTTATTGACATACCTAACATGCATTTATGACAACAATTAATGCAACAAGGTACAAGGAGGTTTTGTGGTACTCACCGACTCTCCTACATCTGCTGGTCTCTGATATCAACGAACACGATTGAATATGTGCACCAATGCCATCGCTGTTGACTGCTCTTTGCTCTTTCGACACTTTGATCTCTTAGATGTGTGGATGACAATGAGGATTTTTTCCCTCATATTATATCTTATAGATTGCCCTAGCCATAGTCTCCTGAATCAGTCTTCTTTATCCCATGATTCTGTCACTCTATCCTATCTTGTCAGTTCTTTCGAGCCTTTCTTTCTTATTGAGAGATTGTCTGCGATCTTTTCAGACATTTTCATCCAATCTCTCGAGGGGGCATATCATTCCCTTCTTGGGGCAACTTTGTATCAGTTCATCTTATCTTCTTTGAAACAACGCGACAAGCTGCATTGTCTCAAAGAGGGGCAAACTGTAGACACCTAAAATTGTCCTGTCTAATTAAATAAATATTTTATTTATTTAATTATTTTATCCTAATTCTTCTATTAATTAAATGAATCTTTATTTATTTAATTAATTCATTAATCCCCTTCTAAGCCTTTCCTCATTTAAATAAATACTTTTATTTATTTAAATAGTCCTTTTTCATAAATTAAATAAATATTTTATTTATTTATTTGATCCCATTTATTCTATTAATTAAATGAATATTTATTTATTTAATTAATTCATTAGCCTTTTCTACCTATGACACATGTCATTCATCTCTTAATTCCTACACTACCTACTCTCTTATTATTTTCTTATTTCTTTTACCTACCCTTTAATCTTAGCCGACCATCTATCTTTTACACCTCTCAATCTTATCCCTCCATTTCTTATAGTGTCTTCTATATAAGAGGATGATTCCTTCATTATCAATCCTCCTAGCACTCCCAAACACTTCTAGCATTCAAACTTTCATATGCGATCAAGCCTACTTGCAACCACATTTCCGTTCTTTGTTGAGCTCTTGTGCACACATAAAATCTGAGAGCAAATATATCAAGCAAGATCAATGGAGATAGGAAGAATGGAGATTCAAACCCTATTGGACATGTGATGGTATCATCTTTATGATTTTGTTGATTTTCATTGTCTTAGGCAATCTTCATGTGTTATGGTGGATCTTTGTTGTCGTTAGGCTAGGGTTTTATGGTTGAATCTATTTAGTCTTTCAATATTATTGTTTCCATTATCCACTTTCACCATAAACACATTGTAGTATTTAATATTTATTTCATTATTTAACCCTTAATCAATAATTAATTAAATTAATATTTAATTAATTCATCTTAACCCTCCTCTCCTATTAATTAAATAAATTATTCAATTTATTTGATTTAATTCACTTAACCAAATTCAAACCATTAATTAAATAAATAAATCATATTTGTTTAATTAAATCTTCTCTCACATTTAAATAAATTAATATTTATTTAAATCCCCCAAAATCCCATCTCTCACATTTAAATAAATTAACATTTACATAAATCACCTTTATCCTCCACCCACTTGTAGTTTCCTACAAATGCAAGTTGTACAACTATTTTAAATAAATAAATTATTTATTTAATATCCTATTTATCCTCACCCACTTGAAACCTTTAATAGTTTCCCTTAAAGTCTTCAAACTTAATGGCTTCCTTCTAAAGTCTTCTCAAGCCTTTCTTGGCTTCCCTTAAAGTCTTCAAACTTAATGGCTTCCTTCTAGAGTCTTCTCAAGCCTTTAATGGTTTCCCTTAAAGTCTTCAAATTCAATGGCTTCCTTCTAGAGTCTTCTTAAGCCTTTAATGGTTTCCCTTAAAGTCTTCAAGCATTTAAATGCTTTATCTTCCTTCTTCTCATGTAAATAAATTAAGATTTATTTAAATAAAATCCAAAATTCACATTCACATTTAAATAAATTAATATTTATTTAAATATCTATCCAAATGCAAATTACACCATTTAATTGAAATAAATGATTTTATTTTAATTGAAAATCCCAAAATTCCTCCCACTTGCATTCTCCTACAAAATCCACTTGCATGCCTAAATCCCTTCTAGATTCTTCTAACTCCTTCTAATTAGCCTAATCCTATCCTAATCATTGTCACATTCCTAAATAAAAGGAAGTCACTCCTCAAAAACCTCCAAAGTCTTCAATAACCATTAAAGGATTTATGTCTTCAAATGGTTAACCTCTAAAGTCTTCCAAACCATTAAAGACTCTTACATAACCATTTATGGTTAACTCACCTTTTACCTTTGGTCAGAGACTTTCCTCTAACTTAACCATCCTTTTGACTTATGGGTCTCTTCAAAGCTTTTTTTTCTTTGACTAAGGTAACCATTTAACCCTTGCACATTCATTTATCCCTTGGATAAAAGGAATATCCATTAACCTAACCCTAACCCAACCCCCTAGGGTAACCATCATGTCCCCTCAAGCATTTAATGCTCCTTATCTCTCCTCTCAAACCTCCTCATGGTGACATTTGTCAACATGGGATTGGGTTGAAAGTCTCACATGGATTGAATATCTTTCAATCCTAACCCTTGTTAAGATTTCTCAATCTTAACCCTTCATTTCCCCATTTCTTCTATAAATAGAACCCCTCTCCTAAAGAAAAGAAGGAAGCATTAGAGTATTGTTGTTATACTGATATTAGCATAGAGATTTTTCATAGCATCACTATCTACACTTGCATAGATTTTGCTTATCATATTCAACCATCTTGAATCTCCATATGGCATCCATGACTAGTGCTAAAAGCTGAGAGCTACACTCATGTGGAACTTGGAGAGGAGAGGAACAAGGGAGGAGAAACTATGAGCATCTTGATTAGCATTTGGAGGAGTATAGTTTATCTATTCTATGTTTGTATGCTTTCTATTTCATGCTTAATATCTCTCTTGATATGCCTGTTTAGGATAATCTTTTGTTGCTAACACTAACGTTTGTTTCTTGTGCTCTTGTGTGTGTTGCCATCAAACAGATTCTCTAATCCTTTTTTGCAGAGCATCACACATAATATTGAGTCTGATTCTGATCAAGAGGATGAATAACCTATTATACAATTGGCATGAAGGAGAGTTGAGAAAAAGAAAAGAAAGAAATATGTTCGACTTGGGAAACACTCACAGGTGCTTGAACAAGAACAGGTGGATCCTATGGATGTGGATGAGTAAAATCTATCAGAGAAGCAGTCGGTTGAAGGGGAGAGAGAACAAGATGAGCCTAATTATGAACATGATGAAAGATTGGTTTTAACTCCTGAGGACCAAGAAAATTTGTTGAAGGAAATAATAGTTGAAGGAGGATTGAAAGAGACATATAAAGATGATAAAGGGTTTGAATAAGAAGTGAGTGAGAGGTAAGGAGAGTTGCATAAACAACAACAATTAAATTTTGATATGGCTCTCCAAACAAACCAATCTCAACAGAGTTCTTCAACCCAAGATGTTCAATTTCCCGAGCAAGAAGAGGATAAAGGTAAGAGTCAAGAGGAAGAGAAAGATGAAGGAGAAGAACAATTATGAAAGGTGCACAAGGTGACTATGGAGATCATATAACATGAAGGTGATAAGGATGAAGACACACCATAGTGGTTAAGCTTCACCTTTGAGAAGAAGAAGAAAGTAGTACTACCAAAAATCACCTTGTAGCAAGCAATCACTGAATAGCCAAGGAAAACAAAGAAGGCGAAGACCATACATCATTTGTCTAGAACTAGTTCTGGTGAGGTGATTGCCAATATTGTAGCTCCTATACAAGTTGAAGGGGAAATCTCCCTAAAATACCAGGTTTCACAAGTTAGATTGGGTAATAGACCGAGTGGGGAGAATTGGATACTTTGGAATTTTCCACTAGAGCAGTAAGGAGCAGAATAGAGAAAGAAAACGGTTCTCAGGCAGAAGCTAAAGAATAATTGTAACAATATAATAAACTATTTGTAGAAATGGGCAAGCCATTGGATGTATGTGTAGATGATAGTTTACCTTCGACTTCATCACTTCCGGAAGGTGATGTGAGAACACTCATTAAAGTGAGAAAGGTGGTCACAACTACAAAAACTTGGTGTAATGGTGGGTCCAATTTATAGATGTGTAAGCTCACCAAACATGGATAACAATTATTCTTTTTAAGTATCAAATCCAAAATGTGATCTAATATGAGACGAAACAATTAGTTTTAAAAATTACTCTTTCTTCAACATACATCCTACAACAAATGATTAGTAGTTTTTTTTTTGTTTTTTTTTTAATCTTTGATAAGTGTAAAAGATGCAAAACCAAAGAGGATTAGTAAAATCTGAAAATGACAATACTTATAGTGGAGATGTTTAAGTGTAGGTGTAGATGGTGAAACTTTTGTGCAAACATTGATTTAGCCTCTACACAAAGTCAAATTAAAAAAGCCATTTTTTTACAAAAATAAGAAAAACAGAAAAAAATTTAAAAATTCGTAAAGTAGAAACATCGATTTATAAGCACAAACATCTCATCATTTGCACAAACATCGATTGATTCTCTACAAAAAAAAAATAGTAATAAAATTCAAAATATGTACTATTTCAAAAAAAAAGTGGCAAATGTTTTGATTCACAAAAATAAAAGTGACAACATGAAATATTTTTTTTTGTGTTTTTATAACAATATATGGTTTTTTTGTTTTCAATAAGAAATATTGCACATAAATATGTCAAATAGAGATGTTGATTTCTCTAGGCAATGATGTTGAAACCATGTTACAAACGTTGATCTATAGACAAAGACGTTAAAACTCAGGATTTGCAAAAGAACAGAGTTAGTTCCAAGCAGACACATCATTTCTATTGTGCAAATGTTGATGCACAAGCACATACATCAAATCAAGGTAGGGATGTTGATCCATGACTTGTGAAAACCTTCACAAAAACTAGCAAAAATATTAAATTAAAAGGATTTGGGGTGCCACCAGGCATGCCAAAATGAAGTGTATAAAATGGTAAAGGGTTAAATGCATAAACTAAACATGAAATAAAATAAAATAATTTAAACTAACAAATAACCTTTATACCTTCTTTCTCTTTTTCTTTGATTGAGCTTGAAGTGGCATGTGCCCAATGCTCCACTTGATTTGCTTCTATGAAGAGCGATTTGTGGATTGCTCTCTAGTACTCAATAAAAGTGATTTGGACTCAGACTTGCGTTGGATGATTAAGTGTGATGAAATTTGGGCATTATGAGGGTATGATAGTGTTGGTATCCAAGAACACTGAAAGGGGGGGGGGGGGGCGGTGAATCAGTGTTCTACCGGTATGATCAATTTTAACCTTATTAAAGCACGCATACACCAACCAGTATACCGATACATATAGAATTGAAAGAAGTAAAGCAACCAATAAGCCAATCAAATAAATGAATACCATAAAACACAAAATTATATGTGAAAAACCTCAAAGAGGAAAAACAACAGTGGGATTTATGACCCACAATATCAATCCACTCGCCATATGAAGAGATATCACAAAATATAGGGGCTTGTACTTGCAGGAAGTCTTACAACCTAGAGCACACTGCTCAATCACAAAAGGAGCCTCATTGACTATATATAAATCTAGACTACAATCCACATAAATGAATGAAGTACTAAGATAACATCTTCTATGCCAGAATATAGTTCCGATTAAGCTCTGTCTGTTCCAGTTTGAAACCCTAAACCCTTGACTGGAATAACCCTTTACAAAAATATCCTCTCATACATAATCTCTCTCATATATTTTGCATCTTCTATCCATCCATATTTGCATCCTTATCATCATCTACATATATCAAAATGATCTAATCCAACTGACCTATATACCCTATACAATTTATCATGCCTTATGTCAGCTTAAAATAATAATTACAATATCGATATATATGTCGGCTAGATAACATAAATACATGAATATAAAAAAAAATTGCCGATGCCAGATCCAAAAGATGTTAGCCTCCAATATCGATAACCCGATTCTAAACCATGTCATCCCGCATTACCGGTAACCAAAGAAATCCTTCCATCATGCCAGTGTCGGTGTTGGTGTTGGTGTCAGTGCCAGTGAAGTTTCTATGAAGTGCTTACTGGTACACAATTGAACCAAAACATGAAGCTAGAACAAGATACCATGTTGCCATAAATCAAAACATAGTAAAACCAACCAATTGAGTGTCAATTGCCAACAATCTCCCCCTTTGACATTGATGGCAACACTCATGTGAAAAATGATCATGGTTTCATCTGTCGATTTCATCTCGAACCTGCTCCTCTTGAGTTGAATATTCATCAATAGAAAACACTCCACACTTCCATAGTTTTCCATCTATATACTTCCCCTAATGTATAAAATTCCCTTTTTTTCTTTTTCACATCAATAACTCTCCCCCTTTGACATCAATTCCATCATAAATTCCAAAAAGAATACCAAAAATCCAAAACTAGGATGAAGAATGAAAAGACTGTAGAATGAATATCCCAAAAATATCTTATCGAAGCTTAATATATTTAAAAATATCCGGATATGCCTTCTCCAATAGCTCAAGATAAGAATCCCAACTGGATTTAAAAGTGTCGAAAATAGATACAAGTTTATTTATCATATGGGCAAATGACTCTTTCTCATTTAAGTCTGCCGATGTGGGCTTACAAACCATATCTATACACTCCTTGTTATGTACACTGAGTGAATCCAACTTGGGACTCACCAAACCTCTAAGACTTCTGGCTCTTCTTATGATTTTGTCTTTTTCTTTCTCAAGAGTAGAAACTTGGGCTTCCAAAACCAAAATCTGACCATCAATGGATGTAGTCAATGAAGTTAATCCATCAAAAGAATTGGCTATACTTGCAATTTTCTCCTAAGATTCCTTAATCTTCTTATCCAAATTAAATGTAAGAAAATTTGAGTTACAACATACTCTGTAAATATTTGTACACTGCTTTAAAGAATTATCTATCAGTTTCAACTTATCATTTATTTCCTTCCTTTTAGACTCAATCATTTGATCAAATCTAGCTCCCTTTGCCAGTGTGAACCTCTCCAGTGCTTGTCAGTTTAATATCTACTGCAAGGATTGAAAATCCTTTGAAATGTGCTCAGTGATTGTCTTGAGCTTGCCAGATGGGCTCGCTTCTCTATCAAACTTGCACTCCGGGACTAGTCTATGCAAAACTGTGATAGACTGATCAATAATCCCTTTACCCATAGATCCCTCCATCATTTTCTGTGCAACCATCATCATGAGTTTAGTAGAACTCATCTCGGTTATGCTTTTATTTTCAACCTGCGAGGTGTCAATTGACAACAATGATGGACTCACTATCGGTTCCCTGCCGAATTCCCCTTTCTTCTTTTCTAATGATTTAACCTTTATAGTTTCCTCACTTGCACTGGTGGCTTTGCCACTTGGTACAGTCTCAGTAACTGTCGATTCCTCCCTAGGAACTATATCCTCATCCTGTACATTTGTATCTAGAGGACTGTTGTCCTCAACATTAGTATCATGTACATTATCAACCTTAACACTCTCTGTATTTGCCTATACATTTGTATCTACCGGGGGCTTAATTTCCACTATCTTAATGTTTTTCAAAATTGAGGATGAATTACCCATAGTACCCTTTCCTTTTCCTTCAACTGGGACATCTGCAATATTTGTTTTTGATTATGGTGAAGTATAAAAGCCACGGTTCTCTTCAAAGAACTTAACCCATGCCTTGTGGGTCTCCTTCACTATCTTATTTACTCTACCTAATATAAGACTTATTATTCTATGTTCATTGTTAAAGATTTTCCTATCTACAACCTCAAGTGTCTTATCCATCTCCTTTGGAGCAATAGAAACCCAAACAAATAACAACTCTTGAATCTTTATATGCTTGTCTTCTTGCATTGCTAATAGTCTCCTAGCATCTAACATGTCATACAATTCTGTCAGTATTTGGTTTTCAATTTCTATCAAGGCTTTCTTATAATATCCAAATATAACAATAATGCTTCCTCTACCTCTCTTTGTTCATCATCTTCTAAATGTTCATAATAAAATTGTACATTCTTTAACATACCATCTTTAGTAATCATATCAACTAACTCTGCACAAGTCTTTGGTGGAATGATAGTTACATTACTAGATTCAATTGCCAGATCAATGTCACCCTTCTTCTTCCTTCTTCCAGTACCGGATGGAGCTGAAAGTGTTTCTTTTGGAGCTCATTTAGATGTACCAGTTACTTGAATGTAACTTTCCTTACCGGTTTATTTTTAGCCTCTACCTTGGTTTATTTTGTTTTCTTCCTTATTACCCTTTTGAATGTCAGGGGTGTGTCATCTTCAGATGCAGATTCTACTGCAATAGGCTCAATGAATACTTCTGGTTCTTTTCTCTTCCTGGCTTTCTCTGGGACAACATCAATCAATGCTTTGATGTCCTATGAAACCTTTTCAACCAATTTACTTGCCTTTCCTTCTTGCTTCTCTCTCTTCTTCCAATTGAACTTAGTTTCAACCTCTTGTGTCTTCTACTTAGCAGTACCATAGGGTTTCTCAACTTCATCAATAGGTGCATCAATCAACATCTTTGCATAAGCATCTAAAATCTATGTATCAACTTCATAACCCATCTCCTCAATCCAGATCTTCTAGGGTTTGACCGCTTCCATGAGTGTTTCATCTTTCTTTACCATGAAGCATATGTTAGTTGAGTATTTCTCAACAATGTTCTTAGGAATCCTTTCTCTAGATTTCACATCCTTCTGGAATTCCTTAAAATAACTCCATAATTTGTCATCTCTTTGACTACCTAATTTAGCAATTGACTGTTTTAGTTGCCTCCCTACTGGGATATCAAATGCCCATTGTCTCTTCCCAAAATCGGGAGTCTCATTGATAAAAAATAGAATTAAACATACAATTAGGTTACCATACCAGAAAGTCCCTTTCTTTTCTCCTTTAATCTTTTCTAGGTTTATCAATAGTTCATCTAACATCCAACCACATAGATCCAATTTCTCATTTTCTCTCATCATCTTATAAGTTGTGAAAATGCAGGAGCTAGAAATAGAATTTAGTTGATTTGATTTAGTTACCTTGTAACTGATGACCATGCTACCAAATCTGATGTCTGTGTCAGTGATAGTACTGATTCTGATAGATCACATGTTTAAAGTTGCACCGGTAATCTTGTTGACATGATCATTAGAAACCTTCTTATCTGGATGCTACCTAACCTGTGGTAAACCGGTGATTGCCTTGATAGCCTCCTTTGTAATCTTATATGGTCTGTCTAACCAAATAAAATCTCCATACACTCTACTCAAAACATACCTAACGTTTCATCTTCGAATTCCAGAAAGTCCAGAATGCCGGTAAACCCTAAATCCTCAATGTGCTTGTACTCGAGGGCTTAATATTTCCATAATCTCCCATTAGCTCATTCATGTACATGCTCTTGATATCAGTCGCTCCCAAATCCTCAATGTGATAGTGAATGTAAGCTCTTACATATTTGACATATACAACTCCTTCTGAGACATGAGAAAAAGTGCCAACCAAATCATCCAGGGTAGCCACATGCAGATGTTGCTTGAAATTCGGTCTAGGATGGTCTTTAACCTCAACAATAGTCAGATTTGCAATAAAGATAGGTACAAATGATGATCCCGCTTCCATGATTGAAGATAAACACATATGAATCACTGCCAGTGAAAAACCCTAAAGACTTCTTCCAATTGCTGGTGAAATCACTCAAGAAGATATCTAATCGCACTGAATTGCCCTTAATTTCTCTGATCACTCTTAATCACTCTGAATGCAAGGTGATGAAAAATGAAGTAGATTCAACCTTTTATCCATCAATGACTTCTGGTGGAAGATACTAGATCCCGATCAAACATCTCCAATGTCTGGAACATTTTCCATTACCTCTTCCTGGGACATATGCAACATCTTCATAAATTTTTGCCTACCCCTAAGGTATCTGCCTTAGTTACCAGATGAGCTTCCTGTTGGTGCAGTAGCAACTTCCTCAGCTGGATAAGTAACCGGTGCATTCCCATCTACACATTGTTCTTCTAACTTCCTGACCCATTTCTGGGTATGATCTTGTTGAATTTCATTAACCTTTTCTTTCCCTTTCTCATTTGATCCTCCATTACCAATCGGTAGATTTTTGCTTCTACAAAATTTAGCAATATGTCCAACCTCATTACATTCATAATATGTAACATTGTTCTTTTGAATTGCTTTGCTAAAACTGGTATAATTTCTTGACCTGCACTGATTAGCCATATGTCCAAATTTTCCACATGGATAACATTTTACATTCATTCTATAATATTTTGATTTATGACCATTCTTATTGCATTTAGAACATTAATCGAGAGCAGAATTATTGTTCTGATTTGCTCTGTTTCTACATTGCCTAGCCATGTGACCAAATTTATTCCAAACAAAACATCTACCATTAAATTCATAAGCATTGAACTGCCTTACCGGTGCCTTATGCTTTTGATCTTCATTAGCAGTACCAGAACTATGTCCTTCTTCAAATCCAAGTCCACTGGAATCTCCATTCTGCCTTTGTCTCTTTAATAAATCATCTAGCTGTGTTGAACTAATCTTGAATTTTTCTCTATACTCACTTGCAATAGTTAGATCATCTCTCAGAATTATCATTTGTCTCTCAAGCTCTTGTTCATTACTCTGAGATTGTACTAAATTAGTTCTCAACATATCATTCTCATGAACCAACCTACCACATTCTTCAATTTTTTTTTCAAAGATACAACAAGATTTTATTCCTTTTTCTTCCGGTCTTTAATCTCTTTAGACATTCTCATAGTTATAGCTTGCATTTCATTTCTCATGACCATGTTCTCTCGACTCAACTTCTGACACTATTCCTTAAGTGCATCTTTCTCTTTATCATCCCGATTTTGCAAAATTTCCTTCCTCCTAGCTTGAACAGATGACAACCTCTCCTGTAGGAAAAGAATGAATTCCTGAGCAGAAGTCAATTTATTTTGTAATTTTAAGTTCTTCATCCTTTCAACATCATAATCTTCAAGTGCCATCTCAAGTTTCTTTTTCAAACCCATATCCATGGATTCCTGATTCAGGATCTTCCTCAAGCTGTTAAACTTCCTCCGAGGTACAATGCTCTAATACCAATTGTTGGAATCCAAGAACACTAAGAGGTGGGGGTGAATCCGCGTTCTATCGGTATGATCAATTTTAACCTTATTAAATCATGCATAAACCAACTGGTATACCAATACATATAAAATTGAAAGAAGTAAAGCAACCAATAAGCCAATCAAATAAATGAATACCATAACACATAGAATTATCCGTGGAAAATCTCAAAGAGGAAAAACCACAGTGGGATTTATGACCCACAATAGCAATCCACTGGCCATATGAAGAGATATTACAAAATATAGGGGCTTGCACTTGCAAGAAGGTTTACAACCTAGAGCACACTACTCAATCACAAAAGGAGCCTCATTGACTACATATAAATCCAGATTACAATCCAAAGAAATGAATGAACTACTAAGATAACATCTTCTATGCCTAAATACAGTTCCAGTTAAGCTCTGTCTATTCTGGTCTGAAACCCTAAACCCTTTACCGGAATAACCATTTATAAAAATATCCTCTCATACATAATCTCTCTCATATATTTTGCATATGTTATCTATCCATATTCGCATCCTTATCATCATCTACATATATCAAAATGATCTAATCCAACTGACCTATATACCCTATATAATTTATCATGCCTTATATTGGCTTACAAAGATAATTACAATATCAATATATATATGTTGGCTAGATAACATAAATACATGAATATCAAAAAAAATTGTTGATGCTAGATCCAAAAGATGTCAGCCTCCAATACCAATAACTTGATTCTAACCCATGTCGGCCTACATTTCCAGTAGCCAAAGAAATCCTTCCATCCTGCCAGTGCTGGTGCTAGTGACGTGTTTGTGAAGTGTCTGTCGGTACACAACTGAACCAAAATATGAAGTCAGAACAAAATACCATGTTGCCATCCATGACAACATATTGAAACCAACCAATTGAGTGTCAATTGCCAACAAATAGATGATTTTTGATCTCAAATGGATAGCGTAAGAATACAAAAAAGGTGGATTATTTGTGATGAGTGGGAACTCCAATTTATAGATAGGAGGGCCCAAAATGGATGGCCAGGATTGAAAAGAGATGGAGAGCTAGAATTGAAAGAAAGTGGGAGAGGACTTGATAGAGTTTTGGGGAGATCCAAGAGATTTTACATAAAGGCATTTCTTATATCCACACTTCTCAAGTACATCCAGAAGAGTTCCCCAAGTACCTTGGGAAGAGAGAAAATGAATCTAAAATTCCTTGGGAGGGGACAAGAAGAATTAAAAATTCCCAAATAAGAGGATGTGTGGGAGGAATAAGGGGATAAGGAATTTAAAATTCCTTGGGAAGAGGGAGCATGGGGTTATGCAATAATTTGACATCCTTGGAAGAGCCAAAGTTGGTGGCATTTAAGGTTTAAAGGATGGGATGGGAAAGCCATTTATAGAAAAGAGTTGTCCATTCCTAATCAAGGTGATTAGGGATGTATAAATGATTAAGGGGAGTGGTTAGGTGGGCTAATGAATGATTAGAGTGCATGTGGACAAGTTAGGAGGATGGGACACGAGGAGAGAGAATGAGTGGAGGAATATAAAATTGGAGAAAAATGTTAATCATGATTAAACTAGGATTAATTAGGCCAAATGATGGGATTAAAGGGGGTGATTTGTAAGAATCAGGGGGTTAGTTAATTAATTGGGATTAATTAACTAATTATGATTAGAGAAGAATATTGAAGTTATTGGCTAAGATTGGGAATTGAATTGATTTTAGAAGAATGGGGATTTATATAATCAATTTATAAATTAATTATATGATAGAGGGATAAAATCAATTAAATATTAATTTAACTAATTTTAATTGTCTACACATTCAATGTTTAATTTTTTAACTGACTTTTGTATTTACTAGCTCTATGTTCAAATTTATTGCATGAAAAATAGTTACCATTAAAATGATGAAGAAAACCTAGATAGGGTAGGAGAAGGTCTCCTAAAGTTCTTCAAATTCTAGATTGGACTGAAAACATTCTGGTCTTTACTAGGGCCCTTCAATTCATCCTTGACCATTTCCTCTCCTTTGTCTCTTTTGCTAGAAGCCTTAGAGCATTAACCCTTTTGAAGGCCAATTCCACCTTTTTCTTTATTCCACTTTTGAGAACTAAGCATTGCATCAAGCACTTCACTACCAGCTCTAAGTTTTGAAACTCTATCAATTTGATCCTTTGCATCTTTTAGATGATTTTTGATCTCAAATTGATCCTTTGCATAAATTGATAGTGAATAAAATTTACAAACAAAAATATCTTGTAAGTGCATTACGTATATGTATCAACTCTATAGTCATTTGCTACATTCCAAACATAGAACCTTCTGTGTCATTCTGACACACACTTATCTGACATACACCTTCCTTATTTTGGAAAAAGACAGAACACCTCATTCATCATCATAGATATTTATCAGCATATTGTATATAATATTATAGTCATTCATACATCTGTGCATAATATCTATATCAACTATACATCAAAATTAACTAGCCAAAACTCTGAAGTCAATAACAACTTCAATTGTATATCTTAGTAAGTTCTTACATGTTCACCCAATCAGATCACTTCCAAACCAATCACTCGGACCACCAACAAGCCAGATCACCTTCGAGCGAACATCTAGACCACCAATCAAATTTGAAATCAATGACAATAAAGACATATATGTGCAACAAAAGAGTCATCTAAAAATAGTCAAAACACCTTACTACTATTTTTTTTTTTAAATAATTATACACTCCAAGTGCTTCCTAACTAGAATTTATAGCTTACTTTTTATTATCAAATTTTAACAAATTTGATGTTTTGTTCAATTTTCATATCTATTTATTTAATGTTCTTATTATGGTTATCTATTGGCATGTTCATTGCACAATAAGTGTGAATGCTCGTTAAGAGTTAAAAACAAATACAAACTTAAGAGTTAGTTAAAAGTTGATAAGCGTGCAAACTTCAAAATAGAACTATATGCATAACCACAAAATAGATAATCTGTTTTCACTAAATATGAAAAATAAAATTCATTTCTAAAAATGATAAATAATAATTTTATAGAAATTAACAATAATAAATAGATAACAATTATTCTCTTAGAACTCATTTCAAACAAAACCACTCACATTCACCAAAGAATAAAAATTATCAAACCTTTTGTTTACTAAATTTATTGGTTGATATATCTATATTGAAATAAATAATGTTTTTCTTTGCGGTACAAAATAACTTGTAATAATCATTTGATTTGAATGGATTTTTTTTTATCAAGTCCTTAATAGCCCCTATATTTTCGGTGATGTTTCTAGCAGTGGGAGCAATAACCCCTTTTTATTAATATGACACTTACAATCTTAGTTTTGAAAGGGATCCTTAGGCCTAAAACTTTGAAGTCCTCAAATGTGACAAAATGAGCAATGTATGATTAAGTGACTCTTTTAAGTCCACCAATCACACAAATATTATTATATTTTTAAATCTTGCAAGAAAACAAGGACTTAATCGAACTTGAAAAGTAATTTGGATTTACAAACAACATGAAGTTGAGACTAAGATAGACTTGATAACTCTACACATCTTTGTACCTTTCAATTATCAATTATATTCCCACATCCAATATAATTCACAAATATCCCTTAGGAAGAGGGGGAGGATCATCTAAACACAATCAAAACCTTTTACTACTAGAAATTTTAAACACCTATGGGTTTCAAGTGTTTCCTAGCTACACTTTATAGCTTGCTTTATATTATGAAATTTTAATGAAATATGTATTTTGTTCAATTTTGATATTTATTTATATGATATGGTCAATGTATATACCTATCAATGTGTCCATTGCAAAATTAATATGATCACTAATTAAAAAATGAATAAATAATTAAGATGTCGAAAAATTCTAAATAATTGAAATATTGTTAGAATTGTGAAATACAAAATAAAACTATATAAATTACCACAAATAAATATTTTTATCATTAAATATAAAAAATAAAATTCAATGTAGATTTTAATTTTATAAAACTAACAATAATAAATAAATAACATTCATTCTCTTTTTAATAAATGAATCCCCACAAACCAAACCACTCGCATTCACCAAAAAGAACTAAATTCACGATTTATTCATTCCACACAGTTCGAAGAACATTTGAGAGGAGTGCATGTAGACAGTTCCATAAGAAAAAAATTAATAGAAATTTTGAACCTCTATGGACAATTCTCACTGGAAGTGAATACAAAGACGATTCCATTTATGAATGATATATCTTATCAACAATTTTACGTAAGATATGCACAGTTTTGAGCTCTTCATCTTCCTCCAACTTTACACAAAAATGAAAAACCCCCTTCAATATTCCATAATTCCTAAAATCATTTTCAATTTGCTGATAGACATTATGAAAATAGTCATTACCTACCATTGTAATTATCCATTCTCCTTGACGCACCTGAAAAATACTAGTGAGAAATTTATTTATATCCCCTACCAGAGAAGAGCCATCGACCTTTATCACAAAGCATACAATGAATGCATGCAATTTTGGCCTGTAGACACTAGTTAGTGCATAGGCTTCAATTTCAGAAAACGAGAACTGTTTTAAAGTTGACTCTGCTCCATCCACTGCCCTTCCAATCAAAACAGTAGGACGATATGACTGCACATTCTGTAATAAAAGACAAAATACTCTCAGTTCATCCACAGTAATTTCTTTTCAATTACAAATCACTTTACTTACGTAAGTATAGATTATCTTGTAAGAACAGACCAAAAAAACAAAGATGATGACCAATAATTTAAAAAACGCACTTCAAATTGATATTTACAATTCCCTGATAAAAAGGAGCATTGAAATAATTACCTTCAACTTACGAATGCAACTCCGTATTAGTGCATTGCTGCAATAACAGAAACTCATATAATTTGATACATGCCATTCTTTGACACATGATATGTTCTGCAGCTTCTCACAGTTGTGAATTATAATGCTCTTCAAACAGTTCAGTCTGTCAAGAGGTGGCACCTCCTCAAGCTCAGGACAATCAATAATACTCAACTGTCTAAGCCCAAAGTTACCTGACACACTTTTCAAATTTTGATAACCATCCACTTGAAGACGTTTCAGCTTTCCACATCCATCAATTATAATCCTTTCCAGGCAACCTGGGCCTCTAAAATCTGGCAACTCCTCTAGCATCGGACAGCCCCGAATGCTTAATTCTACAAGCTCTTCGCAACCAAACTGCACTGTTTTCAAATTTTGACAACCATCGAATTCAAAATATTTCACCTTCACATGTGTACCAAATTTAATCCTCTCAAGACACTTCAGACCACGGAGACACAAGCGATCAAACTCTTGCTTCCCACAACTACAAATTTCCAATTCTACAAGCTTACACATTCTGCACACACTTTTCAAAATCTGAAAATCATCCACTTGAAGACATTTGAGCTTTTCACATCCATCGATTATAATCCTCTCTAAGCAACTTGGCACTCTAAAACTGAGCAACTCTTCAAGCTCCGGACAGCCCTGAATGCTTAATGCTACAAGCTCCTCACAGCCAAACTGTATTGTTTTCAAATTTCGACAATCATCCACTTTAAGATATTTCAGCTTTTTACATCCATCAATTATAATCCTCTCCAAGAAACTCGGCCCTCTAAAAACTGGCAATTCTTCAAGCTCCGGACAGCCCTGAATGCTTAATGCTACAAGTTTTTCACAGCCAAACTGTAATGTTTTCAAATTTTGACAATCATCCACTTGAAGACACTTCAGATTTTCACATCTATCAATTATAATCCTCTCCATGCAACTCGGGCCCCTAAAAACTGGCAATTCTTTGAGCTCCGGACAGCCTTGAATGTTAAATTGTAGAAGCTCTTCACAGCCAAACTGTATTGTTTTCAAATTTTGACAATCATCCACTTGAAGACATTTCAGCTTTTCACATCCATCAATTATAATCCTCTCCAATAAACATGGGCCTCTAAAAACTGGCAATTCTTGAAGCTCCGGACAGCCTCGAATGCTAAATTCTACCAGCTCTTCACAGCCAAACTGTATTGTTTTCAAAATTTGACAATCATCCACTTCAAAATATTTCAACTTTACAAGTCTATCAAATTTAATCTTCTCGAGACACTTCAGACCACTGAGACACAAGTGATCAAACTCATGCTTCCCACAACGACAGATTTCCAATTCTACAAGCTTTGCAAGATTAGATATTCCTAACACACTTTTTGAATTTTGATCACAATCCACTTGAAGAAATTTGAGCTTTCCACATCCATCAATTATAATCCTCTCCAGACAATTTGGACCTCTAAAAACTATCAATTCTTCAAGCTCCGGACAGCCCCGAATGTTTAATTCTACAAGTTCTTCACAGCCAAATTGTATTGTTTTCAAATTTTGACAACCATCCAATTGAAGATATTTGAACTCTCTGCATCCATCAATTATAATCTTTTCCAGGCAACTTGGACCTCTGAAAACTGGCTCAAGCTCAAGCTCCGGACAGCCCTGAATGCTTAATTCAACAAGCTCTTCATAACCAAACTGTATTGTTTTGAAATTTTGACAGCTATCTAATTCAATATATTTCACCTTTACATATTTATCAAATGTCATCCTCTCGAGACATTTCATACCAGAGAGACTCAAGTGATCGAACTCTAGCTTCTCACAATAATAAATATCCAGTTCTACAAGCTTCAGAAGATAAGATATTCCCAGCACACTTTTCAACTTTCTACAGTAACCGATTTTGATCCTTTCAAGACAGCTCGGATGAGCAAGCCTTAGCTCCTCAAGGTCTGGACATTGAGTAATCCTTAATACGACAAGATTTGTAAGATGAGATGTTCCTATCAATCTTGTGAGTTTATTACAATATAGAATAGTAAGTGACTTTAAGCTATTTACACTTCTTAAATTCACTTCCATAAGATTTCCCATGTATTCAAGTGTGATCGAGTCAAGGCTGGGATAGTGAATTCCACTAATTAATATCTTGGACATAAAATATTCACCGCTAATCACAAGCTTTTCAAGGCTTTCAAAAAATCCATTTTCTAAACTATCTGAAATTCCTGATAAATCTGGAAACTCTTTCAAAGAGTTTTCATAAATCAGCAGCTCTTTCAAGCGGGAAGATGCCTGATATTCAAGATAAAATTTGTGTAAAGACTTCAATGATTTAAAAAAAATAGTTCAGAGGCAACCATAACATAAGGAATTCCACAATACAGTTTTAAGGGAATTTAATTTTTAACATAGAATATCAAAATACCTCTATGTTATTCTCCCACAACGTTTTGAGCTGTCCAGAATGGATTTCTAGATGATGCAGATTTTGAAGAGGAATCCATGAAGGAATACTTGATTGTTCCGTGGAATTCCCCTCGAGCTTGAGCCATAGCAAGGAAGCTGACGTCTCAACACAATTATCTGATTGGCCTAAAAAGAATGTAACTTGAGAACCAATGGAATTGTCAAAAATGGAGTGGAAACACCTCATATTGGTTTTGGTGAGGACATTTTTGAAACCCATTAAAGCCTGCAGACAAAGAAGAATCTCAATTTTCCATTAATATAGCTAGTCACAAGTTAAGATTTGTAATATTACAGCATTAAGATAAAATTTGAGAGGATAACAGACATACCGAAGATTTCAGATCTTGAGGACGCCACAGGCGTTGGGGAGGGCTGAGCTCAAGTGCCATTTCTCTTCCCAAGTCCCTCAGGTGGTCATGCATTCTCAATAAAATTACATCTCCCCGAATCTCGTTGATTTCTTCCACAAGGCATTTATCTTTGAGTGTCTCCAGTGCATGTTGAGCATTCCATCCTGATGCCTCCCATACTCTTTCGGCCGTACCCTTTGATATGCCCACAAAAAAACAGGCAATATCCATGAAAACCTGTTTTTGTTCATCATCCAATGCCTCAAAGCTTATTTTCAATCTTTGCTTTACATCTCGAGGCAGCATCATTCTAGCTTTAATCAATTGTGACCTCCAATAACTGTGAGCTCTACCATGAACATGCCGGCCGAGAACCTGGAGAGACAGAGGTAACCCTCCACACACGTCTACAAATTCATTAACCAGTGACTCGTACCCAGTACATGGATGGGATTGGCCAAAGGCATGCCAACAGAAGAGTTTCCTCCCGTGGTTTTTATCCATTCCTTTTAAATTATAACCAACAGTTATCCCTGCGGCAAGAAGCACCCCAACGTCCCGGGTTGTCACAATTACCAGAGCTTTCTTTATGCTAGATTTTTTTAAGATATCCCTTACCAGTAGAGCGTTTAACTGCTGGACATGATCGATATCGTCTACAACAATTAGGAAGCTTAAATGCCCAGGGCTCCTTTGTAGATTATCTTTGAGATAGCTTGTTCCTTCCTCTGTACTTGTAAAATTGAGATGGCGTGTGTCAAAGAGATCTTTGAGAAGCTTAAGTTGCAAAGAAGGTAAGTTGCTTCTCGCATATGCTTCTCGCACATCAAACAGAAAACTTGCTCTAGAATAATTAGACATCTTTCGGTTAAACAATTCTTTTGCAAGAGTTGTCTTGCCCGACCCACCCATTCCAAAAATGCCAACTACCACAACCTTATTCTTCACAGTCTGCAGTCTGCACTGGTTTTCAAAATCTTGTACAAGTTCATCAAGGCAACGCCTTTCAAAATCTTCCACAAGGTTGTTAAGCCCCACTGGATATTCAGCAACATGAAACATGTTTTCCTTTTTACCTCTTCTTGCACTGCTACTATTATGTTTTTACAGTCACTGAATCTTTAAAAAACGAAAGAAAAATTACATAAGAAAATAGTTAACCTCATTTGAAGGAACAATATACTTATACGAATTACAACTACCAAAACACAGAAATGTTACCTGTCAAATTCTTCCCCAGCTATTAATGAAAGTGACTGAAGAGTTTCTTTCCACTGGTTATGCTTCTCCAAGTACCTGCCCTTTTCCTCATATTTCTTGAATGCATCAGCGTATGCTCCCTTTTCAATGTGGCGGAGGTCACTAGGCCTCACTTCGTAAAACACAGGAATAATTTTGGCCTGGCTGTTTAACATGAGAACTAGCTCAGCCAGGCACCAAGGTGACTCTGCATATCTTTTGGAAAAGATGGTTATGTGTACCTTAGCAGAGCAGATGGCAGTCTCGATGGTAGAAGGAAAAGAATTTCCAAGTTCCTTCTCTTCCTTATCAAGAAACACCCGTAGTCCCAACTGCTGAAGAGAGTTGTAAAGCTGAGTAGCCAAAGTTTCTTTGACATCGGGACCTCTGTGATTTATGAAAACATCGAACAATCTTGAAGATTCAGAAACCTTCCTTCTTTTGCCAGAAGGTTCTATTCCAGAGAAGGCATTAAATTCCTGATTTTGTTGCTGAGATGATGAAGAAGACGCCATTGATTCCAACATTAATCACTCGTTGAAAGAAAGAAAAAAAATAAAAAATGCAGGGAGAAATAGATTTGATTGCAGTATGCAGAAAGAAATACGAGCTCATATCAAAAGAGGAGGGCAGAGTGAATTATATTTAATTAAATCATTGTGCAGGCGAATTCAGCCCTTTCCTCGAAAGAACGAGGAAAAGAAATTAGGTATACGTTTCGAAATTAGACAAGCGCCGACCTGTGGAGGGAAAAGGGAAGGAAAATGCTTTGGGTGTAGACAACTCATTACGTGGACGAAAAAGATTGGTTCTGTTTAAAAGCAGACGTATAATTGAGAGACTTGGTGCGTTTGGGACCCTTTCGGTGCCGTGTTGAGTAGGATAAATAATGCAACCAGATTTTCTGGAAGATATAATATTTTGTAGAAAATTAGAGATTTTATAATAATATCATAGAAGAAAATATTTTTTATTAGTTAAATTAGTATATATTTGTTAATTTTAAATATTTATGTTGATAAAATGGTTTAATATATTGATAAATAGTATATATTTCTTTTAAATTTATTGAAGAAGAAGACTATTCTCTAGAGTTTGTAAGAGGACTTTTTTTTTCTTGAGAATTAAATAAAGTATCATCAAGAATTCGTGTTTTGCTAAAAGGGAAAGGTCAAGTACCATAAAGGACCAAATCAAAATGACATGAATGATTATGTTACATCTTTCGTATGGTATTCCTTCATGCTATTTCATATTTAATTATTCATAATTTAATAACTTAATTAAAAATAAATTGAAAATAGTGTAAGGTCTAAAAGTAGGGATAAATAAAATGTAAGTTGTAGATTTTAAATTTTGTACCTTGGTGTCAAGACTATCTCTTTATAACCCTCTTGTGACTTTTATTAAGGGTGGTGGACATTTTTATTACCAATTAACTATTGAAATTTAAATATGGAAGCTATACTAAAAATTATAATTGCCTCATATATTCAAAGTAATAAATGATTATTCCTAAATGTTTTGAGTGTTTTCAGCCATGGTAGTATTTAGTTTTATTTTATATCTGTTGGGGGGAAAACTTCAAGAGATCTATTTTATTGTACTTGCAGGGTGATGTATAGAATATAATAGTTCAATCACATTCAACTCAAAATATCTTCATTATGATTTTCCTCCAATTCGTGCACTCATGTTCAAGATGGATGTGTGAATACTAATCGTTGTAATATTGACTTCTTTTAGTTTCATTTGACCATTTAGAACTAATGAACGTAATTAAAATTTATCATTTTCTATTCTCTTATGTTTATTTTATTTTTAGTTTATTTTCTCAAAACCTCTTACCCTATTTTTATATTTATTGTACCAATCCTAAGCTTAAGAAAGACTAATCAAATGATGTAAATTTTATATTGCGAAAAGATTGCAAAACCATCTCTTCTGAAAGTAAACATCATGAGTTAATGAAGTGAAATCCATCTCTATTATATTAAAAAATTCATGTAGAACACAAGGAAAAGCAAAGCACAAGAAAGATCCTTCAATAACGCAATTGAAACCATATGAAAAAACATAAAACTTCATTATCAAATAAGATCTAAATCATATGGTTGGTAGGGTCACAAACATTAAAAATCTTATCAAACATTAAATAAGATTCTGTTTGTCACTGTTCCTTGATTCCTTCTTGAATGAGACGAATTTGCATTGCGTTTGTTAAGTGCAGCCACTTCAATAATTAAAGGCGGTGATTGAAATAAGTGCAAACAACCATTCCTATAATCTATTTTATAGTTTCTATTGAAAATTATTGTGATCTCACATGGCATAAGCGCAATGAAACTATTATCTATTTTATAGTTTCTATTGAAAATTATTGTGATCTCACGTCTAAAATGAAACTTATTGACTGCAGCAATATTTATTTAGTTCGCTCGTAAATTTTATCTTAAAATTGGTTGAAGGAACAAGCACGAGAGATATTAAAAGAGTTTGAAGATTCTTTCCCCTCCTTGTTTTATCTTACATATTTTATGTGCATTAATTTATTTGATATAATTTACATGTAAGTCTTGTTTAGTGACGGTGAATTTGTATATTTATGTTAATTTTTTTATTTAGTTTTGTATTTATTTTGATAGACCTTTAAGTACATTTTGTTGAGCTTGAATTGTATGTATATCTTGTTGGCTCAATGAGCTTGTCCTTTTCCAAAACGAGCTCTGAAAAATGAATATCTATCAATCCTTAACTTTAAACAAGAAGAGATCAATTATTCATGTATTGTGACTTAAACTCTTAATACTTTCAACTACCTAGAAAAATTAAATAAATTTTATCACAAATTTATAAAGAAACAGTTGGGGATAAAAGCACAATGTAGACAAAATAAAGTTGAACTATTAACAACTGGATTATGTAATTTACTATTTTTATGACTATAGAAATTCCCTCTAGAAGCCATCAAGAAATCAACTTTTAGTTCTATTTGTTTAAATGTAAATGAACGATAATATTGCAAACAATAATCAATAAGTGTTTAAATATTTTCTCTTGTATTATTTGTGAACATTCATGAGTTGAAATTCTATCACATTGATGATTTAGAAATTTTTGGTTTATGTATCCAAAATATACGGTGTACATTCATTCTAGAAAGCTTGGAGTACATTCTATAAATCTTTGATTTGACTCCTACTTTTGCATATGTAGCAAGGGATGTATTGACTCCATGAAGTGTCTTAAATGTTTATAATAATTTTTTTTGATGATGTCAACCATTAAGGGGGAAAGCCTTATGACCATGTACATGGTAGATAAAATGTCATATCTACTAATAAAAATTGAAATGAATTTAGTTAAAAATATTTTATTTGAATTCATGAATTTCATTTGAATGATTACATGTGCCCTTAATTTTTTTTTATAATATTATGATTTTATATAATTGTATACGTGTTTCATGTTTTATTGCAATAACTTGAAAATATTAGTTATTTTACATGTTGCATAATTGCATGGTCATATTCAATAACTTGGATGTTGTAAATTTTATTTAGACAAGTTAATATTCTACAATATATTTAGAACATTCAAGACACCATTTCCAAGATATTAAGTATTTTAATAGATTATTTAAGCTATTAGTTTTTATTAGAAACTATTCACATTTCAAGGTTTGACTAAACAAAATTTACAAAATCAAGTATTTTCTTTTAAATAATTATAATAAAATGGTTTCTATTGTAAAAATCAAGGATTATTTAGGTATAGAAATTTTGAAGATTTTACGCTGTAGAGGGGGGAAAAGTAAACCAACCTGAAAGACCTTTGGTACTCTCTTAGGGACTCACTCAATATACCTCTCCACTCAAGATGAGCACACAGTGTGGTAGTTGTCAAGTGTTAGTAGATCACAAGGTTTTAACAACAAAATCTAAAAGGGTACATCAAAAAGATCTTCTAGTGACCTGTGCTAACTCTCTATCCAAGGATGCAAGCATAGGTCTATTGGCAAATGCACACTCCAATGAGAAATTGTAGGTTATTGAAGGTATTGTCATTGATGGCAACCTTACAATCTTATGACACCGGCAGGCACCGACACCGAAAGACTCTACACCGGCATACAGTTCACCGACAGCAAAAAGATTGATTACTGGCACCCTGGCCGACAGGATTTTGTTTATTACTTAATGCATTTAATTGCAATATCTTTTTGTAAGCCGACACAACATATTGTAATAAGACTCATATATAAGTATGAGATCTTGTAGGATCATTTGTAAGTAAGGACATGGTAGATGGATATGATGAGTGAATATTGATGTAAGGTTTATGATTATTGCAAGAGCTTAAACCGATACCGAATCTGGCATAGCAGACGCTTTTTGTAGCAGTACATCACTTTGGATTTCTATAATCCACTTTTGTAAATTAGTGAGACTTCCTTTGTATTTGAGTAGTGAGCTCTAGGCAGTGAGCCTTCCTGCATGTGCATGCACCACATTTGGAAGTAATATTCACTTATTGGCCAATGAGCGAATATTGTGGGTCACAAATCCCACCGAGGTTTTTCCTACATCGGGTTTCCTCGCCAAAATATTGTGTTATGGTGTGCTTTCTATGTTGTGTTTACTATTCTTATTTACTGGTACACTGTTTTGAAATGCAATTCATTTAATAAGTTTAGAAAATCCATTAACTGGTTAGATATTGATTCACCCCCCCCCCTCTCAGTATCTTTGGGAATCCTAACAAGGTCATGGAGGATAATGTGACATGTTGGCATCTTTTACAAGTAGAGTACAAAGTTCTATACCAAAAAATACAAAGTGACAAAGTACGGGTTTCTGATGTGTTTTAGTTAAATAAATGCTTAATAAAAATTAAACTAACTATAAATGAGGATTGAAAAGGTAAGGGAAAGGAAGAAGAAGATTTAAATGAGTCCATGGATGAAGCCTCCAACAAAGATAACCTTTTCATCAATGACCCACACACAAAATAGAGAAACAAAAATGTTGGGGTTGTGTTTTACATGTCTACCATAGTCAGACCCTTTTTTTGTTTTGTTTCCACCTCCATAAATAGTCAAGATAGATAATGGATAAACCAATAAATGAAATAGAAAATAAAAGAGATAATATATATTCTATGGAGATAGGTAAAATGTAAGGACAAGAAGGAAGAAACTCCCCTTCCACACTCAAAAAGCAAAGAGATTTCTAGATCGAAAAAGAAGGATGAAACTCTCTTGAAGCACAAAGTGATGACAATGGTGATGGATTCTCAAGTACAAAGTAATGAAGTGAGACAAGATAAACCTTCAGAATGTGAGAGAGAAAAGAAGTGAGTAAATTTCTAGAGAGATTACATAGATTAGTTATAGTGTAAGGATGGTTGAAAGATTGATTAGAGAGAAAAAGAAAGCCCCATATGGCTAGAAAAGCAACTCGGAAGTAAATCCATTATCGGTGCATGTTGCAGGAGGCATTAGAGCTTGTACCAATTACAGGTGTAATGCTTCAATAGTCACCTTCTGATTGCATTTTTGTGTGATGCTAGAGTGGTGGGCAGATGTCTCTATAGTCAGTAGATATCCGCGAGTTAGATATTTAACAAGGTCAAAAGAAAGGACAAAAGAAAGGGTGATAGGCAAGCCAAGTAGGAAAGTGAACAATAGTTGAAGGGGTTGTCCAATTGTCTTAAAGTGGAGGCACTTATGTAGTGTAGAATTACATAAGGTACAATTTATAACAAGATATGAGGTAAAGTAAAAAGGTTGAAAATATTTTGTCCCCACTCTGGCAAGAATATCATTATAACAAGATGTGAGGTAAAGTGAAAAGGTTGGAAATATTTACCAAGATACAAAGGGGATGCAAAATCCTCTAACTGTATAGAGTTACCCCTAAGGAAGAGATTTGAACCTTTGTAAGATACCACTAGGTTGTTTCATCACAAACATGATAGACAAAAAAGAAAAAAAAGTGATAAAAAAATAATATGATCAAACATAGAGATAGCAAGATAGTGATCACTAAGATAAAAAAAAGATTGTGTTGGTACGGGTAGCAAGTTGTGCTATGCTAGATATCCATATGATATGGTGATTGATGATAAATTAGATAGTGTTTTTTACCCCACAAAGGAAATAAGATAATAAAGATCAATGAGATAGTGGCTTGGTCCCCACAAAGGCATCAAATACAAGATACAATATGTGATCATTAGATAAATAAATATTTAGATAAACATGATGCTAATGTAAATATGTTGAAATGCAGAGATATGATAGTCCCCTCTTCTAATAGTATGTGTTAGATGCATGCCATTCTAAGGAGAAGAGATGTTGTGTTACTTCAACATAATGAGGTGTTTCCGTGGAATTCCACCATGCAACAAATGACACATTATACCCACAACATAAAAAAAAACACATAGAGACATGGGAACATGATAGTTTGACGTCAAAAGAACTCACACCAATGAACTTAAATTATACATATGGCTACATATTAATTACTCATTATGGTCCTCAAAATTTTGAATTTGAAGAAGGCACATGAGAATAAATATAAAATAAAAATTTGAGTCAACATGAAAGAGATCCTAAATGAATAATTTAACAAATAGAAGAAGTGCAGGGCAAGTGCAAGGTAATGAGTCACAAATTCGCGGAAGTCCGCGCATTGGAAAATGCGCTCTTATAAACGGGGGCCCGTTTTCAAAAAACGGGGGCCCGTTTGTGCTTCGAGCTCCCGAGCCGAAAGGTAACGGGGGCCCGTTTTGTTCTAAAACGGGGGCCCGCTTTTAAACAAAACAGGGGCCCATTTTTAAAAAACGGGGGCCCGTTTTAAAAAACGGGGGCCCGTTTCTAAAAACGGGCCCCCGTTTTGTTTAAAAGCGGGCCCCCGTTTCTAAATGGCATTTTTCCTTTTTTTCCACAATCCGCCCTTGTTTGAAAACGGGGGCCCGTTTTGTGGAAGTTGATTCCACAACCCGCCACTTGGCTCGGGATTAGGCCCGGGATAGGCCTGGGATGGCCACACCTGAGACATGGACCTGCAAATTCAAATCTCCATGAATGAAAGCACAAATATGAACTTCAGAAATAGTTTACGCGCCTCTAATTAGAGAATTTTTATACGAAATTAAAACCCATTTCAGATTATACTGTCTAGATTCTAAATATGTAAATTTATTTAAAAATTGATTATTTTAACTATTTTTCATTTAATTTATACTAAATCAGGTCCATAAATTTGAAATATTAACTAATTTTGTTAATTTAATAACTTTTTTATTTTAAAGAATTTTGGAAAAAAAATTATATGTCATCAATCTACACAAAATTCTTTTGTATTTAAAAAAAAAAAAAATCAAAAAATGTTAAGTTTACATCAAATTATGTGGGTCGTACACGTCAAATTTTTAAAAAGATAATTACGGCCATTAAAAAATTAATTAAAAAAAGAATATTAGAAAAAAAAATACAAAAAAATATGCTCATCAATCTTCAGTGTGTTACAAACCATTTCCCAAAATGGTTTGAGAAAATAATTTTAATTGTGTCAAAAAGTGTGGGTCGTACACATGCATGGTATGGTCCTGAAACAGGCATTTTTAAAACATAGTTTTCAGAACTCCATTTAAAAAGTTATTTTTTATTATGTGGGTATTAAAATAAATTATATATTTGGAAACTACACTCAGAGGGCTATCTTTTATATTACTGACTTTTTCCAAGATTCAATCTCTAAGTGTTTCAAAATTT